>NC_060139.1:1136687243-1137887243 GCF_021461385.2 Schistocerca piceifrons | reverse complement strand
AGTTATAGATTCCGATGCTTCACTTCGGGTTTACTGTATCCCTCTGACCTTCTTATTGACTAAGAAACACAGATATTGCATCGGAATTAAATACGAAAGGCACAATGCCGACTTAAGTACAAGAAGACTGACCCTTCTTACAGTCTATGTTTTGATCCAATCCTGTGACACTAGTTATAGATTCCGTTGCTTTACTTCAGGTTTACTGTATCCCTGTGACCCTCTTATTGACGATGAAACACAGAAATTGCATTGGAATTAAATACAAAAGGCACAATGCCGACTTAAGTACAAGAAAACTGACTCTTCTTACTGTCCATGCTTTGAACCATTGCTGTTACACTAGTTATAGATTACGATGCTTCACTTCAGTTTTACTGTATCACTCTGACCTTCATAATGACGATGAAACACGTAAATTGCATCGGATTAAATACAAAAGGCACAATGACGACTTATGTACAAGAAGACTGACTCTTCTTACTGTCTATCTTTGAACCATTCCTGTGACACTAGTTATAGATTCCGATGCTTCACTTCCGGCTTACTGTATCCCTCTGACCTTCTCATTGACGATCAAACACAGAAAATTCGTCGGAATTAAATACAAAAGGCACAATGCTGACTCTAGTACAAGAAGACCGGCTCTTCTTTCTGTCTATGTTTTGAACCTTTCCTGTGACACTAGTTATAGATTCCGATGCTTTACTTCAGGTTTACTGTATCCCTTTCACCTTCTTATCGACGATGAAACACAGAAATTGCATCTTAATTAAATACAAAAGGCACAATCCCGGCTTAAGTACAAGAACACTGACTCTTCTTACTGTCTATGGTTTGAACCATTCCTGTGACACTAGTAATAGATTCCGATGCTTCACTTCAGGTTTACTGTATCCCTCTGACCTACTTATTGACGATGAAACACGTAAATTCCATCGGCACTAAATACAAAAGGCACAATGCGGACTTAAGCACAGGAAGACTGACTCTCCATACTGTCTATGTTTTGAACCATTCCCGTGACACTAGTTATAGATTCCGATGCTTCAAGTCAGGTTTACTGTATTCCTCTGACGTTCTTATTGACGATGAAACACATAAATTGCATCGGAATTAAATACAAAAGGCACAATGCCGACCTAAGTACAAGAAAACTGACTCTTCTTACTGTTTATGCTTTGAACCATTCCTGTGACACTAGTTACAGATTCCGATGCTTCATTTCAAGTTTACTGTATCCTGTGACCTTCTTATTGACGATGAAACACAGAAATTGCATTGGAATTAAATACAAAAGGCACAATGCCGACTTAAGTACAAGAAAACTGACTCTTCTTACTGTCAATGTTTTGAACCATTGCCGTTACACTAGTTATAGATTCCTATGCATCACTTCAGTTTACTGTATCCCTCTGACCTTCATAATGACGATGAAACACGTAAATTGCATCGGAATTAAATACAAAAGGCACAATGCCGACTTAAGTACAAGAACACTGACTCTTCTTACTGTCTATGGTTTGAACCATTCCTGTGACACTAGTAATAGATTCCGATGCTTCACTTCAGGTTTACTGTATCCCTCTGACCTACTTATTGACGATGAAACACGTAAATTGCATCGGAACTAAATACAAAAGGCACAATGCGGACTTAAGCACAAGAAGACTGACTCTCCTTACTCTCTATGTCTTGAACCATTCCCGTGACACTAGTTATAGATTCCGATGCTTCACGTCAGGTTTACTGTATCCCTCAGACGTTCTTATTGACGATGAAACACAGAAATTGCATCGGAATTAAATACAAAAGGCACAATGCCGACTCAAGTACAAGAAGACTGTCTCTTCTTACTGTCTATGTTTTGAACCAATTCTGTGACACTAGTTATATATTCCGATGCTTCACTTCGGGTTTACTGTATCCCTCTGACCTTTTTATTGACGAAGAAACACAGATATTGCATCGGAATTAAATACAAAAGGCACAATGCCGACTTAAGTACAAGAAGACTGACTCTTCTTACTGTTTATGTTTTGAACCGTTCCTGTGACACTAGTTATAGATTCCGATGCTTCACTTCAGGTATACTGTATCCCTCTGACCTTCTTGTTGACGATCAAACACAGAAAATTCATCGGAATTAAATACAAAAGGCACAATGCCGACTCAAGTACAAAAAGACCGGCTCATCTTACTGTCTATGTTTTGAACCATTCCTGTGACACTAGTTATAGATTCCGATGCTTCACTTCAGGTTTACTGTATCCCTTTCACCTTCTTATTGACGATGAAACACAGAAATTGCATCTTAATTAAATTCAAAAGGCACAATGCCGGCTTAAGTACAAGGACACTGACTCTTCTTACTGTCTATGGTTTGAACCATTCCTGTGACACTAGTAATAGATTCCGATGCTTCACTTCAGGTTTACTGTATCCCTCTGACCTTCTTATTGACGATCAAACACAGAAAATTCATCGGAATTAAATACAAAAGGCACAATGCCGACTCAAGTACAAGAAGAACGGCTCTTCTTACTGTCTATGTTTTGAACCATTCCTGTGACACTAGTTATAGATTCCGATGCTTCACTTCAGGTTTACTGTATCAAGCTGACCTTCTTATTGACGATGAAGCACAGAAATTGCATCGGAATTATATACAAAAGTCACAATGCCGACTTAAGTACAAGAAGACTGACTCTTCTTACTGTCTATGTTTTGAACCATTCCTGTGACACTAGTTAAAGATTCCGATGCTTCACTTCAGGATTACTGTATCCCTCTGACCTACGTATTGACGATGAAACATGTAAATTGCATCGGAATTAAATACAAAAGCCACAATGCAGACTTAAGCACAAGAAGACTAACTCTTCTTACTGTCTATGTTTTGAACCATTCCTGTGACACTAGTTATAGATTCCGATGCTTCACGTCAGGTTTACTGTATCCCTCTGACGTTCTTATTGACGATGAAACACAGAAATTGCATCGGAATTAAATACAGAAGGCACAATGCCGACTCAAGTACAAGATGACTGTCTCTTCTTACTGTCTATGTTTTGAACCAATTCTGTGACACTAGTTATAGATTCCGATGCTTCACTTCAGGTTCACTGAATCCCTCTGACCTTTTTATTGTCGAAGAAACACAGATATTGCATCGGAATGAAAAACAAAAGGCACAATGCCGACTTCAGTACAAGAAAACTGACTCTTCTTACTGTTTATGTTTTGAACCATTCCTGTGACACTAGTTACAGATTCCGATGCTTTATTTCAAATTTACTGTATCCCTGTGACCTTCTTATTGACGATGAAACACAGAAATTGCATTGGAATTAAATACAAAAGGCACAATGCCGACTTAAGTACAAGAAAACTGACTCTTCTTACTGTCCATGTTTTGAACCATTGCTGTTACACTCGTTATAGATTACGATGCTTCACTCCAGTATTACTGTATCCCTCTGACCTTCATAATGACGATGAAACACTTAAATTGAATCGGAATTAAAGACAAAAGGCACAATGCCGACTTATGTACAAGAAGACTGACTCTTCTTACTCTCAATGTTTGAACCATTCCTGTGACACTACTTATAGATTCCGATGCTTCACTTCAGGTTTACTGTGTCCCTGTGACCTTATTATTGACGATGAAGCACAGAAATTAAATCTTAATTAAATACAAAAGGCACAATGCCGACTTCAGTACAAGAACACTGACTCTTCTAACTACCTATGGTTTGAACCATTCCTGTGACACTAGTTATAGATTCTGATGCTTCACTTCAGGTTTACTGTATGCCTCTGACCTTCTTATTGACGATGAAACACAGAAAATTCATCGGAATTAAATACAAAAGGCACAATGCCGACCCAAGTACAAGAAGACTGGCTCTTCTTACTGTCTATGTTTTGAACCATATCAGTGACACTAGTTATAGATTCCGATGTTTCCCTTCAGGTTTACTGTATCCCTTCAACCTTCTTACTGTCGATGAAACACAGAAATTGCATCGGAATTAATTACAAAAGGCACAAAGCAGACTTAAGTACAAGAAAACTGACTCTTCTTACTGTCAATGTTTTGAACCATTCCTGTGACACTAGTTATGGATTCCGATGCTGCACTTCAGGTTTACTGTATCCCTCTGAGCTTCTTATTGACGATGAAACACAGAAATTGCATCGGAATTAATTACAAAAGGCACAATGCCGACTCAAGTACAAGAAGACTGGCTCATCTTACTGTCTTTGTTTTGAACCATTCCTGTGACACTAGCTATAGATTCCTAAGCTTCACTTCAGGTTTACTGTATCCCTCTGACCTTCTTATTGACGATGAAGCACAGAAATTGCATCGGAATTAAATACAAAAGGCACAATGCCGACTCAAGTACAAGAAGAACGGCTCTTCTTACTGTCTATGTTTTGAACCATTCCTGTGACACTAGTTATAGATTCCGATGCTTCACTTCAGGTTTACTGTATCAAGCTGACCTTCTTATTGACGATGAAGCACAGAAATTGCATCGGAATTATATACAAAAGTCACAATGCCGAGTTAAGTACAAGAAGACTGACTCTTCTTACTGTCTCTGTTTTGAACCATTCCTGTGACACTAGTTAAAGATTCCGATGCTTCACTTCAGGATTACTGTATCCCTCTGACCTACGTATTGACGATGAAACATGTAAATTGCATCGGAATTAAATACAAAAGCCACAATGCAGACTTAAGCACAAGAAGACTAACTCTTCTTACTGTCTATGTTTTGAACCATTCCTGTGACACTAGTTATAGATTCCGATGCTTCACGTCAGGTTTACTGTATCCCTCTGACGTTCTTATTGACGATGAAACACAGAAATTGCATCGGAATTAAATACAGAAGGCACAATGCCGACTCAAGTACAAGAAGACTGTCTCTTCTTACTGTCTATGTTTTGAACCAATTCTGTGACACTAGTTATAGATTCCGATGCTTCACTTCAGGTTCACTGAATCCCTCTGACCTTTTTATTGTCGAAGAAACACAGATATTGCATCGGAATGAAATACAAAAGGCACAATGCCGACTTCAGTACAAGAAAACTGACTCTTCTTACTGTTTATGTTTTGAACCATTCCTGTGACACTAGTTACAGATTCCGATGCTTTATTTCAAATTTACTGTATCCCTGTGACCTTCTTATTGACGATGAAACACAGAAATTGCATTGGAATTAAATACAAAAGGCACAATGCCGACTTAAGTACAAGAAAACTGACTCTTCTTACTGTCCATGTTTTGAACCATTGCTGTTACACTCGTTATAGATTACGATGCTTCACTCCAGTATTACTGTATCCCTCTGACCTTCATAATGACGATGAAACACTTAAATTGAATCGGAATTAAAGACAAAAGGCACAATGCCGACTTATGTACAAGAAGACTGACTCTTCTTACTCTCAATGTTTGAACCATTCCTGTGACACTACTTATAGATTCCGATGCTTCACTTCAGGTTTACTGTGTCCCTGTGACCTTATTATTGACGATGAAGCACAGAAATTAAATCTTAATTAAATACAAAAGGCACAATGCCGACTTCAGTACAAGAACACTGACTCTTCTAACTACCTATGGTTTGAACCATTCCTGTGACACTAGTTATAGATTCTGATGCTTCACTTCAGGTTTACTGTATGCCTCTGACCTTCTTATTGACGATGAAACACAGAAAATTCATCGGAATTAAATACAAAAGGCACAATGCCGACCCAAGTACAAGAAGACTGGCTCTTCTTACTGTCTATGTTTTGAACCATATCAGTGACACTAGTTATAGATTCCGATGTTTCCCTTCAGGTTTACTGTATCCCTTCGACCTTCTTACTGTCGATGAAACACAGAAATTGCATCGGAATTAATTACAAAAGGCACAAAGCAGACTTAAGTACAAGAAAACTGACTCTTCTTACTGTCAATGTTTTGAACCATTCCTGTGACACTAGTTATGGATTCCGATGCTGCACTTCAGGTTTACTGTATCCCTCTGAGCTTCTTATTGACGATGAAACACAGAAATTGCATCGGAATTAATTACAAAAGGCACAATGCCGACTCAAGTACAAGAAGACTGGCTCATCTTACTGTCTTTGTTTTGAACCATTCCTGTGACACTAGCTATAGATTCCTAAGCTTCACTTCAGGTTTACTGTATTCCTCTGACCTTCTTATTGACGATGAAACACAGAAATTGCATCGGAATTATATACAAAAGGCACAATGCCTATTTAAGCACAAGAAGACTGACTCTGCTTACTGTCTATGATTTGAACCATTCCTGTGACACTAGTTATAGATTCCGATGCTTAACTTTAGGTTCACTGTATCCAGCTGACCATCTTAATGACGATGAAGCACAGAAATTGCATCGGAATGAAATACAAATGGCACAATGCCGACTTAAGTACAAGAAGACTGACTCTTCTTACTGTCTATGCTTTGAACCATTCCTGTGACACGAGTTATAGATTCCGATGCTTCACTTCAGTTTTACTGTATCCCTCTGACCTTCTTGTTGACGATCAAACACAGAAAATTCATCGGAATTAAATACAAAAGGCACAATGCCGACCCAAGTACAAGAAGACTGGCTCTTCTTACTGTCTATGTTTTGAAACATTCCTGTGACACTAGATATAGATTCAGATGCTTCACTTCAGGTTTACTGTATCCAGCTGACCTTCTTATTGACGATGAAGCACATAAATTGTATCGGAATTAAATACAAAAGGCACAATGCCGACTAAAGAGCAAGAAGACTGACTCTACTTACTGGTTATGTTTTGAAATATTCCTGTGACACTAGTTATAGAATCCGATGCTTCACTTCAGGTTTACTGTATCCAGCAGACCTCCTTATTGACGATGAAACACAGAAATTGCATCGGAATTAAATACATAAGGCACAATGCCGACTTAAGTACAAGAAGATTGACTCTTCCTACTGTCTACGTTTTGAACCATTCCTGTGACACTAGTTATAGATTCAGATGCTTCACTTCAGGTTTACTGTATCCCTCTGACGCTCTTATTGACGATGAAACACAGAAGTTGCATCCGAATTAAATACAAAAGGCACAATGACGACCCTAGTGCAAGAAAACTGGATCTTCTTACTGGCTATGTTTTGAACCATTTCTGTGACACTAGTTATAGATTCCGATGCTTCCCTTCAGGTTTACTGTATCCCTCTGGCCTTCTTATTGACGAAGAAACACAGAAATTGCATCGTAACTATATTCGAAAGGCCCAATGCCGACTTAAGTACAAGAAGACTGACCCTTCCTACTGTCTTTGCTTTGAACCATTCCTGTGACACTAGTTATAGATTCCGATGCTTCACTTCAGGTTTTCTGTATCCCTCTGACCTTCGTATTGACGATGAAACACAGAAATTGCATCTTCTTAAATACAAAAGGCACAATGCAGACGTAAGTACAAGAAGACTGGCTCTTCTTACTGTCTATGTTTTGAACCATTCCTGTGACACTAGTAATAGATTCCGATGCTTCACTTCAGGTTTACTGTATCCCTCTGACCTTCTTATTGACGATCAAACACAGAAAATTACTCGGAATTATATACAAAAGGCACAATGCCGACTCAAGTACAGGAAGACTGGCTCTTCTTACTGTCTATGTTTGAACTATTCCTGTGACACTAATTATAGATTCCGGTGCTTCACTTCAGGTTTACTGTATCCAGTTGACCTTCTTAGTGACGATGAAGCACAGAAATTGCATAGAAATTAAATACAAATGGCACAATGCCGACTTAAGTACAAGAAGACTGACTCTTCTTACTGTCTACGTTTTGAACCATTCCTGTGACACTAGTTATAGATTCCGATGCTTCACTTCAGTTTTACTGTATCCCTCTGACCTTCGTATTGACGATGAAACACAGTAATCGCATCGGAATTAAATACAAAAGGCACAATGCCGACTTAAGTACAAGAAGACTGACTCTTTCTACTGTCTATGCTTTGAACCATTCCTGTGACACTAGTTTTAGATTCCGCTGCTTCACTTCAGGTTTTCTGTATCCCTCTGACCTCCTTATTGACGATGAAACACAGAAATTGCATCTTAATTAAATACAAAAGGCACAATGCCGACTTAAGTACAAGAAGACTGACTCTTCTTACTGTCAATGTTTCTACCATTCCTCTGACACTAGTTATAGACTCCGATTCTTCACTTCAGGTTTACTGTATCCCTCTGATCTTCTTATTGACGATGAAACACAGAAATTGCATCGGAATAAAATATAAATGGCACAATGCCGACTTAAGTACACAAAGACTGACTCTTCTTACTCTCTTAGTTTGAACCATTCCTGTGACACTAGTTACGGATTCCGATGCTTCACTTCAGGTTTACTGTATCCCTCTGGCTTTCTTATTGTCGACGAAACACAGAAATTGCATCGGAATTAAGTACAAAAGGCACAAAGCCGACTTAAGTACAAGAAAACTGACTCTTCTTACTGTCTATGTTTTGAACCATTCCTGTGACACTAGTTATAGATTCCGATGCTTCACTTCAGGTTTACCGTATCCCTCTGACCTCCTTATTGACGATGAAACACAGAAATTGCATCGGAATGAATTACAAAAGGCAAATTGCCGACTCAAGTACAAGAAGACTGGCTCTTCTTACTGTCTTTGTTTTGAACCATTCCTGTGACACTAGCGATAGATTCCTATGCTTCACTTCAGGTTTACTGTATCCCTCTGACCTTCTTATTGACGATGAAACACAGAAATTGCATCGGAATTATATACAAAAGGCACAATGCCGACTTAAGTACAAGAAGACTGACTCTTCTTACTGTCTATGTTTTGAACCATACCTGTGACACTAGTTATAGATTCCGATGCTTCACTTCAGGTTTACTGTATCCCTCTGACCTTCTTATTGACGATCAAACACAGAAAATTGATCGGAATTATATACAAAAGGCACAATGCAGACTCAAGTACAAGAAGACTGGCTCTTCTTACTGTCTATGATTTGAACCATTCCTGTGACACTAGTTATAGATTCCGATGCTTAACTTTAGGTTCACTGTATCCAGCTGACCATCTTATTGACGATGAAGCACAGAAATTGCGTCGGAATTAAATACAAAAGAACAATGCCGACTTAAGTACAAGAAGACTGCCTCTTCTTACTGTCTATGATTTGAACCATTCCTGTGACACGAGTTATAGATTCCGATGCTTCACTTAAGTTTCACTGTATCCCTCTGACCTTCTTATTGACGATGAAACACAGAAACTGCATCGGAATTAAATACAAAAGGCACAATGCCTACTTAAGTTCAAGAAGACTGACTCTTCTTATTGTCTATGATTTGGACCATTCCTGTGACACTAGTTATAGATTCCGGTGCTTTACTTCTGGTTTACTGTACCCAGCTGACCTTCTTACTGACGATGAAACACAGAAATTGCATCGGCATTTTATACAAAAATCACAATGCCGACTTAAGTACAAGAAGACTGACTCCTCCTACTGTGTATGTTTTGAACCATTCCTGTGACACTAGTTATAGATTATTATGCTTTACGTCTGGTTTACTGTAGTCCTCTGACCTTCTTATTGTTTATGAAAGACAGAAATTGCAACTTTATTAAATACAAAAGGCACAATGCCGACTTCAGTACAAGAATACTGACTCTTCTTACTGTCTATGGTTTGAATCATTCCTCTGACACTAGTTATAGATTCCGATGCTTTACTTTAGGTTTACTGTACCCAGCTGACCTTCTTATCGACGATGAAGCACATAAATGGCATCGGAATTAAATACAAAAGGCACAATGCCGACTAATGAACAAGAAGACTGACTCTTCTTAATGTCTATGTTTTGGACCATTCCTGTGTCACTAGTTATAGATTCCGATGCTTTACTTCAGGTTTACTGTACCCAGCTGACCTTCGTATTGACGATGAAACACAGAAATTGCATCGGCATTTTATACCAAAGGCACAATGCCGACTTAAGTACAAGAAGACTGACTCTTCTTACTGTCTATGCTTTGAACCATTCCTGTAACACTAGTTATAGATTACGATGCTTTTCGTCTGGTTTACTGTAGTCCTCTGACCTTCTTATTGACGATGAAACACAGAAATTGCATCTTAATTAAATACAAATGGCACAATGCGGACTTCAGTACAAGAATACTGACTCTTCTTACTGTCTATGGTTTGAACCATTCCTCTGACACTAGTTATAGATTTCGATGCTTCACTTCAGGATCCTATCCCTCTAACCCTCTTATTGACGATCAAGCACAGAAAATTCATCGGAAGTAAATAAAAAGGCACAATGCCAACTCAAGTACAAGAAGACTGGCTCTTCTTACTGTCAATGATTTGAACCATTTCTGTGACACTAGTAATAGATTCCGATGCTTCACTTCAGGCTTGCAGTATCCCTCTGACCTTCTTATTGACTAAGATATACAGATATTGCATCGGAATTAAATACAAAAGTCACAATGCCGACTTAAGTACAAGAAGACTTACCCTTCTTACTGTCTATGTTTTGAACCATTCCTGTGACACTAGTTACAGATTCCGATGCTTCACTTCAGGTTTACTGTATCCCTCTGAGCTTCTTATTGACGATGAAACACAGAAATTGCATCGGAATTATGTACAAAAGTCAGAATGCCGACTTCAGTGCAAGAAGACTGACTCTTCTCACTGTCTATGTTTTGAACCATTCCTGTGACACTAGTTAAAGATTCCGATGCTTCACTTCAGGCTTACAGTATCCCTCTGACCTTCTTATTGACGAAGATATACAGATATTGCATCGGAATTAAATACAAAAGCCACAATGACGACCCAAGTACAAGAAGACTGGCTCTTCTTGTTGTCTATGTTTTGAACCATTTCTGTGACACTAGTTATAGATTCCGATGCTTCCCTTCAGGTTTACTGTATCCCTCTGACCTTCTTATTGACGAAAAAACACAGAAATTGCATCGTAATCATATTCAAAAGGCCGAATGCCGACTTAAGTACAAGAAGACTGACCCTTCCTACTGTCATTGTTTTGAACCATTCCTGTGACACTAGTTATAGATTCCGATGCTTCACTTCAGGTTTAGTGTATCCCTCTGACCTTCGTATTGACGATGAAACACAGAAATTGCATCGGAATTAAATACAAAATGCACAAAGCCGACTTAAGTACAAAAAGAGTGACTCTTCTTACTGTCTATGTTTTGAACCATTCCTGTGACACTAGTTATAGATTCCGATGCTTCACTTCAGGTATACTGTATCCCTCTGACCTCCTTATTGACGATGAAACACAGAAATTGCATCGGAATTAATTACAGAAGGCACAATGTCGACTCAAGTACAAGAAGACTGGCTCTTCTTACTGTCTATGATTTGAACCATTCCTGTGACACTAGTTATAGATTATGATGCTTTACGTCTGGTTTACTGTAGTCCTCTGACCTTCTTATTGACGATGAAACACAGAAATTGCATCTTAATTAAATACGAAATTCACAATGCCGACTTAAGTACAAAAAGGCTGACTCCTCCTACTGTCTATGCTTTGAACCATTGCTGTGACACTAGTTTTAGATTCCGATGCTTCACTTCAGGTTTTCTGTATGCCTCTGACCTCCTTATTGACGATGAAACACAGAAATTGCATCGGAATTAATTACAAAAGGCACAATGCCGACTCAAGTACAAGAAGACTGGCTCCCCTTACTGCCTATGGTTTGAACCATTCCTGTGACACTAGTTATAGATTCCGATGCTTAACTTCAGGTTCACTGTATCCAGCTGACCATCTTATTGACGATGAAGCACAGAAATTGCATCGGAATTAAATACAAAAGGCACAATGCCGACATAAGTACAAGAAGACTGACTCTTCTTACTGTCTATGTTTTGAACCATACCTGTGACACTAGTTATAGATTCCGATGCTTCACTTCAGGTTTACTGTATCCCTCTGACGCTCTTATTGACTATGAAACACAGAAGTTGTATCCGAATTAAATACAAAACGCACAATGACGACCCAAGTACAAGAAGTCTGGCTCTTCTTACTGTCTATTTTTTGAAACGTTTCTGTGGAACCAATTTATAGATTCCGATGCTTCCCTTCAGGGTTACTGTATCCCTCTGACCTTCTTATTGACGAAGAAACACAGAAATTGCATCGTAATTATATTCAAAAGGCCCAATGCCGACTTAAGTACAATAAGACTGACTCTTCTTACTATCTACGTTTTGAACCACTCCTGTGACACTAGTTATAGATTCCGATGCTTCACTTCAGTTTTACTGTATCCCTCTGACCTTCTTATTGACGATGAAACAGAGATATTGCATCGTAATTAAATACAAGAGGCACAATGCCGACTTAAGTAAAAGAAGACTGACTCTTCCTACTGTCTATGTTTTGAACCATTCCTGTGACACTAGTTTTAGATTCCGATGCTTCACTTCAGGTTTTCTGTATCCCTCTGACCTCCTTATTGACGATGAAACACAGAAATTGCATCGGAATTAATTACAAAAGGCACAATGCCGACTCAAGTACAAGAAGACTGGCTCTTCTCACTGTCTTTGTTTGAACCATTCCTGTGACACTAGCTATAGATTCCTATGCTTCACTTCAGGTTTACTGTATCCCTCTGACCTTCTTATTGACGATGAAACACAGAAATTGAATCGGAATTATATACAAAAGGCACAATGCCGACTTAAGTACAAGAAGACTGACTCTTCTTACTGTCTATGTTTTGAACCATTCCTGTGACACTAGGTATATATTCCGATGCTTCACTTCAGGTTAACTGTATCCCTCTGACCTTCTTATTGACGATCAAACACAGGAAATTGATCGGAATTATATACAAAAGGCACAATGCCGACTCAAGTACAAGAAGACTAGCTCCCCTTTCTGTCGATGATTTGAACCATTCCTGTGACACTAGTTATAGATTACGATGCTTAACTTCAGGTTCACTGTATCCAGCTGACCATCTTATTGACGATGAAGCACAGAAATTGCATGGGAATTAAATACAAAAGGCACAATGCCGACTTAAGTACAAGAAGACTGACTCTTCTTACTGTCTATGTTTTGAATCATTCCTGTGACACTAGTTATAGATTCCGATGCTTCACGTCAGTTTTACTGTATCCCTCTGACCTTCTTATTGACGATGAAACACAGAAACTACATCGGAATTGAATACAAAAAGCACAAAGCCGACTTAAGTTCAAGAAGACTGACTCTTCTTAATGGCTATGTTTTGGACCATTCCTGTGACACTAGTTATAGATTCCGATGCTTTACTTCAGGTTTACTGTACCCAGCTGACCTTCTTATTGACGATGAAACACAGAAATTGCATCGGCATTTTATACCAAAGGCACAATGCCGACTTAAGTACAAGAAGACTGACTCTTCTTACTGTCTATGCTTTGAACCATTCCTGTAACACTAGTTATAGATTACGATGCTTTACGTCTGGTTTACTGCAGTCCTCTGACCTTCTTATTGACGATGAAACACAGAAATTGCATCTTAATTAAATACAAAATGCACAATGCCGACTTCAGTACAAGAATACTGACTCTTCTTACTGTCTATGGTTTGAACCATTCCTCTGACACTAGTTATAGATTCCGATGCTTCACTTCAGGTTTACTGTATCCCTCTGACCTTCCTATTGGCGATCAAGCACAGAAAAGTTATCGGAATTAAATACAAAAGGCACAATGCCAACTCAAGTAAAAGAAGACTGGCTCTTCTTACTGTCTACGTTTTGAACCATCTCTGTGACACTAGTTATAGATTCCGATGCTTCACTTCGGGCTTACTGTATCCCCCTGACCTTCTTATTGACGATGAAACACAGGAATTGCATCGGAATTAAATACAAAAGGCGGTATGCCGATTGAAGTACAAGAAGAATGACTCAATCTATTGTCTATGTTTTGAATCATTCCGATGACACTAGTTATAGATTCCGATGCTTCACTTCAGGTTTAGTGTATCCCTCTGACCATCTTATTGACGATGATACACACAAATTGCATCGGAATTAAATACAAAAGGCACAAAGCCGACTTAAGTACAAGAAAACTGACTCTTCTTACTGTCTATGTTTTGAACCATACCTGTGACACTAGTTATAGATTCCGATGCTTCACTTCAGGTTTACTGTATCCCTCTGACGCTCTTATTGACTATGAAACACAGAAGTTGCATCCGAATTAAATACAAAAGGCACAATGACGACCCAAGTACAAGAAGACTGGCTTTTCTTACTCTCTATGTTTTGAACCATTTCTGTGACACTAGTTATGGATGTCGATGCTTCCCTTCAGGTTTACTGTATCCCTCTGACCTTCTTATTGACGAAGAATCACAGAAATTGCATCGGAATTATATTCAAAAGGCCCAATGCCGACTTAAGTACAAGAAGACTGACCCTTCGTACTTTCTTTGTTTTGAACCATTCCTGTGACACTAGTTATAGATTCCGATGCTTCACTTCAGGTTTACCGTATCCCTCTGACCTTCGTATTGACGATTAAACACAGAAATTGCATCGGAATTAAATACAAAAGGCACAATGCCAACTTAAGTACAAAAAGAGTGACTCTTCTTACTGTCTATGTTTTGAACCATTTCTGTGACACTAGTTATAGATTCCGATGCTTCACTTCAGGTTTACTGTATCCCTCTGATCTTCTTATTGACGATGAAACACAGAAATTGCATCGGAATTAAATATAAAAGGCACAATGCCGACATAAGTACACAAAGGCTGACTCTTCTTACTCTCTATGTTTGAACCATTCCTGTGATACTAGTTATGGATTCCGATGCTTCACTTCAGGTTCACTGTATAACTCTGACCTTCTTATTGTCGACGAAACACAGAAATTGCACCGGAATTGAATACAAAAGGCACAAAGCCGACTTAAGTACAAGAAAACTGACTCTTCTTACTGTCTATGTTTTGAACCATTTCTATGACACTAGTTATAGGTTCCGAAGCTTCACTTCAGGTTTACTGTATCCCTCTGATCTCCTTATTGACGATGAAACACAGAAATTGCATCGGAATTATATACAAAAGGCACAATGCCGACTTATGTACAAGAGGACTGACTCTTCTTACTGTCTATGTTTTGAACCATTCCTGTGACACTAGTTATAGATTCCGATGCTTCCCTTCAGGTTTACTGTATCCCTCTGACCTTCTTATTGGCGATCAAACACAGAAAATTGATCGGAATTATATACAAAAGGCACAATGCCGACTCTAGTACAAGAAGACTGGCTCTTCTTACTGTATTTGTTCTGAACCATTCCTGTGACACTAGTTATAGATTCCGATGCTTCACTTCAGTTTTACTGTATCCCTCTGACCTTCTTATTGACGATGAAACACAGAAACTGCATCGGAATTAAATACAAAAAGCACAATGCCGACTTATGTACAAGAAGACTGACTCTTCTTAATGTCTATGATTTGGACCATTCCTGTGTCACTAGTTATAGATTCCGATGCTTTACTTCAGGTTTACTGTACCCAGCTGACCTTCTAATTGACGATGAAACACAGAAATTTCATCGGCATTTTATACAAAAGGCACAATGCCGACTTAAGTACAAGAAGACTGACTCTTCTTACTGTCTATGCTTTGAACCATTCCTATGACACTAGTTATAGATTATGATGCTTTACGTCTGGTTTACTGCAGTCCTCTGACCTTCTTATTGACGATGAAACACAGAAATTGCGTCTTAATTAAATACAAAACGCACAATGCCGACTTCAGTACAAGAATACTGACTCTTCTTACTGTCTATGGTTTGAATCATCCCTCTGACACTAGTTATAGATTCCGATGCTTCAATTCAGGTTTACTGTATCCCTATGACCTTCTTATTGATGATCAAGCACAGAAAATTCATCGGAATTAAATACAAAAGGCACAATGCCAACACAGGTACAAGAAGATGGCTCTTCTTACTGTCTATGTTTTGAACCATTTCTGTGACACTAGTTATAGATTCCGATGTTTCACTTCAGGTTCACTGTATCCCTCTGACCTTCTTATTGACGATCAAGCACAGAAAATTCATCGGAATTAAATACAAAAGGCACAATACCAACTCAGGTACAAGAGGACTGGCTCTTCTTACTGTCTATGTTTTGAACCATTTCTGTGACACTAGTTATAGATTCCGATGCTTAACTTCAGGTTTACTGTATCACTCTGACCTTCTTATTGATGAAGATATACAGATATTGCATCGGAGTTAAATACAAAAGGCTCAATACCGACTTAAGTACAAGAAGACTGACCCTTCTTACTGTCTATGTTATGAACCATTCCTGTGACACTAGTTATAGATTCCGATGCTTCACTTCAGGTTTACTGTATCCATTTCACCTTCTTATTGACGATGAAACACAGAAATTGTATCTTAATTAAATACAGACGGCACAATGCCGACTTAAGTACAAGAAGATTGACTCTTCTTACTGTCTATGGTTTGAACCATTCCTGTGACACTAGTTATAGATTCCGATGCTTCACATCAGGTTTACTGTATCCCTCTGACCTTATTATTGACGATGAAACACAGATATTAAATCTTAATTAAATACAAAAGGCACAATGCCGACTTCAGTACAAGAACACTGACTCTTCTTACTGTCTATCGTTTGAACCATTCCTGTGACACTAGTTATAGATTCCGATGCTTCACTTCGGGTTTACTGTATCCCCCTGACCTTCTTATTGACAATCAAACACAGAACATTCATCGGAATTAAATACAAAAGGCACAATGCCGACCAAAGTACAAGAAGACTGCCTCTTCTTACTGTCTATGCTTTGAACCATTCCTGTGACACTACATATAGATTCAGATGCTTCACTTCAGGTTTACTGTATCCCTCTGACCTTCTTATTGACGATGAAGCACATAAATTGCATCGGAATTAAATACAAAAGGCACAATGCCGACTAATGAACAAGAAGACTGACTCTACTTACTGTTTATGTTTTGAAATATTTCTATGACACTAGTTATAGATTCCGATGTTTCACTTCAGGTTTACTATTACCAGCTGACCTTCTTGTTGACGATGAAACACAGAAATTGCATCGGAATTAAATACATAAGGCACAATGCCGACTTAAGTACAAGAAAGCTGTCTCTTCCTACTGTCTATGCTTTGAACCATTCCTGTGAAACTAGTTATAGATTCCGATGCTTAACTTTAGGTTCACTGTATCCAGCTGACCATCTTATTGACGATGAAGCACAGAAATTACATCGGAGTTAAATACAAAAGGCACAATGCCGACTTAAGTTCAAGAAGACTGACTCTCCTTAATGTCTATGATTTGGACCATTCCTGTGACACTAGTTATAGATTCCGATGCTTTACTTTAGGTTTACTGTACCCAGCTGACCTTCTTATTGACGATGAAACACAGAAATTGTACCGGCATTTTATACTAAAGGCACAATGCCGACTTAAGTACAAGAAGACTGACTCTTCTTACTGTCTATGTTTTGAATCATTCCTTTGACACTAGTTATAGATTCCGATGCTTCAATTCAGGTTTACTGTATCCCTGTGACCATCTTATTGACGATGAAACACAGAAATTGCATCTTAATTAAATACAAAAGGCACAATGCCGACTTAAGTACAAGAAAGCTGACTCTTCTTACTGTCTATGTTTTGAACCATTCCTGTGACACTAGTTATAGATTATGATACTTTACGTCTGGTTTACTGTAGTCCTCTGACCTTCTTATTGACGATGAAACACAGAAATTGCATCTTAATTAAATACAAAGGGCACAATGCCGACTTCAGTACAAGAATACTCACACTTCTTACTGTCTATGGTTTGAATCATTCCTTTGACACTAGTTATAGATTCCGATGCTTCAATTCAGGTTTACTGTATCCCTGTGACCATCTTATTGACAATCAAGCACTGAAAATTCATCGGAATTAAATACAAAAGGCAGAATGCCAACTCAGGTACAAGAAGACTGGCTCTTCTTACTGTCTATGTTTGAACCATTTCTGTGACACTAGTTATAGATTCCGATGCTTCACTTCTGGTTTACTGTATCCCTCTGACCTTCTTATTGACGATCAAACACAGAAAATTCATCGGAATTAAATACAAAAGGCACAATGCCGACCCAAGTACAAGAAGACTGGCTCTTCTTACTGTCTATGTTGTGATCCATTCCTGTGACACTACATATCTATTGAGATGCTTCACTTCAGGTTTACTGTATCCAGCTGACCTTCTTATTGACGATGAAGCACATAAATTGCATCGGAATTGAATACAAAAGGCACAATACAAACTAATGAACAAGAAGACTGACTCTACTTACTGTTTATGTTTTGAAATATTCCTGTGACACTAGTTATAGATTCCGATGCTTCACTTCAGGTTTACTATTACCAGCTGACCATCTTATTGACGATGAAGCACAGAAATTACATCGGAATTAAATACAAAAGGCACAATGCCGACTTAAGTTCAAGAAGACTGACTCTTCTTAATGTCTATGATTTGGACCATTCCTGTGACACTAGTTATAGATTCCGATGCTTTACTTTAGGTTTACTGTACCCAGCTGACCTTCTTATTGACGATGAAACACAGGAATTGCATCGGCATTTTATACAAAAGGCATAATGCCGACTTAAGTACAAGAAGACTGACTCTTCTTACTGTCTATGTTTTGAACCATTCCTGTGACACTAGTTATAGATTATGATGCTTTACGTCTGGTTTACTGTAGTCCTCTGACCTTCTTATTGACGATGAAACACAGAAATTGCATCTTAATTAAATACAGACGGCACAATGCCGACTTAAGTACAAGAAGATTGACTCTTCTTACTGTCTATGTTTTGAACCTTTCCTGTGACACTAGTTATAGATTCCGATGCTTCACATCAGGTTTACTGTATCCCTCTGACCTTTTTATTGACGATGAAACACAGATATTAAATCTTAATTAAATACAAAAGGCACAATGCCGACTTCAGTACAAGAACACTGACTCTTCTTACTGTCTATGGTTTGAACCATTCCTGTGACACTAGTTATAGATTCCGATGCTTCACTTCAGGTTTACTGTATCCCTCTGACCTTCTTATTGACGATCAAAGACAGAACATTCATCGGAATTAAATACAAAAGGCACAATGCCGACCCAAGTACAAGAAGACTGCCTCTTCTTACTGTCTATGTTTTGAACCATTCCTGTGACACTACATATAGATTCAGATGCTTCACTTCAGGTTTACTGTATCCAGCTGACCTTTTTATTGACGATGAAGCACATAAATTGCATCGGAATTAAATACAAAAGGCACAATGCCGACTAATGAACAAGAAGACTGACTCTACTTACTGTTTATGCTTTTGAAATATTCCTGTGACACTAGTTATAGTTTCCGATGTTTCACTTCAGGTTTACAATTACCAGCGGACCTTCTTGTTGACGATGAAACACAGAAATTGCATCGGAATTAAATACATAAGGCACAATGCCGACTTAACTACAAGAAAGCTGTCTCTTCCTACTGTCTATGCTTTGAACCATTCCTGTGACACTAGTTATAGATTCCGATGCTTAACTTTAGGTTCACTGTATCAAGCTGACCATCTTATTGACGATGAAGCACAGAAATTACATCGGAATTAAATACAAAAGGCACAATGCCGACTTAAGTTCAAGAAGACTGACTCTCCTTAATGTCTATGATTTGGACCATTCCTGTGACACTAGTTATAGATTCCGATGCTTTACTTTAGGTTTACTGTACCCAGCTGACCTTCTTATTGACGATGAAACACAGAAATTGCATCGGCATTTTATACAAAAGGCACAATGCCGACTTAAGTACAAGAAGACTGACTCTTCTTACTGTCTATGTTTTGAACCATTCCTGTGACACTAGTTATAGATTATGATACTGTACGTCTGGTTTACTGTAGTCCTCTGACCTTCTTATTGACGATGAAACACAGAAATTGCATCTTAATTAAATACAAAAGGCACAATGCCGACTTCAGTACAAGAATACTGACACTTCTTACTGTCTATGGTTTGAATCATTCCTTTGACACTAGTTATAGATTCCGATGCTTCACTTCTGGTTTACTGTATCCCTCTGACCTTCTTATTGACGATCAAACACAGAAAATTCATCGGAATTAAATACAAAAGGCACAATGCCGACCCAAGTACAAGAAGACTGGCTCTTCTTACTGTCTATGATGTGATCCATTCCTGTGACACTACATATCGATTCAGATGCTTCACTTCAGGTTTACTGTATCCAGCTGACCATCTTATTGACGATGAAGCACATAAATTGCATCGGAATTAAATACAAAAGGCACAATACAAACTAATGAACAAGAAGACTGACTCTACTTACTGTTTATGTTTTGAAATATTCCTGTGACACTAGTTATAGATTCCGATGCTTCACTTCAGGTTTACTATTACCAGCTGACCATCTTATTGACGATGAAGCACAGAAATTACATCGGAATTAAATACAAAAGGCACAATGCCGACTTAAGTTCAAGAAGACTGACTCTTCTTAATGTCTATGATTTGGACCATTCCTGTGACACTAGTTATAGATTCCGATGCTTTACTTTAGGTTTACTGTACCCAGCTGACCTTCTTATTGACGATGAAACACAGAAATTGCATCGGCATTTTATACAAAAGGCACAATGCCGACTTAAGTACAAGAAGACTGAATCTTCTTACTGTCTATGTTTTGAACCATTCCTGTGACACTAGTTATAGATTATGATGCTTTACGTCTGG
The DNA here is from genome assembly GCF_021461385.2 of Schistocerca piceifrons. Lineage (NCBI taxonomy): Eukaryota > Metazoa > Arthropoda > Insecta > Orthoptera > Acrididae > Schistocerca > Schistocerca piceifrons. The sequence goes on along the minus strand of NC_060139.1, from coordinate 1,137,866,247 downwards.
TTTATTGTAGTCCTCTGACCTTCTTATTGACGATGAAACACAGAAATTGCATCTTAATTAAATACATAAGGCACAATGCCGACTTAAGTACAAGAAAGCTGACTCTTCTTACTGTCTATGTTTTGAACCATTCCTGTGACACTAGTTATAGATTCCGATGCTTCACTTCAGATTTACTGTATCCATTTCACCTTCTTATTGACGATGAAACACAGAAATTGCATCTTAATTAAATACAGACGGCACAATGCCGACTTAAGTACAAGAAGATTGACTCTTCTTACTGTCTATGTTTTGAACAATTCCTGTGACACTAGTTATAGATTCCGATGCTTCACATCAGGTTTACTGTATCCCTCTGACCTTATTATTGACGATGAAACACAGATATTAAATCTTAATTAAATACAAAAGGCACAATGCCGACTTCAGTACAAGAACACTGACTCTTCTTACTGTCTATGGTTTGAACCATTCCTGTGACACTAGTTATAGATTCCGATGCTTCACTTCCGGTTTACTGTATCCCTCTGACCTTCTTATTGACAATCAAACACAGAACATTCATCGGAATTAAATACAAAAGGCACAATGCCGACCCAAGTACAAGAAGACTGCCTCTTCTTACTGTCTATGTTTTGAACCATTCCTGTGACACTACATGTAGATTCAGATGCTTCACTTCAGGTTTTCTGTATCCAGCTGACCTTCTTATTGACGATGAAGCACATAAATTGCATCGGAATTAAATACAAAAGCACGATGCCGACTAATGAACAAGAAGACTGACTCTAATTACTGTTTATGTTTTGAAATATTCCTGTGACACTAGTTATAGATTCCGATGTTTCACTTCAGGTTTACTATTACCAGCTGACCTTCTTGTTGACGATGAAACACAGAAATTGCATCGGAATTAAATACATAAGGCACAATGCCGACTTAAGTACAAGAAAGCTGTCTCTTCCTACTGTCTATGCTTTGAACCATTCCTGTGACACTAGTTATAGATTCCGATGCTTAACTTTAGGTTCACTGTATCCAGCTGACCATCTTATTGACGATGAAGCACAGAAATTACATCGGAGTTAAATACAAAAGGCACAATGCCGACTTAAGTTCAAGAAGACTGACTCTCCTTAATGTCTATGATTTGGACCATTCCTGTGACACTAGTTATAGAGTCCGATGCTTTACTTTAGGTTTACTGTACCCAGCTGACCTTCTTATTGACGATGAAACACAGAAATTGTACCGGCAGTTTATACTAAAGGCACAATGCCGACTTAAGTACAAGAAGACTGACTCTTCTTACTGTCTATGTTTTGAACCATTCCTGTGACACTAGTTATAGATTATGATCCTTTACGTCTGGTTTACTGTAGTCCTCTGACCTTCTTATTGACGATGAAACACAGAAATTGCATCTTAATTAAATACAAAAGGCAAAATGCCGACTTCAGTACAAGAATACTGACTCTTCTTACTGTCTATGGTTTGAATCATTCCTTTGACACTAGTTATAGATTCCGATGCGCTCAATTCAGGTTTACTGTATCCCTGTGACCTTCTTATTGACAATCAAGCACAGAAAATTCATCGGAATTAAATACAAAAGGCACAATGCCAACTCAGGTACAAGAAGACTGGCTCTTCTTACTGTCTATGCTTTGAACCATTTCTGTGACACTAGTTATAGATTCCGATGCTTCACTTCTGGTTTACTGTATCCCTCTGACCTTCTTATTGACGATCAAACACAGAAAATTCATCGGAATTAAATACAAAAGGCACAATGCCGACCCAAGTACAAGAAGACTGGCTCTTCTTGCTGTCTATGTTGTGATCCATTCCTGTGACACTACATATCGATTCAGATGCTTCACTTCAGGTTTACTGTATCCAGCTGACCTTCTTATTGACGATGAAGCACATAAATTGCATCGGAATTAAATACAAAAGGCACAATGCCAACTAATGAACAAGAAGACTGACTCTAATTACTGTTTATGTTTTGAAATATTCCTGTGACACTAGTTATAGATTCCGATGCTTCACTTCAGGTTTTCTATTACCAGCTGACCATCTTATTGACGATGAAGCACAGAAATTACATCGGAATTAAATACAAAAGGCACAATGCCGACTTAAGTTCAAGAAGACTGACTCTTCTTAATGTCTATGATTTGGACCATTCCTGTGACACTAGTTATAGATTCCGATGCTTCACTTCAGGTTTACTGTATCCCTCTGACCTTCTTATTGACGATCAAGCACACAAAATTCATCGGAATTAAATACAAAAGGCACAATGCCAACTCAGGTACAAGAGGACTGGCTCTTCTTACTGTCTATGTTTTGAACCATTTCTGTGACACTAGTTATAGATTCCGATGCTTAACTTCAGGTTTACTGTATCACTCTGACCTTCTTATTGACGAAGATATACAGATATTGCATCGGAATTAAATACAAAAGGCACAATACCGACTTAAGTACGAGAAGACTGACCCTTCTTACTGTCTATGTTTTGAACCATTCCTGTGACACTAGTTATAGATTCCGATGCTTCACATCAGGTTTACTGTATCCCTCTGACATTATTATTGACGATGAAACACAGATATTAAATCTTAATTAAATACAAAAGGCACAATGCCGACTTCAGTACAAGAACACTGACTCTTCTTACTGTCTATGGTTTAACCATTCCTGTGACACTAGTTATAGATTCCGATGCTTCACTTCAGGTTTACTGTATCCCTCTGACCTTCTTATTGACAATCAAACACAGAACATTCATCGGAATTAAATACAAAAGGCACAATGCCGACTTAAGTTCAAGAAGACTGACTCTTCTTAATGTCTATGATTTGGACCATTCCTGTGACACTAGTTATAGATTTCGATGCTTCACTTCAGGTTTACTGTATCCCTCTGACCTTCTTATTGACGATCAAGCACACAAAATTCGTCGGAATTAAATACAAAAGGCACAATGCCAACTCAGGTACAAGAGGACTGCCTCTTCTTACTGTCTATGTTTTGAACCATTCCTGTGACACTACATGTAGATTCAGATGCTTCACTTCAGGTTTACTGTATTCAGCTGATCTTCTTATTGACGATGAAGCACATAAATTGCATCGGAATTAAATACAAACGGCACAATGCCGACTAATGAACAAGAAGACTGACTCTACTTACTGTTTATGTTTTGAAATATTCCTGTGACACTAGTTATAGATTCCGATGTTTCACTTCAGGTTTACTATTACCAGCTGACCTTCTTGTTGACGATGAAACACAGAAATTGCATCGGAATTAAATACATAAGTCACAATGCCGACTTAGGTACAAGAAAGCTGTCTCTTCCTACTGTCTATGCTTTGAACCATTCCTGTGACACTAGTTATAGATTCCGATGCTTATCTTTAGGTTCACTGTATCCAGCTGACCATCTTATTGACGATGAAGCACAGAAATTACATCGGAGTTAAATACAAAAGGCACAATGCCGACTTAAGTTCAAGAAGACTGACTCTCCTTAATGTCTATGATTTGGACCATTCCTGTGACACTAGTTATAGATTCCGATGCTTTACTTTAGGTTTACTGTACCCAGCTGACCTTCTTATTGACGATGAAACACAGAAATTGTACCGGGATTTTATACTAAAGGCACAATGCCGACTTAAGTACAAGAAGACTGACTCTTCTTACTGTCTATGTTTTGAACCATTCCTGTGACACTAGTTATAGATTATGATGCTTTACGTCTGGTTTACTGTAGTCCTCTGACCTTCTTATTGACGATGAAACACAGAAATTGCATCTTAATTAAATACAAAAGGCACAATGCCGACTTCAGTACAAGAATACTGACTCTTTTTACTGTCTATGGTTTGAATCATTCCTTTGACACTAGTTATAGATTCCGATGCGCTCAATTCAGGTTTAATGTATCCCTGTGACCTTCTTATTGACAATCAAGCACAGAAAATTCATCGAAATTAACTACAAAAGGCACAATGCCAACTCAGGTACAAGAAGACTGGCTCTTCTTACTGTCTATGCTTTGAACCATTTCTGTGACACTAGGTATAGATTCCGATGCTTCACTTCTGGTTTACTGTATCCCTCTGACCTTCTTATTGACGATCAAACACAGAAAATTCATCGGAATTAAATACAAAAGGCACAATGCCGACCCAAGTACAAGAAGACTGGCTCTTCTTACTGTCTATGTTGTGATCCATTCCTGTGACACTACATATCGATTCAGATGCTTCACTTCAGGTTTACTGTATCCAGCTGACCTTCTTATTGACGATGAAGCACATAAATTGCATCGGAATTAAATACAAAAGGCACAATGCCAACTAATGAACAAGAAGACTGACTCTAATTACTGTTTATGTTTTGAAATATTCCTGTGGCACTAGTTATAGATTCCGATGCTTCACTTCAGGTTTACTATTACCAGCTGACCATCTTATTGACGATGAAGCACAGAAATTACATCGGAATTAAATACAAAAGGCACAATGCCGACTTAAGTTCAAGAAGACTGACTCTTCTTAATGTCTATGATTTGGACCATTCCTGTGACACTAGTTATAGATTCCGATGCTTTACTTTAGGTTTACTGTACCCAGCTGACCTTCTTATTGACGATGAAACACAGAAATTGCATCGGCATTTTATACAAAAGGCACAATGCCGACTTAAGTACAAGAAGACTGACTCTTCTTACTGTCTATGTTTTGAACCATTCCTGTGACACTAGTTATAGATTATGATGCTTTACGTCTGGTTTACTGTAGTCCTCTGCCCTTCTTATTGACGAAGAAACACTGAAATTGCATCTTAATTAAATACATAAGGCACAATGCCGACTTAAGTACAAGAAAGCTGACTCTTCTTACTGTCTATGTTTTGAACCATTCCTGTGACACTACTTATGGATTCCGATGCTGCACTTCAGGTTTACTGTATCCCTCTGACCTTCTTATTGACGATGAAACACATAAATTGCAGCGGAAAATAAATACAAAAGGCACAATGCCAACTAATGAACAAGAAGACTGACTCTACCTACAGTTTATGTTTTGAAATATTCCTGTGACATTAGTTATAGATTCCGATGCTTCACTTCAGGTTTACTATTACCAGCTGACCATCTTATTGACGATGAAGCACAGAAATTACATCGGAATTAAATACAAAAGGCACAATGCCGACTTAAGTTCAAGAAGACTGACTCTTCTTAATGTCTATGATTTGGACCATTCCTGTGACACTAGTTATAGATTCCGATGCTTCACTTCAGGTTTACTGTATCCCTCTGACCTTCTTATTGACGATCAAACACAGAACATTCATCGGAATTAAATACAAAAGGCACAATGCCGACCCAAGTACAAGAAGACTGCCTCTTCTTACTGTCTATGTTTTGAACCATTCCTGTGACACTACATATAGAATCAGATGCTTCACTTCAGGTTTACTGTATCCAGCTGACCTTCTTATTGACGATGAAGCACATAAATTGCATCGGAATTAAATACAAAAGGCACAATGCCGACTAATGAACAACAAGACTGACTCTTCCTACTGTCTATGCTTTGAACCATTCCTGTGACACTAGTTATAGATTCCGATGCTTAACTTTAGGTTCACTGTATCCAGCTGACCATCTTATTGACGATGAAACACAGAAATTACATCGGAATTAAATACAAAAGGCACAATGCCGACTTAAGTTCAAGAAGACTGACTCTTCTTAATGTCTATGATTTGCACCATTCCTGTGACACTAGCTATAGATTCCGATGCTTTACTTTAGGTTTACTGTACCCAGCTGACCTTATTAACGATGAAACACAGAAATTGCATCGGCATTTTATACAAAAGGCACAATGCCGACTTAAGTACAAGAAGACTGACTCTTCTTACTGTCTATGTTTTGAACCATTCCTGTGACACTAGTTATAGATTATGATGCTTTACGTCTGGTTTACTGTAGTCCTCTGACCTTCTTATTGACGATGAAACACAGAAATTGCATCTTAATTAAATACAAAAGGCACAATGCCGACTTCAGTACAAGAATACTGACTCTTCTTACTGTCTATGGTTTGAATCATTCCTTTGACACTAGTTATAGATTCCGATGCTTCAATTCAGGTTTACTGTATCCCTGTGACCTTCGTATTGACAAACAAGCACAGAAAATTCATCGGAATTAAATACAAAAGGCACAATGCCAACTCAGGTACAAGAAGACTGGCTCTTCTTACTGTCTATGTTTTGAACCATTTCTGTGACACTAGTTATAGATTCCGATGCTTCACTTCTGGTTTACTGTATCCCTCTCACCTTCTTATTGACGATCAAACACAGAAAATTCATCGGAATTAAATACAAAAGGCACAATGCCGACCCAAGTACAAGAAGACTGGCTCTTCTTTCTGTCTACGCTTTGAACCATTACTGTGACACTGGTTATAGATTCCGATGCTTCCCTTCAGGTTTACTGTATCCCTCTGACCTTCTTATTGACGAAGAAACATAGACATTGCATCGTAATTATATTCAAAAGGCCCAATGCCGACTTAAGTACAAGAAAACTGACTCTTCCTACTGTCTATGTTTTGAACCATTGCTGTGACACTAGTTTTAGATTCCGATGCTTCACTTCAGGTTTTCTGTATCCCTCTGACCTCCTTATTGACGATGAAACACAGAAATTGCATCTTAATTAAATACAAAAGGCACAATGCTGACTTAAGTACAAGAAGACTGACTCTTCTTACTGTCTATGATTTGAACCATTCCTGTGACACTAGTTATAGATTCCGATGCTTCACGTCAGTTTTACTGTATCCTCTGACCTTCTTATTGACGATGAAACACAGAAACTACATCGAAATTAAATACAAAAGGCACAATGCCGACTTAAGTTCAAGAAAACTGACTCATCTTACTGTCTATGCTTTGAACCAATCCTGTGACACTAGTTATAGATTCCGATGCTTCACTTCAGGTTTACTGTATCCCTCTAAACTTCTTATTGACGACAAAACACAGAAATTGCATCGGAATGAAATACAAAATGCACAATGCCGACTTAAGTACAAGAAGACTGACTCTTCTTACTGTCAATGTTTCTACCATTCCTGTGACACTAGTTATAGATTCCGATGCTTCACTTCAGGTTTACTGTATCCCTCTGATCTTCTTATTGACGATGAAACACAGAAATTGCGTCGGAATTAAATATAAAAGGCAGAATGCCGACTTATGTACACAAAGACTGACTCTTCTTTCTCTCATGTTTGAACCATTCCTGTGACACTAGTTATAGATTCCGATGCTTCACTTCAGGGTTACTGTATCCCTCTTACCTCCTTATTGTCGATGAAACACAGAAATTGCATCGGAAGTAAATACAAAAGGCACAAAGCCGACTTAAGTACAAGAAAACTGACTCTTCTTACTGTCTATGTTTTGAAGAATTCCTGTGACACTAGTTATAGATTCCGATGCTTCACTTCAGGTTTACTGTATCCCTCTGACCTTCTTATTGACGATGAAACACAGAAATTGCATCGGAATTAATTACAAAAGGCACAATACCGACTCAAGTACAAGAAGACTGGCACTTCTTACTGTCTTTGTTTTGAACCATTCCTGTGACACTAGCTATAGATTCCTATGCTTCACTTCAGGTTTACTGTATCCCTCTGACCTTCTTATTGACGATGAAACACAGAAATTGAATCGGAATTATATACAAAACGCACAATGCCGACTTAAGTACAAGAAGACTGACTCTTCTTACTGTCTATGTTTTGAACCATTCCTGTGACACTAGTTATAGATTCCGATGCTTCACTTCAGGTTAACTCTATCCCTCTGACCTTCTTACTGACGATCAAACACAGAAAATTGATCGGAAGTATATACATAAGGCACAAAGACGACTCAAGTACAAGAAGACTGGCTCCTCTTACTGTCTATGATTTGAACCATTCCTGTGACACTAGTTATAGATTCCGATGCTTAACTTCAGGTTCACTGTATCCAGCTGACCATCTTATTGACGATGAAGCACAGAATTTGCATCGGAATTAAATACAAAAGGCACAATGCCGACTTAAGTACAAGAAGACTGACTCTTCTTACTGTCTATGTTTTGAACCATTCCTGTGACACTAGTTATAGATTCAGATGCTTCACGTCAGTTTTACTGTATCCTCTGACCTTCTTATTGACGATGAAACACAGAAACTACATCGAAATTAAATACAAAAGGCACAATGCCGACTTAAGTTCAAGAAGACTGATTTCTCTTATGTCTATGTTTTCGACCATTCCTGTGACACTAGTTATAGATTCCGATGCTTTACTTCAGGTTTACTGTACCCAGCTGACATTCTTATTGACGATGAAACACAGAAATTGCATCGGCATTTTATACCGAAGGCACAATGCCGACTTAAGTACAAGAAGACTGACTCTTCTTACTGTCTATGATTTGAACCATTCCTGTAACACTAGTTATAGATTACGATGCTTTACGTCTGGCTTACTGAAGTCCTCTGACCTTCCTATTGACGATGAAACACAGAAATTGCATCTTAATTAAATACAAAAGGCACAAAGCCGACTTCAGTACAAGAATACTGATTCTTCTTACTGTCTATGGTTTGAACCATTCCTCTGACACTAGTTATAGATTGCGATGCTTCACTTCATTTTTACTGTATCCCTCTGACCTTCTTATTGACGATCATGCACAGAATATTCATCGGAATTAAATACAAAAGGCACAATGCCAACTCAAGTACAAGAAGACTGGCTCTTCTTACTGTCTATGTTTTGAACCATTTCTGTGACACTAGTTACAGATTCCGATGCTTCACTTCAGGCTTTCTGGATCCCTCTGACCTTCTTATTGACTAAGATATACAGATATTGCATCGGAATTAAATACAAAATGCACAATGCCGACTCAAGTACAAGAAGACTTACCCTTCTTACTGTCTATGTTTGAACCATTCCTGTGACACTAGTTACAGATTCCGATGCTTCACTTCAGGTTTACTGTATCCCTCTGACCTTCGTATTGACGATGAAAAACAGAAATTGCTTCGGAATTAAATACAAAAGGCACAATGCCGACTTAAGTACAAAAAGAGTGACTCTTCTTACTGTCTATGATTTGAACCATTCCTGTGACACTAGTTATAGATTCCGATGCTTCACTTTAGGTTTACTGTATCCCACTGACCTTCTTATTGACGAGAAAACACAGAAATTGCATCTTCATTAAATACAAAAGGCACAATGCAGACGTAAGTACAAGAAGACTGACTCTTCTTACTGTCTATGTTTTGAACCATTCCTGTGACACTAGTAATAAATTCCGATGCTTCACTTCAGGTTTACTGTATCCCTCTGACCTTTTTATTGACGATCAAACACAGAAAATTCATCGGAATTATTTACAAAAGGCACAATGCCGACTCAAGTACAAGAAGACTGGCTCTTCTTACTGTCTATGTTTTGAACCATTCCTGTGACACTAGTTATAGATTCCGATGCATCACTTCAGGTTTACTGTATCCAGCTGACCTTCTTATTGACGATGAAACACAGAAATTGCATCGGAATTAATTACAAAAGGCACAATGCCGACTCAAGTACGAGATGACTGGCTCTTCTTACTGTCTATGTTATGAACCATTTCTGTGACACTAGCTACAGATTCCTATGCTTCACTTCAGGTTTACTGTATCCCTCTGACCTTCTTATTGACGATGAAACACAGAAATTGCATCGGAATTATATACAAAAGGCACCATGCCGACTTAAGTACAAGAAGACTGACTCTTCTTACTGTCTATGTTTTCAGCCATTCCTGTGACACTAGTTATAGATTCCGATGCTTCACTTCAGGTTTACTGTATCCCTCTGACCTTCTTATTGACGATCAAACACAGAAAATTGATCGGAACTATATACAAATGGCACAATGCCGACTCAAGTCCAAGAAGACTGGCTCTTCTTACTGTCTATGATTTGAACCATTCCTGTGACACTAGTTATAGATTCCGATGCTTAACTTTAGGTTCACTGTATCCAGCTGACCATCTTATTGACGATGAAGCACAGAAATTGCGTCGGAATTAAATACAAAAGGCACAATGCCGACTTTACGAGATGACTGACTCTTCTTACTGTCTATGTTTTGAACCATTCCTGTGACACTAGTTATAGATTATGATGCTTTACGTCTGGTTTACTGTAGTCCTCTGACCTTCTTATTGACGATGAAAGACAGAAATTGCATCTTAATTAAATACAAAAGGCACAATGCCGACTTCAGTACAAGAATACTGACTCTTCTTACAGTCTATGGTTTGAATCATACCTCTGACAATAGTTATAGATTCCGATGCTTCACTTCAGGTTTACTGTATCGCTCTGACCTTCTTATTGACGATCAAGCACAGAAAATTCATCGGAATTAAATACAGAAAGCACAATGCCAACTCAGGTACAGGAAGACTGGCTCTTCTTGCTGTCTATGTTTTGAACCATTTCTGTGACAATAGTTATAGATTCCGATGCTTCACTTCAGGTTTACTGTATCACTCTGACCTTCTTATTGACGATCAAGCACAGAAAATTCATCGGAATTAAATACAAAAGGCACAATGCCAACTCAGGTACAAGAGGACGGGCCCTTCTTACTGTCTATGTTTTGAACCATTCCTGTGACACTGGTTATAGATTCCAATGCTTCACATCAGGTTTACTGTATCCCTCTGACCTTATTATTGACAATGAAACACAGATATTAAATCTTAATTAAATGCAAAAGGCACAATGCCGACTTCAGTACAAGATCACTGACTCTTCTTACTGTCTATGGTTTGAACCATTCCTGTGACACTAGTTATAGATTCCGTTGCTTCACTTTAGGTTTACTGTATCCCTCTGACCTCCTTATTGACGATGAAACACAGAAATTGCATCGGAATTAATTACAAAAGGCACAATACCGACTCAAGTACAAGAAGACTGGCTCTTCTTACTGTCTTTGTTCTGAACCATTCCTGTGACACTAGCTATAGATTCCTATGCTTCACTTCAGGTTTACTGTATCCCTCTGACCTTCTTATTGACGATGAAACACAGAAATTGCATCGGAATTATATACAAAAGGCACAATGCCGACTCAAGTACAAGAAGGCTGGCTCTTCTTACTGTCTATGATTTGAACCATTCCTGTGACACTAGTTACGGATTCCGATGCTGCACTTCAGGTTTACTGTATCCCTCTGACCTTCTTATTGACGATGAAACACACAAATTGTAGCGGAAAATAAATACAAAAGGCACAATGCCGACTTAAGTAGAAGAAGATTGACTCTTCCCACTGTCTATGTTTTGAACCATTCCTGCGACACTAGTCATAGATTCCGATGCTTAACTTCAGAATTACTGTATCCCTCAGACCTTCTGATTGCCGATGAAACACAGATATTGCATCGGAATGAAATACAAAAGGCACAATGCCGACTAAAGTACAAGAAGACTGACTCTTCTGACAGTCTATGTTTTGAACCATTCCTATGACACTAGTTTTAGCTTCCGATGCTTCACTTCAGGTTTACTGTATCCCTTGGACCTTCTTATTGATGATGAAACACATAAATTGCATCGGAATTAAAAAGAAAAGGCACAATGCCGACTTAAGTACAGGAATACTGACTCATCTTACTGTCTATGATTTGAACCGTCTCTGTGACACTGGTTATACATTCCCATGCTTCACTCCAGGTTTGCTGTATTTCTTGGACCTTCTTATTGACGTTGAAACACAGACATTGCATCGGAATTACATACAAAAGGCACAACGCCGACTTAAGTACAAGAAGACTGACTCTTCTTACTGACTATGTTTCAAACCATTTCTGTGACACTAGTTATAGATTCCGATGCTGCACTTCTGGTTTACTGTATCCCTCTGACCTTCTTATTGACGATGAAACACAGAAATTGCATCGGAATTAAATACAAAAGGCACAATGCCGACTTAAGGACAAGATGACTGACTCTTCCGACTGTCTATGCTTTGAACCATTCCTGTGACTCTAGTTATAGATTCCGATGCTTCACTCCAGGTTTACTGTGTCCCCTGGACCTTCTTATTGACGATGAAACACAGAAATTGCATCGGAATTAAACACAATAGGCACAATGCCGACATAAGTACAAGAAGACTGACTCTTCCCACTGTCTAAGTTTTGAACCATTCCTGTGACACTAGTTATAGATTCCCATGCATCACTTCAGGTTTACTGTATCCCTTGGACCTTCTTATTGACGATGAAACACAGAAATTGTACCGGAATTAAATACAAAAAGCACAATACCGACTTAAGTACAAGAAGACTGACTCTGCTTACTGACTATGTTTTGAACAATACCTGTGGCACTAGTCATAGATTCCGATGCTTAACTTCAGGATTACTGTATCCCTTGGACCTTCTTATTGACGATGAAACACAGAAATTGCATCGGAAGTAAATACAAAAGGCACAATGCCGACTTAAGTACAAGAAGACTGACTCTTCTTACTGACTATGTTTTGAACCATTCCTGTGACACTAGTTATTGATTCCGATGCTTCACTTCATGTTTACTGTATCCCTCTGACCTTATTATTGACGATGAAACACAGAAATTGCATCGGAATTAAATACAAACGGCACAATGCCGACTTAAGTACAAGAAGACTGACTCTTCTTACTGTCTATGTTTTGAACCATTCCTGTGACACTAGTTATAGATTCCGATGCTTCAATTCAGGTCTACTGTATCCCTTGGACCTTCTTATTTACGATGAAACACAGATTTTGCATCGGAATTAAATACAAAAGGCACAATGCCGACTTAAGTACAAGAAGAGTGACTCTTCTTACTGTCTATGTTTTAACCTTTCCTGTGACACTAGTTATTGACTCCGATGCTTCACTCCAGGTTTACTGTATCCCTTGGACCTTCTTCTTGAGGATGAAACACAGAAATTGCTTCGGAATTAATTACAAAAGGCACAATGCCGACTTAAGTACAAGAAGACTGACTCTTCTTACTATCTATGTTTTGAACCATTCCTGTGACTCTAGTTATAGATTCCGATGCTTCACTTCAGGTTTACTGTATCCCTCTGACTTTCTTATTGACGATGAAACACAGAAATTGCATCGGAATTAAATACAAAAGGCGCAATGCCGACTTAAGTACAAGAAGACTGATTCTTCTTACTGTCTATGTTTTGAACCATTCCTGTGATACTAGTTATAGATTCCCATGCTTCAATTCAGGTCTACTGTATCCCTTGGACCTTCTTATTTACGATGAAACACAGATTTTGCATCGGAATTAAATACAAAAGGCACAATGCCGACTTAAGTACAAGAAGGCTGACTCTTCCAACTGTCTATGTTTTGAACCATTCCTGTGCCACTAGTTATAGATTCCGATGCTTCACTTCAGGTTTACTGTATCCCTCTGACCTTCTTATTGACGATGAAACACAGAAATTGCATCGGAATTAAATACAAGAGGCACAATGCCGAATTAAGTACAAGAAGACTGACTCTTCTTACTGTCTATGTTTTAACCTTTCCTGTGACACTAGTTATTGACTCCGATGCTTCACTCCAGGTTTACTGAATCCCTTGGACCTTATTGTTGACGATGAAACACAGAAATTGCATCGGAAGTAAATACAAAAGGCACAATGCCGACTTAAGTACAAGAATACTGACTCATCTTACTTTCTATGTTTTGAACCGTCACTGTGACACTAGTTATAGATTCCGATGCTTCACTCCAGAATCACTGTATCCCTTGGACCTTCTTATTGACGATGAAACACAGAAATTGCCTCGGAATTAAATACACAAGGCACAATGCCGACTTAAGTACAAGAAGACTGACTCTTCTTACTGACTATGTTTTGAACCATTCCTGTGCCACTAGTTATAGATTCCGATGCTTCATTTCAGGTCTACTGTATCCCTTGGACCTTCTTATTTACGATGAAACACAGATTTTGCATCGGAATTAAATACAAAAGTCACAATGCCGACTTAAGTACAAGAAGACTGACTCTTCTTACTGACTATGTTTTGAACAATACCTGTGGCACTAGTCATAGATTCCGATGCTTAACTTCAGGATTACTGTATCCCTTGGACCTTCTTATTGACGATGAAACACAGATATTGCATCGGAATTAAATACAAAAGGCACAATGCCGACTGAAGTCCAAGAAGACTGACTCTTCTTACTGACTATGTTTTGAACCATTCCGGTGACACTAGTTATTGATTCCGATGCTTCACTTCATGTTTACTGTATCCCTCTGACCTTCTTATTGAAGATGAAACACAGAAATTGCATCGGAATTAAATACAAAAGGCACAGTGCCGAATTACGTACAAGAAGACTGACTCTTCTTACTCTCTATGTTTGAACCTTTCCTGTGTCACTAGTTATAGACTCCGATGCTTCACTCCAGGTTTACTGTATCCCTTGGACATTCTTCTTGACGATGAAACACAGAAATTGCTTCGGAATTAAATACAAAAGGCACAATGCCGAGTTAAGTACAAGAAGACTGACCCTTCTTACTGTCTATGTTTTGAACCATTCCTGTGACTCTAGTTATAGATTCCGATGCTTCACTTCAGGTTTACTGTATCCCTCTGACCTTCTTATTGACGATGAAACACAGAAATTGCATCGGATTTAAATACAAATGCACAATGCCGACTTAAGTACAAAAAGACTGACTCTTCTTACTATGTTTTAAACCATTCCTGTGCCACTAGTTATAGATTCCGATGCTTCACTTCAGGTTTACTGAATCCCTTGGACCTTATTGTTGACGATGAAACACAGAAATTGCATCGGAAGTAAATACAAAAGGCACAATGCCGACTTAAGTACAAGAATACTGACTCATCTTACTTTCTATGTTTTGAACCGTCCCTGTGACACTAGTTATAGATTCCGATGCTTCATTCCAGAATTACTGTATCCCTTGGACCTTCTTATTGACGATGAAACACAGAAATTGCCTCGGAATTAAATACACAAGGCACAATGCCGACTTAAGTACAAGAAGACTGACTCTTCTTACTGACTATGTTTTGAACTATTCCTGTGACACTAGTTATAGATTACGATGCTTCACTTCAGGTTTACTGTATCCCTCTGACCTTCTTATTGGCGATGAAACACAGAAATTGCATCGGAATTAAATACAATAGGCACAATGCCGACTAAAGTACAAGAAGACTGTCTCTTCTGACAGGCTATGTTTTGAACCATTCCTGTGACACTAGTTTTAGCTTCCGAAGCTTCACTTCAGGTTTACTGTATCCCTTGGACCTTCTTATTGACGATGAAACACAGAATTGCACCGGAATTAAATACAAAAGGCACAATGCCGAATTAAGTACAAGAAGACTGACTCTTCTTAATGTCTATGTTTTGAACCATCCCTGTGACACTAGTTATAGATTCCGATGCATCACTCCAGGTTTACTGTATCCCTATGACCTTCTTATTGACGATGAAACACAGAAATTGCATCGGAATTAAATACAATAGGCACAATGCCGACTTAAGTACAAGAAGACTGACTGTTCCTACTGTCTATATTTTGAAGCATTCCTGTGACACTAGTTATAGATTCCGATGCTTCAATTCAGGTCTACTGTATTCCTTGAACCTTCTTATTTACGATGAAACAAAGATTTTGCATCGGAATTAAATACAAAAGGCACAATGCCGACTTAAGTATAAGAAGGCTGACTCTTCCAACTGTCTATGATTCAAACCATTCCTGTGCCACTAGTTATAGATTCCGATGCTTCACTTCAGGTTTACTGTATCCATTGGACCTTCTTGTTGACGATGAAACACAGAATTTGCATCGGAAGTAAATACAAAAGGCACAATGCCGACTTAAGTACAAGAATACTGACTCATCTTACTTTCTATGTTTTGAACCGTCCCTGTGACATTAGTTATAGATTCCGATGCTTCACTCCAGAATTACTGTATCCCTTGGATCTTCTTATTGACGATGAAACACAGAAATTGCATCGGAAGTAAATACAAAAGGCACAATGCCGACTTAAGTACAAGAAGACTGACACTTCTTACTGACTAAGTTTTTAACCATTCCTGTGACACTAGTTATAGATTCCGATGCCTCACTTCAGGTTTACTGTATCCCTCTGGTTTTCTTATTGACGATGAAACACAGAATTGCACCGGAATTAAATTCAAAAGCCACAATGCCGAATTAAGTACAAGAAGACTGACTCTTCTTAATGTCTATGCTTTGAACCATCCCTGTGACACTAGTTATACATTCCGATGCATCACTCCGGGTTTACTGTATCCCTATGACCTTCTTATTGACGATGAAACACAGAAATTGCATCGGAATTAAATACAATAGGCACAATGCCGACTTAAGTACAAGAAGACTGACTGTTCCTACTGTCTATGTTTTGAACCACTCCTGTGACACTAGACATAGATTCCGATGCTTCACTTCAGGTTTACTGTATCCCTTGGACCTTCTTGTTGACGATGAAACACAGAAATTGCATCGGAATTAAATACAAAAAGGCACAATACCGACTTAAGTACAAGAAGACTGACTCTTCTTACTATGTTTTGAACCATTCCTGTGACACTAGTCATAGATTCCGATGCTTAACTTCAGAATTACTGTATCCCTCAGACCTTCTTATTGCCGATGAAAGACAGATATTTCATCGGAATTAAATACAAAAGGCACAATGCCGACTAAAGTACAAGAAGACTGACTCTTCTGACAGGCTATGTTTTGAACCATTCCTGTGACACTAGTTTTAGCTTCCGATGCTTCACTACAGGTTTACTGTATCCCTTGGACCTTCTTATTGACGATGAAACACAGAATTGCACCGGAATTAAATACAAAAGGCACAATGCCGAATTAAGTACAAGAAGACTGACTCTTCTTAATGTCTATGTTTTGAACCATCCCTGTGACACTAGTTATAGATTCCGATGCATCACTCCAGGTTTACTGTATCCCTATGACCTTCTTATTGACGATGAAACACAGAAATTGCATCGGAATTAAATACAAAAGGCACAATGCCGACTTAAATACCAGAAGACTGACTCTTCTTACTGACTATGTTTTGAACCATTCCTGTGACACTAGTTATTAATTTCGATGCTTCATTTCATGTTTACTGTATCCCTTGGACCTTCTTATTGACGATGAAGCACAGAAATTGCATCGGAATTAAATACAAAAGGCACAATGCCGAATTAAGTACAAGAAGACTGACTCTTCTTACTGTCTATGCTTTGAACCATTCCTGTGACACTAGTTATAGATTCCGATTCTTCAATTTAGGTCTACTGTATCCCTTGGACCTTCTTATTGACGATGAAACACAGATTTTGCATCAGAATTAAATACAAAAGGCGCAATGCCGACTTAAGTACAAGAAGGCTGACTCTTCCAACTGTCTATGTTTTAAACCATTCCTGTGCCACTAGTTATAGAATCCGATGCTTCACTTCAGGTGTACTGTATCCCTTGGACCTTCTTATTGACGATGAAACACAGAAATTGAATCGGAAGTAAATACAAAAGGCACAATGCCGACTTAAGTACAAGAATACTGACTCATCTTTCTTTCTATGTTTTGAACCGTCCCTGTGACATTAGTTATAGATTCCGATGCTTCACTCCAGAATTACTGTATCCCTTGGATCTTCTTATTGACGATGAAACACAGAAATTGCATCGGAAGTAAATACAAAAGGCACAATGCCGACTTAAGTACAAGAAGACTGACACTTCTTACTGACTAAGTTTTTAACCATTCCTGTGACACTAGTTATAGATTCCGATGCCTCACTTCAGGTTTACTGTATCCCTCTGGTTTTCTTATTGACGATGAAACACAGAATTGCACCGGAATTAAATTCAAAAGCCACAATGCCGAATTAAGTACAAGAAGACTGACTCTTCTTAATGTCTATGCTTTGAACCATCCCTGTGACACTAGTTATACATTCCGATGCATCACTCCGGGTTTACTGTATCCCTCTGACCTTCTTATTGACGATGAAACACAGAAATTGCATCGGAATTAAATACAATAGGCACAATGCCGAATTAAGTACAAGAAGACTGACTCTTCTTACTGTCTATGTTTGAACCGTCCCTGTGACACTAGTTATAGAATCCGATGCTTCACTCCAGAATTACTGTATCCCTTGGACCTTCTTATTGACGATGAAACACAGAAATTGTATCGGAATTAAATACAAAAGGCACAATACCGACTTAAGTACAAGAAGACTTACTCTTCTTACTGACTATGTTTTGAACAATACCTGTGGCACTAGTCATAGATTCCTATGCTTAACTTCAGGATTACTGTATCCCTTGGACCTTCTTATTGACGATGAAACACAGAAATTGCATCGGAAGTAAATACAAAAGGCACAATGCCGACTTAAGTACAAGAATACTGACTCATCTTATTTTCTATGTTGTGAACCGTCCCTGTGACACTAGTTATAGATTCCGATGCTTCACTCCAGAATTACTGTATCCCTTGGACCTTCTTATTGACGACGTAACACAGAAATTGCATCGGAATTAAATACAAAAGGCACAATGCCGACTTAAGTACAAGAAGACTGTCTCTTCTTACTGTCTATGATTTGAACCATTCCTGTGACTCTAGTTATAGATTGCGATGCTTCACTTCAGGTTTACTGTATCCCTCTGACCTTCTTATTGACGATGAAACACAGAAATTGCATTGGAATTACATACAAAAGGCGCAATGCCGACTTAAGTACAAGAAGACTGACTCTTCTTACTGTCTATGTTTTGAACCATTCCTGTGACACTAGTTATAGATTCAGATGCCTCAATTTAGGTCTACTGTATCCCTTGTACCATCTTATTGACGATGAAACACAGATTTTGCATCGGAATTAAATACAAAAGGCACAATGCCGAATTAAGAACAAGAAGGCTGACTCTTCCAACTGTCTATGCTTTAAACCATTCCTGTGCCACTAGTTATAGAATCCGATGCTTCACTTAAGGTGTACTGTATCCCTTGGACCTTCTTATTGACGATGAAACACTGAAATTGAATCGGAAGTAAATACAAAAGGCACAATGCCGACTTAAGTTCAAGAATACTGACTCATCCTACTTTCTATGCTTTGAACCGTCTCTGTGACACTAGTTATAGATTCCGATGCTTCACTCCAGAATTACTGTATCCCTTCTACCTTCTTATTGACGATGAAACACAGAAATTGCATCGGAATTAAATACAAAAGGCACAATGCCGACTTAAGTACAAGAAGACTGACTCTTCTTACTGACTATGTTTTGAATTATTCCTGTGACACTAGTTATAGATTACGATGCTTCGCTTCAGGTTTACTGTATCCCTCTGACCTTCTTATTGACGATGAAACACATAAATTGCATCGGAATTAAATACAAAAGGCACAATGCCGACTTAAGTACAAGAAGACAGACTCTTCTTACTGACTATGTTTTGAATTATTCCTGTGACACTAGTTATAGATTACGATGCTTCGCTTCAGGTTTACTGTATCCCTCTGACCTTCTTATTGACGATGAAACACATAAATTGCATCGGAATTAAATACAAAAGGCACAATGCCGAATTAAGTACAAGAAGACTGACTCTTCTTACTGTCTATGTTTTGAACCGCTCCTGTGACACTAGTCATAGATTCCGATGCTTCACTTCAGGTTTACTGTATCCCTTGGACCTTCTTATAGACGATGAAACACAGAAATTGCATCGGAATTAAATACAAAAGGCACAATACCGACTTAAATACAAGAAGACTGACTCTTCTTACTGACTATGTTTGAACCATTCCTGTGACACTAGTCATAGATTCCGATGCTCAACTTCAGAATTACTGTAGCCCTCAGACCATCTTATTCCCGTTGAAACACAGATATTGCATACGAATTAAATACAGAAGGCACAATGCCGAGTTAAGTACAAGAAGACTGACTCTTTTTTCTGTCTATGCTTTGAACCATTCCTGTGACACTAGTTATAGACTCCGATGCGTCACTCCTGGTTTACTGTATCCCTTGGACCTTCTTTTTGACGATGAAACACAGAAATTGAATCGGAATTAAATACAAAATGGGCAATGCTGAATTAAGTACAAGAAGACTGACTCTTCTTACTGTCTATGATTTGAACCATCCCTGTGACACTAGTTATAGATTCCGATGCTTCACTCCAGGTTTAGTTTATCCCTATGACCTTTTCATTGACGATGAAACACAGAAATTGCATCGGAATTAAATACAATAGGCACAATGCGGACTTAAGTACAAGAAGACTGACAGTTCCTACTGTCTATGTTTTGAACCACTCCTGTGACACTAGTCATAGATTCCGATGCTTCACTTCAGGGTTACTGTATCCCTTGGATCTTCTTATAGACGATGAAACACAGAAATTGCATCGGAATTAAATACAAAAGGCACAATACCGACTTAAATACAAGAAGACTGACTCTTCTTACTGTCTATGTTTGAACCATTCCTGTGACACTAGTCATAGATTCCGATGCTTAACTTCAGAATTACTGTATCCCTCAGACCTTCTTATTCCCGATGAAACACAGATATTGCATAGGAATTAAATACAAACGGCACAATGCCGACTAAAGTACAAGAAGACTGACTCTTCTGACAGTCTATGTTTTGAACCATTCCTGTGACACTAGTTTTAACTTCCGATGCTTCACTTCAGGTTTACTGTATCCCTTGGACCTTCTTATTGACGATGAAACACATAAATTGCATCGGAATTAAATAGAAAAGGCACAATGCCGACTTAAGTACAGGAATACTGACTCATCTTACTGTCTATGTTTTGAACCGTGTCTGTGACACTAATTATACATTCCGAAGTTTCACTCCAGGTTTGCTGTATCCCTTGGACCTTATTAGTGACGTTGAAACACAGACATTGCATCGGAATTAAATACAAAAGGCACAACGCCGACTTAAGTACAAGAAGACTGAGTCTTCTTACTGACTATGTTTCGAACCATTCCTGTGACACTAGTTATAGACTCCGATGCTGCACTTCAGGTTTACTGTATCCCTCTGACCTTCTTATTGACGATGAAACACTAAAATTGCATCGGAATTCAATACAAAAGGCACAATGCCGAATTAAGTACAAGATGACTAACTCTTCTTACTGTCTATGTGTTGAACCATTCCTGCGACACTAGTTGTAGATTCCGATGCTTCACTTCAGGTTTACTGTATCCCTCTGACCTTCTTATTGACGATGAAACACAGAAATTGCATCGGAATTAAATACAAGAGGCACAATGCCGACTTAAGTACAAGAAGACTGTCTCTTCTTACTGTCTATGATTTGAACCATTCCTGTGACTCTAGTTATAGATTCCCATGCTTCAATTCAGGTCTACTGTATCCCTTGGACCTTCTTATTTACGATGAAACACAGATTTTGCATCGGAATTAAATACAAAAGGCACAATGCCGACTTAAGTACAAGAAGGCTGACTCTTCCAACTGTCTATGTTTTGAACCATTCCTGTGCCACTAGTTATAGATTCCGATGCTTCACTTCAGGTTTACTGTATCCCTCTGACCTTCTTATTGACGATGAAACACAGAAATTGCATCGGAATTAAATACAAGAGGCACAATGCCGAATTAAGTACAAGAAGACTGACTCTTCTTACTGTCTATGTTTTAACCTTTCCTGTGACACTAGTTATTGACTCCGATGCTTCACTCCAGGTTTACTGAATCCCTTGGACCTTATTGTTGACGATGAAACACAGAAATTGCATCGGAAGTAAATACAAAAGGCACAATGCCGACTTAAGTACAAGAATACTGACTCATCTTACTTTCTATGTTTTGAACCGTCACTGTGACACTAGTTATAGATTCCGATGCTTCACTCCAGAATTACTGTATCCCTTGGACCTTCTTATTGACGATGAAACACAGAAATTGCCTCGGAATTAAATACACAAGGCACAATGCCGACTTAAGTACAAGAAGACTGACTCTTCTTACTGACTATGCTTTGAACTATTCCTGTGACACTAGTTATAGATTACGATGCTTCGCTTCAGGTTTACTGTATCCCTCTGACCTTCTTCTTGGCGATGAAACACAGAAATTGCATCGGAATTAAATACAATAGGCACAATGCCGACTAAAGTACAAGAAGACTGACTCTTCTGACAGGCTATGTTTTGAACCATTCCTGTGACACTAGTTTTAGCTTCCGATGCTTCACTTCAGGTTTACTGTATCCCTTGGACCTTCTTATTGACGATGGAACACAGAATTGCAGCGGAATTAAATACAAAAGGCACAATGCCGAATTAAGTACAAGAAGACTGACTCTTCTTAATGTCTATGTTTTGAACCATCCCTGTGACAGGTTTACTGTATCCCTATGACCTTCTTATTGACGATGAAACACAGAAATTGCATCGGAATTAAATACAATAGGCACAATGCCGACTTAAGTACAAGAAGACTGACTGTTCTTACTGTCTATATTTTGAAGCATTCGTGTGACACTAGTTATAGATTCCGATGCTTCAATTCAGGTCTACTGTATTCCTTGGACCTTCTTATTTACGATGAAACACAGATTTTGCATCGGAATTAAATACAAAAGGCACAATGCCGACTTAAGTATAAGAAGGCTGACTCTTCCAACTGTCTATGTTTCAAACCATTCCTGTGCCACTAGTTATAGATTCCGATGCTTCATTTCAGGTCTACTGTATCCCTTGGACCTTCTTATTTACGATGAAACACAGATTTTGCATCGGAATTAAATACAAAAGTCACAATGCCGACTTAAGTACAAGAAGACTGACTCTTCTTACTGACTATGTTTTGAACAATACCTGTGGCACTAGTCATAGATTCCGATGCTTAACTTCAGGATTACTGTATCCCTTGGACCTTCTTATTGACGATGAAACACAGATATTGCATCGGAATTAAATACAAAAGGCACAATGCCGACTGAAGTCCAAGAAGACTGACTCTTCTTACTGACTATGTTTTGAACCATTCCGGTGACACTAGTTATTGATTCCGATGCTTCACTTCATGTTTACTGTATCCCTCTGACCTTCTTATTGAAGATGAAACACAGAAATTGCATCGGAATTAAATACAAAAGGCACAGTGCCGAATTACGTACAAGAAGACTGACTCTTCTTACTCTCTATGTTTGAACCTTTCCTGTGTCACTAGTTATAGACTCCGATTCTTCACTCCAGGTTTACTGTATCCCTTGGACATTCTTCTTGACGATGAAACACAGAAATTGCTTCGGAATTAAATACAAAAGGCACAATGCCGACTTAAGTACAAGAAGACTGACCCTTCTTACTGTCTATGTTTTGAACCATTCCTGTGACTCTAGTTATAGATTCCGATGCTTCACTTCAGGTTTACTGTATCCCTCTGACCTTCTTATTGACGATGAAACACAGAAATTGCATCGGATTTAAATACAAATGCACAGTGCCGACTTAAGTACAAAAAGACTGACTCTTCTTACTATGTTTTAAACCATTCCTGTGCCACTAGTTATAGATTCCGATGCTTCACTTCAGGTTTACTGAATCCCTTGGACCTTATTGTTGACGATGAAACACAGAAATTGCATCGGAAGTAAATACAAAAGGCACAATGCCGACTTAAGTACAAGAATACTGACTCATCTTACTTTCTATGTTTTGAACCGTCCCTGTGACACTAGTTATAGATTCCGATGCTTCATTCCAGAATTACTGTATCCCTTGGACCTTCTTATTGACGATGAAACACAGAAATTGTATCGGAATTAAATACAAAAGGCACAATACCGACTTAAGTACAAGAAGACTTACTCTTCTTACTGACTATGTTTTGAACAATACCTGTGGCACTAGTCATAGATTCCTATGCTTAACTCCAGGATTACTGTATCCCTTGGACCTTCTTATTGACGATGAAACACAGAAATTGCATCGGAAGTAAATACAAAAGGCACAATGCCGACTTAAGTACAAGAATACTGACTCATCTTATTTTCTATGTTTTGAACCGTCCCTGTGACACTAGTTATAGATTCCGATGCTTCACTCCAGAATTACTGTATCCCTTGGACCTTCTTATTGACGACGTAACACAGAAATTGCATCGGAATTAAATACAAAAGGCACAATGCCGACTTAAGTACAAGAAGACTGTCTCTTCTTACTGTCTATGATTTGAACCATTCCTGTGACTCTAGTTATAGATTGCGATGCTTCACTTCAGGTTTACTGTATCCCTCTGACCTTCTTATTGACGATGAAACACAGAAATTGCATTGGAATTACATACAAAAGGCGCAATGCCGACTTAAGTACAAGAAGACTGACTCTTCTTACTGTCTATGTTTTGAACCATTCCTGTGACACTAGTTATAGATTCAGATGCCTCAATTTAGGTCTACTGTATCCCTTGTACCATCTTATTGACGATGAAACACAGATTTTGCATCGGAATTAAATACAAAAGGCACAATGCCGAATTAAGTACAAGAAGGCTGACTCTTCCAACTGTCT
The DNA here is from genome assembly GCF_021461385.2 of Schistocerca piceifrons. Taxonomy (NCBI): domain Eukaryota; kingdom Metazoa; phylum Arthropoda; class Insecta; order Orthoptera; family Acrididae; genus Schistocerca; species Schistocerca piceifrons. The sequence goes on along the minus strand of NC_060139.1, from coordinate 1,137,841,428 downwards.
ATGCTTTAAACCATTCCTGTGCCACTAGTTATAGAATCCGATGCTTCACTTAAGGTGTACTGTATCCCTTGGACCTTCTTATTGACGATGAAACACTGAAATTGAATCGGAAGTAAATACAAAAGGCACAATGCCGACTTAAGTTCAAGAATACTGACTCATCCTACTTTCTATGCTTTGAACCGTCTCTGTGACACTAGTTATAGATTCCGATGCTTCACTCCAGAATTACTGTATCCCTTCTACCTTCTTATTAACGATGAAACACAGAAATTGCATCGGAATTAAATACAAAAGGCACAATGCCGACTTAAGTACAAGAAGACTGACTCTTCTTACTGACTATGTTTTGAATTATTCCTGTGACACTAGTTATAGATTACGATGCTTCGCTTCAGGTTTACTGTATCCCTCTGACCTTCTTATTGACGATGAAACACATAAATTGCATCGGAATTAAATACAAAAGGCACAATGCCGACTTAAGTACAAGAAGACAGACTCTTCTTACTGACTATGTTTTGAATTATTCCTGTGACACTAGTTATAGATTACGATGCTTCGCTTCAGGTTTACTGTATCCCTCTGACCTTCTTATTGACGATGAAACACATAAATTGCATCGGAATTAAATACAAAAGGCACAATGCCGAATTAAGTACAAGAAGACTGACTCTTCTTACTGTCTATGTTTTGAACCGCTCCTGTGACACTAGTCATAGATTCCGATGCTTCACTTCAGGTTTACTGTATCCCTTGGACCTTCTTATAGACGATGAAACACAGAAATTGCATCGGAATTAAATACAAAAGGCACAATACCGACTTAAATACAAGAAGACTGACTCTTCTTACTGACTATGTTTGAACCATTCCTGTGACACTAGTCATAGATTCCGATGCTTAACTTCAGAATTACTGTAGCCCTCAGACCATCTTATTCCCGTTGAAACACAGATATTGCATACGAATTAAATACAGAAGGCACAATGCCGAGTTAAGTACAAGAAGACTGACTCTTTTTTCTGTCTATGCTTTGAACCATTCCTGTGACACTAGTTATAGACTCCGATGCGTCACTCCTGGTTTACTGTATCCCTTGGACCTTCTTATTGACGATGAAACACAGAAATTGAATCGGAATTAAATACAAAATGGGCAATGCTGAATTAAGTACAAGAAGACTGACTCTTCTTACTGTCTATGATTTGAACCATCCCTGTGACACTAGTTATAGATTCCGATGCTTCACTCCAGGTTTAGTTTATCCCTATGACCTTTTCATTGACGATGAAACACAGAAATTGCATCGGAATTAAATACAATAGGCACAATGCGGACTTAAGTACAAGAAGACTGACAGTTCCTACTGTCTATGTTTTGAACCACTCCTGTGACACTAGTCATAGATTCCGATGCTTCACTTCAGGGTTACTGTATCCCTTGGACCTTCTTATAGACGATGAAACACAGAAATTGCATCGAAATTAAATACAAAAGGCACAATACCGACTTAAATACAAGAAGACTGACTCTTCTTACTGTCTATGTTTGAACCATTCCTGAGACACTAGTCATAGATTCCGCTGCTTAACTTCAGAATTACTGTATCCCTCAGACCTTCTTATTCCCGATGAAACACAGATATTGCATAGGAATTAAATACAAACAGCACAATGCCGACTAAAGTACAAGAAGACTGACTCTTCTGACAGCCTATGCTTTGAACCATTCCTGTGACACTAGTTTTAACTTCCGATGCTTCACTTCAGGTTTACTGTATCCCTTGGACCTTCTTATTGACGATGAAACACATAAATTGCATCGGAATTAAATAGAAAAGGCACAATGCCGACTTAAGTACAGGAATACTGACTCATCTTACTGTCTATGTTTTGAACCGTGTCTGTGACACTAATTATACATTCCGAAGTTTCACTCCAGGTTTGCTGTATCCCTTGGACCTTATTAGTGACGTTGAAACACAGACATTGCATCGGAATTAAATACAAAAGGCACAACGCCGACTTAAGTACAAGAAGACTGAGTCTTCTTACTGACTATGTTTCGAACCATTCCTGTGACACTAGTTATAGACTCCGATGCTGCACTTCAGGTTTACTGTATCCCTCTGACCTTCTTATTGACGATGAAACACTAAAATTGCATCGGAATTCAATACAAAAGGCACAATGCCGAATTAAGTACAAGATGACTAACTCTTCTTACTGTCTATGTGTTGAACCATTCCTGCGACACTAGTTGTAGATTCCGATGCTTCACTTCAGGTTTACTGTATGCCTCTGACCTTCTTATTGACGATGAAACACAGAAATTGCATCGGAATTAAATACAAGAGGCACAATGCCGACTTAAGTACAAGAAGACTGTCTCTTCTTACTGTCTATGATTTGAACCATTCCTGTGACTCTAGTTATAGATTCCCATGCTTCAATTCAGGTCTACTGTATCCCTTGGACCTTCTTATTTACGATGAAACACAGATTTTGCATCGGAATTAAATACAAAAGGCACAATGCCGACTTAAGTACAAGAAGGCTGACTCTTCCAACTGTCTATGTTTTGAACCATTCCTGTGCCACTAGTTATAGATTCCGATGCTTCACTTCAGGTTTACTGTATCCCTCTGACCTTCTTATTGACGATGAAACACAGAAATTGCATCGGAATTAAATACAAGAGGCACAATGCCGAATTAAGTACAAGAAGACTGACTCTTCTTACTGTCTATGTTTTAACCTTTCCTGTGACACTAGTTATTGACTCCGATGCTTCACTCCAGGTTTACTGAATCCCTTGGACCTTATTGTTGACGATGAAACACAGAAATTGCATCGGAAGTAAATACAAAAGGCACAATGCCGACTTAAGTACAAGAATACTGACTCATCTTACTTTCTATGTTTTGAACCGTCACTGTGACACTAGTTATAGATTCCGATGCTTCACTCCAGAATTACTGTATCCCTTGGACCTTCTTATTGACGATGAAACACAGAAATTGCCTCGGAATTAAATACACAAGGCACAATGCCGACTTAAGTACAAGAAGACTGACTCTTCTTACTGACTATGTTTTGAACTATTCCTGTGACACTAGTTATAGATTACGATGCTTCGCTTCAGGTTTACTGTATCCCTCTGACCTTCTTCTTGGCGATGAAACACAGAAATTGCATCGGAATTAAATACAATAGGCACAATGCCGACTAAAGTACAAGAAGACTGACTCTTCTGACAGGCTATGTTTTGAACCATTCCTGTGACACTAGTTTTAGCTTCCGATGTTTCACTTCAGGTTTACTGTATCCCTTGGACCTTCTTATTGACGATGGAACACAGAATTGCAGCGGAATTAAATACAAAAGGCACAATGCCGAATTAAGTACAAGAAGACTGACTCTTCTTAATGTCTATGTTTTGAACCATCCCTGTGACAGGTTTACTGTATCCCTATGACCTTCTTATTGACGATGAAACACAGAAATTGCATCGGAATTAAATACAATAGGCACAATGCCGACTTAAGTACAAGAAGACTGACTGTTCTTACTGTCTATATTTTGAAGCATTCGTGTGACACTAGTTATAGATTCCGATGCTTCAATTCAGGTCTACTGTATTCCTTGGACCTTCTTATTTACGATGAAACACAGATTTTGCATCGGAATTAAATACAGAAGTCACAATGCCGACTTAAGTACAAGAAGACTGACTGTTCTTACTGTCTATATTTTGAAGCATTCGTGTGACACTAGTTATAGATTCCGATGCTTCACTCCAGGTTTACTGTATCCCTTGGACATTCTTCTTGACGATGAAACACAGAAATTGCTTCGGAATTAAATACAAAAGGCACAATGCCGACTTAAGTACAAGAAGACTGACCCTTCTTACTGTCTATGTTTTGAACCATTCCTGTGACTCTAGTTATAGATTCCGATGCTTCACTTCAGGTTTACTGTATCCCTCTGACCTTCTTATTGACGATGAAACACAGAAATTGCATCGGATTTAAATACAAATGCACAATGCCGACTTAAGTACAAAAAGACTGACTCTTCTTACTATGTTTTAAACCATTCCTGTGCCACTAGTTATAGATTCCGATGCTTCACTTCAGGTTTACTGAATCCCTTGGACCTTATTGTTGACGATGAAACACAGAAATTGCATCGGAAGTAAATACAAAAGGCACAATGCCGACTTAAGTACAAGAATACTGACTCATCTTACTTTCTATGTTTTGAACCGTCCCTGTGACACTAGTTATAGATTCCGATGCTTCATTCCAGAATTACTGTATCCCTTGGACCTTCTTATTGACGATGAAACACAGAAATTGCCTCGGAATTAAATACACAAGGCACAATGCCGACTTAAGTACAAGAAGACTGACTCTTCTTACTGACTATGTTTTGAACTATTCCTGTGACACTAGTTATAGATTACGATGCTTCACTTCAGGTTTACTGTATCCCTCTGACCTTCTTATTGGCGATGAAACACAGAAATTGCATCGGAATTAAATACAATAGGCACAATGCCGACTAAAGTACAAGAAGACTGTCTCTTCTGACAGGCTATGTTTTGAACCATTCCTGTGACACTAGTTTTAGCTTCCGAAGCTTCACTTCAGGTTTACTGTATCCCTTGGACCTTCTTATTGACGATGAAACACAGAATTGCACCGGAATTAAATACAAAAGGCACAATGCCGAATTAAGTACAAGAAGACTGACTCTTCTTAATGTCTATGTTTTGAACCATCCCTGTGACACTAGTTATAGATTCCGATGCATCACTGCAGGTTTACTGTATCCCTATGACCTTCTTATTGACGATGAAACACAGAAATTGCATCGGAATTAAATACAATAGGCACAATGCCGACTTAAGTACAAGAAGACTGACTGTTCCTACTGTCTATATTTTGAAGCATTCCTGTGACACTAGTTATAGATTCCGATGCTTCAATTCAGGTCTACTGTATTCCTTGAACCTTCTTATTTACGATGAAACAAAGATTTTGCATCGGAATTAAATACAAAAGGCACAATGCCGACTTAAGTATAAGAAGGCTGACTCTTCCAACTGTCTATGATTCAAACCATTCCTGTGCCACTAGTTATAGATTCCGATGCTTCACGTCAGGTTTACTGTATCCATTGGACCTTCTTGTTGACGATGAAACACAGAATTTGCATCGGAAGTAAATACAAAAGGCACAATGCCGACTTAAGTACAAGAATACTGACTCATCTTACTTTCTATGTTTTGAACCGTCCCTGTGACATTAGTTATAGATTCCGATGCTTCACTCCAGAATTACTGTATCCCTTGGATCTTCTTATTGACGATGAAACACAGAAATTGCATCGGAAGTAAATACAAAAGGCACAATGCCGACTTAAGTACAAGAAGACTGACACTTCTTACTGACTAAGTTTTTAACCATTCCTGTGACACTAGTTATAGATTCCGATGCCTCACTTCAGGTTTACTGTATCCCTCTGGTTTTCTTATTGACGATGAAACACAGAATTGCACCGGAATTAAATTCAAAAGCCACAATGCCGAATTAAGTACAAGAAGACTGACTCTTCTTAATGTCTATGCTTTGAACCATCCCTGTGACACTAGTTATACATTCCGATGCATCACTCCGGGTTTACTGTATCCCTATGACCTTCTTATTGACGATGACACACAGAAATTGCATCGGAATTAAATACAATAGGCACAATGCCGACTTAAGTACAAGAAGACTGACTGTTCCTACTGTCTATGTTTTGAACCACTCCTGTGACACTAGACATAGATTCCGATGCTTCACTTCAGGTTTACTGTATCCCTTGGACCTTCTTGTTGACGATGAAACACAGAAATTGCATCGGAATTAAATACAAAAAGGCACAATACCGACTTAAGTACAAGAAGACTGACTCTTCTTACTATGTTTTGAACCATTCCTGTGACACTAGTCATAGATTCCGATGCTTAACTTCAGAATTACTGTATCCCTCAGACCTTCTTATTGCCGATGAAAGACAGATATTTCATCGGAATTAAATACAAAAGGCACAATGCCGACTAAAGTACAAGAAGACTGACTCTTCTGACAGGCTATGTTTTGAACCATTCCTGTGACACTAGTTTTAGCTTCCGATGCTTCACTACAGGTTTACTGTATCCCTTGGACCTTCTTATTGACGATGAAACACAGAATTGCACCGGAATTAAATATAAAAGGCACAATGCCGAATTAAGTACAAGAAGACTGACTCTTCTTAATGTCTATGTTTTGAACCATCCCTGTGACACTAGTTATAGATTCCGATGCATCACTCCAGGTTTACTGTATCCCTATGACCTTCTTATTGACGATGAAACACAGAAATTGCATCGGAATTAAATACAAAAGGCACAATGCCGACTTAAATACCAGAAGACTGACTCTTCTTACTGACTATGTTTTGAACCAATCCTGTGACACTAGTTATTAATTTCGATGCTTCATTTCATGTTTACTGTATCCCTTGGACCTTCTTATTGACGATGAAGCACAGAAATTGCATCGGAATTAAATACAAAAGGCACAATGCCGAATTAAGTACAAGAAGACTGACTCTTCTTACTGTCTATGCTTTGAACCATTCCTGTGACACTAGTTATAGATTCCGATTCTTCAATTTAGGTCTACTGTATCCCTTGGACCTTCTTATTGACGATGAAACACAGATTTTGCATCAGAATTAAATACAAAAGGCGCAATGCCGACTTAAGTACAAGAAGGCTGACTCTTCCAACTGTCTATGTTTTAAACCATTCCTGTGCCACTAGTTATAGAATCCGATGCTTCACTTCAGGTGTACTGTATCCCTTGGACCTTCTTATTGACGATGAAACACAGAAATTGAATCGGAAGTAAATACAAAAGGCACAATGCCGACTTAAGTACAAGAATACTGACTCATCTTACTTTCTATGTTTTGAACCGTCCCTGTGACATTAGTTATAGATTCCGATGCTTCACTCCAGAATTACTGTATCCCTTGGATCTTCTTATTGACGATGAAACACAGAAATTGCATCGGAAGTAAATACAAAAGGCACAATGCCGACTTAAGTACAAGAAGACTGACACTTCTTACTGACTAAGTTTTTAACCATTCCTGTGACACTAGTTATAGATTCCGATGCCTCACTTCAGGTTTACTGTATCCCTCTGGTTTTCTTATTGACGATGAAACACAGAATTGCACCGGAATTAAATTCAAAAGCCACAATGCCGAATTAAGTACAAGAAGACTGACTCTTCTTAATGTCTATGCTTTGAACCATCCCTGTGACACTAGTTATACATTCCGATGCATCACTCCGGGTTTACTGTATCCCTCTGACCTTCTTATTGACGATGAAACACAGAAATTGCATCGGAATTAAATACAATAGGCACAATGCCGAATTAAGTACAAGAAGACTGACTCTTCTTACTGTCTATGTTTGAACCGTCCCTGTGACACTAGTTATAGAATCCGATGCTTCACTCCAGAATTACTGTATCCCTTGGACCTTCTTATTGACGATGAAACACAGAAATTGTATCGGAATTAAATACAAAAGGCACAATACCGACTTAAGTACAAGAAGACTTACTCTTCTTACTGACTATGTTTTGAACAATACCTGTGGCACTAGTCATAGATTCCTATGCTTAACTTCAGGATTACTGTATCCCTTGGACCTTCTTATTGACGATGAAACACAGAAATTGCATCGGAAGTAAATACAAAAGGCACAATGCCGACTTAAGTACAAGAATACTGACTCATCTTATTTTCTATGTTTTGAACCGTCCCTGTGACACTAGTTATAGATTCCGATGCTTCACTCCAGAATTACTGTATCCCTTGGACCTTCTTATTGACGACGTAACACAGAAATTGCATCGGAATTAAATACAAAAGGCACAATGCCGACTTAAGTACAAGAAGACTGTCTCTTCTTACTGTCTATGATTTGAACCATTCCTGTGACTCTAGTTATAGATTGCGATGCTTCACTTCAGGTTTACTGTATCCCTCTGACCTTCTTATTGACGATGAAACACAGAAATTGCATTGGAATTACATACAAAAGGCGCAATGCCGACTTAAGTACAAGAAGACTGACTCTTCTTACTGTCTATGTTTTGAACCATTCCTGTGACACTAGTTATAGATTCAGATGCCTCAATTTAGGTCTACTTTATCCCTTGTACCATCTTATTGACGAAGAAACACAGATTTTGCATCGGAATTAAATACAAAAGGCACAATGCCGAATTAAGTACAAGAAGGCTGACTCTTCCAACTGTCTATGCTTTAAACCATTCCTGTGCCACTAGTTATAGAATCCGATGCTTCACTTAAGGTGTACTGTATCCCTTGGACCTTCTTATTGACGATGAAACACTGAAATTGAATCGGAAGTAAATACAAAAGGCACAATGCCGACTTAAGTTCAAGAATACTGACTCATCCTACTTTCTATGCTTTGAACCGTCTCTGTGACACTAGTTATAGATTCCGATGCTTCACTCCAGAATTACTGTATCCCTTCTACCTTCTTATTGACGATGAAACACAGAAATTGCATCGGAATTAAATACAAAAGGCACAATGCCGACTTAAGTACAAGAAGACTGACTCTTCTTACTGACTATGTTTTGAATTATTCCTGTGACACTAGTTATAGATTACGATGCTTCGCTTCAGGTTTACTGTATCCCTCTGACCTTCTTATTGACGATGAAACACATAAATTGCATCGGAATTAAATACAAAAGGCACAATGCCGACTTAAGTACAAGAAGACAGACTCTTCTTACTGACTATGTTTTGAATTATTCCTGTGACACTAGTTATAGATTACGATGCTTCGCTTCAGGTTTACTGTATCCCTCTGACCTTCTTATTGACGATGAAACACATAAATTGCATCGGAATTAAGTACAAAAGGCACAATGCCGAATTAAGTACAAGAAGACTGCCTCTTCTTACTGTCTATGTTTTGAACCGCTCCTGTGACACTAGTCATAGATTCCGATGCTTCACTTCAGGTTTACTGTATCCCTTGGACCTTCTTATAGACGATGAAACACAGAAATTGCATCGGAATTAAATACAAAAGGCACAATACCGACTTAAATACAAGAAGACTGACTCTTCTTACTGACTATGTTTGAACCATTCCTGTGACACTAGTCATAGATTCCGATGCTTAACTTCAGAATTACTGTAGCCCTCAGACCATCTTATTCCCGTTGAAACACAGATATTGCATACGAATTAAATACAGAAGGCACAATGCCGAGTTAAGTACAAGAAGACTGACTCTTTTTTCTGTCTATGCTTTGAACCATTCCTGTGACACTAGTTATAGACTCCGATGCGTCACTCCTGGTTTACTGTATCCCTTGGAACTTCTTATTGACGATGAAACACAGAAATTGAATCGGAATTAAATACAAAATGGGCAATGCTGAATTAAGTACAAGAAGACTGACTCTTCTTACTGTCTATGATTTGAACCATCCCTGTGACACTAGTTATAGATTCCGATGCTTCACTCCAGGTTTAGTTTATCCCTATGACCTTTTCATTGACGATGAAACACAGAAATTGCATCGGAATTAAATACAATAGGCACAATGCGGACTTAAGTACAAGAAGACTGACAGTTCCTACTGTCTATGTTTTGAACCACTCCTGTGACACTAGTCATAGATTCCGATGCTTCACTTCAGGGTTACTGTATCCCTTGGACCTTCTTATAGACGATGAAACACAGAAATTGCATCGGAATTAAATACAAAAGGCACAATACCGACTTAAATACAAGAAGACTGACTCTTCTTACTGTCTATGTTTGAACCATTCCTGTGACACTAGTCATAGATTCCGATGCATAACTTCAGAATTACTGTATCCCTCAGACCTTCTTATTCCCGATGAAACACAGATATTGCATAGGAATTAAATACAAACGGCACAATGCCGACTAAAGTACAAGAAGACTGACTCTTCTGACAGTCTATGTTTTGAACCATTCCTGTGACACTAGTTTTAACTTCCGATGCTTCACTTCAGGTTTACTGTATCCCTTGGACCTTCTTATTGACGATGAAACACATAAATTGCATCGGAATTAAATAGAAAAGGCACAATGCCGACTTAAGTACAGGAATACTGACTCATCTTACTGTCTATGTTTTGAACCGTGTCTGTGACACTAATTATACATTCCGAAGTTTCACTCCAGGTTTGCTGTATCCCTTGGACCTTATTAGTGACGTTGAAACACAGACATTGCATCGGAATTAAATACAAAAGGCACAACGCCGACTTAAGTACAAGAAGACTGAGTCTTCTTACTGACTATGTTTCAAACCATTCCTGTGACACTAGTTATAGACTCCGATGCTGCACTTCAGGTTTACTGTATCCCTCTGACCTTCTTATTGACGATGAAACACTAAAATTGCATCGGAATTCAATACAAAAGGCACAATGCCGAATTAAGTAGAAGATGACTAACTCTTCTTACTGTCTATGTGTTGAACCATTCCTGCGACACTAGTTGTAGATTCCGATGCTTCACTTCAGGTTTACTGTATCCCTCTGACCGTCTTATTGACGATGAAACACAGAAATTGCTTCGGAATTAAATACAAAAGGCACAATGCCAACTTAAGTACATGAAGACTGACTCTTCCGACTGTCTATGTTTTGAACCATTCCTGTGAGACTAGTTATAGATTCCGATGCTTCACTCCAGGTTTACTGTGTCCCTTGGACCTTCTTATTGACGATGAACCACAGAAATTGCGTCGGAATTAAATACAATAGGCACAATGCCGACTTAAGTACAAGAAGACTGACTCTTCCCAGTGTCTACGTTTTGAACCATTCCTGTGGCACTAGTTATAGATTCCGATGCTTCACTTCTGGTTTACTGTATCCCTTGGACCTTCTTATTGACGATGAAACAGAGAAATTGCATCGGTATTAAATACAAAAGGCACAATGCCGACTTAAGTACAAGAAGACGGACACTTCTTACTGTCTATGTTTTGAACCATTCCTGTGACTCTAGTTATAGATTCCGATGCTTCACTTCAGGTTTACTGTATCCCTCTAACCTTCGTATTGACGATGAGACACAGAAATAGCATCGGAATTAAAAACAAATGGCACAATGCCGACTTAAGTACATGTAGACTGACTTTACCTACTGTCTATGATTTGAACCATTCCTGTGACACTAGTTATAGATTCCGATGGTTCATTTCAGGTTTACTGTATCCCTTGGACCTTCTTGTTGACGATGAAACACAGAAATTGCATCGGAATTAAATACAAAAGGCACAATGCCGAGTTAAGTACAAGAAGACTGACTCTTCTTTCTGTCTATGCTTTGAACCATTCCTGTGACACTAGTTATAGACTCCGATGCGTCCCTCCTGGTTTACTGTATCCCTTGGACCTTCTTATTGACGATGAAACACAGAAATTGATTCGGAATTAAATGCAAAATGCGCAATGCTGAATTAAGTACAAGAAGACTGACTCTTCTTACGGTCTATGATTTGAACCATCCCTGTGACACTAGTTATAGATTCCGATGCTTCACTCCAGGTTTACTTTATCCCTATGACCTTCTCGTTGACGATGAAACACAGAAATTGCATCGGAATTAAATACAATAGGCACAATGCCGACTTAAGTACAAGAAGACTAACTGTTCCTACTGTCTATGTTTTGAACCACTCCTGTGACACTAGTCATAGATTCCGATGCTTCACTTCAGGTTTACTGTATCCCTTGGACCTTCTTATAGACGATGAAACACAGAAATTGCATCGGAATTAAATACAAAAGGCACAATACCGACTTAAATACAAGAAGACTGACTCTTCTTACTGTCTATGTTTGAACCATTCCTGTGACACTAGTCATAGATTCCGATGCTTAACTTCAGAATTACTGTATCCCTCAGACCTTCTTATTCCCGATGAAACACAGATATTGCATAGGAATTAAATGCAAACGGCACAATGCCGACTAAAGTACAAGAAGACTGACTCTTCTGACAGTCTATGTTATGAACCATTCCTGTGACACTAGTTTTAACTTCCGATGCTTCACTTCAGGTTTACTGTATCCCTTGGACCTTCTTATTGACGATGAAACACATAAATTGCATTGAAATTAAATAGAAAAGGCACAATGCCGACTTAAGTACAGGAATACTAACTCATCTTACTGTCTATGTTTTGAACCGTGTCTGTGACACTAATTATACATTCTGAAGTTTCACTCCAGGTTTGCTGTATCCCTTGGACCTTATTAGTGACGTTGAAACACAGACATTTTATCGGAATTAAATACAAAAGGCACAACGCCGACTTAAGTACAAGAAGACTGAGTCTTCTTACTGACTATGTTTCGAACCATTCCTGTGACACTAGTTATAGACTCCGATGCTGCACATCAGGTTTACTGTATCCCTCTGACCTTCTTATTGACGATGAAACACAAAAATTGCATCGGAATTATATACAAAAGGCACAATGCCGAATTAAGTACAAGATGACTGACTCTTCTTACTGTCTATGTGTTGAACCATTCCTGCGACACTAGTTGTAGATTCCGATGCTTCACTTCAGGTTTACTGTATCCCTCTGACCTTCTTATTGACGATGAAACACAGAAATTGCATCGGAATTAAATACAAAAGGCACAATGCCAACTTAAGTACAAGAAGACTGACTCTTCTTACTGTCTATGTTTTGAACCATTCCTGTGACACTAGTTATAGATTCAGATGCCTCAATTTAGGTCTACTGTATCCCTTGGACCATCTTATTGACGATGAAACACAGATTTTGCATCGGAATTAAATACAAAAGGCACAATGCCGAATTAAGTACAAGAAGGCTGACTCTTCTTACTGTCTATGCTTTGAACCGCTCCTGTGACACTAGTCATAGATTCCGATGCTTCACTTCAGGTTTACTGTATCCCTTGGACCTTCTTATAGACGATGAAACACAGAAATTGCATCGGAATTAAATACAAAAGGCACAATACCGACTTAAATACAAGAAGACTGACTCTTCTTACTGACTATGTTTGAACCATTCCTGTGACACTAGTCATAGATTCCGATGCTTAACTTCAGAATTACTGTAGCCCTCAGACCATCTTATTCCCGTTGAAACACAGATATTGCATAGGAATTAAATACAGAAGGCACAATGCCGAGTTAAGTACAAGAAGACTGACTCTTCTTTCTGTCTATGCTTTGAACCATTCCTGTGACACTAGTTATAGACTCCGATGCGTCACTCCTGGTTTACTGTATCCCTTGGACCTTCTTATTGACGATGAAACACAGAAATTGAATCGGAATTAAATACAAAATGGGCAATGCTGAGTTAAGTACAAGAAGACTGACTCTTCTTACTGTCTATGATTTGAACCATCCCTGTGACACTAGTTATAGATTCCGATGCTTCACTCCAGGTTTAGTTTATCCCTATGACCTTTTCATTGACGATGAAACACAGAAATTGCATCGGAATTAAATACAATAGGCACAATGCGGACTTTAGTACAAGAAGACTGACAGTTCCTACTGTCTATGTTTTGAACCACTCCTGTGACACTAGTCATAGATTCCGATGCTTCACTTCAGGTTTACTGTATCCCTTGGACCTTCTTATAGACGATGAAACACAGAAATTGCATCGGAAGTAAATACAAAAGGCACAATACCGACTTAAATACAAGAAGACTGACTCTTCTTACTGTCTACGTTTGAACCATTCCTGTGACACTAGTCATAGATTCCGATGCTTAACTTCAGAATTACTGTATCCCTCAGACCTTCTTATTCCCGATGAAACACAGATATTGCATAGGAATTAAATACAAACGGCACAATGCCGACTAAAGTACAAGAAGACTGACTCTTCTGACAGTCTATGTTTTGAACCATTCCTGTGACACTAGTTTTAACTTCCGATGCTTCACTTCAGGTTTACTGTATTCCTTGGACCTTCTTATTGACGATGAAACACATAAATTGCATCGGAATTAAATAGAAAAGGCACAATGCCGACTTAAGTACAGGAATACTGACTCATCTTACTGTCTATGTTTTGAACCGTGTCTGTGACACTAATTATACATTCCGAAGTTTCACTCCAGGTTTGCTGTATCCCTTGGACCTTATTAGTGACGTTGAAACACAGACATTGCATCGGAATTAAATACAAAAGGCACAACGCCGACTTAAGTACAAGAAGACTGACTCTTCCCAGTGTCTACGTTTTGAACCATTCCTGTGGCACTAGTTATAGATTCCGATGCTTCACTTCTGGTTTACTGTATCCCTTGGACCTTCTTATTGACGATGAAACGCTAAAATTGCATCGGAATTCAATACAAAAGGCACAATGCCGAATTAAGTACAAGATGACTAACTCTTCTTACTGTCTATGTGTTGAACCATTCCTGCGACACTAGTTGTAGATTCCGATGCTTCACTTCAGGTTTACTGTATCCCTCTGACCTTCTTATTGACGATGAAACACAGAAATTGCGCCGGAATTAAATACAATAGGCACAATGCCGACTTAAGTACAAGAAGACTGACTCTTCCCAGTGTCTACGTTTTGAACCATTCCTGTGGCACTAGTTATAGATTCCGATGCTTCACTTCTGGTTTACTGTATCCCTTGGACCTTCTTATTGACGATGAACCACAGAAATTGCGTCGGAATTAAATACAAAAGGCACAATGCCGACTTAAGTACAAGAAGACTGACACTTCTTACTGTCTAAGTTTTGAACCATTCCTGTGACTCTAGTTATAGATTCCGATGCTTCACTTCAGGTTTACTGTATCCCTCTAACCTTCGTATTGACGATGAGACACAGAAATAGCATCGGAATTAAAAACAAATGGCACAATGCCGACTTAAGTACATGTAGACTGACTTTACCTACTGTCTATGATTTGAACCATTCCTGTGACACTAGTTATAGATTCCGATGGTTCATTTCAGGTTTACTGTATCCCTTGGACCTTCTTGTTGACGATGAAACACAGAAATTGCATCGGAATTAAATACAAAAGGCACAATGCCGAGTTAAGTACAAGAAGACTGACTCTTCTTACTGTCTATGCTTTGAACCATTCCTGTGACACTAGTTATAGACTCCGATGCGTCCCTCCTGGTTTACTGTATCCCTTGGACCTTCTTATTGACGATGAAACACAGAAATTGATTCGGAATTAAATGCAAAATGCGCAATGCTGAATTAAGTACAAGAAGACTGACTCTTCTTACGGTCTATGATTTGAACCATCCCTGTGACACTAGTTATAGATTCCGATGCTTCACTCCAGGTTTACTTCATCCCTATGACCTTCTCGTTGACGATGAAACACAGAAATTGCATCGGAATTAAATACAATAGGCACAATACCGACTTAAATACAAGAAGACTGACTCTTCTTACTGACTATGTTTGAACCATTCCTGTGACACTAGTCATAGATTCCGATGCTTAACTTCAGAATTACTGTATCCCTCAGACCTTCTTATTCCCGATGAAACACAGATATTGCATAGGAATTAAATGCAAACGGCACAATGCCGACTAAAGTACAAGAAAACTGACTCTTCTGACAGTCTATGTTTTGAACCAAACCTGTGGCACTAGTTTTAACTTCAGATGCTTCACTTCAGGTTTACTGTATCCCTTGGTTCTTCTTATTGACGATGAAACACATAAATTGCATCGGAATTAAATAGAAAAGGCACAATGCCGACTTAAGTACAGGAATACTAACTCATCTTACTGTCTATGTTTTGAACCGTGTCTGTGACACTAATTATAGATTCTGAAGTTTCACTCCAGGTTTGCTGTATCCCTTAGACCTTATTAGTGACGTTGAAACACAGACATTTTATCGGAATTAAATACAAAAGGCACAACGCCGACTTAAGTACAAGAAGACTGAGTCTTCTTACTGACTATGTTTCGAACCATTCCTGTGACACTAGTTATTGATTCCGATGCTTCATTTCATGTTTACTGTATCCCTCTGACCTTCTTATTGACGATGAAACACAGAATTTGCATCGGAATTAAATACAAAAGGCACAATGCCGAATTAAGTACAAGAAGACTGACTCTTCTTACTGTCTATGCTTTGAACCGCTCCTGTGACACTAGTCATAGATTCCGATGCTTCACTTCAGGTTTACTGTATCCCTTGGACCTTCTTATAGACGATGAAACACAGAAATTGCATCGGAATTAAATACAAAAGGCACAATACCGACTTAAATACAAGAAGACTGACTCTTCTTACTGACTATGTTTGAACCATTCCTGTGACACTAGTCATAGATTCCGATGCTTAACTTCAGAATTACTGTAGCCCTCAGACCATCTTATTCCCGTTGAAACACAGATATTGCATAGGAATTAAATACAGAAGGCACAATGCCGAGTTAAGTACAAGAAGACTGACTCTTCTTTCTGTCTATGCTTTGAACCATTCCTGTGACACTAGTTATAGACTCCGATGCGTCACTCCTGGTTTACTGTATCCCTTGGACCTTCTTATTGACGATGAAACACAGAAATTGAATCGGAATTAAAAACAAATGGCACAATGCCGACTTAAGTACATGTAGACTGACTTTACCTACTGTCTATGATTTGAACCATTCCTGTAACACTAGTTATAGATTCCGATGGTTCATTTCAGGTTTACTGTATCCCTTGGACCTTCTTGTTGACGATGAAACACAGAAATTGCATCGGAATTAAATACAAAAGGCACAATGCCGAGTTAAGTACTAGAAGACTGACTCTTCTTTCTGTCTATGCTTTGAACCATTCCTGTGACACTAGTTATAGACTCCGATGCGTCCCTCCTGGTTTACTGTATCCCTTGGACCTTCTTATTGACGATGAAACACAGAAATTGATTCGGAATTAAATACAAAATGCGCAATGCTGAATTAAGTAAAAGAAGACTGACTGTTCTTACTGTCTATGATTTGAACCATCCCTGTGACACTAGTTATAGATTCCGATGCTTCACTCCAGGTTTACTTTATCGCTATGACCTTCTCGTTGACGATGAAACACAGAAATTGCATCGGAATTAAATACAATAGGCACAATGCCGACTTAAGTACAAGAAGACTGACTGTTCCTACTGTCTATGTTTTGAACCGCTCCTGTGACACTAGTCATAGATTCCGATGCTTCACTTCAGGTTTACTGTATCCCTTGGACCTTCTTATAGACGATGAAACACAGAAATTGCATCGGAATTAAATACAAAAGGCACAATACCGACTTAAGTACAAGAAGACTGACTTTTCTTACAGACTATGTTTGAACCATTCCTGTGACACTAGTCATAGATTCCGATGCTTAACTTCAGAATTACTGTATCCCTCAGACCTTCTTATTCCCCAATGAAACACAGAAATTGCTTAGGAATTAAATACAAAAGGCGCAATGCCGACTTAAGTAAAAGAAGACTGACTCTTCCGACTGTCTATGTTTTGAACCATTCCTGTGACACTAGTTATAGATTCCGATGCTTCACTCCAGGTTTACTGTGTCCCTTGAACCTTCTTATTGACGATGAAACACAGAAATTTTATCGGAATTAAATACAATAGGCACAACGCCGACTTAAGTACAATAAGACTGACTCTTCCCACTGTCTACGTTTTGAACCATTCCTGTGACACTAGTTATAGATTCCGATGCTTCACTTCTGGTTTACTGTATCCCTTGGACCTTCTTATTGACGATGAAACACAGAAATTGTATGGGAACTAAATACAAAAGGCACAATACCTACTTAAGTACAAGAAGACTGACTCTTCTTACTGACTATGTTTTGAACAATACCTGTGGCACTAGTTATAGATTCCGATGCTTCAATTCAGGTCTACTGTATCCCTTGGAATTTCTTATTGACGATGAAACACAGATTTTGCATCGGAATTAAATACAAAAGGCACAATGCCGACTTAAGTACAAAAATACTGACTCATCTTACTTTCTATGTTTTGAACCGTCCCTGTGACACTAGTTATAGATTCCGATGCTTCACTCCAGAATTACTATATCCCTTGGACTATCTTATTGACGATGAAACACAGAGATTGCATCGGAATTAAATACAAAAGGCACAATGCCGAATTAAGTACAAGAAGACTGACTCTTCTTACAGACTATGTTTTGAACTATTCCTGTGACACTAGTTATAGATTACGATGCTTCGCTTCAGGATTACTGTACCCCTCTGACCTTCTTATTGACGATGAAACACAGAAATTGCATCGGAATTAAATACAAAAGGCACAATGGCGAATTAAGTACAAGAAGACTGACTCTTCTTACTGTCTATGTGTTGAACCATTCCTGTGACACTAGTTATAGACTCCGATGCTTCACTCCAGGTTTACTGTATCCCTCTGACCTTCTATTGACGATGAAACACAGAAATTGCTTAGGAATTAAATACAAAAGGCACAATGCCGACTTAAGTAAAAGAAGACTGACTCTTCCTACGGTCTATGTTTTGAACCATTCCTGTGACACTAGTTATAGATTCCGATGCTTCACTTCAGGTTTACTGTATCCCTGTGACCTTCTTATTGACGATGAAACACAGAAAATGCATCGGAATTAAATACAAAAGGCATAATACCGACTTAAGTACAAGAAGACTGACTCTTATTCCTGACTATACTTTGAACCATTCCTGTGACACTAGTCATAGATTCCGATGCTTAACTTCAAGATTACTGCATCCCTTGGACCTTCTTATTGACGATGAAACACAGAAATTGCATCGGAATTAAATACAAAAGGCACAATGCCGACACAAGTACAAAAGACTGAGACTTCTTACTGACTAAGCTTTGAACCATTCCTGTGACACTAGTTATAGATTCCGATGCTTCACTTCAGGTTTACTGTATCCCTGTGGCCTTCTTATTGACGATGAAACACAGGAATTGCATCGGAATTAAATACAAATGGCACAATGCCGAATTAAGTACAAGAAGATTGACTCTTCTTTCTGTCTATGCTTTGAACCATTCTTGTGACACTAGTTATAGACTCCGATGCTTCACTCCTGGTACTGTATCCCTTGGACCTTCCTATTGACGATGCAACACAGAAATTGCATCGGAATTAAATACAAAAGGCATAATACCGACTTAAGTACAAGAAGACTGACTCTTATTCCTGACTATATTTTGAACCATTCCTGTGACACTACTCATAGATTTCGATGCTTACTTCCGGATTATTGTATCCCTTGGACTCTCTTATAGACAATGTAACACAGAAATTGCATCGGAATCAGATACAAAAGGCACAATGCCGACATAAGCACAAGAAGACTGACACTTCTTACTGTCTATGTTTTGAACCATTCCTGTGACACTAGTTATAGATTCCGATGCTGCACTTCAGGTTTACAGTATTCCTCTGGCCTTCTTATTGACGATGAAACTCAGAAATTGCATCGGAATTAAATACAAAAGGCACAATGCCGACTTAAGTACAAGAAGACTGACTCTTCTAACTGTCTATGTTTTGAACCTTTCCTGTGACTCTAGTTATAGATTCCGATGTTTCACTTCAGGTTTACTGTATCCCTCTAACCTTCGTATTGACGATGAGACACAGAAATAGCATCGGAATTAAAAACAAATGGCACAATGCCGACTTAAGTACATGTAGGCTGACGTTATCTACTGTCTAAGCTTTGAACCATTCCTGTGACACTAGTTATAGATTCCGATGGTACATTTCAGGTTTACTGTATCCCTTGGACCTTCTTGTTGACGATGAAACACAGAAACTGCATCGGAATTAGATACAAAATGCACAATGCCGACTTAAGTACAAGAAGACTGACTCTTCTTTCTGTCTATGCTTTGAACCATTCCTGTGTCACTAGTTATAGACTCCGATGCGTCACTCCTGGTTTACTGTATCCCTTGGACCTTCTTATTGACGGTGAAACACAGAAATTGAATCGGAATTAAATACAAAATGCGCAATGCCGAATTAAGTACAAGAAGACTGACTCTTCTTACTGACTATGTTTTGAACCATTCCTGTGACACTAGTCATAGATTCCGATGCTTAACTTCAGAATTACTGTATCCCTCAGACCTTCTTATTGCCGATGAAACACAGATATTGCATCAGAATTAAATAGAAAATGCACAGTGATGACTTAAGTACAAGAAGACTGACTCTTCTGAATGTCTATGTTTTGAACTATTCCTGTGACACTAGTTATAGATTCCGATGCTTCACTCCAGGTTTACTGTGTCCCTTGGACCTTCTTATTGACGATGAAACACAGACATTGCATCGGAATTAAACACAATAGGCACAATGCCGACTTAAGTACAAGAATACTGACTCTTCCGACTGTCTACGTTATGAACCATTCCTGTGACACTAGTTATAGATTCCGATGCTTCACTTCTGGTTTACTGTATCCCTTGGACCTTCTTATTGACGATGAAACACAGAAATTGTATCGGAATTTAATACAAAAGGCACAATACCTACTTAAGTACAAGAAGACTGACTCTTCTAACTTTCTATGTTTTGAACCATTCCTGTGACACTAGTTATAGATTCCGATGCTTCAATTGAGGTCTACTGCATCCCTTGGACCTTCTTATTGACGATGAAACACAGATTTTGCATCGGAATTAAATACAAAAGGCACAATGCGGAATTAAGTACAATAAGACTGACTCTTCTTACTGTCTATGTGTTGAAACATTCCTGTGACACTAGTTATAGACTCCGATGCTTCACTCCAGGTTTACTGTATCCCTCTGATCTTCTTATTGACGATGAAACACAGAAATTGCTTAGGAATTAAATACAAAATGCACAATGCCGACTTAAGTAAAAGAAGACTGACTCTTCCTACGGTCTATGTTTTGAACCATTCCTGTGACACTAGTTATAGATTCCGAGGCTTCACTTCAGGTTTACTGTATCCCTGTGACCTTCTTATTGACGATGAAACACAGAAAATGCATCGGAATTAAATACAAAAGGCATAATACCGACTTAAGTACAAGAAGACTGACTCTTATTCCTGACTATATTTTGAACCATTCCTGTGCCACTAGTCATAGATTCCGATGCTTAACTTCAGGATTACTGCATCCCTTGGACCTTCTAATTGACGATGAAACATAGTAATTGCATCGGAATTAAATACAAAAGGCACAATGCCGACATAAGTACAAGAAGACTGACTCTTCTTACTGTCTATGCTTTGAACCATTCCTGCGACACTAGTTATAGATTCCGATGCTTCAATTCAGGTCTACTGTATCCCTTGGACCTTCTTATTGACGATGAAACGTAGATTTTGCATCGGAATTAAATACAAAAGGCACAATGCCGACTTAAGTACAAGAAGTCTGACTCTTCCAACTGCCTATGTTTTAAGCCATTCCTGTGCCATTAGTTATAGATTCCGATGCTTCACTTCAGGTTTAGTGTATCCCTTGGAGCCTCTTATTGACGATGAAGCACAGAAATTGCATCAGAAGTAAATACAAAAGGCACAATGCCGACTTAAGTACAAGAATACTGACTCATCTTACTTTCTATGTTTTGAACCGTCCCTGTGACACTAGTTATAGATTCCGATGCTTCACTCCAGAATTGCTGTATCCCTTTGACCTTCTTATTGACGATGAAAGACAGAAATTGCATCGGAATTAAATACAAAAGGCACAATGCCGACTTAAGTACAAGAAGACTGACTCTTCTTACTGACTATGCTTTGAACTATTCCTGTGACACTAGTTATAGATTACGATGCTTCGCTTCAGGTTTACTGTATCCCTCTGACCTTCTTATTGACGATGAAACACAGAAATTGCATCGGAATTAAATACAAAAGGCACAATGCCGAATTAAGTACAAGAAGACTGACTCTTCTTACTGTCTATGTGTTGAACCACTCCTGTGACACTAGTTTTAGACTCCGATGCTCCACTCCAGGTTTACTGTATCCCTCTGACCTTCTTATTGACGATGAAACACAGAAATTGCTTCAGAATTAAATACAAAAGGCACAATGCCGACTTAAGTAAAAGAAGACTGACTCTTCCTACGGTCTATGCTTTGAACCTTTCCTGTGACACTAGTTATAGATTCCGATGCCTCACTTCAGGTTTACTGTATCCCTGTGACCTTCTTATTGACGATGAAACACAGAAATTGCATCGGAATTAAATACAAAAGGCACAATGGCGACATAAGTACAAGAAGACTGACACTTCTTACCGACTAAGTTTTGAACCATTCCTGTGACACTAGTTGTAGTTTCCGATGCTTCACTTCAGGTTTACTGTATCCCTCTGGCCTTCTCATTGACGATAAAACACAGAATTGCATCGGAATTAAATACAAAAGGCACAATGCCGAATTAAGTACAAGAAAACTGACTCTGCTTTCTGTCTATGCTTTGAACCATTCCTGTGACACTAGTTATAGACTCCAATGCTTCACTCCTGGTTTACTGTATCCCTTGGACCTTCTTATTGACGATGAAACACAGAAATTGCATCGGAATTAAATACAAAAGGCACAATGCCGACTTAAGTACAAGAAGACTGACTCTTCTTACTGTCTATGTTTGAACCATTCCTGTGACACTAGTTATAGATTCCGATGCTTCACTTCAGGTATACTGTATCCCTCTGACCTTCTTATTGACGAAGAAATACAGAAATTGCATCGGAATTAAATACAAAAGGCACAATGCCGACTTAAGTTCAAGAAGACAGATCCTTCTTACTTTCTATGTTTTGAACCATTCCTGTGACACTAGTTATAGACTCCAATGCTTCACTCCTGGTTTACTGTATCCCTTGGACCTTCTTATTGACGATGAGACACAGAAATAGCATCGGAATTAAATACAAATGGCACAATGCCGACTTAAGTTCATGTAGACTGACTTTTAGTACTGTCTATGTTTTGAACCATTCCTGTGACACTAGTTATAGATTCCGATGGTTCATTTCAGGTTTACTGTGTCCCGTGGACCTTCTTATTGACGATGAAACACAGAAATTGTATCGGAATTAAATACGAAAGGCACAACGCCGACTTAAGTACAAGAAGACTGACTCTTCTTTCTGTCTATGCTTTGAACCATTCCATGTAACACTAGTTATAGACACCGATGCGTCACTCTAGGTTTACTGTATCCCTTGGACCTTCTTATTGCCGATGAAACACAGAAATTGCATCGGAATTAAATACAAAAGGCACAATGCCGAATTAAGTACAAGAAGACTGACTCTTCTTATTGTCTATGATTAGAACCATTCCTGTGACTCTAGTTATGGATTCCGATGCTTCACTCCAAGTTTACTGTATCCCATGGACCTTATTATTGACGATGAAACACAGAAATTGCATTAGAATTAAATAGAAAATGCAAGGTGATGACTTAAGTACAAGAAGACTGACTCTTCTTACTGACTATGTTTTGAACCAATCCTGTGACACTAATTATAGATTCCGATGCTTCACATCAGGTTTACTGTATCCCTGTGACCTTCTTATTGACGATGAAACACAGAAATTGCATCGGAATTAAATACAAAAGGCACAATGCCGACATAAGTACAAGAAGACTGACACTTCTTACTGACTAAGTTTTGAACCATTCCTGTGACACTAGTTGTAGTTTCCGATGCTTCACTTCAGGTTTACTGTATCCCTCTTGCCTTTTTATTGACGATAAAACACAGAATTGCATCGGAATTAAATACAAAAGGCACAATGCCGATTTAAGTACAAGTAGACTGACTCTTCTTACTGTTTACGTTTTGATACCTTCCTGTGACTCTAGTTATAGATTCCGATGCTTCACATCAGGTTTACTGTATCCCTCTGACCTTCTTATTGACGATGAAACACAGAAATTGCATCGGAATTAAATACAAAAGGCACAATGCCGACTTAAGTACAAGAAGACTGACTCTTCTTACTGTCTATGCTTTTAACCATTCCTGTGACACTAGTTATAGATTCAGATGCTTCACATCAGGTTTACTGTATCCCTTATACCTTCTTATTGACGATGAAACACAGAAACTGCATCGGAATTAAATACAAAAGGCACAATGCCGACTTAAGTACAAGAATACTGACTCATCTTACTTTCTATGTTTTAAACCGTCCCTGTGACACTAGTTATAGGTTCCGATGCTTCACTCCAGGTTTATTGTATCCCTTGGACCTTCTTATTGACGATGAAACACAGAAATTGCATCGGAATTAAATACAAAAGGCACAATACCGACTTAAGTACAAGAAGACTGACTCTTCTTACTGTCTATGTTTTGAACCATTCCTGTGACTCTAGTTATAGATTCCGATGATTCACTTCAGGTTTACTGTATCGCTCTGACTTTCTTATTGACGCTGAAACACAGAAGTTGCATCGGAATTAAATACAAAAAGCACAATGTCGACTTAAGTACAAGAAGATTGACTCTTCTTACTGTCTATGTCTTGAACCATTCCTGTGACACTAGTTATAGATTCCGATGCTTCAATTCAGATCTACTGTTTCACTTGGACCTTATTATTGACGATGAGAAACAGATATTTCATCGGAATTAAATACAAAAAGCACAAGAGGACTGACTCTTCTTACTGACTATGTTTGAACCATTCCTGTGACACTAGTTATAGATTCCGATGCTTCACATCAGGTTTACTGTATCGCTCTGACCTTCTTATTGACGATGAAACACAGAAATTGCATCGGAATTAAATTTAAAAGGCACAATGCCGACTTAAGTAAAATAAGTCTGACTCTTCTTACTGTCAATGTTTTGAACCATTCCTGTGACGCTAGTTATAGATTCCAATGCTTCACTCCAGGTTTACTGTATCCCTTGGACCTTCTTATTGACGATGAAACACTGCAATTGCATCAGAATTAAATAGAAAATGCACAGTTATGACTTAAGTACAAGAAGACTGACTCTTCTTACCGACTATGTTTTGAACCAAACCTGAGACACTAATTATAGTTTCCGATGCTTCACTTCAGGTCTACTGTTTCCTTGGACCTTCTTATTGACAATGAAACACAGAAATTGCATCGGAATTAAACACAAAAGGCACAATGCCGACTTAAGTACAAGAATACTGACTCATCTTACTTTCTATGCTTTGAACCGTCCCTGTGACACTAGTTATAGATTCCGATGCTTCACACCAGGTTTACTGTATCCCTTGGACTTTCTTATTGACGATGAAACACAGAAATTGCATCGGAATTAAATACTAAAGGCACAATGCCGACTTAAGTACAAGAAGACTGACTCTTCTTACTGACTATGATTTGAACCATTCCTGTGACACTAGTTATAGATTCTGATGCTTCGCGTCAAGTTTACTGTATCCCTCAGACCTTCCTGTTGACGATGAAACACAGAAATTGCATCGGAATTAAATACAAAAGGCACAATGCCGAATTAAATACAAGAAGACTGACTCAGCTTACTGTCTATGTGTTGAACCATTCCTGTGACACTAGTTATAGATTCCGATGCTTCACTTCAGGTTTACTGTATCCCTCTGACCTTCTTATTGACGATGAAACACAGAAATTGCATCGGAATTAAATACAAAAGGCACAATGCCGACTTAAGTGCAAGAAGACTGACTCTTCCGACTGTCTATGCTTTGAACCATTCCTGTGACACTAGTTATAGATTCCGATGCTTCACTCCAGGTTTACTGTGTCCCTTGGACCTTCTTATTGACGATGAAACACAGAAATTGCATCGGAATTAAATACAAAAGGCACAATGCCGACTTAAGTACAAGAAGACTGACTCTTCTTACTGACTATATTTTGGACCATTCCTGTGACACTAGTTATTGATTCCGATGCTTCACTTCATGTTTACTGTATCCCTCTGACCTTCTTATTGACGATGAAACACAGAAATTGCATCGGAATTAAATACAAAAGGCACAATGCCGAATTAAATACAAGAAGACTGACTCGTCTTACAATCTATGTTTTGAACCATTCCTGTGACACTAGTTATAGACTCCGATGCTTCACTTTAGGTTTACTATATCCCTCACACCTTCTTGTTGACGATGAAACACAGAAATTGCATCGGAATTACATATAAAATGCACAATACCGACATAAGTACACGAATACTGACTCTTCTTACTGACTATGTTTTGAACCATTCCTGTGACACTAGTCATAGATTCCGATGCTTCACTTCAGGTTTACTGTATCCCTGAAACCTTCTCATTGACGATGAATTACAGAAATTGCATCGGAATTAAATACAAAAGGCACAATGCCGACTGAAGTATAGGAATACTGACTCATCTTACTGTCTATGTTTTGAACCGTCTCTGTGACACTAGTTATACATTCCGATGCTTCACTCCAGGTTTGCTGTATCCCTTGGACCTGCTTATTGACGCTGAAACACAGACATTGAATCGGAATTAAATACAAAAGGCACAACGCCGACTTAAGTACAAGAAGACTGACTCTTCTTACTGTCTATGGGTTGAACCATTCCTGTAACACTAATTATAGATTCCGATGCTTCACTTCAGGTTTACTGTATCCCTCTGACCTTCTTATTGACGATGAAACACAGAAATTGTATCGGAATTAAATACAAAAGGCACAATACCGACTTAAGTACAAGATGACTGACTCTTCTTACTGACTATGCTTTGAACAATACCTGTGGCACTAGTCATAGATTCCAATGCTTAACTTCAGGATTACTGTATCCCTTGGACCTTCTTATTGACGATGAAACACAGAAATTGCATCGGAATCAAATACAAATGCCACATGCCGACTAAAGTACAAGAAGACTGTCTCTTCTTACTGTCTATGTTTTGATCCATTCCTGTGACACTAGTTATAGATTCCGATGCTTCAATTCAGGTCTACTGTATCCCTTGGACCTTCTTATTGACGATGAAACACAGAAATTGCGTCGGAAGTAAATACAAAAATCACAATGCCGACTTAAGTACAAGAATACTGACTCATCTTACTTTCTATGTTTTGAACCGTCCCTGTGACACTAGTTATAGATTCCGATGCTTCACTCCAGAATTATTGAATCCCTTGGACCTTCATATTGACGAAGAAACACAGAAATTGCATAGGAATCAAATACAAAAGGCACAATGCCGAGTTAAGTACAAGAAGACTGACTCTTCTTACTGACTATGTTTTGAACTATTCCTGTGACACTAGTTATAGATTACGATGCTTCGCGTCAGGTTTACTGTATAACTCTGACCTTCTTATTGACGATGAAACACAGAAATTGCATTGGAATTAAATACAAAAGGCACAATGCCGAATTAAGTACAAGAAGACTGACTCTTCTTACTGTCTATGTGTTGAACCTTTCCTGTGACACTAGTTATAGACTCCGATGCTTCACTCCAGGTTTACTGTATCCCTCTGACCTTCTTATCGACGATGAAACACAGAAATTGCTTCGGAATTAAATACAAAAGGCACAATGCCGACTTAAGTACAAGAAGACTGACTCTTATTCCTGACTATATTTTGAACCATTCCTGTGACACTAGTCATACATTCCGATGCTTAACTTCAGGATTACTGTATTCCTTGGACCTTCTTATTGACGATGAAACACAGAATTGCATCGGAATTAAATACAAAAGGCACAATGCCGACATAAGTACTAGAAGACTGACACTTCTTACTGACTAAGTTTTGAATGATTCCTGTGACACTAGTTATAGATTCCGATGCTTCACTTCAGGTTTACTGTATCCCTCTGGAATTCTTATAGACGATGAAACACAGAATTGCATCGGAATTAAATACAATACGCACAATGCCAAATTAAGTACAAGAAGACTGACTCTTCTTACTGTTTATGCTTTGAACCATTCCTGTGACACTAGTTATAGACTCCGATGCGTCACTCCAAGTTTACTGTATCCCTTGGACCTCTTTATTGACGATGAAACACAGAAATTACATCGGAATTAAATACAAAAGGCACAATGCCGAATTAAATATAAGAAGACTGACTCTTCTTACTGTCTATGATTAGAACCATTCCTGTGACTCTAGTTATAGATACCGATGCTTAACTTCAGCATTACTGTATCCCTCTGACCTTCTAAGTGACGATGAAGCACAGAAATTGCATCGGAATTAAATACAAAAAGCACAATGCCGACTTAAGTTCAAGAATACCGACTCATCTTACTGTCTATGCTTTGCACCGCCCTGTGATACTAGTTATAGATTCCGATGCTTCACTCCAGGTTTAATGCATCCCTTTGACTTTCTTATTGACGATGTAACACAGAAATTGCATCGGAATTAATTACAAAAGGCACAATGCCGACTTAAGTAAAAGAAGTCTGATTCTTCTTACTGTCAATGTTTTGAACCATTCCTGTGACACTAGTTATAGATTCCGATGCTTCACTCCAGGTTTACTGTATCCCTTGGACCTTGTTATCGACGATGAATCACAGAAATTGCATCTGAATTAAATAGAAAGTGCACAGTGATGACTTAAGTACAAGAAGACTGACACTACTTACTGACTATGTTGTGAACCAACCCTGTGACACTAATTATAGATTCCGATGCTTCACATCAGGTTTACTGTATCCCTTGGACCTTCGTATTGACGATGAAACACTGAAATTTTATCGGAATTAAATCAAAAGGCACAATGCCGACTTAAGTACAAAAATACTGACTCATCTTACTTTCTATGTTTTGAACCGTCCCTGTGACACTAGTTATTGATTCCGATGCCTCACTCCAGGTTTACTGTATCCCTTGGACCTTCTTATTGACGATGAAACACAGAAATTGCATCGGAATTAAATACAAAAGGCACAATACCGACATAAGTACAAGAATACTGACTCTTCTTACTGACTATGTTTTGAAACATTCCTCTGACACTAGTCATAGATTCCGATGCTTAACTTCAGGATTACTGTATCCCTTGGACCTTCTTATTGACGATGAAACTAAGAAATTGCGTCGGAATTAAATACAAAAGGCACAATGCCGACTTAAGTACAAGAAGACTGACTTTTCATACTGACTATGCTTTGGACCATTCTTGTGACACTAGCTACAGATTCCGATGCTTCACTTCAGGTTTACTGTATCCCTCAAACCTTCTTATTGACGATGAAACACGGAAATTGCATTGGATTTAAATACAAAAGGCACACTGGCGACTTAAGTACAAGAAGACTGACTTTTCTTACTGTCTATGTTTTGAACCATTCCTGTGACTCTAGTTATAGATTCCGATGCTTCACTTCAGGTTTACTGTATCGCTCTGACCTTCTTAATGACGATGAAACACAGAAGTTGCATCGGAATTAAATACAAAAGGCACAATGCCGACTTAAGTACAAGAAGACTGACTCTTCTTACTGTCTATGTTTGAACCATTCCTGTGACACTAGTTATAGATCCCGATGCTTCAATTCAGATCTACTGTATCCCTCTGACCTTCTTATTGACGATGAAACACAGAAATTGCATAGGAATTAAATACAAAAGGCACAATGCTGACTTAAGTACCAGAATACTGACTCATCTTACTTTCTATGTTTTGAACCGTCCCTGTGACAGTAGTTATAGACTCCGATGCTTCACTCCAAGTGTACTGTATCCCTCAGACCTTCTTGTTGACGATGAAACACACAAATTGCAACGGAATTAAATTCAAAATGCACAATACCGACATAAGTACAAGAATACTGACTCTTCTTACTGACTATTTTTGAACTATT
Source organism: Schistocerca piceifrons (assembly GCF_021461385.2). NCBI lineage: Eukaryota > Metazoa > Arthropoda > Insecta > Orthoptera > Acrididae > Schistocerca > Schistocerca piceifrons. The sequence continues at coordinate 1,137,811,399 of NC_060139.1, read as the reverse complement.
CCTGTGACACTAGTCATAGATACCGATGCTTAAGTTCAGGATTACTGTATCCCTTGGACCTTTTTATTGACGATGAAACACAGAAATTCATCGGAATTAAATACAAAAGGCACAATGCCGACTTAAGTACAAGAAGACAGACTCTTCATACTGACTATGATTTGAACCATTCTTGTGACACTAGCTATAGATTCCGATGCTTCACTTCAGGTTTAATGTATCAATTAAACCTTCTCATTGACGATGAATTACAGAAATTGCATCGGAATTAAATACAAAAGGCACATTGCCGACTTAAGTACAAGAAGACTGACTCTTCTTACTGTCTATGTTTTGAACCATTCCTGTGACTCTAGTTATAGTTTCCGATGCTTCACTTCAGGTTTACTGTCTCCCTCTGACCTTCTTATTGACGATGAAACACAGAAGTTGCATCGGAATTAAATACAAAAGCACAATGCCGACTTAAGTACAAGAAGACTGACTCTTTTTACTGTATATGTTCTGAACCGTTCCTGTGACACTAGTTATAGATTTCGATGCTTCTATTCAGGTCTACTGTATCCCTTGGACCATCTTATTGCCGACGAAACACAGAATTTGCATCGGAAATAAATACAAAAAGCACAATGCCGACTTAAGTACAAGAAGACTGACTCTTCTTACTATGTTTTGAACCATTCCTGTGACACTAGTTATAGAATCCTATGCTTCACATCAGGTTTTGTGTATCCCTCCGACCTTCTTATTGACGACGAAACACAGAAATTGCATCGGAATTAAATACAAAAGGCACAATGCCGACTTAAGTACAAGAAGACAGACTCTTCATACTGACTATGATTTGAACCATTCTTGTGACACTAGCTATAGATTCCGATGCTTCACTTCAGGTTTACTGTATCAATTAAACCTTCTCATTGACGATGAGTTACAGGAATTGCATCGGAATTAAATACAAAAGGCACATTGCCGACTTAAGTACAAGAAGACAGACCCTTCTTACTGTCTATGTTTTGAACCATTCCTGTGTCTCTAGTTATAGTTTCCGATGCTTCACTTCAGGTTTACTGTCTCCCTCTGACCTTCTTATTGACGATGAAACACAGAAGTTGCATCGGAATTAAATACAAAAGCACAATGCCGAATTAAGTACAAGAAGACTGCCTCTTTGTACTGTCTATGTTCTGAACCGTTCCTGTGACACTAGTTATAGATTTCGATGCTTCAATTCAGGTCTACTGTATCCCTTGGACCTTCTTATTGCCGACGAAACACAGAATTTGCATCGGAATTAAATACAAAAGGCACAATGCCGACTTAAGTAAAAAAAGTCTGACACTTCTTACTGTCAATGCTTTGAACCATTCCTGTGACACTAGTTATAGATTCCGATGCTTCACTCCAGGTTTACTGTATCCCTTGGACCATCTTGGTGACGACGAAACACAGAAATTGCATCAGAATTTAATAGAAAGTGCACTATACCGATATAAGTACAAGAAGACTGACTCTTCTTACTGACTGTGATATGAACCATTCCTGTGACACTAGTTATAGATTCCGATGCTTCGCTTCAGGTTTACTGTATCCCTCTGACCTTCTTATTGACGATGAAACACAGAAATTGCATCGGAATTAAATACAAAAGGCACAATGCCGACTTAAGTACAAGAAGACTGACTCTTCATACTGACTGTGTTTTGAACCATTCTTGTGACACAAGCTATAGATTCCGATGCTTCACTTCAGGTTTAGTGTATCCCTTGGACCTTCTTATTGACGATGAAACTTAGAATTTGCATCGGAATTAAATACAAAAAGCACAATGCCGACTTAAGTACAGAAAGACTGACTCTTCTTACTATGCTTTGAACCATTCCTGTGACACGAGTTATAGATTCCTATGCTTCACATCAGGGTTACTGTATCCCTCTGACCTTCTTATTGACGATGAAACACAGAAATTGCATCGGAATTAAATACAAAAGGCACAATGCCGAATTAAGTACAAGAAGACTGACTCTTCTTACTGTCTATGTTTTGAACCATTCCTGTGACACTAGTTATAGACTCCAATGCTTCGCTCCAGGTTTACCGTATGCCTCTGACCTTCTTATTGACGATGAAACACAGAAATTGCGCCGGAATTAAATACAAAGGCACAATACCGACATATGTGCAAGAATACTGACTCTTCTTACAGACTATTTTTGAACCATTCCTGTGACACTAGTCATAGATTCCGATGCTTCACTTCAGGATTACTGTATCCCTTGGACCGTCTTATTGACGATGAAACACAGAAATTGCATCGGAATTAAATACAAAAGGCACAATGCCGACTTAAGTACAGGAAGACTGACTCTTCATACTGACTATGTTTTGAACCATTCTTGTGACACAAGCTATAGATTCCGATGCTTCACTTCAGGTTTACTGTATCCCTTGGACCTTCTTATTGACGATGAAACACAGAATTTGCATCGGAATTAAATACAAAGAGCACAATGCCGACTTAAGTACAGAAAGACTGACTCTTCTTACTATGCTTTGAACCATTCCTGTGACACGAGTTATAGATTCCTATGCTTCACATCAGGGTTACTGTATCCCTCTGACCTTCTTATTGACGATGAAACACAGAAATTGCATCGGAATTAAATACAAAAGGCACAATGCCGACTTAAGTACAAGAAGACAGACTCTTCATACTGACTATGATTTGAACCTTTCTTGTGACACTAGCTATAGATTCCGATGCTTCACTTCAGGTTTACTGTATCAATTAAACCTTCTCATTGACGATGAATTACAGGAATTGCATCGGAATTAAATACAAAAGGCACATTGCCGACTTAAGTACAAGAAGACAGACCCTTGTTACTGTCTATGTTTTGAACCATTCCTGTGTCTCTAGTTATAGTTTCCGATGCTTCACTTCAGGTTTACTGTCTCCCTCTGACCTTCTTATTGACGATGAAACACAGAAGTTGCATCGGAATTAAATACAAAAGCACAATGCTGACTTAAGTACAAGAAGACTGACTCTTTGTACTGTCTATGTTCTGAACCGTTCCTGTGACACTAGTTATAGATTTCGATGCTTCAATTCAGGTCTACTGTATCCCTTGGACCTTCTTATTGCCGACGAAACACAGAATTTGCATCGGAATTAAATACAAAAGGCACAATGCCGACTTAAGTAAAAAAAGTCTGACACTTCTTACTGTCAATGTTTTGAACCATTCCTGTGACACTAGTTATAGATTCCGATGCTTCACTCCAGGTTTACTGTATCCCTTGGACCATCTTGTTGACGACGAAACACAGAAATTGCATCAGAATTTAATAGAAAGTGCACAATACCGACATAAGTACAAGAAGACTGACTCTTCTTACTGACTGTGATATGAACCATTCCTGTGACACTAGTTATAGATTCCGATGCTTCGCTTCAGGTTTACTGTATCCCTCTGACCTTCGTATTGACGATGAAACACAGAAATTGCATCGGAATTAAATACAAAAGGCACAATGCCGACTTAAGTACAAGAAGACTGACTCTTCATACTGACTATGTTTTGAACCATTCTTGTGACACAAGCTATAGATTCCGATGCTTCACTTCAGGTTTACTGTATCCCTTGGACCGTCTTATTGACGATGAAACACAGAATTTGCATCGGAATTAAATACAAAAAGCACAATGCCGACTTAGGTACAGAAAGACTGACTCTTCTTACTATGCTTTGAACCATTCCTGTGACACGAGTTATAGATCCCTATGCTTCACATCAGGGTTACTGTATCCCTCTGACCTTCTTATTGACGATGAAACACAGAAATTGCATCGGAATTAAATACAAAAGGCACAATGCCGAATTAAGTACAAGAAGACTGACTCTTCTTACTGTCTATGTTTTGAACCATTCCTGTGACACTAGTTATAGACTCCAATGCTTCGCTCCAGGTTTACCGTATGCCTCTGACCTTCTTATTGACGATGAAACACAGAAATTGCGCCGGAATTACATACAAAAGGCACAATACCGACATATGTACAAGAATACTGACTCTTCTTACAGACTATCTTTTGAACCATTCCTGTGACACTAGTCATAGATTCCGATGCTTCACTTCAGGATTACTGTATCCCTTGGACCGTCTTATTGACGATGAAACACAGAAATTGCATCGGAATTAAATACAAAAGGCACAATGCCGACTTAAGTACAGGAAGACTGACTCTTCATACTGACTATGCTTTTGAACCATTCTTGTGACACTAGCTATAGATTCCGATGCTTCACTTCAGGTTTACTGTATCTCTTAAACCTTCTTATTGACGATGAAACACAGAAATTGCATCGGAATGTAATACAAAAGGCACAATGCCGACTTAAGTACAAGAAGACTCACTCTTCTTACTGTCTATGTTTTGAACCATTCCTGTGACTCTAGTTATAGATTCCGATGCTTCACTTCAGGTTTACTGTATCCCTCTGACTTCCTTATTGACGGTGAAACACAGAAGTTGGATCGGAATTAAACACAAAAGGTACAATGCCGACTTAGGTACAAGAAGACTGACTCTTCTTACTGTCTATGTTATGAACCATTCCTGTGACACTAGTTATAGATTCCGATGCTTCACATCAGGGTTACTGTATCCCTCTGACCTTCCTATTGACGATGAAACACAGAAATTGCATCGGAATTAAATACAAAAGGCCCAATGCCGACTTAAGTACATGTAGACTGACTCTTCCTACTGTGAAAGTTTTGAACCAATCCTCTGACACATGTTATAGATTCCGATGCTTCACTTCAGGTTCACGGTATCCCTTGGACCTTCTTGTTGATGATGAAACACAGAAATTGCATCGGAATTAAATACAAAAGGCACAATGCCGACTTAACTACGAGAAGACTGTCTCTTCTTACTGACTATGCCTTGAACCATTCCTGTGACACTAGTTATAGATTTCGATGCTTAACTTCAGGATTACTGTATCCCGCTGACCTTCGTAGTGACGATGAAACACAGAAATTGCATTGGAATTAAATAGAAAAGGCACAATGCCGACTTAAGTTCAAGAATACTGACTCATCTTACTGTCTATGCTTTGATCCGTCCCTGTGACACTAGTTATAGATTCCGATGCTTCACTCCAGGTTTAATGTATCCCTTTGACCTTCTTATTGACGATGAAACACAGAAATTGCATCGGAAATAAATACAAAAGGCACAATGCCGACATAAGTAGAAGAAGACTGACCCTTCTTACTGACTATGTTTTGAACAACCCCTTTGACTCTAGTTATCGATTACGATGCTTCACTTCAGGTTTACTGTATTCCTCTGACCTTCTTATTGACGATGAAACACAGAAATTGCATCGGAATTAAATACAAAAGGCACAATGCCGAATTAAGTACAAGAAGACTGACTCTTATTAGTGTCTATGTTTTGAACCATTCCTGAGACACTAGTTATAGACTCCAATACATCACTCCAGGTTTACTGTATCCTTTGGACCTTCTTATTGACGATGAAACACAGATATTTCATCGGAATTAAATACAAAAGGCAAATTGCCGACTTAAGTACAAGAAGACTGACTCTTCTTACTGTCTATATTTTGAACCATTCCTGTGACACTAGTTATAGATTCCGATGCTTCACTCCAGGTTTACTGTATCCCTTGGACCATCTTGTTGATGATGAAACACAGAAATTGCATCGGAATTAAATACAAAAGGCACAATGCCGACTAAAGTACAAGAAGACTGATTCTTCTTACAGTCTATGTTTTGAACCATTCCTGTGACACTAATTCCGGTGCTTCACTCCTGGTTTACTGTATCCCTTGGACCTTCTTATTGACGATGAAACACAGAAATTGCATCGGAATGACATACAAAAGGCACAATGCCGAATTAAATACAAGAAGACTGACTCTTATTACTGTCTATGTTTTGAACCATTCCTGAGACACTAGTTATAGACTCCAATACATCACTCCAGGATTACTGTATCCTTTGGACCTTCTTATTGACGATGAAACACAGATATTTCATCGGAATTAAATACAAAAGGCAAAGTGCCGACTTAAGTACAAGAAGACTGACTCTTCTTACTGTCTATGTTTTGAACCATTCCTGTGACACTAGTTATAGATTCCGGTGCTTCACTCCAGGTTTACTGTATCCCTTGGACCTTCTTATTGACGATAAAACACAGAAATTGCATCGGAATTAAATACGAAAGGCACAATGGAGAATCAAGTACAAGAAGACTGACTCTTCTTACTGTCTATGCTTTGAACCACTCCTGTGACACTAGTTATAGATTCCGATGCTTCACTCCAGGTTTACTGTATCCCTTGGACCTTCTTATTGACGATGAAACACAGAAATAGCATCCGAATTAAATACAAAAGGCACAATGCCGACTCAAGTACAAGAACACTGACTCTTCCTACTGTGTATGTTTTGAACCATTCCTGTGACACTAGTTATAGATTCCGATGCTTCACTTCAGGTTTACTGTATCCCTCTGACCTTCTTATCGACGATGAGACACAGAAATTGCATCGGAATTAAATACAAAAGGCACAATGCTGACTTAAGTACAAGAAGAATGACTCTTCTTACTGACTATGCTTTGAACCACTCCTGTGACACTAGTTATGGATTCCGATGCTTCACTTCAGGTTTACTGTATCAATTAAACCTTCTCATTGACGATGAATTACATAAATTGCATCGGAATTAAATACAAAAGGCACATTGCCGACTTAAGTACAAGAAGACTGACTCTTCTTACTGTCTATGTTTTGAACCATTCCTGTGACTCTAGTTATAGTTTCCGATGCTTCACTTCAGGTTTACTGTCTCCCTCTGACCTTCTTATTGACGATGAAACACAGAAGTTGCATCGGAATTAAATACAAATGCACAATGCCGACTTAAGTACAAGAAGACTGACTCTTTTTACTGTCTATGTTCTGAACCGTTCCTGTGACACTAGTTATAGATTTCGATGCTTCTATTCAGGTCTACTGTATCCCTTGGACCTTCTTATTGCCGACGAAACACAGAATTTGCATCGGAATTAAATACAAAAAGCACAATGTTGACTTAAGTACAAGAAGACTGACTCTTCTCACTATGATTTGAACCATTCCTGTGACACTAGTTATAGATTCCTATGCTTCACATCAGGTTTACTGTATCCCTCCGACCTTCTTATTGACGACAAAACACAGAAATTGCATCGGAATTAAATACAAAAGGCACAATGCCGACTTAAGTACAAGAAGACAGACTCTTCATACTGACTATGATTTGAACCATTCTTGTGACACTAGCTATAGATTCCGATGCTTCACTTCAGGTTTACTGTATCAATGAAACCTTCCCATTGACGATGAATTACAGGAATTGCATCGGAATTAAATACAAAAGGCACATTGCCGACTTAAGTACAAGAAGACTGACTCTTCTTACTGTCTATGTTTTGAACCATTCCTGTGACTCTAGTTATAGTTTCCGATGCTTCACTTCAGGTTTACTGTCTCCCTCTGACCTTCTTATTGACGATGAAACACAGAAGTTGCATCGGAATTAAATACAAAAGCACAATGCCGACTTAAGTACAAGAGGGCTGACTCTTTTTACTGTCTATGTTCTGAACCGTTCCTGTGACACTAGTTATAGATTTCGATGCTTCAATTCAGGTCTACTGTATCCCTTGGACCATCTTATTGCCGACGAAACACAGAATTTGCATCGGAATTAAATACAAAAGGCACAATGCCGACTTAAGTAAAAAAAGTCTGACACTTCTTACTGTCAATGTTTTGAACCATTCCTGTGACACTAGTTATAGATTCCGATGCTTCACTCCAGGTTTACTGTATCCCTTGGACCATCTTGTTGACGATGAAACACAGAAATTGCATCGGAATTAAATACAAAAGGCACAATGCCGACTTAAGTACAAGAAGACTGACTCTTCATACTGACTATGTTTTGAACCATTCTTGTGACACAAGCTATAGATTCCGATGCTTCACTTCAGGTTTACTGTATCCCTTGGACCTCCTTATTGACGATGAAACACAGAATTTGCATCGGAATTAAATACAAAAAGCACAATGCCGACTTAAGTACAGAAAGACTGACTCATCTTACTATGCTTTGAACCATTCCTGTGACACGAGTTATAGATTCCTATGCTTCACATCAGGGTTACTGTATCCCTCTGACCTTCTTATTGACGATGAAACACAGAAATTGCATCGGAATGAAATACAAAAGGCACAATGCCGACTTAAGTACAAGAAGACTGACTCTTCTTACTGTCTATGTTTTGAACCATTCCTGTGACTCTAGTTATAGATTCCGATGCTTCACTTCAGGTTTACTGTATCCCTCTGACTTTCTTATTGACGGTGAAACACAGAAGTTTGATCGGAATTAAACACAAAAGGTACAATGCCGACTTAGGTACAAGAAGACTGACTCTTCTTACTGTCTATGTTTTGAACCATTCCTGTGACACTAGTTATAGATTCCGATGCTTCACATCAGGGTTACTGTATCCCTCTGACCTTCCTATTGACGATGAAACACAGAAATTGCTTCGGAATTAAATACAAAAGGCCCAATGCCGACTTAAGTACATGTAGACTGACTCTTCCTACTGTGAAAGTTTTGAACCATTCCTGTGACACATGTTATAGATTCCGATGCTTCACTTCAGGTTCACTGTATCCCTTGGACCTTCTTGTTGATGATGAAACACAGAAATTGCATCGGAATTAAATACAAAAGGCACAATGCCGACTTAACTACGAGAAGACTGACTCTTCTTACTGACTATGCCTTGAACCATTCCTGTGACACTAGTTATAGATTTCGATGCTTAACTTCAGGATTACTGTATCCCGCTGACCTTCGTAGTGACGATGAAACACAGAAGTTGCATTGGAATTAAATAGAAAATGCACAATGCCGACTTAAGTTCAAGAATACTGACTCATCTTACTGTCTATGCTTTGAACCGTCCCTGTGACACTAGTTATAGATTCCGATGCTTCACTCCAGGTTTAATGTATCCCTTTGACCTTCTTATTGACGATGAAACACAGAAATTGCATCGGAAATAAATACAAAAGGCACAATGCCGACATAAGTAGAAGAAGACTGACCCTTCTTACTGACTATGTTTTGAACAACCCCTTTGACTCTAGTAATCGATTACGATGCTTCTCTTCAGGTTTACTGTATTCCTCTGACCTTCTTATTGACGATGAAACACAAAATTGCATCGGAATTAAATACAAAAGGCACAATGCCGAATTAAGTACAAGAAGACTGACTCTTATTACTGTCTATGTTTTGAACCATTCCTGAGACACTAGTTATAGACTCCAATACATCACTCCAGGTTTACTGTATCCTTTGGACCTTCTTATTGACGATGAAACACAGATATTTCATCGGAATTAAATACAAAAGGCAAAATGCCGGCTTAAGTACAAGAAGACTGACTCTTCTTACTGTCTATGTTTTGAACCATTCCTGTGACACTAGTTATAGATTCCGATGCTTCACTCCAGGTTTACTGTACCCTTGGACCATCTTGTTGATGATGAGACACAGAAATTGCATCGGAATTAAATACAAAAGGCACAATGCCCACTAAAGTACAAGAAGACTGATTCTTCTTACAGTCTATGTTTTGAACCATTCCTGTGACACTAATTCCGGTGCTTCACTCCTGGTTTACTGCATCCCTTGGACCTTCTTATTGACGATGAAACACAGAAATTGCATCGGAATTAAATACAAAAGGCACAATGCCGAATTAAGTACAAGAAGACTGACTCTTATTACTGTCTATGTTTTGAACCATTCCTGAGACACTAGTTATAGACTCCAATACATCACTCCAGGTTTACTGTATCCTTTGGACCTTCTTATTGACGATGAAACACAGATATTTCATCGGAATTAAATACAAAAGGCAAAATGCCGACTTAAGTGCAAGAAGACTGACTCTTCTTACTGTCTATGTTTTGAACCATTCCTGTGACACTAGTTATAGATTCCGGTGCTTCACTCCAGGTTTACTGTATCCCTTGGACCTTCTTATTGACGATAAAATACAGAAATTGCATCGGAATTAAATACGAAAGGCACAATGGAGAAACAAGTACAAGAAGACTGACTCTTCTTACTGTCTATGCTTTGAACCACTAATGTGACACAAGTTATAGATTCCGATGCTTCACTCCAGGTTTACTGTATCCCTTGGACCTTCTTATTGACGATGAAACACAGAAATAGCATCCGAATTGAATACAAAAGGCACAATGCCGACTTAAGTACAAGAACACTGACTCTTCCTACTGTGTATGTTTTGAACCATTCCTGTGACACTAGTTATAGATTCCGATACTTCACTTCAGGTTTACTGTATCCCTCTGACCTTCTTATCGACGATGAGACACAGAAATTGCATCGGAATTAAATACAAAAGGCACAATGCTGACTTAAGTACAAGAAGAATGACTCTTCTTACTGACTATGCTTTGAACCACTTCTGTGACACTAGTTATGGATTCCGATGCTTCACTTCAGGTTTACTGTATCCCTTAAACCTTCTTATTGACGATGAAACACAGAAATTGCATCGGAATTAAATACAAAAGGCATAATGCCGACTTAAGTACAAGATACTGACTCTTCTTACGGTCTATGTTTTGAACCAATCCTGTGACTCTAGTTATAGATTCCGATGCTTCACTTCAGGTTTACTGACCTTCTTATTGACGATGAAACACAGAAGTTGCATCGGAATTAAATACAAAAAGCACAATGCCGACTTAAGTACATGTAGACTGACTCTTCCTACTGTGAATGCTTTGAACCACTCCTGTGACACATGTTATTGATTCCGATGCTTCACTTCAGGTTTACTGCATCCCTTGGACCTTCTTATTGACGATGAAACACAGAACTTGCATCGGAATTAAATACAAATGCCACAATGCCAACTTAACGACAAGAAGACTGACTCTTATTACTGACTATGCCTTGAACCATTCCTGTGACACTAGTTACAGATTCCGATGCTTCACTTCAGGTTTACTGTATCGCTTGGACCTTCTTATTGACGATGAAAAACAGATATTGCATCGGAATTAAATAGAAAAGGCACAATGCCGATATAAGTACAAGAAGACTGACTCTTCCTACTGTCTATGTTTTGAACCATTCCTGTGACACTACTTATAGATTCCGATGCTTCACTTCAGGTTTACTGTATCCTTGTGACCTTCTTATTGACGATGAAACACAGAAATTGCATCGGAATTAAATACAAAATGCACAATGCTGACTTAAGTTCAAGAAGACTGACCCTTCTTACTGACTATGTTTTGAACCATTCCTGTGACACTAGTTATTAATTCCGATGCTTCATTTCATGTTTACTGTATCCCTTGGACCTTCTTATTGACGATGAAACACAGAAATTGCATCGGAAGTTAATACAAAAGGCACAATGCCGAATTAAGTGCAAGAAGACTGACTCTTCTTACTGTCTATGATTTGAACCATTCCTGTGACACTAGATATAGGTTCCCATGCTTCACTTCAGTTTTACTGTATCCCTCTGACCTCTTTATCGACGATGAAACACAGAAATTGCATCTTAATTAAATACAAAGGGCACAATGCCGACTTAAGTACAAGAAGACTGACTCTTCTTATTGTCAATGTTTTCTACCATTCCGGTGACATTAGTTATAGATTCCGATGATTCACTTCAGGTAACTGTATCCAGCTGACCTTCTTATTGACGACGAAACACAGAAATTGCATTGTAATTATATACAAAAGGCACAATGCCGACTTAAGTACAAGAAGACTGACTCTTCTTACTGTATATGTTTTGAACCATTCCTGTGACACTAGTTATAGATTCTGATGCTTCACTTCAGGTTTACTGTATCCCTCTGACCTTCTTATTGACGATGAAACACAGAAATAGCATCTTAATTAAATACAAAAGGCACAATGCCGACTTCAGTACAAGAACACTAACTCATCTGACAGTCAATGGTTTGAACCATTCCTGTTACACTATATATAGATTCCGATGCTTCACTTCGGGTTTACTGTATCCCTCTGACCTTCTTATTGACGATGAAACACGTAAATTGCATCGGAATTAAATACAAAGTGCACAATGCCGACTTAAGTACAAAAAGAATGGGTCTTCTTACTGTCTATGTTTTGAACCATTCCTGTGACACTAGATATAGATTCCGATGCATCACTTCAGGTTTACTGCATCCCTCTGACCTTCTTATTGACAATGAAACACAGAAATTGCATCCTAATTAAATGCAAAAGGCACAATGCCGACTCAAGTACAAGAAGAGTGGCTCTTCTTACTGTCTATGTTTTGAACCATTTCTGTGACACTAGTTATAGATTCCGATGCTTCACTTCAGTTTTACTGTATAACTCTGACCTTCTTAATGACGAAGAAACACAGATATTGCATCGGAATTAAATACAAAAGGCACAATGCCGACTTAAGTACATGAAGAGTGAACCTTCTTACTGTCTACGTTTTGAACCATTCCTGTGACACTAGTTATAGATACCGATGCTTCACTTCAGGTTTACTGTATCCCTCTGACCTTCGTATTGACGATGAAACACAGAAATTGCATCGGAATTAAATACAAAAGGCACAATGCCATCTTAAGTACAAAAAGACTGACTCTTCTTACTGTCTATGTTTCGAACCTTTCCTGTGACACTAGTTATAGATTCCGATGCTTGACTTTAGGTTTACTGATTCCCTCTGACCTTCTTAAAGACAAAGAAACACATAAATTGCATCGGAATTAAATACAAAAGTCACAATGCCGACTCAAGTACAAGAAGACTGGCTCTTCTTACTGTCTATGATTTAAACCATTTCTGTGACACTAGTTATAGATTCCGATGCTTCACTTCAGGTTTACTGTATCCCTCTGACCTTCTTATTGACGTAGAGACACAGATATTGCATCGGAATTAAATACAAAAGGCACAATGACGACTGAAGCACAAGAAGACTGACCCATCCCACTGTCTTTGTTTTGAACCATTCCTGTGACACTAGTTATAGATTCCGATGCTTCACTTCAGGTTCACTGTATCCCTCTGACCTTCGTATTGACGATGAAACACAGAAATTGCATCGGAATTAAATACAAACGGCGAAATGCCGACTTAAGTACAAAAAGGTTGACTCTTCTTACTGTCTATGATTTGAACCATTCCTGTGACACTAGTTATAGATTCCGATGCTACACTTCAGGATTACTGTATCCCTGTGAGCTTCTTATTGACGATGAAACACAGAAATTGCATCGGAATTATATACAAAAGGCACAATGCCGACTTAAGTGCAAGAAGACTGACTCTTCTTACTGTCAATGTTTGAACCATTCCTGTGACACTAGTTATAGATTCCGATGGTTTACTTCAGGTTTACTATATCCCTCTGACCTTCTTATTGACGATCAAACACAGAAAACTCATCGGAATTAAATACAAAAGGCACAATGCCGAATCAAGTACAAGACGACTGGCTCTTCTTACTGTCTATGTTTTGAGCCATTCCTGTGACACTAGTTATAGATTCCGATGCTTCACTTCAGGTTTACTGTATCCAGCTGACCTTCTTATTGACGATGAAGCACAGAAATTGCATCGGAATTAAATACAAAAGGCAAAATGCCGACTTAAGTACAAGAAGTCTGACCCTTCTTACTGTCTATGATTTGAACCATTCCTGTGACACTAGTTACAGGTTCCCATGCTTCACTTCAGTTTTACTGTATCCCTCTGACCTTCTTATTGACGATGAAACACAGAAATTGCATCGGAATTAAATACAAAAGGCACAATGCCGACTTAAGTAGAAGAAGACTGACTCTTCCTACTGTCTATGATTTGAACCATTCCTGTGACACTCGTTATAGATTCCGATGCTTCACTTCAGGTTTACTGTATCCCTTTCACCTTCCTATTGACGATGAAACACAGAAATTGCATTTTAATTAAATACAAAATGCACAATGCCGACTTAAGTACAAGATAACTGACTCTTCCTACTGACTACGTTTTGAACCATTCCTGTGACACTAGTTATAGATTCCGATGCTTCACTTCAGGTTTACTGTATCCAGCTGACCTTCTTAATGACGATGAAACACGTAAATTGCATCGGAATTAAATACAAAATGCACAATGCCGACTTAAGTACAAAAAGAATGGGTCTTCTTACTGTCTATGTTTTGAACCATTTCTGTGACACTAGTTATAGATTCCGATGCTTCACTACAGTTTTACTGTATAACTCTGACCTTCTTAATGACGAAGAAACACAGATATTGCATCGGAATTAAATACAAACGGCACAATGCCGACTTCAGTACAAGAAGACTGACCCTTCTTACTGTCTATGTTTTGAACCATTCCTGTGACACTAGTTATAGATTCCGATGCTTCACTTCAGGTTTACTGTATCCCTCTGACCTTCGTATTGACGATGAAACACAGAAATTGCATCGGAATTAAATACAAAAGGCACAATGCCATCTTAAGTACAAAAAGACTGACTCTGGTTACTGTCTATGTTTCGAACCTTTCCTGTGACACTAGTTATAGATTCCGATGCTTGACTTTAGGTTTACTGATTCCCTCTGACCTTCTTATAGACAAAGAAACACATAAATTGCATCGGAAATAAATACAAAAGGCACAATGCCGACTCAAGTACAAGAAGACTGGCTCTTCTTACTGTCTATGATTTAAACCATTTCTGTGACACTAGTTATAGATTCCGATGCTTCACTTCAGGCTTACTGTATCCCTCTGACCTTCTTATTGACGTAGAAACACAGATATTGCATCAGAATTAAATACAAAAGGCACAATGACGAATTAAGTACAAGAAGACTGACCCATCCCACAGTCTTTGTTTTGAACCATTCCTGTGACACTAGTTATAGATTCCGATGCTTCACTTCAGGTTCACTGTATCCCTCCGACCTTCGTATTGACGATGAAACACAGAAATTGCTTCGGAATTAAATACAAATGGCAAAATGCCGACTTAAGTACAAAAAGAGTGACTCTTCTTACTGTCTATGATTTGAACCATTCCTGTGACACTAGTTATAGATTCCGATGCTTCACTTCAGGTGTACTGTATCCCTGTGAGCTTCTTATTGACGATGAAACACAGAAATTGCATCGGAATTATATACAAAAGGCACAATGCCGACTTAAGTACAAGAAGACTGACTCTTCCTACTGTCAATGTTTTGAACCATTCCTGTGACACTAGTTATAGATTCCGATGGTTTACTTCAGGGTTACTATATCCCTCTGACCTTCTTATTGACGATCAAACACAGAAAATTCATCGGAATTAAATACAAAAGGCACAATGCCGACTCAAGTACAAGACGACTGGTTCTTCTTACTGTCTATGTTTTGAGCCATTCCTGTGACACTCGTTATAGATTCCGATGCTTCACTTCAGGTTTACCGTATCCAGCTGACCTTCTTATTGACGATGAAGCACAGAAATGGCATCGGAATTAAATACAAAAGGCAAAATGCCGACTTAAGTACAAGAAGACTGACTCTTCTTACTGTCTATGATTTGAACCATTACTGTGACACTAGTTACAGGTTCCCATGCTTCACTTCAGTTTTACTGTATCCCTCTGACCTTCTTATTGACGATGAAACACAGAAATTGCATCGGAATTAAATACAAAAGGCACAATGCCGACTTAAGTATAAGAAGACTGACTCTTCCTACTGTCTATGATTTGAACCATTCCTGTGACACTCGTTATAGATTCCGATGCTTCACTTCAGGTTTACTGTATCCAGGTGACCTTCTTATTGACGATGAAACACGTAAATTGCATCGGAATTAAATACAAAATGCACAATGCCGACTTAAGTACAAAAAGAATAAGTCTTCTTACTGTCTATGTTTTGAACCATTCCTGTGACACTAGTTATAGATTCCGATGCTTCACTTCAGGTTTACTGTATCCCTCTGTCCTTCTTATTGACAATGAAACACAGAACTTGCATCCTAATTAAATACAAAAGGCAAAATGCCGACTCAAATACAGGAAGACTGGCTCTCCTTACTGTCTATGTTTTGAACCATTTCTGTGACACTAGTTATAGATTCCGATGCTTCACTTCAGTTTTACTGTATAACTCTGACCTTCTTAATGACGAAGAAACACAGATATTGCATCGGAATTAAATACAAAAGGCACAATGCCGACTTCAGTACAAGAAGACTGACCCTTCTTACTGTCTATGTTTTGAACCATTCCTGTGACACTAGTTATAGATTCCGATGTTTCACTTCAGGTTTATTGTATCCCACTGACCTTCTTATTGACGATGAAACACAGAAATTGCATCGGAATTTAATACAAAAGGCACAATGCCGACTCAAGTACAAGAAGACTGGCTCTTCTTACTGTCTATGTTTTGAACCATTTCTGTGACACTAGTTATAGATTCCGATGCATCCCTTCAGGATTACTATATCCCACTGACCTTCTTATTGACGAAGAAACACAGATATTGCATCGGAATGAAATACAAAAGGCACAATGCCATCTTAAGTACAAAAAGACTGAATCTGGTTACTGTCTATGTTTCGAACCTTTCCTGTGACACTAGTTATAGATTCCGATGCTTGACTTTAGGTTTACTGATTCCCTCTGACCTTCGTATAGACAAAGAAACACATATATTGCATCGGAAATAAATACAAAAGGCACAATGCCGACTCAAGTACAAGAACACTGGCTCTTCTTACTGTCTATGATTTAAACCATTTCTGTGACACTAGTTATAGATTCCGATGCTTCACTTCAGGTTTACTGTATCCCTCTGACCTTCTTATTGACGTAGAAACACAGATATTGCATCAGAATTAAATAGAAAAGGCACAATGACGACTTAAGTACAAGAAGACTGACCCATCCCACTGTCTTTGTTTTGAACCATTCCTGTGACACTAGTTATAGATTCCGATGCTTCACTTCAGGTTCACTGTATCCCTCTGACCTTCGTATTGACAATGAAACACAGAAATTGCATCGGAATTAAATACAAATGGCAAAATGCCGACTTAAGTACAAGAAGACTGACTCTTCTTACTGTCAATGCTTTGAACCATTCCTGTGACACTAGTTATAGATTCCGATGGTTTACTTCAGGTTTACTATATCCCTCTGACCTTCTTATTGACGATCAAACACAGAAAATTCATCGGAATTAAATACGAAAGGCACAATGCCGACTCAAGTACAAGACGACTGGCTCTTCTTACTGTCTATGTTTTGAGCCATTCCTGTGACACTAGTTATAGATTCCGATGCTTCACTTCAGGTTTACTGTATCCAGCTGACCTTCTTATTGACAATGAAGCACAGAAATTGCATCGGAATTAAATACAAAAGGCAAAATGCCGACTTAAGTACAAGAAGACTGACTCTTCTTAATGTCTATGATTTGAACCATTCCTGTGACACTAGTTACAGATTCCCATGCTTCACCTCAGTTTTACTGTATCCCTCTGACCTTCTTATTAACGATGAAACACAGAAATTGCATCGGAATTAAATACAAAAGGCACAATGCCGACTTAAGTAGAAGAAGACTGACTCTTCCTACTGTCTATGATTTGAACCATTCCTGTGACACTCGTTATAGATTCCGATGCTTCACTTCAGGTTTTCTGTATCCCTCTGACCTCTTTATCGACGATGAAACACATAAATTGCATCTGAATTAAATACAAAAGGCACAATGCCGACTCAAGTACAAGAAGACAGGCTCTTCTTACTGTCTATGATTTAAACCATTTCTGTGACACTAGTTATAGATTCCGATGCTTCACTTCAGGTTTACTATTTCCCTCTGACCTTCTTATTGACGTAGAAACACAGGTATTGCATCGGAATTAAATACAAAAGGCACAATGACGACTTAAGTACAAGAAGACTGACCCTTCCCACTGTCTTTGTTTTGAACCATTCCTGTGACACTAGTTATAGATTCCGATGCTTCACTTCAGGTTTACTGTATCCCTGTGAGCTTCTTATTGACGATGAAACACAGAAATTGCATCGGAATTATATACAAAAGGCACAATGCCGACTTAAGTACAAGAAGACTGACTCTTCCTAATGTCTATGTTTTGAACCAATCCTGTGACACTAGTTTTAGATTCCGATGCTTCACTTCAGGTTTTCTGTATCCCTCTGACCTCTTTATCGACGATGAAACACATAAATTGCATCTGAATTAAATACAAAAGGCACAATGCCGACTCAAGTACAAGAAGACTGGCTCTTCTTAGTGTCTATGATTTAAACCATTTCTGTGACACTAGTTATAGATTCCGATGCTTCACTTCAGGTTTACTGTATCCCTCTGACCTTCTTATTGACGTAGAAACACAGATATTGCATCGGAATTAAATACAAAAGGCACAATGACGACTTAAGTACAAGAAGACTGACCCATCCCACTGTCTTTGTTTTGAACCGTTCCTGTGACACTAGGTATAGATTCCGATGCTTCACTTCAGGTTCACTGTATCCCTCTGACCTTCGTATTGACGATGAAACACAGAATTTGCATCGGAATTAAATACAAATGGCAAAATGCCGACTTAAGTACAAAAAGAGTGACTCTTCTTACTGTCTATGATTTGAACCATTCCTGTGCCACTAGTTATAGATTTCGATGCTTCACTTCAGGTTTACTGTATCCCTGTGAGCTTCTTATTGACGATGAAACACAGAAATTGCATCGGAATTATATACAAAAGGCACAATGCCGACTTAAGTACAAGAAGACTGACTCTTCTTACTGTCAATGCTTTGAACCATTCCTGTGACACTAGTTATAGATTCCGATGGTTTTCTTCAGGTTTACTATATCCCTCTGACCTTCTTATTGACGATCAAACACAGAAAATTCATCGGAATTAAATACTAAAGGCACAATGCCGACTCAAGTACAAGACGACTGGCTCTTCTTACTGTCTATGTTTTGAGCCATTCCTGTGACACTAGTTATAGATTCCGATGCTTCACTTCAGGTTTACTGTATCCAGCTGACCTTCTTATTGACGATGAAGCACAGAAATTGCATCGGAATTAAATACAAAAGGCAAAATGCCGACTTAAGTACAAGAAGACTGACTCTTCTTACTGTCTATGATTTGAACCATTCCTGTGACACTAGTTACAGGTTCCTTTGCTTCACTTCAGTTTTACTGTATCCCTCTGACCTTCTTATTGACGATGAAACACAGAAATTGCATCGGAATTAAATACAAAAGGCACAATGCCGACTTAAGTAGAAGAAGACTGACTCTTCTTACTGTCTATGATTTGAACCATTCCTGTGACACTCGTTATAGATTCCGATGCTTCACTTCAGGTTTACTGTATCCCTTTCACCTTCCTATTGACGATGAAACACAGAAATTGCATTTTAATTAAATACAAAAGGCACAATGCCGACTTAAGTACAAGATAACTGACTCTTCCTACTGACTACGTTTTGAACCATTCCTGTGACACTAGTTATACATTCCGATGCTTCACTTCAGGTTTACTGTATCCAGCTGACCTTCTTATTGACGATGAAGCACAGAAATTGCATCGGAATTAAATACAAAAGCAAAATGCAGACTTAAGTACAAGAAGACTTACTCTTCATACTGTCTATGGTTTGAACCATTCCTGTGACACTAGTTATAGGTTCCCATGCTTCACTTCTGTTTTACTGTATCCCTCTGACCTTCTTATTGACGATGAAACACAGAAATTGCATCTTAATTAAATACAAAAGGCACAATGCCGACTTAAGTACAAGAAGACTGACTCTTCTTATTGTCAATGTTTTCTACCATTCCGGTGACATTAGTTACAGATTCCGATGATTTACTTCAGGTAACTGTATCCAGCTGACCTTCTTATTGACGACGAAACACAGAAATTGCATCGTAATTATATACAAAAGGCACAATGCCGACTTAAGTACAAGAAGTCTGACTCTTCTTACTGTATATGTTTTGAACCATTCCTGTGACACTAGTTATAGATTCTGATGCTTGACATCAGGTTTACTGTATCCCTCAGACCTTCTTATTGACGATGAAACACAGAAATAGCATCTTAACTAAATACTAAAGGCACAATGCCGACTTCAGTACAAGAACACTAACTCATCTGACAGACAATGGTTTGAACCATTCCTGTTACACTAGTTATAGATTCCGATGCTTCACTTCAGGTTTACTGTATCCCTCTGACGTTCTTATTGACGTAGAAACACAGATATTGCATCGGAATTTAATACAAAAGGCACAATGCCGACTCAAGTACAAAACGAGTGACCCTTCTTACTGTCTATGTTTTGAACCATTCCTGTGACACTAGTTATAGATACCGATGCTTCACTTCAGGTTTACTGTATCCCTCTGACCTTCGTATTGACGTAGAAACACAGATATTGCATCGGAATTAAATACAAAAGGCACAATGACGACTTAAGTACAAGAAGACTGACCCATCCCACTGTCTTTGTGTTGAACCATTCCTGTGACACTAGTTATAGATTCCGATGCTTCAGTTCAGGTTCACTGTATCCCTCTGACCTTCGTATTGACGATGAAACACAGAAATTGCATTGGAATTAAATACAAATGGCAAAATGCCGACTTAAGTACAAAAAGAGTGACTCTTCTTACTGTCTATGATTTGAATCATTCCTGTGACACTAGTTATAGATTCCGATGCTTCACTTCAGGTTTACTGTATCCCTACGGGCTTCTTATTGACGATGAAACACAGAAATTGCATCGGAATTATATACAAAAGGCACAATCCCGACTTAAGTACAAGAAGACTGACTCTTCTTACTGTCAATGCTTTAAACCATTCCTGTGACACTAGTTATAGATTCCGATGGTTTACTTCAGGTTTACTATATCCCTCTGACCTTCTTATTGACGTTCAAACACAGAAAATTCATCGGAATTAAATACAAAAGGCACAATGCCGACTCAAGTACAAGACGACTGGCTCTTCTTACTGTCTATGTTTTGAGCCATTCCTGTGACACTAGTTATAGATTCCGATGCTTCACTTCAGGTTTACTGTATCCAGCTGACCTTCTTGTTGACGATGAAGCACAGAAATTGCATCGGAATTAAATACAAAAGGCAAAATGCCGACTTAAGTACAAGAAGACTGACTCTTCCCAATGTCTATGTTTTGAACCAATCCTGTGACACTAGTTTTAGATTCCGATGCTTCACTTCAGGTTTTCTGTATCCCTCTGACCTCTTTATCGACGATGAAACACAGAAATTGCATCTTAATTAAATACAAAAGGCACAATGCCGACTTAAGTACAAGAAGACTGACTCTTCTTATTGTCAATGTTTTCTACCATTCCGGTGACATTAGTTATAGATTCCGATGATTCACTTCAGGTAACTGTATCCAGCTGACCTTCTTATTGACGACGAAACACAGAAATTGCATCGTAATTATATACAAAAGGCACAATGCCGACAGAAGTACAAGAAACTGACTCTTCTTACTGTATATGTTTTGAACCATTCCTGTGACACTAGTTATAGATTCCGATGCTTCACTTCAGGTTTACTGTATCCCTCTGACCTTTTTATTGACGATGAAACACAGAAATAGCATCTTAATTAAATACAAAAGGCACAATGCCGACTTCAGTACAAGAACACTAACTCATCTGACAGTCAATGGTTTAAAACCATTCCTGTTACACTAGTTATAGATTCCGATGCTTCACTTCGGGTTTACTGTATCCCTCTGACCTTCTTATTGACGATGAAACACGTAAATTGCATCGGAATTAAATACAAAATGCACAATGCCGACTTAAGTACAAAAAGAATGTGTCTTCTTACTGTCTATGTTTTGAACCATTCCTGTGACACTAGTTATAGATTCCAATGCTTCACTTCAGGTTTACTGTATCCCTCTGACGCTCTTATTGACGATGAAACACAGAAGTAGCAACCGAATTAAATACAAAAGGCACAATGCCGACTCAAGTACAAGAAGACCGGCTCTTCTTACTGTCTATGTTTTGAACCATTTCTGTGACACTAGTTATAGATTCCGATGCATCCCTTCAGGATTACTATATCCCTCTGACCTTCGTATTGACGATGAATCACAGAAATTGCATCGGAATTAAACACAAAAGGCAAAATGCCATCTTAAGTACATAAAGACTGACTCTTCTTACTGTCTATGTTTCGAACCTTTCCTGTGACACTAGTTATAGTTTCCGATGCTTGACTGTAGGTTTACTGATTCCCTCTGACCATCTTATAGACAAAGAAACACATAAATTGCATCGGAATTAAATACAAAAGGCACAATGCCGACTCAAGTACAAGAAGATTGGCTCTTCTTACTATCTATGATTTAAACCATCTCTGTGACACTAGTTATAGATTCTGATGCTTCACTTCAGGTGTACTGTATCCCTCTGACCTTCTTATTGACGTAGAAACACAGATATTGCATCGGAATTAAATACAAAAGGCACAATGCCGACTTAAGTACAAGAAGACTGACCCATCCCACTGTCTTTGTTTTGAACCATTCCTGTGACACTAGTTATAGATTCCGATGCTTCACTTCAGGTTCACTGTATCCCTCTGACCTTCGTATTGACGATGAAACACAGAAATTGCATCGGAATTAAATACAAATAGCAAAATGCCGACTTAAGTACAAAAAGAGTGACTCTTCTTACTGTCTATGATTTGAACCTTTCCTGTGACACTAGTTGTAGATTCCGATGCTTCACTTCAGGTTTGCTGTATCCCTGTGAGCTTCTTATTGACGATGCAACACAGAAATTGCATCGGAATTATATATAAAAGGCACAATGCCGGCTTAAGTACAAGAAGACTGACTCTTCTTACTGTCAATGTTTTGAACCATTCCTGTGACACTAGTTATAGATTCCGATGCTTCACTTCAGGTTTACTGTATCCAGCTGACCTTCTTATTGACGATGAAGCACAGAAATTGCATCGGAATTAAATACAAAAGGCAAAATGCCGACTTAAGTACAAGAAGACTGACTCTTCTTACTGTCTATGATTTGAACCATTCCTGTGACACTAGTTACAGGTTCCCATGCTTCACTTCAGTTTTACTGTATCCCTCTGACCTTCTAATTGACGATGAAACACAGAAATTGCATCGGAATTAAATACAAAATGCACAATGCCGACTTAAGTAGAAGAAGACTGACTCTTCCTACTGTCTATGATTTGAACCATTCCTGTGACACTAGTTATAGGTTCCCATGCTTCACTTCAGTTTTACTGTATCCCTCTGACCTCTTTATCGACGATGAAACACAGAAATTGCATCTTAATTAAATACAAAGGGCACAATGCCGACTTAAGTACAAGAAGACTGACTCTTCTTATTGTCAATGTTTTCTACCATTCCGGTGACATTAGTTATAGATTCCGATGATTCACTTCAGGTAACTGTATCCAGCGGACCTTCTTATTGACGACGAAACACAGAAATTGCATCGTAAGTATATACAAAAGGCACAATGCCGACTTAAGTACAAGAAGACTGACTCTTCTTACTGTATATGTTTTGAACCATTCCTGTGACACTAGTTATAGATTCCGATGCTTCACTTCAGGTTTACTGTATCCCTCTGACCTTCTTATTGACGATGAAACACAGAAATAGCATCTTAATTAAATACAAAAGGCACAATGCCGACTTCAGTGCAAAAACACTAACTCATGTGACAGTCAATGGGTTGAACCATTCCTGTTACACTAGTTATAGATTCCGATGCTTCACTTCAGGTTTACTGTATCCCTCTGACCTTCTTATTGACAATGAAACACAGAAATTGCATCCTAATTAAATACAAAATGCACAATGCCGACTCAAGTACAAGAAGACTGGCTCTTCTTACTGTCTATGTTTTGAACCATTTCTGTGACACTAGTTATAGATTCCGATGCTTCACTTCAGTTTTACTGTATAACTCTGACCTTCTTAATGACGAAGAAACACAGATATTGCATCGGATTTAAATACAAAAGGCACAATGCCGACTTCAGTACAAGAAGACTGACCCTTCTTACTGTCTATGTTTCGAACCTTTCCTGTGACACTAGTTATAGATTCCGATGCTTGACTTTAGGTTTACTGATTCCCTCTGACCTTCTTATAGACAAAGAAACACATAAATTGCATCGGAATTAAATACAAAAGGCACAATGCCGACTCAAGTACAAGAAGACTGGCTCTTCTTACTGTCTATGTTTTGAACCATTTCTGTGACACTAGTTATAGATTCCGATGCTTCACTTCAGTTTTTCTGTATAACTCTGACCTTCCTAATGACGAAGAAACACAGATATTGCATCGGAATTAAATACAAAAGGCACAATGCCGACTTCAGTACAAGAAGACTGACCCTTCTTACTGTTTATGTTTTGAACCATTCCTGTGACACTAGTTATCGATTCCGATGCTTCATTTCATGTTTACTGTATCCCTCTGACCTTCTTATTGACGATGAAACACAGAAATTGCATCGGAATTTAATACAAAAGGCACAATGCCGACTCAAGTACAAGAAGACTGGCTCTTCTTACTGTCTATGTTTTGAACCATTTCTGTGACACTAGTTATAGATTCCGATGCATCCCTTCAGGTTTACTGTATCCCTCTGACCTTCGTATTGACGATGAAACACAGAAATTGCATCGGAATTAAATACAAAAGGCACAATGCCATCTTAAGTACAAAAAGACTGACTCTTCTTACTGTCTATGTTTCGAACCTTTCCTGTGACACTAGTTATAGATTCCGATGCTTGACTTTAGGTTTACTGATTCCCTCTGACCTTCTTATAGACAAAGAAACACATAAATTGCATCGGAATTAAATACAAAAGGCACAATGCCGACTCAAGTACAAGAAGACTGGCTCTTCTTACTGTCTATGATTTAAACCATTTCTGTGACACTAGTTATAGATTCCGATGCTTCACTTCAGGTTTACTGTATCCCTCTGACCTTCTTATTGACGTAGAAACACAGATATTGCATCGGAATTAAATACAAAAGGCACAATGACGACTTAAGTACAAGAAGACTGACTCTTCTTACTGTCAATGTTTTGAACCATTCCTGTGACACTAGTTATAGATTCCGATGGTTTACTTCAGGTTTACTATATCCCTCTGACCTTCTTATTGACGATCAAACACAGAAAATTCATCGGAATTAAATACAAAAGGCACAATGCCGACTCAAGTACAAGACGACTGGCTCTTCTTACTGTCTAAGTTTTGAGCCATTCCTGTGACACTAGTTATAGATTCCGATGCTTCACTTCAGGTTTACTGTATCCAGCTGACCTTCTTATTGACGATGAAGCACAGAAATTGAATCGGAATTAAATACAAAAGGCAAAATGCCGACTTAAGTACAAGAAGACTGACTCTTCTTACTGTCTATGATTTGAACCATTCCTGTGACACTAGTTACAGGTTCCCATGCTTCACTTCAGTTTTACTGTATCCCTCTGACCTTCTTATTGACGATGAAACACAGAAATTGCATCGGAATTAAATACAAAAGGCACAATGCCGACTTAAGTAGAAGAAGACTGACTCTTCCTACTGTCTATGATTTGAACCATTCCTGTGACACTCGTTATTGATTCCGATGCTTCACTTCAGGTTTACTGTATCCCTTTCACCTTCCTATTGACGATGAAACACAGAAATTGCATTTTAATTAAATACAAAAGGCACAATGCCGACTTAAGTACAAGATAACTGACTCTTCCTACTGACTACGTTTTGAACCATACGTGTGACACTAGTTATAGATTCCGATGCTTCACTTCAGGTTTACTGTATCCAGCTGACCCTCTTATTGACGATGAAACACGTAAATTGCATCGGAATTAAATACAAAATGCACAATGCCGACTTAAGTACAAAAGGAATGGGTCTTCTTACTGTCTATGTTTTGAACCATTCCTGTGACACTAGTTATAGATTCCGATGCTTCACTTCAGGTTTACTGTATCCCTCTGACCTTCTTATTGACAATGAAACACAGAAATTGCATCCTAATTAAATACAAAAGGCACAATGCCGACTCAAATAGAAGAAGACTGGCTCTTCTTACTGTCTATGTTTTGAACCATTTCTGTGACACTAGTTATAGATTCCGATGCTTCACTTCAGTTTTACAGTATAACTCTGACCTTCTTAATGACGAAGAAACACAGATATTGCATCGGAATTAAATACAAAAGGCACAATGCCGACTTCAGTACAAGAAGACTGACCCTTCTTACTGTCTATGTCTTGAACCATTCCTGTGACACTAGTTATAGATTCCGATGCTTCACTTCAGGTTTACTGTATCCCACTGACCTTCTTATTGACGATGAAACACAGAAATTGCATCGGAATTTAATACAAAAGGCACAATGCCGACTCAAGTACAAGAAGACTGGCCCTTCTTACTGTCTATGTTTTGAACCATTTCTGTGACTTTAGTTATAGATTCCGATGCTTCACTTCAGGTTTACTGTATCCCTCTGACCTTCTTATTGACGGTGAAACACAGAAATAGCATCTTAATTAAATACAAAAGGTACAATGCCGACTTCAGTACAAGAACACTAACTCATCTTACTGTCAATGGTTTGAACCATTCCTGTTACACTAGTTATAGATTCCGATACTTCACTTCAGGTTTACTGTATCCCTCTGACCTTCTTAATGACGAAGAAACACAGATATTGCATCGGAATTAAATACAAAAGGCACAATGCCGACTTCAGTACAAGAAGACTGACACTTCTTACTGTCTATGTTTTGAACCAGTCCTGTGACACTAGTTATAGATTCCGATATTTCACCTCATGTTTACTGTA
Organism: Schistocerca piceifrons; assembly: GCF_021461385.2. Classification (NCBI taxonomy): domain Eukaryota; kingdom Metazoa; phylum Arthropoda; class Insecta; order Orthoptera; family Acrididae; genus Schistocerca; species Schistocerca piceifrons. Next base: position 1,137,784,238 of record NC_060139.1, on the reverse strand, counting down.
TCCCTCTGACCTTCTTATTGACGATGAAACACAGAAATTGCATCGGAATTTAATACAAAAGGCACAATGCCGACTCAAGTACAAGAAGACTGGCTCTTCTTACTGTCTATGTTTTGAACCATTTCTGTGACACTAGTTATAGATTCCGATGCATCCATTCAGGTTTACTGTATCCCTCTGACCTTCGTATTGACGATGAAACACAGAAATTGCATCGGAATTAAATACAAAAGGCACAATGCCATCTTAAGTACAAAAAGACTGACTCTTCTTACTGTCTATGTTTCGAACCTTTCCTGTGACACTAGTTATAGATTCCGATGCTTGACTTTAGGTTTACTGATTCCCTCTGACCTTCTTATAGACAAAGAAACACATAAATTGCATCGGAAATAAATACAAAAAGCACAATGCCGACTCAAGTACAAGAAGACTGGCTATTCTTACTGTCTATGATTTAAACCATTTCTGTGACACTAGTTATAGATTCCGATGCTTCACTTCAGGTTTACTGTATCCCTCTGACCTTCTTATTGACGTAGAAACACAGATATTGCATCGGAATTAAATAAAAAAGGCACAATGACAACTTAAGTACAAGTAGACTGACTCTTCTTACTGTCAATGTTTTGAACCATTCCTGTGACACTAGTTATAGATTCCGATGGTTTACTTCAGGTTTACTATATCCCTCTGACCTTCTTATTGACGATCAAACACAGAAAATTCATCGGAATTAAATACAAAAGGCACAATGCCGACTCAAATACAAGACGACTGGCTCTTCTTACTGTCTATGTTTTGAGCCATTCCTGTGACACTAGTTACAGGTTCCCAACCTTCACTTCAGTTTTACTGTATCCCTCTGACCTACTTATTGACGATGAAACACAGAAATTGCATCGGAATTAAATACAAAAGGCACAATGCCGACTTAAGTAGAAGAAGACTGACTCTTCCTACTGTCTATGATTTGAACCATTCCTGTGACACTCGTTATAGATTCCGATGCTTCACTTCAGGTTTACTGTATCCCTTTCACCTTCCTATTGACGATGAAACACAGAAATTGCATTTTAATTAAATACAAAAGGCACAATGCCGACTTAAGTACAAGATAACTGACTCTTCCTGCTGACTACGTTTTGAACCATACGTGTGACACTAGTTATAGATTCCGATGCTTCACTTCAGGTTTACTGTATCCAGCTGACCTTCTTATTCACGATGAAACACGTAAATTGCATCGGAATTAAATACAAAATGCACAATGCCGACTTAAGTACAAAAAGAATGGGTCTTCTTACTGTCTATGTTTTGAACCATTCCTGTGACACTAGTTATAGATTCCGATGCTTCACTTCAGGTTTACTGTATCCCTCTGACCTTCTTATTGACAATGAAACACAGAAATTGCATTCTAATTAAATACAAAAGGCACAATGCCGACTCAAATACAAGAAAACTGGCTCTTCTTACAGTCTATGTTTTGAACCATTTCTGTGACACTAGTTATAGATTCCGATGCTTCACTTCAGTTTTACTGTATAACTCTGACCCTCTTAATGACGAAGAAACACAGATATTGCATCGGAATTGAATACAAAAGGCACAATGCCGACTTCAGTACAAGAAGACTGGCTCTTCTTACTGTCTATGTTTTGAACCATTCCTGTGACACTAGTTATAGATTCCGATGCTTCACTTCAGGTTTACTGTATCCCACTGACCTTCTTATTGACGATGAAACACAGAAATTGCATCGGAATTTAATACAAAAGGCACAATGCCGACTCAAGTACAAGAAGACTGGCTCTTCTTACTGTCTATGTTTTGAACCATTTCTGTGACACTAGTTATAGATTCCGATGCTTCACTTCAGGTTTACTGTATCCCTCTGACCTTCTTATTGACGGTGAAACACAGAAATAGCATCTTAATTAAATACAAAATGCACAATGCCGACTTCAGTACAAGAACACTAACTCATCTGACAGCCAATGGTTTGAACCATTCCTGTTACACTAGTTATAGATTCCGATGCTTCACTTCAGGTTTACTGTATCCCTCTGACCTTCTTGTCGACAACGAAACACAGAAATTGCATCCTAATTAAATACAAAAGGGACAATGCCGACTCAAGTACAAGAAGACTGGCTCTTCTTACTGTCTATGTTTTGAACCATTTCTGTGACACTAGTTATAGATTCCGATGCTTCACTTCAGTTTTACTGTATAACTCTGACCTTCTTAATGACGAAGAAACACAGATATTGCATCGGAATTAAATACAAAAGGCACAATGCCGACTTCAGTACAAGAAGACTGGCCCTTCTTACTGTCTATGTTTTGAACCATTCCTGTGACACTAGTTATAGATTCCGATGCTTCACTTCAGGTTTACTGTATCCCTCTGACCTTCTTATTGACGATGAAACACAGAAATTGCATCGGAATTTAATACAAAAGGCACAATGCCGACTTAAGTACAAGAAGACTGACCCTTCTTACTGTCTATGTTTTGAACCATTCCTGTGACACTAGTTATAGATTCCGATGCTTCACTTTAGGTTTACTGTATCCCTCTGACCTTCTTATTGACGATGAAACACAGAAATAGCATCTTAATTAAATACAAAAGGCACAATGCCGACTTCAGTACAAGAACACTAACTCATCTTACTGTCAATGGTTTGAACCATTCCTGTTACACTAGTTATAGATCCCGATACTTCACTTCAGGTTTACTGTATCCCTCTGACCTTCTTAATGACGAAGAAACACAGATATTGCATCGGAATTAAATACTAAAGGCACAATGCCGACTTCAGTACAAGAAGACTGACCCTTCTTACTGTCTATGTTTTGAACCATTCCTGTGACACTAGTTATAGATTCCGATGCTTCACTACAGGTTTACTGTATCCCTCTGACCTTCTTATTGACGATGAAACACAGAAATTGCATCTTAATTAAATACAAACGGCACAATGCCGACTTAAGTACAAAATATTTGTCTCTTCCTACTGACTATGTTTGAACCATTCCTGTGACACTAGTTATAGATTCCGATGCTTCACTTCAGGTTTACTGTATCCAGCTGACCTTCTTATTGACGATGAAGCATATAAATTGCATCGGAATTAAATACAAAAGGCAAAATGCCGACTTAAGTACAACAAGACTGACTCTTCTTACTGTCTATGATTTGAACCATTCCTGTGACACTAGTTATAGGTTCCCATGCTTCACTTCAGTTTTACTGTATCCCTCTGACCTCTTTATGGACGATGAAACACAGAAATTGCATCTTAATTAAATACAAAGGGCACAATGCTGACTTAAGAACAAGAAGACTGACTCTTCTTATTGTCAATGTTTTCTACCATTCCGGTGACATTAGTTATAGATTCCGATGATTCACTTCAGGTAACTGTATCTAGCAGACCTTCTTATTGACGACGAAACACAGAAATTGCATCGTAATTATATACAAAAGGCACAATGACGACTTAAGTACAAGAAGACTGACTCTTCTTACTGTATATGTTTTGAACCATTCCTGTGACACTAGTTATAGATTCCGATGCTTCACTTCAGGTTTACTGTATCCCTCTGACCTTCTTATTGACGATGAAACACAGAAAAAGCATCTTAATTAAATACAAAAGGCACAATGCCGACTTCAGTGCAAGAACACTAACTCATCTGACAGTCAATGGTTTGAACCATTCCTGTTACACTAGTTATAGATTCCGATGCTTCACTTCAGGTTTACTGTATCCCTCTGACCCTCTTATTGGCGATGAAACACAGAAATTGCATCGGAATTTAATACAAAAGGCACAATGCCGACTCAAGTACAAGAAGGCTGGCTCTTCTTACTGTCTATGTTTTGAACCATTTCTGTGACACTAGTTATAGATTCCGATGCATCCCTTCAGGTTTACTGTATCCCTCTGACCTTCGTATTGACGATGAAACACAGAAATTGCATCGGAATTAAATACAAAAGGCACAATGCCATCTTAAGTACAAAAAGACTGACTCTTCTTACTGTCTATGTTTCGAACCTTTCCTGTGACACTAGTTATAGATTCCGATGCTTGACTTTAGGTTTACTGATTCCCTCTGACCTTCTTATTGACAAAGAAACACATAAATTGCATCGGAATTAAATACAAAAGGCACAATGCCGACTCAAGTACAAGAAGACTGGCTCTTCTTACTGTCTATGTTTTGAACCATTTCTGTGACACTAGTTATAGATTCCGATGCTTCACTTCAGTTTTACTGTATAACTCTGACCTTCTTAATGACGAAGAAACACAGATAATGCGTCGGAATTAAATACAAAATGCACAATGCCGACTTCTGTACAAGAAGACTGACCCTTCTTACTGTCTATGTTTTGAACCATTCCTGTGACACTAGTTATAGATTCCGATGCTCCACTTCATGTTTACTGCATCCCTCTGACCTTCTTATTGACGATGAAACACAGAAATTGCATCGGAATTTAATACAAAAGGCACAATGCCGACTCAAGTACAAGAAGACTGGCTCTTCTTACTGTCTATGTTTTGAACCATTTCTGTGACACTAGTTATAGATTCCGATGCATCCCCTCAGGTTTACTGTTTCCCTCTGACCTTCGTATTGACGATGAAACACAGAAATTGTATCGGAATTAAATACAAAAGGCACAATGCCATCTTAAGTACAAAAAGACTGACTCTTCTTACTGTCTATGTTTCGAACCTTTCCTGTGACACTAGTTATAGATTCCGATGCTTGACTTTAGGTTTACTGATTCCCTCTGACCTTCTTATAGACAAAGAAACACATAAATTGCATCGGAATTAAATACAAAAGGCACAATGCCGACTCAAGTACAAGAAGACTGGCTCTTCTTACTGTCTATGATTTAAACCATTTCTGTGACACTAGTTATAGGTTCCGATGCTTCACTTCAGGTTTACTGTATCCCTCTGACCTTCTTATTGACGTAGAAACACAGATATTGCATCGGAATTAAATACAAAAGGCACAATGACGACTTAAGTACAAGAAGGCTGACTCTTCTTACTGTCAATGCTTTGAACCATTCCTGTGACACTAGTTATAGATTCCGATGGTTTACTTCAGGTTTACTATATCCCTCTGACCTTCTTATTGACGATCAAACACAGAAAATTCATCGGAATTAAATACAAAAGGCACAATGCCGACTCAAGTACAAGACGACTGGCTCTCCTTACTGTCTATGTTTTGAGCCATTCCTGTGACACTAGTTACAGGTTCCCATGCTTCACTTCAGTTTTACTGTATCCCTCTGACCTTCTTATTGACGATGAAACACAGAAATTGCATCGGAATTAAATACAAAAGGCACAATGCCGACTTAAGTAGAGGAAGACTGACTCTTCCTACTGTCTATGATTTGAACCCTTCCTGTGACACTAGTTATAGATTCCGATGCTTCACTTCAGGTTTACTGTATCCAGCTGACTTTCTTATTGACGATGAAACACGTAAATTGCATCGGAATTAAATACAAAATGCACAATGCCGACTTAAGTACAAAAAGAATGGGTCTTCTTACTGTCTATGTTTTGAACCATTCCTGTGACACTAGTTATAGATTCCGATGCTTCACTTCAGGTTTACTGTATCCCACTGACCTTCTTATTGACGATGAAACACAGAAATTGCATCGGAATATAATACAAAAGGCACAATGCCGACTCAAGTTCAACAAGACTGGCTCTTCTTACTGTCTATGTTTTGAACCATTTCTGTGACACTAGTTATAGATTCCGATGCATCCCTTCAGGATTACTATATCCCTCTGACCTTCTTATTGACGAAGAAACACAGATATTGCATCGGAATTAAATACAAAAGGCACAATGCCGACTTAAGTACAAGAAGACTGACCCTTCTTATTGTCTATGATTTGAACCATTCCTGTGACACTAGTTATAGACTCCGATGCTTCACTTCAGGTTTACTGTATCCCTGTGAGCTTCTTATTGACGATGAAACACAGAAATTGCATCGGAATTATATACAAAAGGCACAATGCCGACTTAAGTACAAGAAGACTGACCCTTCTTACTGTCTAAGATTTGAACCATTCCTGTGACACTAGTTATAGATACCGATGCTTCACTTCAGGTTTACTGTATCCCTCTGACCTTCGTATTGACGATGAAACACTGAAATTGCATCGGAATTAAATACAAAAGGCACAATGCCATCTTAAGTACAAAAAGACTGACTCTGGTTACTGTCTATGTTTCGAACCTTTCCTGTGACACTAGTTATTGATTCCGATGGTTGACTTTAGGTTTACTGATTCCCTCTGACCTACTTATAGACAAAGAAACACATAAATTGCATCGGAAATAAATACAAAAGGCACAATGCCGATTCAAGTACAAGAAGACTGGCCCTTCTTACTGTCTATGATTTAAACCATTTCTGTGACACTAGTTATAGATTCCGATGCTTCACTTTAGGTTTACTGTATCCCTCTGACCTTCTTATTGACGTAGAAACACAGATATTGCATCAGAATTAAATACAAAAGGCACAATGACGACTTAAGTACAAGAAGACTGACCCATCCCACTGTCTTTGTTTTGAACCATTCCTGTGACCCTAGTTATAGATTCCGATGCTTCACTTCAGGTTCACTGTATCCCTCTGACCTTCGTATTGACGATGAAAGACAGAAATTGCATCGGAATTAAATACAAATGGGAAAATGCCGACTTAAGTACAAAAAGAGTGACTCTTCTTACTGTCTATGATTTGAACCATTCCTGTGACACTAGTTATAGATTCCGATGCTTCACTTCAGGTTTACTGTATCTCTGTGAGCTTCTTATTGACGATGAAACACAGAAATTGCATCGGAATTATATACAAAAGGCACAATGCCGACTTAAGTACAAGAAGACTGACTCTTCCTACTGTCTATGATTTGAACCCTTCCTGTGACACTAGTTATAGATTCCGATGCTTCACTTCAGGTTTACTGTATCCAGCTGACTTTCTTATTGACGATGAAACACGTAAATTGCATCGGAATTAAATACAAAATGCACAATGCCGACTTAAGTACAAAAAGAATGGGTCTTCTTACTGTCTATGTTTTGAACCATTCCTGTGACACTAGTTATAGATTCCGATGCTTCACTTCAGGTTTACTGTATCCCTCTGACCTTCTTATTGACAATGAAACACAGAAATTGCATCCTAATTAAATACAAAAGGCACAATGCCGACTCAAATACAAGAAGACTGGCTCTTCTTACTGTCAATGTTTTGAACCATTTCTGTGACACTAGTTATAGATTCCGATGCTTCACTTCAGTTTTACTGTATAACTCTGACCTTCTTAATGACGAAGAAACACAGATATTGCATCGGAATTAAATACAAAAGGCACAATGCCGACTTCAGTACAAGAAGACTGACCCTTCTTACTGTCTATGCTTTGAACCATTCCTGTGACACTAGTTATAGATTCCGATGCTTCACTTCAGGTTTACTGTATCCCACTGACCTTCTTATTGACGATGAAACACAGAAATTGCATCGGAATTTAACACAAAAGGCACAATGCCGACTCAAGTACAAGAAGACTGGCTCTTCTTACTGTCTATGTTTTGAACCATTTCTGTGGCACTAGTTATAGATACCGATGCTTCACTTCATGTTTGCTGTATCCCTCTGACCTTCGTAATGACGATGAAACACAGAAATTGCATCGGAATTAAATACAAAAGGCACAATGCCATCTTAAGTACAAAAAGAGTGACTCTGGTTACTGTCTATGTTTCGAATCTTTCCTGTGACACTAGTTATAGATTCCGATGCTTGACTTTAGGTTTACTGATTCCCTCTGACCTTCTTATAGTCAAAGAAACACATAAATTGCATCGGAAATAAATACAAAAGGCACAATGCCGACTCAAGTACAAGAAGACTGGCTCTTCTTACTGTCTATGATTTAAACCATTTCTGTGACACTAGTTATAGATTCCAATGCTTCACTTCAGGTTTACTGTATCCCTCTGACCTTCTTATTGACGTAGAAACACAGATATTGCATCAGAATTAAATACAAAAGGCACAATGACGACTTAAGTACAAGAAGACTTACCCATCCCACTGTCTTTGTTTTGTACCATTCCTGTGACACTAGATATAGATTCCGATGCTTCACTTCAGGTTCACTGTATCCCTCTGACCTTCGTATTGACGATGAAACACAGAAATTGCATCGGAATTAAATACAAATGGCAAAATGCCGACTTAAGTACAAAAAGAGTGACTCTTCTTACTGTCTATGATTTGAACCATTCCTGTGACACTAGTTATAGATTCCGATGCTTCACTTCAGGTTTACTGTATCCCTGTGAGCTTCTTATTGACGATGAAACACAGAAATTGCATCGGAATTATATACAAAAGGCACAATGCCGACTTAAGTACAAGACGACTGACTCTTCTTACTGTCAATGTTTTGAACCATTCCTGTGACACTAGTTATAGATTCCGATGGTTTACTTCAGGTTTACTATATCCCTCTGACCTTCTTATTGACGATCAAACACAGGAAATTTATCGGAATTAAATACAAAAGGCACAATGCCGACTCAAGTACAAGACGACTGGCTCTTCTTACTGTCTATGTTTTGAGCCATTCCTGTGACACTAGTTATAGATTCCGATGCTTCACTTCAGGTTTACTGTATCCAGCTGACCTTCTTATTGACGATGAAGCACAGAAATTGAATCGGAATTAAATACAAAAGGCAAAATGCCGACTTAAGTACAAGAAGACTGACTCTTCTTACTGTCTATGATTTGAACCATTCCTGTGACACTAGTTACAGGTTCCCATGCTTCACTTCAGTTGTACTGTATCCCTCTGACCTCCTTATTGACGATGAAACACAGAAATTGCATCGGAATTAAATACAAAAGGCACAATGCCGACTTAAGTAGAAGAAGACTGACTCTTCCTACTGTCTATGATTTGAACCATTCCTGTGACACTCGTTATAGATTCCGATGCTTCACTTCAGGTTTACTGTATCCCTTTCACCTTCCTATTGACGATGAAACACAGAAATTGCATTTTAATTAAATACAAAAGGCACAATGCCGACTTAAGTACAAGATAACTGACTCTTCCTACTGAATACGTTTTGAACCATTCCTGTGACACTATTTATAGATTCCGATGCTTCACTTCAGGTTTACTGTATCCAGCTGACCTTCTTATTGACGATGAAACACGTAAATTGCATTGGAATTAAATACAAAATGCACAATGCCGACTTAAGTACAAAAAGAATGGGTCTTCTTACTGTCTATGTTTTGAACCATTCCTGTGACACTAGTTATAGATTCCGATGCTTCACTTCAGTTTTACTGTATAACTCTGACCTTCTTATTGACGATGAAACACAGAAATTTCATCGGAATTTAATACAAAAGGCACAATGCCGACTCAAGTACAAGAAGACTGGCTCTCCTTACTGTCTATGTTTTGAAACATTTCTGTGACCCTAGTTATAGATTCCGATGCATCCCTTCAGGATTACTATATCCCTCTGACCTTCTTATTGACGAAGAAACACAGATATTGCATCGGAATTAAATACAAAAGGCACAATGCCGACTTAAGTACAAGAAGACTGACCCTTCTTACTGTCTATGTTTTGAACCATTCCAATGACACTAGTTATAGATTCCGATGCTTCACTTCAGGTTTACTGTATCCCTCTGACCTTCTTATTGACGATGAAACACAGAAATAGCATCTTAATTAAATACAAAAGGCACAATGCCGACTTCAGTACAAGAACACTAACTCATCTTACTGTCAATGGTTTGAACCATTCCTGTTATACTAGTTATAGATTCCGATACTTCACTTCAGGTTTACTGTATCCCTCTGACCTTCTTAATGACGAAGAAACACAGATATTGCATCGGAATTAAATACAAAAGGCACAATGCCGACTTCAGTACAAGAAGACTGACCCTTCTTACTGTCTATGTTTTGAACCATTCCTGTGACACTAGTTATAGATTCCGATGCTTCACTACAGGTTTACTGTATCCCTCAGACCTTCTTATTGACGATGAAACACAGAAATTGCATCTTAATTAAATACAAGTGGCACAATGTCGACTTATGTACAAAATAACTGTCTCTTCCTACTGACTATGTTTTGAACCATTCCTGTGACACTAGTTATAGATTCCGATGCTTCACTTCAGGTTTACTGTATCCAGCTGACATTCTTATTGACGATGAAACACAGAAATTGCATCTTAATTAAATACAAGTGGCACAATGTCGACTTATGTACAAAATAACTGTCTCTTCCTACTGACTATGTTTTGAACCATTCCTGTGACACTAGTTATAGATTCCGATGCTTCACTTCAGGTTTACTGTAACCCTCTGACCTTCGTATTGACGATGAAACACAGAAATTGCATCGGAATTAAATACAAAAGGCACAATGCCGACTTAAGTACAAAAAGAATGGGTCTTCTTACTGTCTATGTCTTGAACCATTCCTGTGACACTAGTTATAGATTCCGATGCTTCACTTCAGGTTTACTGTATCCAGCTGACCTTCTTATTGACGATGAAACACGTAAATTGCGTCGGAATTAAATACAAAATGCACAATGCCGACTTAAGTACAAAAAGAATTGTTCTTCTTACTGTCTATGTTTTGAACCATTCCTGTGACACTAGTTATAGATTCCGATGCTTCACTTCAGTTTTACTGTATAACTCTGACCTTCTTATTGACGATGAAACACAGAAATTGCATCGGAATTTAATACAAAAGGCACAATGCCGACTCAAGTACAAGAAGACTGGCTCTTCTTAATGTCTATGTTTTGAACCATTTCTGTGACACTAGTTATTGATTCCGATGCATCCCTTCAGGATTACTATATCCCTCTGACCTTCTTATTGACGAAGAAACACAGATATTGCATCGAAATTAAATACAAAAGGCACAATGCCGACTTAAGTACAAGAAGACTGACCCTTCTTACTGTCTATATTTGAACCATTCCTGTGACACTAGTTATAGATTCCGATGCTTCACTTCAGTTTTACTGTATAACTCTGACCTTCTTATTGACGATGAAACACAGAAATTGCATCGGAATTAAATACAAATGGCAAAATGCCGACTTAAGTACAAAAAGAGTGACTCTTCTTACTGTCTATGATTTGAACCATTCCTGTGACACTAGTTATAGATTCCGATGCTTCACTTCAGGTTTACTGTATCCCTGTGAGCTTCTTATTGACGATGAAACACAGAAATTGCATCGGAATTATATACAAAAGGCACAATGCCGACTTAAGTACAAGAAGACTGACTCTTCTTACGGTCAATGTTTTGAACCATTCCTGTGACACTAGTTATAGATTCCGACGGTTTACTTCAGGTTTACTATATCCCTCTGACCTTCTTATTGACGATCAAACACAGAAAATTCATCGGAATTAAATACAAAAGGCACAATGCCGACTCAAGTACAAGACGACTGGCTCTTCTTACTGTCTATGTTTTGAGCCATTCCTGTGACACTACTTATAGATTCCGATGCTTCACTTCAGGTTTACTGTATCCAGCTGACCTTCTTATTGACGATGAAGCACAGAAATTGCATCGGAATTAAATACAAAAGGCAAAATGCCGACTTAAGTACAAGAAGACTGACTCTTCTTACTGTCTATGATTTGAACCATTCCTGTGACACTAGTTAGAGGTTCCCATGCTTCACTTCAGTTTTACTGTATCCGTCTGACCTTCTTATTGACGATGAAACACAGAAATTGCATCGGAATTAAATACAAAAGGCACAATGCCGACTTAAGTAGAAGAAGACTGACTCTTCCTACTGTCTATGATTTGAACCATTCCTGTGACACTCGTTATAGATTCCGATGCTTCACTTCAGGTTTACTGTATCCCTTTGACCTTCTTATTGACGTAGAAACACAGATATTGTTTCAGAATTAAATACAAAAGGCACAATGATGACTTAAGTACAAGAAGACTGAGCCATCCCACTGTCTTTGTTTTGAACCATTCCTGTGACACTAGTTATAGATTCCGATGCATCCCTTCAGGATTACTATATCCCTCTGACCTTCTTATTGACGAAGAAACACAGATATTGCATCGAAATTAAATACAAAAGGCACAATGCCGACTTAAGTACAAGAAGACTGACCCTTCTTACTGTCTAAGTTTTGAACCATTCCTGTGACACTAGTTATAGATACCGATGCTTCACTTCAGGTTTACTGTATCCCTCTGACCTTCGTATTGACGATGAAACACAGAAATTGCATCGGAATTAAATACAAAAGGCACAATGCCGACTTAAGTACAAAAAGAATGCTTCTTCTTACTGTCTATGTTTTGAACCATTCCTGTGACACTAGTTATAGATTCCGATGCTTCACTTCAGGTTTACTGTATCCAGCTGACCTTCTTATTGACGATGAAACACGTAAATTGCATCGGAGTTAAATACAAAATGCACAATGCCGACTTAAGTACAAAAAGAATGGTTCTTCTTACTGTCTATGTTTTGAACCATTCCTGTGACACTAGTTATAGATTCCGATGCTTCACTTCAGTTTTACTGTATCCCTCTGACTTTCGTATTGACGATGAAACACAGAAATTGCATCGAAATTAAATACAAAAGGCACAATGCCGACTCAAGTACAAGAAGACTGGCTCTTCTTACTGTCTATGTTTTGAACCATTTCTGTGACACTAGTTATAGATTCCGATGCATCCCTTCAGGATTACTATATCCCTCTGACCTGCTTATTGACGAAGAAACACAGATATTGCATCGGAATTAAATACAAAAGGCACAATGCCGACTTAAGTACAATAAGACTGACCCTTCTTACTGTCTATGTTTTGAACCATTCCTGTGACACTAGTTATAGATTCCGATGCTTCACTTCAGGTTTACTGTATCCCTCTGACCTTCGTATTGACGATGAAACACAGAAACAGCATCTTAATTAAATACAAAAGGCACAATGCCGACTTCAGTACAAGAACACTAACTCATCTTACTGTCAATGGTTTGAACCATTCCTGTTACACTAATTATAGATTCCGATACTTCACTTCAGGTTTACTGTATCCCTCTGACCTTCTTAATGACGAAGAAACACAGATATTGCATCGGAATTAAATACAAAAGGCACAATGCCGACTTCAGTACAAGAAGACTGACCCTTCTTACTGTCTATGTTTTGAACCATTCCTGTGACACTAGTTATAGATTCCGATGCTTCACTACAGGTTTACTGTATCCCTCTGACCTTCTTATTGACGATGAAACACAGAAATTGCATCTTAATTAAATACAAATGGCACAATGCCGACTTAAGTACAAAACAACCGTCTCTTCCTACTGACTATGTATTGAACCATTCCTGTGACACTAGTTATAGATTCCGATGCTTCACTTCAGGTTTACTGTATCCAGCTGACCTTCTTATTGACGATGAAGCACAGAAATTGCATCGGAATTAAATACAAAAGGCAAAATGCCGACTTAAGTACAAGAAGACTGACTCTTCTTACTGTCTATGATTTGAACCATTCCTGTGACACTAGTTATAGGTTCCCATGCTTCACTTCAGTTTTACTGTATCCCTCTGACCTCTTTATCGACGATGAAACACAGAAATTGCATCTTAATTAAATACAAAGGGCACAATGCCGACTTAAGTACAAGAAGACTGACTCTTCTTATTGTCAATGTTTTCTACCATTCCGGTGACATTAGTTATAGATTCTGATGATTCACTTCAGGTAACTGTATCGAGCTGACCTTCTTATTGACGACGAAACACAGAAATTGCATGGTAATTATATACAAAAGGCACAATGCCGACTTAAGTACAAGAAGACTGACTCTTCTTACTGTATATGTTTTGAACCATTCCTGTGACACTAGTTATAGATTCCGATGCTTCACTTCAGGTTTACTGTATCCCTCTGACCTTCTTATTGACGATGAAACACAGAAATAGCATCTTAATTAAATACAAAAGGCACAATGCCGACTTCAGTACAAGAACACTAACTCATCTGACAGTCAATGTTTTGAACCATTCCTGTGCCACTAGTTATAGATTCCGATGCTTCACTTCAGGTTTACTGTATCCCTCTGACCTTCTTATTGACAATGAAACACAGAAATTGCATCCTAATTAAATACAAAATGCACAATACCGACTCAAGTACAAGAAGACTGGCTCTTCTTACTGTCTATGTTTTGAACCATTTCTGTGACACTAGTTATAGATTCCGATGCTTCACTTCAGTTTTACTGTATAACTCTGACCTTCTTAATGACGAAGAAACACAGATATTGCATCGGAATTAAATACAAAAGGCACAATGCTGACTTCAGTACAAGATGACTGACCCTTCTTACTGTCTATGTTTTGAACCATTCCTGTGACACTAGTTATAGATTCCGATGCTTCACTTCAGGTTTACTGTATCCCTCTGACCTTCTTATTGACGATGAAACACAGAAATTGCATCTTAATTAAATACAAATGGCACAATGCCGACTTAAGTACAAAACAACCGTCTCTTCCTACTGACTATGTATTGAACCATTCCTGTGACACTAGTTATAGATTCCGATGCTTCACTTCAGGTTTACTGTATCCAGCTGACCTTCTTATTGACGATGAAGCACAGAAATTGCATCGGAATTAAATACAAAAGACAAAATGCCGACTTAAGTACAAGAAGACTGACTCTTCTTACTGTCTATGATTTGAACCATTCCTGTGACACTAGTTATAGATTCCGATGCTTTACTTCAGGTTTACTGTATCCCTCTGACCTTCTTATTGACGATGAAACACAGAAATAGCATCTTAATTAAATACAAAAGGCACAATGCCGACTTCAGTACAAGAGCACTAACTCATCTTACTGTCAATGGTTTGAACCATTCCTGTTACACTAATTATAGATTCCGATACTTCACTTCAGGTTTACTGTATCCCTCTGACCTTCTTAATGACGAAGAAACACAGATATTGCATCGGAATTAAATACAAAAAGCACAATGCCGACTTCAGTACAAGAAGACTGACTCTTCTTACTGTCTATGTTTTGAACCATTCCTGTGACACTAGTTATAGATTCCGATGCTTCACAACAGGTTTACTGTATCCCTCTGACCTTCTTATTGACGATGAAACACAGAAATTGCATCTTAATTAAATACAAATGGCACAATGCCGACTTAAGTACAAAACAACCATCTCTTCCTACTGACTATGTATTGAACCATTCCTGTGACACTAGTTATAGATTCCGATGCTTCACTTCAGGTTTACTGTATCCAGCTGACCTTCTTATTGACGATGAAGCACAGAAATTGCATCGGCATTAAATACAAAAGGCAAAATGCCGACTTAAGTACAAGAAGACTGACTCTTCTTACTGTCTATGATTTGAACCATTCCTGTGACACTAGTTACAGGTTCCCATGCTTCACTTCAGTTTTACTGTATCCCTCTGACCTCTTTATCGACGATGAAACACAGAAATTGCATCTTAATTAAATACAAAGGGCACAATGCCGACTTAAGTACAAGAAGACTGACTCTTCTTATTGTCAATGTTTTCTACCATTCCGGTGACATTAGTTATAGATTCTGATGATTCACTTCAGGTAACTGTATCCAGCTGACCTTCTTATTGACGACGAAACACAGAAATTGCATCGTAATTATATACAAAAGGCACAATGCCGACTTAAGTACAAGAAGACTGACTCTTCTTACTGTATATGTTTTGAACCATTCCTGTGACACTAGTTATAGATTCCGATGCTTCACTTCAGGTTTACTGTATCCCTCTGACCTTCTTATTGACGATGAAACACAGAAATAGCATCTTAATTAAATACAAAAGGCACAATGCCGACTTCAGTACAAGAACACTAACTCATCTGACAGTCAATGGTTTGAACCATTCCTGTTACACTAGTTATAGAGTCCGATGCTTCACTTCGGGCTTACTGTATCCCTCTGACCTTCTTATTGACGATGAAACACGTAAATTGCATCGGAATTAAATACAAAATGCAGAATGCCGACTTAAGTACAAAAAGGATGGGTCTTCTTACTGTCTATGTTTTGAACCATTCCTGTGCCACTAGTTATAGATTCCGATGCTTCACTTCAGGTTTACTGTATCCCTCTGACCTTCTTATTGACAATGAAACACAGAAATTGCATCCTAATTAAATACAAAAGGCACAATGCCGACTCAAGTACAAGAAGACTGGCTCTTCTTACTGTCTATGTTTTGAACCATTTCTGTGACACTAGTTATAGATTCCGATGCTTCACTTCAGTTTTACTGTATAACTCTGACCTTCTTAATGACGAAGAAACACAGATATTGCATCGGAATTAAATACAAAAGGCACAATGCTGACTTCAGTACAAGAAGACTGACCCTTCTTACTGTCTATGTTTTGAACCATTCCTGTGACACTAGTTATGGATTCCGATGCTTCACTTCAGGTTTACTGTATCCCTCTGACCTTCTTATTGACGATGAAACACAGAAATTGCATCGGAATTTAATACAAAAGGCACAATGCCGACTCAAGTACAAGAAGACTGGCTCTTCTTACTGTCTATGTTGTGAACCATTTCTGTGACACTAGTTATAGATTCCGATGCATCCCTTCAGGATTACTATATCCCTCTGACCTTCTTATTGACGAAGAAACACATATATTGCATCGGAATTAAATACAAAAGGCACAATGCCGACTTAAGTACAAGAAGACTGACCCTTCTTACTGTCTATGTTTTGAACCATTCCTGTGGCACTAGTTATAGATTCCGATGCTTCACTTCAGGTTTACTGTATCCCTCTTACCTTCTTATTGACGTAGAATCACAGATATTGCATCAGAATTAAATACAAAAGGCACAATGACGACTTAAGTACAAGAAGACTGAGCCATGCCACTGTCTTTGTTTTGAACCATTCCTGTGACACTAGTTACAGATTCCGATGCTTCACTTCAGGTTCACTGTATCCCTCTGACCTTCGTATTGACGATGAAACACAGAAATTGCATCGGAATTAAATACAAATGGCAAAATGCCGACTTAAGTACAAAAAGAGTGACTCTTCTTACTGTCTATGATTTGAACCATTCCTGTGACACTAGTTATAGATTCCGATGCTTCACTTCAGGTTTACTGTATCCCTGTGAGCTTCTTATTGACGATGAAACACAGAAATTGCATCGGAATTATATACAAAAGGCACAATGCCGACTTAAGTACAAGAAGACTGACTCTTCTTACTGTCAATGTTTTGAACCATTCCTGTGACACTAGTTATAGATTCCGGTGGTTTACTTCAGGTTTACTATATCCCTCTGACCTTTTTATTGACGATCAAACACAGAAAATTCATCGGAATTAAATACAAAAGGCACAATGCCGACTCAAGTACAAGACGACTGGCTCTTCTTACTGTCTATGTTTTGAGCCATTCCTGTGACACTAGTTATAGATTCCGATGCTTCACTTCAGGTTTACTGTATCCCTCTGACCTTCTTATTGACAATGAAACACAGAAATTGCATCCTAATTAAATACAAAAGGCACAATGCCGACTCAAATACAAGAAGACTGGCTCTTCTTACTGTCAATGTTTTGAACCATTTCTGTGACACTAGTTATAGATTCCGATGCTTCACTTCAGTTTTACTGTATAACTCTGACCTTCTTAATGACGAAGAAACACAGATATTGCATCGGAATTAAATACAAAAGGTACAATGCCGACTTCAGTACAAGAAGACTGACCCTTCTTACTGTCTATGTCTTGATCCATTCCTGTGACACTAGTTATAGATTCCGATGCATCCCTTCAGGATTACTATATCCCTCTGACCTTCTTATTGACGAAGAAACACAGATATTGCATCGAAATTAAATACAAAAGGCACAATGCCGACTTAAGTACAAGAAGACTGACCCTTCTTACTGTCTAAGTTTTGAACCATTCCTGTGACACTAGTTATAGATACCGATGCTTCACTTCAGGTTTACTGTATCCCTCTGACCTTCGTATTGACGATGAAACACAGAAATTGCATCGGAATTAAATACAAAAGGCACAATGCCGACTTAAGTACAAAAAGAATGCTTCTTCTTACTGTCTATGTTTTGAACCATTCCTGTGACACTAGTTATAGATTCCGATGCTTCACTTCAGGTTTACTGTATCCAGCTGACCTTCTTATTGACGATGAAACACAGAAATTGCATCGGAATTTAATACAAAAGGCACAATGCCGGCTCAAGTACAAGAAGACTGGCTCTTCTTACTGTCTATGTTTTGAACCATTTCTGTGACACTAGTTATAGATTCCGATGCATCCCTTCAGGAGTACTATATCCCTCTGACCTTCTTATTGACGAAGAAACACAGATATTGCATCGGAATTAAATACAAAAGGCACATTGCCGACTTAAGTACAAGAAGACTGACCCTTCTTACTGTCTATGTTTTGAACCATTCCTGTGACACTAGTTATAGATTCCGATGCTTCACTTCAGGTTTACTGTATCCCTCTGACCTTCTTATTGACGATGAAACACAGAAATAGCATCTTAATTAAATACAAAAGGCACAATGCCGACTTCAGTACAAGAACACTAACTCATCTTACTGTCAATGGTTTGAACCATTCCTGTTACACTAATTATAGATTCCGATACTTCACTTCAGGTTTACTGTATCCCTCTGACCTTCTTAATGACGAAGAAACACAGATATTGCATCGGAATTAAATACAAAAGGCACAATGCCGACTTCAGTACAAGAAGACTGACCCTTCTTACTGTCTATGTTTTGAACCATTCCTGTGACACTAGTTATAGATTCCGATGCTTCACTACAGGTTTACTGTATCCCTCTGACCTTCTTATTGACGATGAAGCACAGAAATTGCATCTTAATTAAATACAAATGGCGCAATGCCGACTTAAGTACAAAACAACCGTCTCTTCCTACTGACTATGTATTGAACCATTCCTGTGACACTAGTTATAGATTCCGATGCTTCACTTCAGGTTTACTGTATCCAGCTGACCTTCTTATTGACGATGAAGCACAGAAATTGCATCGGAATTAAATACAAAAGGCAAAATGCCGACTTAAGTACAAGAAGACTGACTCTTCTTATTGTCAATGTTTTCTACCATTCCGGTGACATTAGTTATAGATTCTGATGATTCACTTCAGGTAACTGTATCCAGCTGACCTTCTTATTGACGACGAAACACAGAAATTGCATCGTAATTATATACAAAAGGCACAATGCCGACTTAAGTACAAGAAGACTGACTCTTCTTACTGTATATGTTTTGAACCATTCCTGTGACACTAGTTATAGATTCCGATGCTTCACTTCAGGTTTACTGTATCCCTCTGACCTTCTTATTGACGATGAAACACAGAAATAGCATCTTAATTAAATACAAAAGGCACAATGCCGACTTCAGTACAAGAACACTAACTCATCTGACAGTCAATGGTTTGAACCATTCCTGTTACACTAGTTATAGATTCCGATGCTTCACTTCGGGTTTACTGTATCCCTCTGACCGTCTTATTGACGATGAAACACGTAAATTGCATCGGAATTAAATACAAAATGCAGAATGCCGACTTAAGTACAAAAAGAATGGGTCTTCTTACTGTCTATGTTTTGAACCATTCCTGTGCCACTAGTTATAGATTCCGATGCTTCACTTCAGGTTTACTGTATCCCTCTGACCTTCTTATTGACAATGAAACACAGAAATTGCATCCTAATTAAATACAAAAGGCACAATGCCGACTCAAGTACAAGAAGACTGGCTCTTCTTACTGTCTATGTTTTGAACCATTTCTGTGACACTAGTTATAGATTCCGATGCTTCACTTCAGTTTTACTGTATAACTCTGACCTTCTTAATGACGAAGAAACACAGATATTGCATCGGAATTAAATACAAAAGGCACAATGCTGACTTCAGTACAAGAAGACTGACCCTTCTTACTGTCTATGTTTTGAACCATTCCTGTGACACTAGTTATAGATTCCGATGCTTCACTTCAGGTTTACTGTATCCCTCTGACCTTCTTATTGACGATGAAACACAGAAATTGCATCGGAATTTAATACAAAAGGCACAATGCCGACTCAAGTACAAGAAGACTGGCTCTTCTTACTGTCTATGTTTTGAACCATTTCTGTGACACTAGTTATAGATTCCGATGCATCCCTTCAGGATTACTATATCCCTCTGACCTTCTTATTGACGAAGAAACACAGATATTGCATCGGAATTAAATACAAAAGGCACAATGCCGACTTAAGTACAAGAAGACTGACCCTTCTTACTGTCTAAGATTTGTACCATTCCTGTGACACTAGTTATAGATACCGAGGCTTCACTTCAGGTTTACTGTATCCCTCTGACCTTCGTATTGACGATGAAACACAGAAATTGCATCGGAATTAAATACAAAAGGCACAATGCCATCTTAAGTACAAAAAGACTGACTCTTCTTACTGTCTATGTTTCGAACCTTTCCTGTGACACTAGTTATAGATTCCGATGCTTGACTTTAGGTTTACTGATTCCCTCTGACCTTCTTATAGACAAAGAAACACACGAATTGCATCGGAATTAAATACAAAAGGCACAATGCCGACTCAAGTACAAGAAGACTGGCTCTTCTTACTGTCTATGATTTAAACCATTTCTGTGACACTAGTTATAGATTCCGATGCTTCACTTCAGGTTTACTGTATCCCTCTGACCTTCTTATTGACGTAGAAACACAGATATTGCATCGGAATTAAATACAAAAGGCACAATGACGACTTAAGTACAAGAAGACTGACCCATCCCACTGTCTTTGCTTTGAACCATTCCTGTGACACTAGTTATAGATTCCGATGCTTCACTTAAGGTTCACTGTATCCCTCTGACCTTCGTATTGACGATGAATCACAGAAATTGCATCGGAATTAAATACAAATGGCAAAATGCCGACTTAAGTACAAAAAGAGTGACTCTTCTTACTGTCTATGATTTGATCCATTCCTGTGACACTAGTTATAGATTCCGATGCTTCACTTCAGGTTTACTGTATCCGTGTGAGCTTCTTATTGACGATGAAACACAGAAATTGCATCGGAATTATATACAAAGGGCACAATGCCGACCTAAGTACAAGAAGACTGACTCTTCTTACTGTCAATGTTTTGAACCATTCCTGTGACACTAGTTATAGATTCCGATGGTTTACTTCAGGTTTACTATATCCCTCTGACCTTCTTATTGACGATCAAACACAGACAATTCATCGGAATTAAATACAAAAGGCACAATGCCGACTCAAGTACAAGACGACTGGCTCTTCTTACTGTCTATGTTTTGAGCCATTCCTGTGACACTAGTTATTGATTCCGATGCTTCACTTCAGGTTTACTGTATCTCTCTGACCTTCTTATTGACGATGAAACACAGAAATTGCATCGGAATTAAATCCAAAAGCACAATGCCGACTTAAGTAGAAGAAGACTGACTCTTCCTACTGTCTATGATTTGAACCATTCCTGTGACACTCGTTATAGATTCCGATACTTCACTTCAGGTTTACTGTATCCCTTTCACCTTCCTATTGACGATGAAACACAGATATTGCATTTTAATTAAATACAAAAGGCACAATGCCGACTTAAGTACAAGATAACTGACTCTTCCTACTGACTACGTTTTGAACCATTCCTGTGACACTAGTTATAGATTCCGATGCTTCACTTCAGGTTTACTGTATCCAACTGACCTTCTTATTGACGATGAAACACGTAAATTGCATCGGAATTAAATACAAAATCCACAATGCCGACTTAAGTACAAAAAGAATGGGTCTTCTTACTGTCTGTGTTTTGAACCATTCCTGTGACACTAGTTATAGATTCCGATGATTCACTTCAGGTTTACTGTATCCCTCTGACCTTCTTATTGACAATGAAACACAGAAATTGCATCCTAATTAAATACAAAAGGCACAATGCCGACTCAAATACAAGAAGACTGGCTCTTCTTACTGTCTATGTTTTGAACCATTTCTGTGACACTAGTTATAGATTCCGAAGTTTCACTTCAGTTTTACTGTATAACTCTGACCCTCTCCATGACGAAGAAACACAGATATTGCATCGGAATTAAATACAAAAGGCACAATGCCGACTTCAGTACAAGAAGACTGACCCTTCTTACTGTCTATGTTTTGAACCATTCCTGTGACACTAGTTATAGATTCCGATGCTTCACTTCAGGTTTACTGTATCCCACTGACCTTCTTATTGACGATGAAACACAGAAATTGCATCGGAATTTAATACAAAAGGCACAATGCCGACTCAAGTACAAGAAGACTGGCTCTTCTTACTGTCTATGTTTTGAACCATTTCTGTGACACTAGTTATAGATTCCGATGCATCCCTTCAGGATTACTATATCCCTCTGACCTTCTTATTGACGAAGAAACACAGATATTGCATCGGAATTAATTACAAAAGGCACAATGCCGACTTAAGTACAAGAAGACTGACCCTTCTTACTGTCTATGTTTTGAACCATTCCTGTGACACTAGTTATAGATTCCGATGCTTCACTTCAGGTTTACTGTATCCCTCTGACCTTCTTATTGACGATGAAACACAGAAATAGCATCTTAATTAAATACAAAAGGCACAATGCCGACTTCAGTACAAGAAAACGAACTCATCTTACTGTCAATGGTTTGAACCATTCCTGTTACACTAATTATAGATTCCGATACTTCACTTCAGGTTTACTGCATCCCTCTGACCTTCTTAATGACGAAGAAACACAGATATTGCATCGGAATTAAATACAAAAGGCACAATGCCGACTTCAGTACAAGAAGACTGACCCTTCTTACTGTCTATGTTTTGAACCATTCCTGTGACACTAGTTATAGATTCCGATGCTTCACTACAGGTTTACTGTATCCCTCTGACCTTCTTATTGACGATGAAACACAGAAATTGCATCTTAATTAAATACAAATGGCACAATGCCGACTTAAGTACAAAATAACCGTCTCTTCCTACTGACTATGTATTGAACCATTCCGATGCTTCACTTCAGGTTTACTGTATCCAGCTGACCTTCTTAATGACGAAGAAACACAGATATTGCATCGGAATTAAATACAAAATGCAGAATGCCGACTTAAGTACAAGAAGACTGGCTCTTCTTACTGTCTATGTTTTGAACCATTCCTGTGCCACTAGTTATAGATTCCGATGCTTCACTTCAGGTTTACTGTATCCCTCTGACCTTCTTATTGACAATGAAACACAGAAATTGCAACCTAATTAAATACAAAAGGCACAATGCCGACTCAAGTACAAGAAGACTGGCTCTTCTAACTGTCTATGTTTTGGACCATTTCTGTGACTCTAGTTATAGATTCCGATGCTTCACTTAAGTTTTACTGTATAACTCTGACCTTCTTAATGACGAAGAAACACAGATATTGCATCGGAATTAAATACAAAAGGCACAATGCTGACTTCAGTACAAGAAGACTGACCCTTCTTACTGTCTATGTTTTGAACCATTCCTGTGACATTAGTTATAGATTCCGATGCTTCACTTCAGGTTTACTGTATCCCTCTGAAATCTTATTGACGATGAAACACAGAAATTGCATCGGAATTTAATACAAAAGGCACAATGCCGACTCAAGTACAAGAAGACTGGCTCTTCTTACTGTCTATGTTTTGAACCATTTCTGTGACACTAGTTATAGATTCTGACGCATCCCTTCAGGATTATTATATCTCTCTGACCTTCTTATTGACGAAGAAACACAGATATTGCATCGGATTTAAATACAAAAGGCACAATGCCGACTTAAGTACAAGAAGACTGACCTTCTTACTGTCTAAGTTTTGAACCATTCCTGGGACACTAGTTATAGATACCGATGCTTCACTTCAGGTTTACTGTATCCCTCTGACCTTCGTATTGACGATGAAACACAGAAATTGCATCGGAATTAAATACAAAAGGCACAATGCCATCTTAAGTACAAAAAGACTGACTCTTCTTACTGTCAATGTTTTGAACCATTCCTGTGACACTAGTTATAGATTCCGATGGTTTACTTCAGGTTTACTATATCCCTCTGACCTTCTTATTGACGATCAAACACAGACAATTCATCGGAATTAAATACAAAAGGCACAATGCCGACTCAAGTACAAGACGACTGGCTCTTCTTACTGTCTATGTTTTGAGCCATTCCTGTGACACTAGTTATAGATTCCGATGCTTCACTTCAGGTTTACTGTATCTCTGTGACCTTCTTATTGACGATGAAACACAGAAATTGCATCGGAATTAAATACAAAAGGCACAATGCCGACTTAAGTAGAAGAAGACTGACTCTTCCGACTGTCTATGATTTGAACCATTCCTGTGACACTCGTTATAGATTCCGATGCTTCACTTCAGGTTTACTGTATCCCTTTCACCTTCCTATTGACGATGAAACACAGAAATTGCATTTTAATGAAATACAAAAGGCACAATGCCGACTTAAGTACAAGATAACTGACTCTTCCTACTGACTACGTTTTGAACCATTCCTGTGACACTAGTTATAGATTCCGATGCTTCACTTCAGGTTTACTGTATCCAACCGACCTTCTTATTGACGATGAAACACGTAAATTGCATCGGAATTAAATACAAAATGCACAATGCCGACTTAAGTACAAAAAGAATGGGTCTTCTTACTGTCAATGTTTTGAACCATTCCTGTGTCACTAGTTATAGATTCCGATGGTTTACTTCAGGTTTACTATATCCCTCTGACCTTCTTATTGACGATCAAACACAGAAAATTCATCGGAATTAAATACAAAAGGCACAATGCCGACTCAAGTACAAGACGACTGGCTCTTCTTACTGTCTATGTTTTGAGCAATTCGTGTGACACTAGTTAGAGATTCCGATGCTTCACTTCAGGTTTACTGTATCCCTCTGACCTTCTTATTGACAATGAAACACAGAAATTGCATCCTAATTAAATACAAAGGGCACAATGCCGTCTCAAATACAAGAAGACTGGCTCTTCTTACTGTCAATGTTTTGAACCATTCCAGTGACACTAGTTATAGATTCCGATGGTTTACTTCAGGTTTACTATATCCCTCTGACCTTCTTATTGACGATCAAACACAGAAAATTCATCGGAATTAAATACAAAAGGCACAATGCCGACTCAAGTACAAGACGACTGGCTCTTCTTACTGTCTATGTTTTGAACCATTTCTGTGACACTAGTTATAGATTCCGACGCATCCCTTCAGGATTACTATATCCCTCTGACCTTCTTATTGACGAAGAAACACAGATATTGCACCGGATTTAAATACAAAAGGCACAATGCCGACTTAAGTACAAGAAGACTGACCCATCCCACTGTCTTTGTTTTGAACCATTCCTGTGACACTAGTTATAGATTCCGATGCTTCACTTCAGGTTCACTGTATCCCTCTGACCTTCGTATTGACGATGAAACACAGAAATTGCATCGGAATTAAATACAAATGGCAAAATGCCGACTTAAGTACAAAAAGAGTGACTCTTCTTACTGTCTATGATTTGAACCATTCCTGTGACACTAGTTATAGATTCCGATGCTTCACTTCAGGTTTACTGTATCCCTGTGAGCCTCTTATTGACGATGAAACACAGAAATTGCATCGGAATTATATACAAAAGGCACAATGCCGACTTAAGTACAAGAAGACTGACTCTTCTTACTGTCAATGTTTTGAACCATTCCAGTGACACTAGTTATAGATTCCGATGGTTTACTTCAGGTTTACTATATCCCTCTGACCTTCTTATTGACGATCAAACACAGAAAATTCATCGGAATTAAATACAAAAGGCACAATGCCGACTCAAGTACAAGACGACTGGCTCTTCTTACTGTCTATGTTTTGAGCCACTCCTGTGACACTAGTTATGGATTCCGATGCTTCACTTCAGGTTTACTGTATCCAGCTGACCTTCTTATTGACGATGAAGCACAGAAATTGCATCGGAATTAAATACAAAAGGCAAAATGCCGACTTAAGTACAAGAAGACTGACTCTTCTTACTGTCTATGATTTGAAACATTCCTGTGACACTAGTTACAGGTTCCCATGCTTCACTTCAGTTTTACTGTATCCCTCTGACCTTCTTATTGACGATGAAACACAGAAATTGCATCGGAATTAAATACAAAAGGCACAATGCCGACTTAAGTAGAGGAAGACTGACTCTTCCTACTGTCTATGATTTGAACCATTCCTGTGACACTCGTTATAGATTCCGATGCTTCACTTCAGGTTTACTGTATCCCTTTCACCTACCTATTGACGATGAAACACAGAAATTGCATTTTAATTAAATACAAATGGCACAATGCCGACTTAAGTACAAGATAACTGACCCTTCCTACTGACTACGCTATTGAACCATTCCTGTGACACTAGTTATAGATTCCGATGCTTCACGTCAGGTTTACTGTATCCAGCTGACCTTCTTATTGACGATGAAACACGTAAAGTGCATCGGAATTAAATACAAAATGCACAATGCCGACTTAAGTACAAAAAGAGTGGGTCTTCTTACTGTCTATGTTTTGAACCATTCCTGTGACACTAGTTATAGATTCCGATGCTTCACTTCAGGTTTACTGTATCCCTCTGACCCTCTTATTGACAATGAAACACAGAAATTGCATCCTAATTAAATACAAAAGGCACAATGCCGACTCAAATACAAGAAGACTGGCTCTTCTTACTGTCTATGTTTTGAACCATTTCTGTGACACTAGTTATAGATTCCGAAGTTTCACTTCAGTTTTACTGTATAACTCTGACCCTCTCAATGACGAAGAAACACAGATATTGCATCGGAATTAAATACAAAAGGCACAATGCCGACTTCAGTACAAGAAGACTGACCCTTCTTACTGTCTATGTTTTGAACCATTCCTGTGACACTAGTTATAGATTCCGATGCTTCACTTCAGGTTTACTGTATCCCACTGACCTTCTTATTGACGATGAAACACAGAAATTGCATCGGAATTTGATACAAAAGGCACAATGCCGACTCAAGTACAAGAAGACTGGCTCTTCTTACTGTCTATGTTTTGAACCATTTCTGTGACACTAGTTATAGATTCCGATGCATCCCTTCAGGATTACTATATCCCTCTGACCTTCTTATTGACGAAGAAACACAGATATTGCATCGGAATTAAATACAAAAGGCACAATGCCGACTTAAGTACAAGAAGACTGACCCTTCTTACTGTCTATGTTTTGAACCATTCCTGTGACACTAGTTATAGATTCCGATGCTTCACTTCAGGTTTACTGTATCCCTCTGACCTTCTTATTGACGATGAAACACAGAAATAGCATCTTAATTAAATACCAAAGGCACAATGCCGACTTCAGTACAAGAACACTAACTCACCTTACTGTCAATGGTTTGAACCATTCCTGTTACACTAATTATAGATTCCGATACTTCACTTCAGGTTTACTGTATCCCTCTGACCTTCTTAATGACGAAGAAACACAGATATTGCATCGGAATTAAATACAAAAGGCACAATGCCGACTTCAGTACAAGAAGACTGACCCTTCTTACTGTCTATGTTTTGAACCATTCCTGTGACCCTAGTTATAGATTCCGATGCTTCACTACAGGTTTACTGTATCCCTCTGACCTTCTTATTGACGATGAAACACAGAAATTGCATCTTAATTAAATACAAATGGCACAATGCCGACTTAAGTACAAAACAACAGTCTCTTCCTACTGACTATGAATTGAACCATTCCAGTGACACTAGTTATAGATTCCGATGCTTCACTTCAGGTTTACTGTATCCAGCTGACCTTCTTATTGACGATGAAGCACAGAAATTGCATCGGAATTAAATACAAAAGGCAAAATGCCGACTTAAGAACAAGAAGACTGACTCTTCTTACTGTCTATGATTTGAACCATTCCTGTGACACTAGTTATAGGTTCCCATGCTTCACTTCAGTTTTACTGTATCCCTCTGACCTCTTTATCGATGATGAAACACAGAAATTGCATCTTAATTAAATACAAAGGGCACAATGCCGACTTAAGTACAAGAAGACTGACTCTTCTTATTGTCAATGTTTTCTACCATTCCGGTGACATTAGTTATAGATTCTGATGATTCACTTCAGGTAACTGTATCCTGCTGACCTTCTTATTGACGACGAAACACAGAAATTGCATCGTAATTATATACAAAAGGCACAATGCCGACTTAAGTACAAGAAGACTGACTCTTCTTACTGTATATGTTTTGAACCATTCCTGTGACACTAGTTATAGATTCCGATGCTTCACTTCAGGTTTACTGTATCCCTCTGACCTTCTTATTGACGATGAAACACAGAAATAGCATCTTAATTAAATACAAAAGGCTCAATGCCGACTTCAGTACAAGAACACTAACTCATCTGACAGTCAATGGTTTGAACCATTCCTGTTACACTAGTTATAGATTCCGATGCTTCACTTCGGGTTTACTGTATCCCTCTGACCTTCTTATTGACGATGAAACACGTAAATTGCATCGGAATTAAATACAAAATGCAGAATGCCGACTTAAGTACAAGAAGACTGGCTCTTCTTACTGTCTATGTTTTGAACCATTCCTGTGCCACTAGTTATAGATTCCGATGCTTCACTTCAGGTTTACTGTATCCCTCTGATCTTCTTATTGACAATGAAACACAGAAATTGCATCCTAATTAAATACAAAAGGCACAATGCCGACTCAAGTACAAGAAGACTGGCTCTTCTTACTGTCTATGTTTTGAACCATTTCTGTGACTCTAGTTATAGATTCCGATGCTTCACTTCAGTTTTACTGTATAACTCTGACCTTCTTAATGACGAAGAAACACAGATATTGCATCGGAATTAAATACAAAAGGCACAATGCTGACTTCAGTACAAGAAGACTGACCCTTCTTACTGTCTATGTTTTGAACCATTCCTGTGACATTAGTTATAGATTCCGATGCTTCACTTCAGGTTTACTGTATCCCTCTGAAATCTTATTGACGATGAAACACAGAAATTGCATCGGAATTTAATACAAAAGGCACAATGCCGACTCAAGTACAAGAAGACTGGCTCTTCTTACTGTCTATGTTTTGAACCATTTCTGTGACACTAGTTATAGATTCCGACGCATCCCTTCAGGATTACTATATCCCTCTGACCTTCTTATTGACGAAGAAACACAGATATTGCACCGGATTTAAATACAAAAGGCACAATGCCGACTTAAGTACAAGAAGACTGACCTTCTTACTGTCTAAGTTTTGAACCATTCCTGGGACACTAGTTATAGATACCGATGCTTCACTTCAGGTTTACTGTATCCCTCTGACCTTCGTATTGACGATGAAACACAGAAATTGCATCGGAATTAAATACAAAAGGCACAATGCCATCTTAAGTACAAAAAGACTGACTCTTCTTACTGTCAATGTTTTGACCATTCCTGTGACACTAGTTATAGATTCCGATGGTTTACTTCAGGTTTACTATATCCCTCTGACCGTCTTATTGACGATCAAACACAGACAATTCATCGGAATTAAATACAAAAAGCACAATGCCGACTCAAGTACAAGACGACTGGCTCTTCCTACTGTCTATGTTTTGAGCCATTCCTGTGACACTAGTTATAGATTCCGATGCTTCACTTCAGGTTTACTGTATCTCTGTGACCTTCTTATTGACGATGAAACACAGAAATTGCATCGGAATTAAATACAAAAGGCACAATGCCGACTTAAGTAGAAGAAGACTGACTCTTCCTACTGTCTATGATTTGAACCATTCCTGTGACACTCGTTATAGATTCCGATGCTTCACTTCAGGTTTACTGTATCCCTTTCACCTTCCTATTGACGATGAAACACAGAAATTGCATTTTAATGAAATACAAAAGGCACAATGCCGACTTAAGTACAAGATAACTGACTCTTCCTACTGACTACGTTTTGAACCATTCCTGTGACACTAGTTATAGATTCCGATGCTTCACTTCAGGTTTACTGTATCCAACTGACCTTCTTATTGACGATGAAACACGTAAATTGCATCGGAATTAAATACAAAATGCACAATGCCGACTTAAGTACAAAAAGAATGGGTCTTCTTACTGTCAATGTTTTGAACCATTCCTGTGTCACTAGTTATAGATTCCGATGGTTTACTTCAGGTTTACTATATCCCTCTGACCTTCTTATTGACGATCAAACACAGAAAATTCATCGGAATTAAATACAAAAGGCACAATGCCGACTCAAGTACAAGACGACTGGCTATTCTTACTGTCTATGTTTTGAGCAATTCGTGTGACACTAGTTAGAGATTCCGATGCTTCACTTCAGGTTTACTGTATCCCTCTGACCTTCTTATTGACAATGAAACACAGAAATTGCATCCTAATTAAATACAAAGGGCACAATGCCGTCTCAAATACAAGAAGACTGGCTCTTCTTACTGTCAATGTTTTGAACCATTTCTGTGACACTAGTTATAGACTCCGATGCTTCACTTCAGTTTTACTGTATAACTCTGACCTTCTTAATGACGAAGAAACACAGATATTGCATCGGAATTAAATACAAAAGGCACAATGCCGACTTCAGTACAAGAAGACTGACCCTTCTTACTGTCTATGTTTTGAACCATTCCTGTGACACTAGTTATAGATTCCGATGCTTCACTTCAGGTTTACTGTATCCCACTGACCTTCTTATTGACGATGAAACACAGAAATTGCATCGGAATTTAATACAAAAGGCACAATGCCGACTCAAGTACAAGAAGACTGGCTCTTCTTACTGTCTTTGTTTTGAACCATTTCTGTGACACTAGTTATAGATTCCGATGCATCCCTTCAGGATTACTATATCCCTCTGACCTTCTTATTGACGAAGAAACACAGATATTGCATCGGAATTAAATAGAAAAGGCACAATGCCGACTTAAGTACAAGAAGACTGACCCTTCTTACTGTCTAAGTTTTGAACCATTCCTGTGACACTAGTTATAGATACCGATGCTTCACTTCAGGTTTACTGTATCCCTCTGACCTTCGTATTGACGATGAAACACAGAAATTGCATCGGAATTAAATACAAAAGGCACAATGCCATCTTAAGTACAAAAAGACTGACTCTGGTCACTGTCTATGTTTCGAATCTTTCCTGTGACACTAGTTATAGATTCCGATGCTTGACTTTAGGTTTACTGATTCCCTCTGACCTTCTTATAGACAAAGAAACACATAAATTGCATAGGAAATAAATACAAAAGGCACAATGCCGGCTCAAGTACAAGAAGACTGGCTCTTCTTACTGTCTATGATTTAAACCATTTCTGTGACGCTAGTTATAGATTCCGATGCTTCACTTCAGGTTTACTGTATCCCTCTGACCTTCGTATTGACGATGAAACACAGAAATTGCATCGGAATTAAATACAAATGGCAAAATGCCGACTTAAGTACAAAAAGAGTGACTCTTCTTACTGTCTATGATTTGAACCATTCCTGTGACACTAGTTATAGATTCCGATGCTTCACTTCAGGTTTACTGTATCCCTGTGAGCCTCTTATTGACGATGAAACACAGAAATTGCATCGGAATTATATACAAAAGGCACAATGCCGACTTAAGTACAAGAAGACTGACTCTTCTTACTGTCTATGATTTGAACCATTTCTGTGACGCTAGTTATAGATTCCGATGCTTCACTTCAGGTTTACTGTATCCCTGTGAGCCTCTTATTGACGATGAAACACAGAAATTGCATCGGAATTATATACAAAAGGCACAATGCCGACTTAAGTACAAGAAGACTGACTCTTCTTACTGTCTATGATTTAAACCATTTCTGTGACGCTAGTTATAGATTCCGATGCTTCACTTCAGGTTTACTGTATCCCTCTGACCTTCTTATTGACGTAGAAACACAGATATTGCATCAGAATTAAATACAAAAGGCACAATGACGACTTAAGTACAAGAAGACCGACCCATCCCACTGTCTTTGTTTTGAACCATTCCTGTGACACTAGTTATAGATTCCGATGCTTCACTTCAGGTTTACTGTATCCCTGTGAGCCTCTTATTGACGATGAAACACAGAAATTGCATCGGAATTATATACAAAAGGCACAATGCCGACTTAAGTACAAGAAGACTGACTCTTCTTACTGTCAATGTTTTGAACCATTCCAGTGACACTAGTTATAGATTCCGATGGTTTACTTCAGGTTTACTATATCCCTCTGACCTTCTTATTGACGATCAAACACAGAAAATTCATCGGAATTAAATACAAAAGGCACAATGCCGACTCAAGTACAAGACGACTGGCTCTTCTTACTGTCTATGTTTTGAGCCACTCCTGTGACACTAGTTATAGATTCCGATGCTTCACTTCAGGTTTACTGTATCCAGCTGACCTTCTTATTGACGATGAAGCACAGAAATTGCATCGGAATTAAATGCAAAAGGCAAAATGCCGACTTAAGTACAAGAAGACTGACTCTTCTTACTGTCTATGATTTGAAACATTCCTGTGACACTAGTTACAGGTTCCCATGCTTCACTTCAGTTTTACTGTATCCCTCTGACCTTCTTATTGACGATGAAACACAGAAATTGCATCGGAATTAAATACAAAAGGCACAATGCCGACTTAAGTAGAGGAAGACTGACTCTTCCTACTGTCTATGATTTGAACCATTCCTGTGACACTCGTTATAGATTCCGATGCTTCACTTCAGGTTTACTGTATCCCTTTCACCTACCTATTGACGATGAAACACAGAAATTGCATTTTAATTAAATACAAATGGCACAATGCCGACTTAAGTACAAGATAACTGACTCTTCCTACTGACTACGCTATTGAACCATTCCTGTGACACTAGTTATAGATTCCGATGCTTCACGTCAGGTTTACTGTATCCAGCTGACCTTCTTATTGACGATGAAACACGTAAAGTGCATCGGAATTAAATACAAAATGCACAATGCCGACTTAAGTACAAAAAGAGTGGGTCTTCTTACTGTCTATGTTTTGAACCATTCCTGTGACACTAGTTATAGATTCCGATGCTTCACTTCAGGTTTACTGTATCCCTCTGACCCTCTTATTGACAATGAAACACAGAAATTGCATCCTAATTAAATACAAAAGTCACAATGCCGACTCAAATACAAGAAGACTGGCTCTTCTTACTGTCTATGTTTTGAACCATTTCTGTGACACTAGTTATAGATTCCGAAGTTTCACTTCAGTTTTACTGTATAACTCTGACCCTCTCAATGACGAAGAAACACAGATATTGCATCGGAATTAAATACAAAAGGCACAATGCCGACTTCAGTACAAGAAGACTGACCCTTCTTACTGTCTATGTTTTGAACCATTCCTGTGACACTAGTTATAGATTCCGATGCTTCACTTCAGGTTTACTGTATCCCACTGACCTTCTTATTGACGATGAAACACAGAAATTGCATCGGAATTTAATACAAAAGGCACAATGCCGACTCAAGTACAAGAAGACTGGCTCTTCTTACTGTCTATGTTTTGAACCATTTCTGTGACACTAGTTATAGATTCCGATGCATCCCTTCAGGATTACTATATCCCTCTGACCTTCTTATTGACGAAGAAACACAGATATTGCATCGGAATTAAATACAAAAGGCACAATGCCGACTTAAGTACAAGAAGACTGACCCTTCTTACTGTCTATGTTTTGAACCATTCCTGTGACACTAGTTATAGATTCCGATGCTTCACTTCAGGTTTACTGTATCCATCTGACCTTCTTATTGACGATGAAACACAGAAATAGCATCTTAATTAAATACCAAAGGCACAATGCCGACTTCAGTACAAGAACACTAACTCACCTTACTGTCAATGGTTTGAACCATTCCTGTTACACTAATTATAGATTCCGATACTTCACTTCAGGTTTACTGTATCCCTCTGACCTTCTTAATGACGAAGAAACACAGATATTGCATCGGAATTAAATACAAAAGGCACAATGCCGACTTCAGTACAAGAAGACTGACCCTTCTTACTGTCTATGTTTTGAACCATTCCTGTGACCCTAGTTATAGATTCCGATGCTTCACTACAGGTTTACTGTATCCCTCTGACCTTCTTATTGACGATGAAACACAGAAATTGCATCTTAATTAAATACAAATGGCACAATGCCGACTTAAGTACAAAACAACCGTCTCTTCCTACTGACTATGTATTGAACCATTCCAGTGACACTAGTTATAGATTCCGATGCTTCACTTCAGGTTTACTGTATCCAGCTGACCTTCTTATTGACGATGAAGCACAGAAATTGCATCGGAATTAAATACAAAAGGCAAAATGCCGACTTAAGAACAAGAAGACTGACTCTTCTTACTGTCTATGATTTGAACCATTCCTGTGACACTAGTTATAGGTTCCCATGCTTCACTTCAGTTTTACTGTATCCCTCTGACCTCTTTATCGATGATGAAACACAGAAATTGCATCTTAATTAAATACAAAGGGCACAATGCCGACTTAAGTACAAGAAGACTGACTCTTCTTATTGTCAATGTTTTCTACCATTCCGGTGACATTAGTTATAGATTCTGATGATTCACTTCAGGTAACTGTATCCTGCTGACCTTCTTATTGACGACGAAACACAGAAATTGCATCGTAATTATATACAAAAGGCACAATGCCGACTTAAGTACAAGAAGACTGACTCTTCTTACTGTATATGTTTTGAACCATTCCTGTGACACTAGTTATAGATTCCGATGCTTCACTTCAGGTTTACTGTATCCCTCTGACCTTCTTATTGACGATGAAACACAGAAATAGCATCTTAATTAAATACAAAAGGCACAATGCCGACTTCAGTACAAGAACACTAACTCATCTGACAGTCAATGGTTTGAACCATTCCTGTTACACTAGTTATAGATTCCGATGCTTCACTTCGGGTTTACTGTATCCCTCTGACCTTCTTATTGACGATGAAACACGTAAATTGCATCGGAATTAAATACAAAATGCAGAATGCCGACTTAAGTACAAGAAGACTGGCTCTTCTTACTGTCTATGTTTTGAACCATTCCTGTGCCACTAGTTATAGATTCCGATGCTTCACTTCAGGTTTACTGTATCCCTCTGACCTTCTTATTGACAATGAAACACAGAAATTGCATCCTAATTAAATACAAAAGGCACAATGCCGACTCAAGTACAAGAAGACTGGCTCTTCTTACTGTCTATGTTTTGAACCATTTCTGTGACTCTAGTTATAGATTCCGATGCTTCACTTCAGTTTTACTGTATAACTCTGACCTTCTTAATGACGAAGAAACACAGATATTGCATCGGAATTAAATACAAAAGGCACAATGCTGACTTCAGTACAAGAAGACTGACCCTTCTTACTGTCTATGTTTTGAACCATTCCTGTGACATTAGTTATAGATTCCGATGCTTCACTTCAGGTTTACTGTATCCCTCTGAAATCTTATTGACGATGAAACACAGAAATTGCATCGGAATTTAATACAAAAGGCACAATGCCGACTCTAGTACAAGAAGACTGGCTCTTCTTACTGTCTATGTTTTGAACCATTTCTGTGACACTAGTTATAGATTCCGACGCATCCCTTCAGGATTACTATATCCCTCTGACCTTCTTATTGACGAAGAAACACAGATATTGCATCGGATTTAAATACAAAAGGCACAATGCCGACTTAAGTACAAGAAGACTGACCTTCTTACTGTCTAAGTTTTTAACCATTCCTGGGACACTAGTTATAGATACCGATGCTTCACTTCAGGTTTACTGTATCCCTCTGACCTTCGTATTGACGATGAAACACAGAAATTGCATCGGAATTAAATACAAAAGGCACAATGCCATCTTAAGTACAAAAAGACTGACTCTTCTTACTGTCAATGTTTTGAACCATTCCTGTGACACTAGTTATAGATTCCGATGGTTTACTTCAGGTTTACTATATCCCTCTGACCTTCTTATTGACGATCAAACACAGACAATTCAACGAAATTAAATACAAAAAGCACAATGCCGACTCAAGTACAAGACGACTGGCTCTTCCTACTGTCTATGTTTTGAGCCATTCCTGTGACACTAGTTATAGATTCCGATGCTTCACTTCAGGTTTACTGTATCTCTGTGACCTTCTTATTGACGATGAAACACAGAAATTGCATCGGAATTAAATACAAAAGGCACAATGCCGACTTAAGTAGAAGAAGACTTACTCTTCCTACTGTCTATGATTTGAACCATTCCTGTGACACTCGTTATAGATTCCGATGCTTCACTTCAGGTTCACTGTATCCCTTTCACCTTCCAATTGACGATGAAACACAGAAATTGCATTTGAATGAAATACAAAAGGCACAATGCCGACTTAAGTACAAGATAACTGACTCTTCCTACTGACTACGTTTTGAACCATTCCTGTGACACTAGTTATAGATTCCGATGCTTCACTTCAGGTTTACTGTATCCAACTGACCTTCTTATTGACGATGAAACACGTAAATTGCATCGGAATTAAATACAAAATGCACAATGCCGACTTAAGTACAAAAAGAATGGGTCTTCTTACTGTCAATGTTTTGAACCATTCCTGTGTCACTAGTTATAGATTCCGATGGTTTACTTCAGGTTTACTATATCCCTCTGACCTTCTTATTGACGATCAAACACAGAAAATTCATCGGAATTAAATACAAAAGGCACAATGCCGACTTAAGTAGAAGAAGACTTACTCTTCCTACTGTCTATGATTTGAACCATTCCTGTGACACTCGTTATAGATTCCGATGCTTCACTTCAGGTTCACTGTATCCCTTTCACCTTCCAATTGACGATGAAACACAGAAATTGCATTTGAATGAAATACAAAAGGCACAATGCCGACTTAAGTACAAGACGACTGGCTCTTCCTACTGTCTATGTTTTGAGCCATTCCTGTGACACTAGTTAGAGATTCCGATGCTTCACTTCAGGTTTACTGTATCCCTCTGACCTTCTTATTGACAATGAAACACAGAAATTGCATCCTAATTAAATACAAAGGGCACAATGCCGTCTCAAATACAAGAAGACTGGCTCTTCTTACTGTCAATGTTTTGAACCATTTCTGTGACACTAGTTATAGACTCCGATGCTTCACTTCAGTTTTACTGTATAACTCTGACCTTCTTAATGACGAAGAAACACAGATATTGCATCGGAATTAAATACAAAAGGCACAATGCCGACTTCAGTACAAGAAGACTGACCCTTCTTACTGTCTATGTTTTGAACCATTCCTGTGACACTAGTTATAGATTCCGATGCTTCACTTCAGGTTTGCTGTATCCCACTGACCTTCTTATTGACGATGAAACACAGAAATTGCATCGGAATTTAATACAAAAGGCACAATGCCGACTCAAGTACAAGAAGACTGGCTCTTCTTACTGTCTTTGTTTTGAACCATTTCTGTGACACTAGTTATAGATTCCGATGCATCCCTTCAGGATTACTATATCCCTCTGACCTTCTTATTGACGAAGAAACACAGATATTGCATCGGAATTAAATAGAAAAGGCACAATGCCGACTTAAGTACAAGAAGACTGACCCTTCTTACTGTCTAAGTTTTGAACCATTCCTGTGACACTAGTTATAGATACCGATGCTTCACTTCAGGTTTACTGTATCCCTCTGACCTTCGTATTGACGATGAAACACAGAAATTGCATCGGAATTAAATACAAAAGGCACAATGCCATCTTAAGTACAAAAAGACTGACTCTGGTCACTGTCTATGTTTCGAATCTTTCCTGTGACACTAGTTATAGATTCCGATGCTTGACTTTAGGTTTACTGATTCCCTCTGACCTTCTTATAGACAAAGAAACACATAAATTGCATAGGAAATAAATACAAAAGGCACAATGCCGGCTCAAGTACAAGAAGACTGGCTCTTCTTACTGTCTATGATTTAAACCATTTCTGTGACGCTAGTTATAGATTCCGATGCTTCACTTCAGGTTTACTGTATCCCTCTGACCTTCGTATTGACGATGAAACACAGAAATTGCATCGGAATTAAATACAAATGGCAAAATGCCGACTTATGTACAAAAAGAGTGACTCTTCTTACTGTCTATGATTTGAATCATTCCTGTGACACTAGTTATAGATTCCGATGCTTCACTTCAGGTTTACTGTATCCCTGTGAGCCTCTTATTGACGATGAAACACAGAAATTGCATCGGAATTATATACAAAAGGCACAATGCCGACTTAAGTACAAGAAGACTGACTCTTCTTACTGTCAATGTTTTGAACCATTCCAGTGACACTAGTTATAGATTCCGATGGTTTACTTCAGGTTTACTATATCCCTCTGACCTTCTTATTGACGATCAAACACAGAAAATTCATCGGAATTAAATACAAAAGGCACAATGCCGACTCAAGTACAAGACGACTGGCTCTTCTTACTGTCTATGTTTTGAGCCATTCCTGTGACACTAGTTATAGATTCCGATGCTTCACTTCAGGTTTACTGTATCCAGGTGACCTTCTTATTGACGATGAAGCACAGAAATTGCATCGGAATTAAATACAAAAGGCAAAATGCCGACTTAAGTACAAGAAGACTGACTCTTCTTACTGTCTATGATTTGAAACATTCCTGTGACACTAGTTACAGGTTCCCATGCTTCACTTCAGTTTTACTGTATCCCTCTGACCTTCTTATTGACGATGAAACACAGAAATTGCATCGGAATTAAATACAAAAGGCACAATGCCGACTTAAGTAGAAGAAGACTGACTCTTCCTACTGTCTATGATTTGAACCATTCCTGTGACACTCGTTATAGATTCCGATGCTTCACTTCAGGTTTACTGTATCCCTTTCACCTACCTATTGACGATGAAACACAGAAATTGCATTTTAATTAAATACAAATGGCACAATGCCGACTTAAGTACAAGATAACTGACTCTTCCTACTGACTACGCTATTGAACCATTCCTGTGACACTAGTTATAGATTCCGATGCTTCACGTCAGGTTTACTGTATCCAGCTGACCTTCTTATTGACGATGAAACACGTAAAGTGCATCGGAATTAAATACAAAATGCACAATGCCGACTTAAGTACAAAAAGAGTGGGTCTTCTTACTGTCTATGTTTTGAACCATTCCTGTGACACTAGTTATAGATTCCGATGCTTCACTTCAGGTTTACTGTATCCCTCTGACCCTCTTATTGACAATGAAACACAGAAATTGCATCCTAATTAAATACAAAAGGCACAATGCCGACTCAAACACAAGAAAACTGGCTCTTCTTACTGTCTATGTTTTGAACCATTTCTGTGACACTAGTTATAGATTCCGATGCTTCACTTCAGTTTTACTGTATAACTCTGACCTTCTTAATGACGAAGAAACACAGATATTGCATCGGAATTAAATACAAAAGGCACAATGCCGACTTCAGTACAAGAAGACTGACCCTTCTTACTGTCTATGTTTTGAACCATTCCTGTGACACTAGTTTTAGATTCCGGTGCTTCACTTCAGGTTTACTGTACCCCTTGGACCTTCTTATTGACGATGAAACACAGAAATTTCATCGGAATTAAATACAAAAGGCACAATGCCGACTTAAGTACAAGAAGACTGACTCATCCAACTGTCTAAGTTTGAACCATTCCTGTGATACTAGTTATTGATTTTGATGCTACACTTCAGTTTTACTGTATCCCTCTGACCTTCTTATTGACGATGAAACACAGAAATTGCATCGGAATGGATTACAAAAGGCACAATGCTGACTTAAGTAAAAGAAGACTGACTCTTCATACTGACTGTTTTGAACCATTCCTGTGACACTAGTTGTAGATACCGATGCTTCACTTCAGGTTTACTGTATCCCTCTGACCTTCGTATTGACGATGAAACACAGAAATTGCATCGGAATTAAATACAAAAGGCACAATGCCGACTCAAGTACAAGAAGACTGGCTCTTCTTACTGTCTATGATTTAAACCATTTCTGTGACACTAGTTATAGATTCCGATGCTTCACTTCAGGTTTACTGTATCCCTCTGACCTTCTTATTGACGTAGAAACACAGATATTGCATCAGAATTAAATACAAAAGGCACAATGACGACTTAAGTACAAGAACACAGACCCATCCCACTGTCTTTGTTTTGAACCATTCCTGTGACACTAGTTATAGATTCCGATGCTTCACTTCAGGTTCACTGTATCCCTCTGACCTTCGTATTGACGATGAAACACAGAAATTGCATCGGAATTAAATACAAATGGCAAAATGCCGACTTAAGTACAAAAAGAGTGACTCTTCTTACTGTCTATGATTTGAACCATTCCTGTGACACTAGTTATAGATTCCGATGCTTCACTTCAGGTTTACTGTATCCCTGTGAGCTTCTTATTAACGATGAAACACAGAAATTGCATCGGAATTATATACAAAAGGCACAATGCCGACTTAAGTACAAGAAGACTGACTCTTCTTACTGTCAATGTTTTGAACCATTCCTGTGACACTAGTTATAGATTCCGATGGTTTACTTCAGGTTTACTATATCCCTCTGACCTTCTTATTGACGATCAAACACAGAAAATTCATCGGAATTAAATACAAAAGGCACAATGCCGACTCAAGTACAAGACGACTGGTTCTTCTTACTGTCTATGTTTAGAGCCATTCCTGTGACACTAGTTATAGATTCCGATGCTTCACTTCAGGTTTACTGTATCCAGCTGACCTTCGTATTGACGATGAAGCACAGAAATTGCATCGGAATTAAATACAAAAGGCAAAATGCCGACTTAAGTACAAGAAGACTGACTCTTCTTATTGTCTATGATTTGAACCATTACTGTGACACTAGTTACAGGTTCCCATGCTTCACTTCATTTTTACTGTATCCCTCTGACCTTCTTATTGACGATGAAACACAGAAATTGCACCGGAATTAAATACAAAAGGCACAATGCCGACTTAAGTATAAGAAGACTGACTCTTCCTACTGTCTATGATTTGAACCATTCCTGTGACACTCGTTATAGATTCCGATGCTTCACTTCATGTTTACTGATTCCCTCTGACCTTCTTATAGACAAAGAAACACATAAATTGCATCGGAAATAAATACAAAAGGCACAATGCCGACTCAAGTACAAGAAGACTGGCTCTTCTTACTGTCTATGATTTAAACCATTTCTGTGACGCTAGTTATAGATTCCGATGCTTCACTTCAGGTTTACTGTATCCCTCTGACCTTCTTATTGACGTAGAAACACAGATATTGCATCAGAATTAAATACAAAAGGCACAATGACGACTTAAGTACAAGAAGACCGACCCATCCCACTGTCTTTGTTTTGAACCATTCCTGTGACACTAGTTATAGATTCCGATGCTTCACTTCAGGTTCACTGTATCCCTCTGACCTTCGTATTGACGATGAAACACAGAAATTGCATCGGAATTAAATACAAATGGCAAAATGCCGACTTAAGTACAAAAAGAGTGACTCTTCTTACTGTCTATGATTTGAACCATTCCTGTGACACTAGTTATAGATTCCGATGCTTCACTTCAGGTTTACTGTATCCCTGTGAGCCTCTTATTGACGATGAAACACAGAAATTGCATCGGAATTATATACAAAAGGCACAATGCCGACTTAAGTACAAGAAGACTGACTCTTCTTACTGTCAATGTTTTGAACCATTCCTGTGACACTAGTTATAGATTCCGATGGTTTACTTCAGGTTTACTATATCCCTCTGACCTTCTTATTGACGATCAAACACAGAAAATTCATCGGAATTAAATACAAAAGGCACAATGCCGACTTAAGTAGAAGAAGACTGACTCTTCCTACTGTCTATGATTTGAACCATTCCTGTGACACTCGTTATAGATTCCGATGCTTCACTTCAGGTTTACTGTATCCCTTTCACCTTCCTATTGACGATGAAACACAGAAATTGCATTTTAATTAAATACAAAAGGCACAATGCCGACTTAAGTA
The DNA here is from genome assembly GCF_021461385.2 of Schistocerca piceifrons. Lineage (NCBI taxonomy): Eukaryota > Metazoa > Arthropoda > Insecta > Orthoptera > Acrididae > Schistocerca > Schistocerca piceifrons. The sequence goes on along the minus strand of NC_060139.1, from coordinate 1,137,741,711 downwards.
CAAGATAACTGACTCTTCCTACTGTCTATGATTTGAACCATTTCTGTGACACTAGTTATAGATTCCGATGCTTCACTTCAGTTTTACTGTATAACTCTGACCTTCTTAATGACGAAGAAACACAGAAATATCATCGGAATTAGATACAAAAGGCACATTGCCGAGTTCAGTACAAGAAGACTGACCCTTCTTACTGTCTATGTTTTGAACCATTCCTGTGACACTAGTTATAGATTCCGATGCTTCACTTCAGGTTTACTGTATCCCACTGACCTTCTTATTGACGATGAAACACAGAAATTGCATCGGAATTTAATACAAAAGGCACAATGCCGACTCAAGTACAAGAAGACTGGCTCTTCTTACTGTTTATGTTTTGAACCATTTCTGTGACACTAGATTCCGATGCATCCCTTCAGGATTACTATATCCCTCTGACCTTCTTATTGACGAAGAAACACAGATATTGCATCGGAATTAAATACAAAAGGCACAATGCCGACTGAAGTACAAGAAGACTGACCCTTCTTACTGTTAAGTTTTGAACCATTCCTGTGACACTAGTTATAGATACCGATGCTTCACTTCAGGTTTACTGTATCCCTCTGACCTTCGTATTGACGATGAAACACAGAAATTGCATCGGAATTATATACAAAAGGCACAATGCCATCTTAAGTACAAAAAGACTGACTCTTCTTACTGTCTATGTTTCGAACTTTTGCTGTGACACTAGTTATAGATTCCGATGCTTGACTTTAGGTTTACTGATTCCCTCTGACCTTCTTATAGACAAAGAAACACATAAATTGCATCGGAATTAAATACAAAAGTCACAATGCCAACTCAAGTACAAGAATACTGGCTCTTCTTACTGTCTATGATTTAAACCATTTCTGTGACACTAGTTATAGATTCCGATGCTTCACTTCAGGTTTACTGTATCCCTCTGACCTTTTTATTGACGTAGAAACACAGATATTGCATCGGAATTAAATACAAAAGGCACAATGATGACTTAAGTACAAGAAGACTGACCCATCCCACTGTCTTTGTTTTGAACCATTCCTGTGACACTAGTTATAGATTCCGATGCTTCACTTCAGGTTCACTGTATCCCTCTGACCTTCGTATTGACGATGAAACACAGAAATTGCATCGGAATTAAATACAAATGGCAAAATGCCGACTTAAGTACAAAAAGAGTGACTCTTCTTACTGTCTATGATTTGAACCATTCCTGTGACACTAGTTATAGATTCCGATGCTTCACTTCAGGTTTACTGTATCCCTGTGAGCTTCTTATTGACGATAAAACACAGAAATTGCATCGGAATTATATACAAAAGGCACAATGCCGACTCAAGTACAAGACGACTGGCTCTTCTTACTGTCTATGTTTTGAGCCATTCCTGTGACACTAGTTATAGATTCCGATGCTTCACTTCAGGTTTACTGTGCCCAGCTGACCTTCTTATTGACGATGAAGCACAGAAATTGCATCGGAATTAAATACAAAAGGCAAAATGCCGACTTAAGTACAAGAAGACTGACTCTTCTTACTGTCTATGATTTGAACCATTCCTGTGACACTAGTTACAGGTTCCCATTCTTCACTTCAGTTTTACTGTATCCCTCTGACCTTCTTATTGACGATGAAACACTGAAATTGCATCGGAATGAAATACAAAAGGCACAATGCCGACTTAAGTAGAAGAAGACTGACTCTTCCTACTGTCTATGAGTTGAACCATTCCTGTGACACTCGTTATAGATTCCGATGCTTCACTTCAGGTTTACTGTATCCCTTTCACCTTCCTACTGACGATGAAACACAGAAATTGCATTTTAATTAAATACAAAAGGCACAATGCCGACTTAAGTACAAGATAACTGACTCTTCCTACTGACTACGTTTTGAACCATTCCTGTGACACTAGTTATAGATTCCGATGCATCCGTTCAGGATTACTATATCCCTCTGACCTTCTTATTGACAAAGAAACACAGATATTGCATCGGAATTAAATACAAAAGGCACAATGCCGACTGAAGTACAAGAAGACTGACCCTTCTTACTGTCTAAGTTTTGAACCATTCCTGTGACACTAGTTATAGATACCGATGCTTCACTTCAGGTTTACTGTATCCCTCTGACCTTCGTATTGACGATGAAACACAGAAATTGCATCGGAATTAAATACAAAAGGCACAATGCCATCTTAAGTACAAAAAGACTGACTCTTCTTACTGTCTATGTTTCGAACCTTTCCTGTGACACTAGTTATAGATTCCGATGCTTGACTTTAGGTTTACTGATTCCCTCTGACCTTCTTATAGACAAAGAAACACATAAATTGCATCGGAATTAAATACAAAAGGCACAATGCCGACTCAAGTACAAGAAGACTGGCTCTTCTTACTGTCTATGATTTAAACCATTTCTGTGACACTAGTTATAGATTCCGATGCTTCACTTCAGGTTTACTGTATCCCTCTGACTTTCTTATTGACGTAGAAACACAGATATTGCATCGGAATTAAATACAAAAGGCACAATGACGACTTAAGTACAAGAAGACTGACCCATCCCACTGTCTTTGTTTTGAACCATTCCTAAGACACTAGTTATAGATTCCGATGCTTCACTTCAGGTTAACTGTATCCCTGTGAGCTTCTTATTGACGATGAAACACAGAAATTGCATCGGAATTATTTACAAAAGGCACAATGCCGACTTAAGTACAAGAAGACTGACTCTTCTTACTGTCAATGTTTTGAACCATTCCTGTGACACTAGTTATAGATTCCGATGGTTTACTTCAGGTTTACTATATCCCTCTGACCTTCTTATTGACGATCAAACACAGAAAATTCATCGGAATTAAATACAAAAGACACAATGCCGACTCAAGTACAAGACGACTGGCTCTTCTTACTGTCTATGTTTTGAGTCATTCCTGTGACACTAGTTATAGATTCCGATGCTTCACTTCAGGTTTACTGTATCCAGCTGACCTTCTTATTGACGATGAAGCTCAGAAATTGCATCGGAATTAAATACAAAAGGCAAAATGCCGACTTAAGTACAAGAAGACTGACTCTTCTTACTGTCTATGATTTGAACCATTCCTGTGACACTAGTTACAGGTTCCCATGCTTCACTTCAGTTTTACTGTATCCCTCTGACCTTCTTATTGACGATGAAACACTGAAATTGCATCGGAATTAAATACAAAAGGCACAATGCCGAATTAAGTAGAAGAAGACTGACTCTTCCTACTGTCTATGTTTTGAACCATTCCTGTGACACTAGTTATAGATTCCGATGCTTCACTTCAGGTTTACTGTATCCCTTTCACCTTCCTATTGACGATGAAACACAGAAATTGCATTTTAATTAAATACAAAAGGCACAATGCCGACTTAAGTACAAGATAACTGACTCTTCCTACTGACTACGTTTTGAACCATTTCTGTGACACTAGTTATAGATTCCGATGCTTCACTTCAGGTTTACTGTATCCAGCTGACGTTCTTATTGACGATGAAGCACAGAAATTGCATCGGAATTAAATACAAAAGGCAAAATGCAGACTTAAGTACAAGAAGACTGACTCTTCGCAATGTCTATGTTTTGAACCATCCTGTGACACTAGTTTTAAATTCCGATGCTTCACTTCAGGTTTTCTGTATCCCTCTGACCTCTTTATCGACGATGAAACACAGAAATTGCATCTTAATTAAATACAAAAGGCACAATGCCGACTTAAGTACAAGAAGACTGACTCTTCTTATTGTCAATGTTTTCTACCATTCCGGTGACATTAGTTATAGATTCCGATGATTCACTTCAGGTAACAATATCCAGCTGACCTTCTTATTGACGACGAAACACAGAAATTGCATGGTAATTATATACAAAAGGCACAATGCCGACAGAAGTACAAGAAGACTGACTCTTCTTACTGTATATGTTTTGAACCATTCCTGTGACACTAGTTATAGATTCCGATGCTTCACTTCAGGTTTACTGTATCCCTCTGACCTTCTTATTGACGATGAAACACAGAAATAGCATCTTAATTAAATACAAAAGGCACAATGCCGACTTCAGTACCACAACACTAACTCATCTGACAGTCAATGGTTTGAACCATTCCTGTTACACTAGTTATAGATTCCGATGCTTCACTTCGGGTTTACTGTATCCCTCTGACCTTCTTCTTGACGATGAAACACGTAAATTGCATCGGAATTAAATACAAAATGCACAATGCCGACTTAAGTACAAAAAGAATGGGTCTTCTTACTGTCTATGTTTTGAACCATTTCTGTGACACTAGTTATAGATTCCGATGCATCCCTTCAGGATTACTGTATCCCTGTGACCTTCTTATAGACAAAGAAACACATAAATTGCATCGGAATTAAATACAAAAGGCACAATGCCGACTCAAGTACAAGAAGACTGGCTCTTTTTACTGTCTATGATTTAAACCATTTCTGTGACACTAGTTATAGATTCCGATGCTTCACTTCAGTTTTACTGTATCCCTCTGACCTTCTTATTGACGTAGAAACACAGATATTGCATCGGAATTAAATACAAAAGGCACAATGACGACTTAAGTACAAGAAGACTGACCCATCCCACTGTCTTTGTTTTGAACCATTCCTGTGACACTAGTTAAAGATTCCGATGCTTCAGTTCAGGTTCACAGTATCCCTCTGACCTTCGTATTGACGATGAAACACAGAAATTGCATCGGAAATAAATACAAATGGCAAAATGCCGACTTAAGTACAAAAAGAGTGACTCTTCTTACTGTCTATGATTTGAACCAATCCTGTGACACTAGTTATAGATTCCGATGCTTCACTTCAGGCTTACTGTATCCCTGTGAGCTTCTTATTGACGATGAAACACAGAAATTGCATCGGAATTATATACAAAAGGCACAATGCCCACTTAAGTACAAGAAGACTGACTCTTCTTACTGTCAATGTTTTGAACCATTCCTGTGACACTAGTTATAGATTCAGATGCTTCACTTCAGGTTTACTGTATCCAGCTGACCTTCTTATTGACGATGAAACACTGAAATTGCATCGGAATTAAATACAAAAGGCACAATGCCGACTTAAGTAGAAGAAGACTGACTCTTCCTACTGTCTATGATTTGAACCATTCCTGTGACACTAGTTATAGATTCCGATGCTTCACTTCAGATTTACTGTATCCCTTTCACCTTCCTATTGACGATGAAACACAGAAAATGCATTTTAATTAAATACAAAAGGCACAATGCCGACTTAAGTACAAGATAACTGACTCTTCCTACTGACTACGTTTTGAACCATTTCTGTGACACTAGTTATAGATTCCGATGCTTCACTTCAGGTTTACTGTGTCCAGCTGACCTTCTTATTGACGATGAAGCACAGAAATTGCATCGGAATTAAATACAAAAGGCAAAATGCAGACTTAAGTACAAGAAGACTGACTCTTCTTACTGTCTATGATTTGAACCATTCCTGTGACACTACTTATAGGTTCCCATGCTTCACTTCAGTTTTACTGTATCTCTCTGACCCTCTTATTGACGATGAAACACAGAAATTGCATCGGAATTAAATACAAAAGGCACAATGCCGACATAAGTACAAGAAGACTGACTCTTCCCAATGTCTATGTTTTGAACCAATCCTGTGACACTAGTTTTAGATTCCGATGCTTCACTTCAGGTTTTCTGTATCCCTCTGACCTCTTTATCGACGATGAAACACAGAAATTGCATCTTAATTAAATACAAAAGGCACAATGCCGACTTCAGTACAAGAAGACTGACTCTTCTTATTGTCAATGTTTTCTACCATTCCGGTGACATTAGTTATAGATTCCGATGATTCAATTCAGGTAACTGTATCCAGCTGACCTTCTTATTGACGACGAAACACAGAAATTGCATGGTAATTATATACAAAAGGCACAATGCCGACAGCAGTACAAGAAGACTGACTCTTCTTACTGTATATGTTTTGAACCATTCCTGCGACACTAGTTATAGATTCCGATGCTTCACTTCAGGTTTACTGTATCCCTCTGACCTTCATATTGACGATGAAACACAGAAATAGCATCTCAATTAAATACAAAAGGCACAATGCCGACTTCAGTACAACAACACTAACTCATCTGACAGTCAATGGTTTGAACCATTCCTGTTACACTAGTTATAGATTCCGATGCTTCACTTCGGGTTTACTGTATCCCTCTGACCTTCTTATTGACGATGAAACACAGAAATTGCATCGGAATTTAATACAAATGGCACAATGCCGACTCAAGTACAAGAAGACTGGCTCTTCTTACTGTCTATGTTTTGAACCATTTCTGTGACACTAGTTATTGATTCCAATGCATCCCTTCAGGATTACTGTATCCCTGTGACCTTCTTATTGACGAAGAAACACAGAAATTGCATCGGAATTAAATACAAAAGGCACGATGCCGAGTTAAGTACAAGTAGACTGACCCTTCTTACTGTCTAAGTTTTGAACCATTCCTGTGACACTAGTTATAGATACCGATGCTTCACTACAGGTTTACTGTATCCCTCTGACCTTCGTATTGACGATGAAATACAGAAATTGCATCGGAATTAAATACAAAAGGCACAATGCCGACTCAAGCACAAGAAGACTGGCTCTTCTTACTGTCTATGATTTAAACCATTTCTGTGACACTAGTTATAGATTCCGATGCTTCACTTCAGGTTTACTGTAACCCTCTGACCATCGTATTGACGAAGAAACACAGATATTGCATCGGAATTAAGTACAAAAGGCACAAAGCTGACTTAAGTACAAGAAGACTGACCCATCCTACTGTCTTTGTTTTAAACCATTCCTGTGACACTAATTATAGATTCCGATGCTTCACTTCTGGTTCACTGTATCCCTCTGACCTTCGTATTGACGATGAAACACAGAAATTGCATCGGAATTAAATACAAATGGCACAATGCCGACTTAAGTACAAAAAGAGTGACTCTTCTTACTGTCTATGTTTTGAACCATTCCAGTGAAACTAGTTATAGATTCCGATGCTTCACTTCAGGTTTACTGTATCCCTGTGAGCTTCTTATTGACGATGAAACACAGAAATTGCATCGGAATTATATACAAAAGGCACAATGCCGACTTAAGTACAAGAAGACTGACTCTTCTTACTGTCAATGTTTGAACCATACTTGTGACACTAGTTATAGATTCCGATGCTTTACTTCAGGTTTACTGTATCCCTCTGACCTTCTTATTGACGATCAAACACAGAAAATTCATCGGAATTAAATACAAAAGGCACAATGCCGACTCAAGTACAAGAAGACAGGCTCTTCTTACTGTCTATGATTTGAGCCATTCCTGTGACACTAATTATAGATGCCGATGCTTCACTTCAGTTTTACTGTATCCCTCTGACCTTCTTATTGACGATGAAACACAGAAATTGCATCGGAATTAAATACAAAAGGCACAATGCCGACTTAAGTACAAGAAGACTGACTCTTCGTACTGTCTATGTTTTGAACCATTCCTGTGACACTAGTTATAGATTCCGAAGCTTCACTTCAGGTTTACTGTATCCCTTTCACCTTCCTATTGGCGATGAAACACTGAAATTGCATCTTAATTAAATACAAAAGGCGCAATGCCGACTTAAGCACAAGAAGACTGACTCTTCCTAATGTCTATGTTTTGAACCAATCCTGTGACACTAGCTATAGATTCCGATGCTTCACTTCAGGTTTACTGTATCCCTCTGAAAATTTTATTGACGATGAAACACAGAAATAGCACCTCCATTAAATACAAAAGGCACAATGCCGACTTCAGTACAAGAACACTAACTCATCTTACTGTCAATGGTTTGAACCATTCCTGTTACACTAGTTATAGATTCCGATACTTCACTACAGGTTTACTGTATCCCTGTGACCTTCTTAATGACGAAGAAACACAGATATTGCATCGGAATTAAAAACAAAAGGCACAATGCCGACTTCAGTACAAGAAGACTGACCCTTCTTACTGTCTATGTTTTGAACCATTCCGATGCTTCACTACAGGTTTACTGTATCCCTCTGACCTTCTTATTGACGATGAAACACAGAAATTGCACCGGAATTTAATACAAAAGGCACAATGCCGACTCAAGTACAAGAAGACAGGCTCTTCTTACTGTCTATGTTTTGAACCATTTCTGTGACACTAGTTATAGATTCCGATGCATGCCTTCAGGATTACTGTATCCCTGTGACCTTCTTATTGACGAAGAAACACAGATATTGCATCGGAATCAAATACAAAAGGCACAATGCCGACTTAAGTACAAGAAGACTGACCCTTCTTACTGTCTAAGCTTTGAACCATTCCTGTGACACTAGTTATAGATACCGATGCTTCACTTCAGGTTTACTGTATCCCTCTGACCTTCGTATTGACGATGAAACACAGAAATTGCATCGGAATTAAATACAAATGGCACAATGCCGACTTAAGTACAAAAAGAGTGACTCTTCTTACTGTCTATGTTTTGAACCATTCCTGTGACACTAAGTATAGATTCCGATGCTTCCCTTCAGGTTTACTGTATCCCTGTGAGCTTCTTATTGACGATGAAACACAGAAATTGCATCGGAATTATATACAAAAGGCACAATGCCGACTTAAGCACAAGAAGACTGACTCTTCTCACTGTCAATGCTTTGAACCATTCCTGTGACACTAGTTATAGATTCCGATGCTTTACTTCAGGTTTACTGAATCCCTCTGACCTTCGTTTTTGACGATCAAACACAGAAAATTCATCGGAATTAAATACAAAAGGCACAATGCCGACTCAAGTACAAGAAGACTGACTCTTCTTACTGTATATGATTTGAACCATTCCTGTGACACTAGTTATAGATTCCGATGCTTCACTTCAGGTTTACTGTATCCCTCTGACCTTCTTATTGACGATGAAACACAAAAATAGCATCTTAATTAAATACAAAAGGCACAATGCCGACTTCAGTACAACAACACTAACTCATCTGACAGTCAATTGTTTTGAACCATTCCTGTTACACTAGTTATAGATTCCGATGCTTCACTTCGGGTTTACTGTATCCCTCTGACCTTCTTATTGACGATGAAACACGTAAATTGCATCGGAATTAAATACAAAATGCACAATGCAGACTTAAGTACAAAAAGAATGGGTCTTCTTACTGTCTATGTTTTGAACCATTCCTGTGACACTAGTTATAGATTCCGATGCTTCACTTCAGGTTTACTTTATCCCTCTGACCTTCTTATTGACAATGAAACACAGAAATTGCATCCTAATTAAATACAAAAGGCACAATGCCGACTCAAGTACAAGATGACTGGCTCTTCTTACTGTCTATGTTTTGAACCATTTCTGTGACACTAGTTATAGATTCCGATGCTTCACTTCAGTTTTACTGTATAACTCTGACCTTCTTAATGACGAAGAAACACAGATATTGCTTCGGAATTAAATACAAAAGGCACAATAAGGACTTCAGTACAAGAAGACTGACCCTTCTTACTGTCTATGTTTCGAACCGATCCTGTGACACTAGTTATAGATTCCGATGCTTCACTTCAGGTTTACAGTATCCCTCTGACCTTCTTATTGACGATGAAACACAGAAATTGCATCGGAATTTATTACAAAACGACAATGCAGACTCAAGTACAAGAAGACTGGCTCCTCTTACTGTCTATGTTTTGAACCATTTCTGTGACACTAGTTATAGATTCCGATGCATCCCTTCAGGATTACTGTATCCCTGTGACCTTCTTATTGACGAAGAAACACAGATATTGCATCGGAATTAAATACAAAAGGCACAATGCCGACTTAAGTACAAGAAGACTGACCCTTCTTACTGTCTAAGATTTGAACTGTTCCTGTGACACTAGTTATAGATACCGATGCTTCACTTCAGGTTTACTGTATCCCTCTGACCTTCGTATTGACGATGAAACACAGAAATTGCATCGGAATTAAATACAAATGGCAAAATGCCGACTTAAGTACAAAAAGAGTGACTCTTCTTACTGTCTATGATTTGAACCATTCCTGTGACACTAGTTATAGATTCCGATACTTCACTTCAGGTTTACTGTATCCCTGTGAGCTTCTTATTGACGATGAAACACAGAAATTGCATCGGAATTATATACAAAAGGCACAATGCCGACTTAAGTACAAGAAGACTGACTCTTCTTACTGTCAATGTTTTGAACCATTCCTGTGACACTAGTTATAGATTCCGATGGTTTACTTCAGGTTTACTATATCCCTCTGACCTTCTTATTGACGATCAAACACAGATAATTCATCGGAATTAAATACAAAAGGCACAATCCCGACTCAAGTACAAGACGACTGGCTCTTCTTACTGTCTATGCCTTGAGCCATTCCTGTGACACTAGTTATAGATTCCGATGCTTCACTTCAGGTTTACTGTATCCAGCTGACCTTCTTATTGACGATGAAGCACAGAAATTGCATCGGAATTAAATACAAAAGCCAAATGCCGACTTAAGTACAAGAAGACAGACTCTTCTTACTGTCTATGATTTGAACCATTCCTGTGACACTAGTTACAGGTTCCCATGCTTCACTTCAGTTTTACTGTATCCCTCTGACGTTCTAATTGACGATGAAACACAGAAATTGCAACGGAATTAAATACAAAAGGCACAATGCCGACTTAAGTAGAAGAAGACTGACTCTTCCTACTGTCTATGTTTTGAACCATTCCTGTGACACTAGTTATAGATTCCGATGTTTCACTTCAGGTTTACTGTATCCCTTTCACCTTCCTATTGACGATGAAACACAGAAATTGCATCTTAATTAAATACAAAAGGCACAATGCCGACTTAAGTACAAGATAACTGACTCTTCCTGCTGACTACGTTTTGAACCATTCCTGTGACACTAGTTATAGATTCCGATGCTTCACTTCAGGTTTACTGTATCCAGCTGACCTTCTTATTGACGATGAAGCACAGAAATTGCATCGGAATTAAATACAAAAGGCAAAATGCAGACTTAAGTACAAGAAGACTGACTCTTCTTACTGTCTATGATTTGAACCATTCCTGTGACACTAGTTAAATGCTTCACTTCAGTTTTACTGTATCCCTCTGACCTTCCTATTGACGATGAAACACAGAAATTACATCGGAATTAAATACAAAAGGCACAATGCCGACATAAGTACAAGAAGACTGACTCTTCCTAATGTCTATGTTTTGAACCAATCCTGTGACACTAGTTTTAGATTCCGATGCTTCACTTCAGGTTTTCTGTATCCCTCTGACCTCTTTATTGACGATGAAACACAGAAATTGCATCTTAATTAAATACAAAAGGCTCAATGCAGACATAAGTACAAGAAGACTGACTTTTCTTACTGTCAATGTTTTCTACCATTCCGGTGACATTAGTTATAGGTTCTGATGATTCACTTCAGGTAAATGTATCCAGCTGACCTTCTTATTGACGATAAAACACAGAAATTGCATCGTAATTATATACAAAAGGCACAATGCCGACTTAAGTACAAGAAGACTGACTCTTCTTACTGTCTATGCTTTTGAACCATTCCTGTGACACTAGTTATAGATTCCGATGCTTCACTTCAGGTTTACTGTATCCCTCTGACCTTCTTATTGACGATGAAACACAGAAATAGCATCTTAATTAAATACAAAAGGCACAATGCCGACTTCAGTACAAGAACACTAACTCATCTTACTGTCAATGGTTTGAACCATTCCTGTTACACTAGTTATAGATTCCGATACTTCACTTCAGGTTTACTGTATCCCTCTGACCTTCTTAATGACGAAGAAACACAGATATTGCATCGGAATTAAATACAAAAGGCACAATGCCGACTTCAGTACAAGAAGACTGACCCTTCTTACTGTCTATGTTTTGAACCATTCCTGTGACACTAGTTATAGATTCCGTGCTTCACTACAGGTTTACTGTATCCCTCTGACCTTCTTATTGACGATGAAACACAGAAATTGCATCGGAATTTAATACAAATGGCACAATGCCGACTCAAGTACAAGAAGACTGGCTCTTCTTACTGTCTATGTTTTGAACCATTTCTGTGACACTAGTTATTGATTCCGATGCATCCCTTTAGGATTACTGTATCCCTGTGACCTTCTTATTGACGAAGAAACACAGATATTGCATCGGAATTAAATACAAAAGGCACAATGCCGACTTAAGTACAAGAAGACTGACCCTTCTTACTGTCTAAGTTTTGAACCATTCCTGTGACACTAGTTATAGATACCGATGCTTCACTTCAGGTTTACTGTATCCCTCTGACCTTCGTATTGACGATGAAACACAGAAATTGCATCGGAATTTAATACAAAAGGCACAATGCCGACTCAAGCACAAGGAGACTGGCTCTTCTTGCTGTCTATGATTTAAACCATTTCTGTGACACTAGTTATAGATTCCGATGCTTCACTTCAGGTTTACTGTATCCCTCTGACCTTCTTATTGACGAAGAAACACAGATATTGCATCGGAATTAAGTACAAAAGGCACAAAGCTGACTTAAGTACAAGAAGACTGACCCATCCTACTGTCTTTGTTTTAAACCATTCCTGTGACACTAGTTATAGATTCCGATGCTTCCCTTCTGGTTCACTGTATCCCTCTGACCTTCGTATTGACGATGAAACACAGAAATTGCATCGGAATTAAATACAAATGGCACAATGCCGACTTAAGTACAAAAAGAGTGACTCTTCTTACTGTCTATGTTTTGAACCATTCCTGTGACACTAGTTATAGATTCCGATGCTTCACTTCAGGTTTACTGTATCCCTGTGAGCTTCTTATTGACGATGAAACACAGAAATTGCATCGGAATTATATACAAAAGGCACAATGCCGACTTAAGTACAAGAAGACTGCCTCTTCTTACTGTCAATGTTTGAACCATTCCTGTGACACTAGTTATAGATTCCGATGCTTTACTTCAGGTTTACTGTATCCCTCTGACCTTCTTATTGACGATCAAACACAGAAAATTCATCGGAATTAAATACAAAAGGCACAATCCCGACTCAAGTACAAGACGACTGGCTCTTCTTACTGTCTATGCTTTGAGCCATTCCTGTGACACTAGTTATAGATTCCGATGCTTCACTTCAGGTTTACTGTATCCAGCTGACCTTCTTGTTGACGATGAAGCACAGAAATTGCATCGGAATTAAATACAAAAGGCCAAATGCCGACTTAAGTACAAGAAGACAGACTCTTCTTACTGTCTATGATTTGAACCATTCCTGTGACACTAGTTACAGGTTCCCATGCTTCACTTCAGTTTTACTGTATCCCTCTGACGTTCTAATTGACGATGAAACACAGAAATTGCAACGGAATTAAATACAAAAGGCACAATGCCGACTTAAGTAGAAGAAGACTGACTCTTCCTACTGTCTATGTTTTGAACCATTCCTGTGACACTAGTTATAGATTCCGATGTTTCACTTCAGGTTTACTGTATCCCTTTCACCTTCCTATTGACGATGAAACACAGAAATTGCATCTTAATTAAATACAAAAGGCACAATGCCGACTTAAGTACAAGATAACTGACTCTTCCTGCTGACTACGTTTTGAACCATTCCTGTGACACTAGTTATAGATTCCGATGCTTCACTTCAGGTTTACTGTATCCAGCTGACCTTCTTATTGACGATGAAGCACAGAAATTGCATCGGAATTAAATACAAAAGGCAAAATGCAGACTTAAGTACAAGAAGACTGACTCTTCTTACTGTCTATGATTTGAACCATTCCTGTGACACTAGTTAAATGCTTCACTTCAGTTTTACTGTATCCCTCTGACCTTCCTATTGACGATGAAACACAGAAATTACATCGGAATTAAATACAAAAGGCACAATGCCGACATAAGTACAAGAAGACTGACTCTTCCTAATGTCTATGTTTTGAACCAATCCTGTGACACTAGTTTTAGATTCCGATGCTTCACTTCAGGTTTTCTGGATCCCTCTGACCTCTTTATTGACGATGAAACACAGAAATTGCATCTTAATTAAATACAAAAGGCTCAATGCAGACATAAGTACAAGAAGACTGACTTTTCTTACTGTCAATGTTTTCTACCATTCCGGTGACATTAGTTATAGGTTCTGATGATTCACTTCAGGTAAATGTATCCAGCTGACCTTCTTATTGACGATAAAACACAGAAATTGCATCGTAATTATATACAAAAGGCACAATGCCGACATAAGTACAAGAAGACTGACTCTTCTTACTGTCTATGCTTTTGAACCATTCCTGTGACACTAGTTATAGATTCCGATGCTTCACTTCAGGTTTACTGTATCCCTCTGACCTTCTTATTGACGATGAAACACAGAAATAGCATCTTAATTAAATACAAAAGGCACAATGCCGACTTCAGTACAAGAACACTAACTCATCTTACTGTCAATGGTTTGAACCATTCCTGTTACACTAGTTATAGATTCCGATACTTCACTTCAGGTTTACTGTATCCCTCTGACCTTCTTAATGACGAAGAAACACAGATATTGCATCGGAATTAAATACAAAAGGCACAATGCCGACTTCAGTACAAGAAGACTGACCCTTCTTACTGTCTATGTTTTGAACCATTCCTGTGACACTAGTTATAGATTCCGTGCTTCACTACAGGTTTACTGTATCCCTCTGACCTTCTTATTGACGATGAAACACAGAAATTGCATCGGAATTTAATACAAATGGCACAATGCCGACTCAAGTACAAGAAGACTGGCTCTTCTTACTGTCTATGTTTTGAACCATTTCTGTGACACTAGTTATTGATTCCGATGCATCCCTTCAGGATTACTGTATCCCTGTGACCTTCTTATTGACGAAGAAACACAGATATTGCATCGGAATTAAATACAAAAGGCACAATGCCGACTTAAGTACAAGAAGACTGACCCTTCTTACTGTCTAAGTTTTGAACCATTCCTGTGACACTAGTTATAGATACCGATGCTTCACTTCAGGTTTACTGTATCCCTCTGACCTTCGTATTGACGATGAAACACAGAAATTGCATCGGAATTAAATACAAAAGGCACAATGCCGACTCAAGCACAAGAAGACTGGCTCTTCTTGCTGTCTATGATTTAAACCATTTCTGTGACACTAGTTATAGATTCCGATGCTTCACTTCAGGTTTACTGTATCCCTCTGACCTTCTTATTGACGAAGAAACACAGATATTGCATCGGAATTAAGTACAAAAGGCACAAAGCTGACTTAAGTACAAGAAGACTGACCCATCCTACTGTCTTTGTTTTAAACCATTCCTGTGACACTAGTTATAGATTCCGATGCTTCACTTCTGGTTCACTGTATCCCTCTGACCTTCGTATTGACGATGAAACACAGAAATTGCATCGGAATTAAATACAAATGGCACAATGCCGACTTAAGTACAAAAAGAGTGACTCTTCTTACTGTCTATGTTTTGAACCATTCCTGTGACACTAGTTATAGATTCCGATGCTTCACTTCAGGTTTACTGTATCCCTGTGAGCTTCTTATTGACGATGAAACACAGAAATTGCATCGGAATTATATACAAAAGGCACAATGCCGACTTAAGTACAAGAAGACTGCCTCTTCTTACTGTCAATGTTTGAACCATTCCTGTGACACTAGTTATAGATTCCGATGCTTTACTTCAGGTTTACTGTATCCCTCTGACCTTCTTATTGACGATCAAACACAGAAAATTCATCGGAATTAAATACAAAAGGCACAATGCCGACTAAAGTACAAGAAGACATTCTCTTCTTACTGTCTATGACATGAGCCATTCCTGTGACACTAATTATAGATTCCGATGGTTCACTTTAGGTTTACTGTATCCATCTGACCTTCTTATTGACGATGAAGCACAGAAATTGCATCAGAATTAAATACAAAAGGCAAAATGCCGACTTAAGTACAAGAAGACTGACTCTTCTTACTGTCTATGATTTGAACGATTCCTGTGACACTAATTACAGGTTCCCACGCTTCACTTCAGTTTTACTGTATCCCTCTGACCTTCTTGTTGACGACGAAACACAGAAATTGCATCGGAATTAAATACAAAAGGCACAATGCCGACTTAAGTACAAGAAGACTGACTCTTCCTACTGTCTATGTTTTGAACCATTCCTGTGACACTAGTTATACATTCCGAAGCTTCACTTCAGGTTTACTGTATCCCTTTCACCTTCCTATTGGCGATGAAACACAGAAATTGCATCTTAATTAAATACAAAAGGCTCAATGCCGACTTAAGTACAAGAAGACTGACTCATCTTACTGTCAATGGTTTGAACCATTCCTGTTACACTAGCTATAGATTCCGATACTTCACTTCAGGTTTTACTGTATCCCTGTGACCTTCTTAATGACGAAGAAACACAGATATTGCATCGGAATTACATACAAAAGGCACAATGCCGACTTCAGTACAAGAAGACTGACCCTTCTTACTCTCTATGTTTTGAACCATTCCTGTGACACTAGTTATAGATTCCGATGCTTCACTACAGGTTTACTGTATCCCTCTGACCTTCTTATTGACGATGAAACACAGAAATTGCATCGGAATTTAATACAAAAGGCACAATGCCGACTCAAGTACAAGAAGACTGGCTCTTCTTACTGTCTATGTTTTGAACCATTTCTGTGACACTATTTATAGATTCCGATGCATCCCTTCAGGATTACTGTATCCCTGTGACCTTCTTATTGACGAAGAAACACAGATATTGCATCGGAATCAAATACAAAAGGCACAATGCCGACTTAAGTACAAGAAGACTGACCCTTCTTACTGTTTAAGCTTTGAACCATTCCTGTCACACTAGTTATAGATACCGATGCTTCACTTCAGCTTTACTGTGTCCCTCTGACCTTCGTATTGACGATGAAACACAGAAATTGCATCGGTATTAAATACAAATGGCACAATGCCGACTTAAGTACAAAAAGAGTGACTCTTCTTACTGTCTATGTTTTGAACCATTCCTGTGACACTAAGTATAGATTCCGATGCTTCACTTCAGGCTTACTGTATCCCTGTGAGCTTCTTATTGACGATGAAACACAGAAATTGCATCGGAATTATATACAAAAGGCACAATGCCGACTTAAGTACAAGAAGACTGACTCTTCTTACTGTCAATGTTTTGAACCATTCCTGTGACACTAGTTATAGATTCCGATGCTTTACTTCAGGTTTACTGTATCCCTCTGACCTTCGTTTTGACGATCAAAAACAGAAAATTCATCGGAATTAAATACAAAAGGCACAATGCCGACTCAAGAACAAGAAGACTGGCTCTTCTTACTGTCTATGTTTTGAGCCATTCCTGTGACACTAATTATAGATTCCGATGCTTCACTTCAGGTTTACTGTATCCATCTGACCGTCTTATTGACGATGAAGCACAGAAATTGCATCGGAATTTAATACAAAAGGCAAAATTCCGACTTAAGTACAAGAAGACTGACTCTTCTTACTGTCTATGATTTGAACGATTCCTGTGACACTAGTTATAGGTTCCCATGCCTCACTTCAGTTTTACTGTATCCCTCTGACTTTCTTATTGACGATGAAACACAGAAATTGCATCGGAATTAAATACAAAAGGCACAATGCCGACTTAAGTACAAGAAGACTGACTCTTCCTACTGTCTATGTTTTGAACCATTGATGTGACATTAGTTATAGATTCCGAAGCTTCACTTCAGGTTTACTGTATCCCTTTCACCATCCTATTGACGATGAAACACAGAAATTGCATCTCAATTAAATACAAAAGGCACAATGCCGACTTAAGTACAAGATAACTGACTCTTCCTACTGACTATGTTTTAACCATTCCTGTGACACTAGTTATAGATTCCGATGCTTCACTTCAGGTTTACTGTATCCAGCTGACCTTCTTATTGACGATCAAACACAGAAAATTCATCGGAATTAAATACAAAAGGCACAATGCCGACCCAAGTACAAGAAGACTGGCTCTTCTTACTGTCTATGTTTTGAGCCATTCCTGTGACACTAGTTATAGATTCCGATGCTTCACTTCAGGTTTACTGTATCCCTCTGACCTTCTTATTGACGATCAAACACAGAAAATTCATCGGAATTAAATACAAAAGGCACAATGCCGACTCAAGTACAAGAAGACTGGCTCTTCTTACTGTCTATGTTTTGAGCCATTAATGTGACACTAGTTATAGATTCCGATGCTTCACTTCAGGTTTACTGTATCCCTCTGACCTTCTTATAGACGAAAAAACACAGAAATTGCATCGGAATTAAATACAAAAGGCAAAATGCCGACTTAAGTACAAGAAGACTGACTCTTCTTACTGTCTATGATTTGAACCATTCCTGTCACTCTAGTTATAGGTTCCCATGCTTCACTTCAGTTTTACGGTATCCCTCTGACCTTCTTATTGACGATGAAACACAGAAATTGCATCGGAATTAAATACAAAAGGCACAATGCCGACTTAAGTACAAGAAGACTGACTCTTCCTACTGTCTATGTTTTGAACCATTCCTGTGACACTAGTTATAGATTCCGAAGCTTCACTTCAGGTTTACTGTATCCCTTTCACCTTCCTATTGACGATGAAACACAGAAATTGCATCTTAATTAAATAAAAAAGGCACAATGCCGACTTAAGTACAAGATAACTGACTCTTCCTACTGACTATGTTTTAACCATTCCTGTGACACTAGTTATAGATTCCGGTGCTTCACTTCAGGTTTACTGTATCCAGCTGACCTTCTTATTGACGATCAAACACAGAAAATTCATCGGAATTAAATACAAAAGGCACAATGCCGACTCAAGTACAAGAAGGCAGGCTCTTCTTACTGTCTATGTTTTGAGCCATTCCTGTGACACTAGTTATAGATTCCGATGCTTCACTTCGGGTTTACTGTATCCCTCTGACCTTCTTATTGACGATGAAACACGTAAATTGCATCGGAATTAAATACAAAATGCACAATGCCGACTTCAGTACAAAAAGAATGGGTCTTCTTACTGTCTATGCTTTGATCCATTCCTGTGACACTAGTTATAGTTTCCCATGCTTCACTTCAGTTTTACTGTATGCCTCTGACCCTCTTATTGACGATGAAACACAGAAATTGCATCGGAATTAAAGACAAAAGGCACAATGCCGACTTAAGTACAAGAAGACTGACTCTTCCTAATGTCTATGTTTTGAACCAATCCTGTGACACTAGTTTTAGATTCCGATGCTTCACCTCAGGTTTTCTGTATCCCTCTGACCTCTTTATTGACGGTGAAACGCAGAAATTGCATCTTAATTAAATACAAAAGGCACAATGCCGACTTAAGTACAAGAAGACTGATACTTCTTACTGTCAATGTTTTCTACCATTCCGGTGACATTAGTTATAGATTCCGATAATTCACTTTAGGTAACTGTATCCAGCTGACCTTTTTATTGACGATGAAGCACGGAAATTGCATCGGAATTAAATACAAAAGGCAAAATGCAGACTTAAGGTCAAGAAGACTGACTCTTCTTACTGTCTATGATTTGAACCATTCCTGTGACACTAGTTATAGGTTCCCATGCTTCACTTCAGTTTTACTGTATCCCTCTGACCTTCTTATTGACGATGAAACACAGAAATTGCATCGGAATTAAATACAAAAGGCACAATGCCGACATAAGTACAAGAAGACTGACTCTTCCTAATGTCTATGTTTTGAACCAATCCTGTGACACTAGTTTTAGATTCCGATGCTTCACTTCAGGTTTTCTGTATCCCTCTGACCTCTTTATTGACGATGAAACACAGAAATTGCATCTTAATTAAATACAAAAGGCTCAATGCCGACTTAAGTACAAGAAGACTGACTCATCTTACTGTCTATGTTTTGAACCATTCCTGTGACACTAGTTATAGATTCCGATGCTTCACTTCAGGTTTACTGTATCCCTCTGACCATTTTATTGACGATGAAACACAGAGATAGCATCTCAATTAAATACAAAAGGCACAATGCCGACTTCAGTACAAGAACACTAACTCATCTTACTGTCAATGGTTTGAACCATTCCTGTTACACTAGTTATAGATTCCGATACTTCACTTCAGGTTTACTGTATCCCTGTGACCTTCTTAATGACGAAGAAACACAGATATTGCATCGGAATTACATACAAAAGGCACAATGCCGACTTCAGTACAAGAAGACTGACCCTTCTTACTCTCTATGTTTTGAACCATTCCTGTGACACTAGTTATAGATTCCGATGCTTCACTACAGGTTTACTGTATCCCTCTGACCTTCTTATTGACGATGAAACACAGAAATTGCATCGGAATTTAATACAAAAGGCACAATGCCGACTCAAGTACAAGAAGACTGGCTCTTCTTACTGTCTATGATTTGAACCATTTCTGTGACACTATTTATAGATTCCGATGCATCCCTTCAGGATTACTGTATCCCTGTGACCTTCTTATTGACGAAGAAACACAGATATTGCATCGGAATCAAATACAAAAGGCACAATGCCGACTTAGTACAAGAAGACTGACCCTTCTTACTGTCTAAGCTTTGAACCATTCCTGTGACACTAGTTATAGATACCGATGCTTCACTTCAGCTTTACTGTGTCCCTCTGACCTTCGTATTGACGATGAAACACAGAAATTGCATCGGTATTAAATACAAATGGCACAATGCCGACTTAAGTACAAAAAGAGTGACTCTTCTTACTGTCTATGTTTGAACCATTCCTGTGACACTAAGTATAGATTCCGATGCTTCACTTCAGGTTTACTGTATCCCTGTGAGCTTCTTATTGACGATGAAACACAGAAATTGCATCGGAATTATATACAAAAGGCACAATGCCGACTTAAGTACAAGAAGACTGACTCTTCTTACTGTCAATGTTTTGAACCATTCCTGTGACACTAGTTATAGATTCCGATGCTTTACTTCAGGTTTACTGTATCCCTCTGACCTTCGTTTTGACGATTAAACACAGAAAATTCATCGGAATTAAATACAAAAGGCACAATGCCGACTCAAGAACAAGTAGACTGGCTCTTCTTACTGTCTATGTTTTGAGCCATTCCTGTGACACTAATTATAGATTCCGATGCTTCACTTCAGGTTTACTGTATCCATCTGACCGTCTTATTGACGATGAAGCACAGAAATTCCATCGGAATTTAATACAAAAGGCAAAATTCCGACTTAAGTACAAGAAGACTGACTCTTCTTACTGTCTATGATTTGAACGATTCCTGTGACACTAGTTATCGGTTCCCATGCCTCACTTCAGTTTTACTGTATCCCTCTGACTTTCTTATTGACGATGAAACACAGAAATTGCATCGGAATTAAATACAAAAGGCACAATGCCGACTTAAGTACAAGAAGACTGACTCTTCCTACTGTCTATGATTTGAACCATTCCTGTGACACTAGTTATAGATTCCGAAGCTTCACTTCAGGTTTACTGTATCCCTTTCACCTTCCTATTGACGATGAAACACAGAAATTGCATCTAAATTAAATAAAAAAGGCACAATGCCGACTTAAGTACAAGATAACTGACTCTTCCTACTGACTATGTTTTAACCATTCCTGTGACACTAGTTATAGATTCCGGTGCTTCACTTCAGGTTTACTGTATCCAGCTGACCTTCTTATTGACGATCAAACACAGAAAATTCATCGGAATTAAATACAAAAGGCACAATGCCGACTCAAGTACAAGAAGGCAGGCTCTTCTTACTGTCTATGTTTTGAGCCATTCCTGTGACACTAGTTATAGATTCCGATGCTTCACTTCGGGTTTACTGTATCCCTCTGACCTTCTTATTGACGATGAAACACGTAAATTGCATCGGAATTAAATACAAAATGCACAATGCCGACTTCAGTACAAAAAGAATGGGTCTTCTTACTGTCTATGCTTTGAACCATTCCTGTGACACTAGTTATAGTTTCCCATGCTTCACTTCAGTTTTACTGTATCCCTCTGACCCTCTTATTGACGATGAAACACAGAAATTGCATCGGAATTAAAGACAAAAGGCACAATGCCGACTTAAGTACAAGAAGACTGACTCTTCCTAATGTCTATGTTTTGAACCAATCCTGTGACACTAGTTTTAGATTCCGATGCTTCACTTCAGGTTTTCTGTATCCCTCTGCCCTTTTTAATGACGGTGAAACGCAGAAATTGCATCTTAATTAAATACAAAAGGCACAATGCCGACTTAAGTACAAGAAGACTGACTCTTCTTACTGTCAATGTTTTCTACCATTCCGGTGACATTAGTTATAGATTCCGATAATTCACTTTAGGTAACTGTATCCAGCTGACCTTTTTATTGACGATGAAGCACGGAAATTGCATCGGAATTAAATACAAAAGGCAAAATGCCGACTTAAGTACAAGAAGACTGACTCTTCTTACTGTCTATGATTTGAACCATTCCTGTGACACTAGTTATAGGTTCCCATGCTTCACTTCAGTTTTACTGTATCCCTCTGACCTTCTTATTGACGATGAAACACAGAAATTGCATCGGAATTAATTACAAAAGGCACAATGCCGACTTAAGTAGAAGAAGACTGACTCTTCCTACTGTCTATGATTTGAACCATTCCTGTGACACTAGTTATAGATTCCGATGCTTCACTTCAGGTTTACTGTATCCTTTTCACCTTCCTATTGACGATGAAACAATGAAATTGCATCTTAATTAAATACAAACGGCACAATGCCGACTTAAGTACAAGATAACTGACTCTTCCTACTGACTACGTTTTGAACCATTCCTGTGACACTAGTTATAGATTCCGATGCTTCACTTCAGGTTTACTGTATCCAGCTGACCTTCATATTGACGATGAAGCACAGAAATTGCATCGGAATTAAATACAAAAGGCAAAATGCAGACTTAAGTACAAGAAGACTGACTCTTCTTACAGTCTATGATTTGAACCATTCCTGTGACACTAGTTATAGGTTCCCATGCTTCACTTCAGTTTTACTGTATCCCTCTGACCTTCTTATTGACGATGAAACACAGAAATTGCATCGGAATTAAATACAAAAGGCACAATGCCGACATAAGTACAAGAAGACTGACTCTTCCTAATGTCTATGTTTTGAACCAATCCTGTGACACTGGTTTTAGATTCCGATGCTTCACCTCAGGTTTTCTGTATCCCTCTGACCTCTGTATTGACGATGAAACACGGAAATTGCATCTTAATTAAATACAAAAGGCTCAATGCCGACTTAAGTACAAGAAGACTGACTCTTCTTACTGTCAATGTTTTCTACCATTCCGGTGACATTAGTTATAGATTCCGATGATTCACTTCAGGTAACTGTATCCAGCTGACCTTCTTATTGACGATAAAACACAGAAATTGCATCGTAATTATATACAAAAGGCACAATGCCGACTTAAGTACAAGAAGACTGACACTTCTTAATGTCTATGTTTTGAACCACTCCTGTGACACTAGTTATAGATTCCGATGCTTCACTTCAGGTTTACTGTATCCCTCTGACCTTCTTATTGACGATGAAACACAGAAATTGCATCCTAATTAAATACAAGAGGCACAATACCCACTCAAGTACAAGAAGACTGGCTCTTCTTACTGTCTATGTATTGAACCATTTCTGTGACACTAGTTATAGATTCCGATGCTTCACTTCAGTTTTACTGTATCCCTCTGACCTTCTTAATGACAAAGAAACACAGATATTGCATCGGAATTAAATACAAAAGCACAATGCCGACTTAAGTACAAGAGGACTGACCCTTCTTACTGTCTATGTTTTGAACCATTCCTGTGACACTAGTTATAGATTCCGATGCTTCACTTCAGGTCTACTGCATCCCTCTGACCTTCGTATTGACGATGAAACACAGAAATTGCATCGGAATTAAATACAAAAGGCACAATGCCGTCTTAAGTACAAAAAAAAAAATGACTCTTCTTACTGTCTATGTTTTGAACCACTCCTGTGACACTAGTTATAGATTCCGATGCTTGACTTTAGGTTTACTGATTCCCTCTGACCTTCGTATAGACAAAGAAACACATAAATTGCATCGGAATTAAATACAAAAGGCACAATGCTGACTCAAGTACAAGAAGACTGGCTCCTCTTACTGTCTATGATTTAAACCATTTCTGTGACACTAGTTATAGATTCCGATGCTTCACTTCAGGTTTACTGTATCTCTCTGACCTTCTTATAGACGAAGAAACACAGATATTGCAACGGAATTAAATACAAAAGGCACAATGCCGACTTAAGTACAAGAAGACTGACCCATCCTAGTGTCTTTGTTTTGAACCATTCCTGTGACACTAGTTATAGATTCCGATGCTTCACTTCAGGTTCACTGTATCCCTCTGACCTTCGTATTGACGATGAAACACAGAAATTGCATCGGAATTAAATGCAAATGGCACAATGCCGACTTAAGTACAAAAAGAGTGACTCTTCTTACTG
Organism: Schistocerca piceifrons; assembly: GCF_021461385.2. Taxonomy (NCBI): domain Eukaryota; kingdom Metazoa; phylum Arthropoda; class Insecta; order Orthoptera; family Acrididae; genus Schistocerca; species Schistocerca piceifrons. Next base: position 1,137,716,977 of record NC_060139.1, on the reverse strand, counting down.
TCTATCTTTTGAAACATTCCTGTGACACTAGTTATAGATTCCGATGCTTCACTTCAGGTTTACTGTATCCCTGTGAGCTTCTTTTTGACGATGAAACACAGAAATTGCATCGTAATTATATACAAAAGGCACAATGCCGACTTAAGTACAAGAAGACTGACTCTTCTTACTGTCAATGTTTTCTACCATTCCGGTGACATTAGTTATAGAATCCGATGATTCACTTCAGGTAACTGTATCCAGCTGACCTTCTTATTGACGATGAAACACAGAAATTGCATCGTAATTATATACGAAAAGCACAATGCCGACTTAAGTACAAGAAGACTGACTCTTCTTACTGTCTATGTTTTGAACCATTCCTGTGACACTAGTTATAGATTCCGATGCTTCACTTCAGGTTTACTGTATCCCTCTGACCTTCTTATTGACGATGAAACATAGAAATAGCATTTTAATTAAATACAAATGGCACAATGCCGACTTCAGTACAAGAACACTAACTCATCTTACTGTCTATGGCTTGAACCATTCCTGTGACACTAGTTATAGATTCCGATGCCTCACTTCAGGTTTACTGTATCCCTCTGACCTACTTATTGACGATGAATTACGTAAATTATATCGGAATTAAATACAAGAGGCACATTGCCGACTTAAGTACAAGAAGACTGACACTTCTTACTGCCTATGTTTTGAACCATTCCTGTGACTCTAGTTATAGATTCCGATGCTTCATTTCATGTTTACAGTATCCCTCTGACGATCTTATTGACGAAAAAACACAGAAATTGTATCGGAATTAAATACAAAAGGCACAATGCCGACTCAAGTACAAGAAGACTGTCTCTTCTTACTGTATGTTTTGAACCATTTCTGTGACACTAGTTATAGATTCCGAATTGTCACTTCAGGTTTACTGTATCCCTCTCACCTTCTTATTGACGAAGAAACACAGATATTGCATCGGAATTAAATACAAAAGGCACAATGCCGACTTAAGTACAAGAAGACTGACCCTTCTTACTGTCTACTTTTTGAACCAATCCTGTGACACTAGTTATAAATTCCGATGCTTCACTTCAGGTTTACTGTATCCCTCTGACCTTCTTATTGACAATGAAAAACAGAAATTGCATCGGAATTAAATACAAAAGGCACAATGCCGACTTAAGTACAAGAAGATTGACTCTTTTTACCGACTATGTTTTGAACCATTCCTGTGACACTAGTTATAGATTCCGATGCTTCACTTCAGGTTTACTGTATCCCTCTGACCTTATTATTGACGATGAAACACAGAAATCATATCTTAATTTAATACAAAAGGCACAATGCCGAATTAGGTACAAGAAGACTGACTCTTCTTACTGTCTATGTTTTGAACCATTCCTGTGACACTAGTTATAGATTCCGATGCTTCACTTCAGGTTTACTGTATCCCTCTGACGCTCTTATTGACGATGAAACACAGAAGTTGCATATGAATTAAATACAAAAGGCACAATGCCGACCCAAGTACAAGAAGACTGGCTCTTCTTCCTGTCTATGCTTTGAACCATTCCTGTGACACTAGTTATAGATTCCGATGCTTCACTTCAGGTTTACTGTGTCCCTCTGACCTTCTTATTGACGATGAAACACAGAAATTGCATCGGAATTATATACAAAAGGCACAATGCCGACTTAAGCACATGAAAACTGACTCTTCCTACTGTCTATGCTTTGAACCATTCTTGTATCACTAGTTATAGATTCCGAAGCTTCACTTCAGGTTTACTGTATCCCTTTCACCTTCCTATTGACGATGAAACACAGATATTGCATCTTAATTAAATACAAAAGGCACAATGCCGACTTAAGTACAAGAAGATTGACTCTTCTTACTGACTATGCTTTGAACCATTCCTGTGACACTAGTTATAGCTTCCGATGCTTCACTTCAGGTTTACTGTATCCCTCTGACGCTCTTATTGACGATGAAACACAGAAGTTGCATCCGAATTAAATACAAAAGGCACAATGTCGACCCAAGTACAAGAAGACTGGCTCTTCTTACTGTCTAAGGTTTGAACCATTCCTGTGACACTAGTTATAGATTCCGATGCTTCAGTTCAGGTTTACTGTCTCCCTGTGACCTTCTTATTGACGATGAAACACAGAAATTGCATCGGAATTATATACAAAAGGCACAATGCCGACTTAAGCACATGAAAACTGACTCTTCCTACTGTCTATGCTTTGAACCATTCCTGTATCACTAGTTATAGATTCCGATGCTTCACTTCAGGTTTACTGTATCCCTCTGACCTTCTTATTGACGATGAAACACGTAGATTGCATCGGAATTAAATACAAAAAGCACAATGCCGACTTCAGTATAAGAAGAAAGGGTCTTCTTACTGTCTATGTTTGAAAAATTCCTGTGACACTAGTTATAGATTCCGATGCTTCACTTCAGGTTTACCGTATCCCACTGACCTTCTTATTGACGATGAAACACAGAAGTTACATCCTAATTAAATACAAAAGGCACAATGCCGACTCAAGTACCAATAGACTGGCTCTTCTTACTATGTTGTGAACAATTTCTGTGACACTAGTTATAGATTCCGGTGCTTGACTTCAGTTTTACTGTATGCCTCTGACCTTCTTAATGACGAAGAAACACAGATATTGCATCGGAATTAAATACAAAAGGCACAATGCTGACTTAAGTACAAGAAGACCGACCCTTCTTACTGTCTATGTTTTGAACCATTCCTGTGACACTAGTTATAGATTCCGATGCTTCACATCAGGTTTACTGTATGCCTCTGACCTTATTATTGACGATGAAACACAGAAATTAAATCTTAATTAAATACAAAAGGCACAATGCCGAAATAAGTACAAGAAGACTGACTCTTCCAACTGTCTATGTTTTGAACCATTCGTGTGACACTAGTTATAGATTCCGATGCTTCACTTCAGGTTTACTGTATCCCTCTGACGCTCTTATTGACGATGAAACACAGAAGTTGCATCCGAATTAAATACAAAAGGCACAATGTCGACCCAAGTACAAGAAGACTGGCTCTTCTTACTGTCTAAGTTTTGAACCATTCCTGTGACACTAGTTATAGATTCCGATGCTTCAGTTCAGGTTTACTGTCTCCCTGTGACCTTCTTATTGACGATGAAACACAGAAATTGCATCGGAATTAAATACAAAAGGCACAATGCCGACTTATGTACAAGAAAACTGACTCTTCTTACTGTCTATGCTTTGAACCATTCCTGTGACACTAGTTGTAGATTCCGATGCTTCACTTCAGGATTACTGTATCCCTCTGACCTTCTTATTGACGATGAAACACGTAAATTGCATCGTAATTAAATACAAAAGGCACAATGCCGATATAAGTATAAGAAGAATGGGTCTTCTTACTGCCTATGTTTGAACCATTCCTGTGACACTAGTTATAGATTCCGATGCTTCACTTCAGGTTTACCGTATCCCTCTGACCTTCTTATTGACGATGAAACACAGACGTTGCATCCTAATTAAATACAAAAGGCACAATGCCGACTCAAGTACAAGAAGACTGGCTCTTCTTACTGTCTATGTTTTGAACCATTTCTGTGACACTAGTTATAGATTCCGATGCTTGACTTCAGTTTTACTGTATCCCTCTGACCTTCTTAATGACGAAAAAACACAGATATTGCATCGGAATTAAATACAAAAGGCACAATGCTGACTTAAGTACAAGAAGACGGACCCTTCTTACTGTTTATTTTTTGAACCATTCCTGTGACACTAGTTATAGATTCCGATGCTTCACTTCAGGTTTACTGTATCCCTCTGACTTTCGTATCGACGATGAAACACAGAAATTGCATCGGAATAAAATACAAAAGGCACAATGCCGACTTAAGTACAAAAAGACTGACTGTTCTTACTGTCTATGATTTGAACAATTCCTGTGACACTAGTTATAGATTCCGATGCTTCACTTCAGGTATACTGTATCCCTCTGACCTTCTTATTGACGATGAAACACAGAAATTGTATCGGAATTAAATACAAAAGGCACAATGCCGACTTAAGTACAAGATAACTGACTCTTCTTACTGACTATGTTTTGAACCATTCCTGTGACACTAGTTATAGATTCCGATGCTTCACTTCAGGTTTACTGTATCCCTCTGACCTTCTTATTGACGATGAAACACAGAAATTGCATCCTAATTAAATACAAGAGGCACAATACCCACTCAAGTACAAGAAGACTGGCTCTTCTTACTGTCTATGTATTGAACCATTTCTGTGACACTAGTTATAGATTCCGATGCTTCACTTCAGTTTTACTGTATCCCTCTGACCTTCTTAATGACAAAGAAACACAGATATTGCATCGGAATTAAATACAAAAGCACAATGCCGACTTAAGTACAAGAGGACTGACCCTTCTTACTGTCTATGTTTTGAACCATTCCTGTGACACTAGTTATAGATTCCGATGCTTCACTTCAGGTCTACTGCATCCCTCTGACCTTCGTATTGACGATGAAACACAGAAATTGCATCGGAATTAAATACAAAAGGCACAATGCCGTCTTAAGTACAAAAAAAAAATGACTCTTCTTACTGTCTATGTTTTGAACCACTCCTGTGACACTAGTTATAGATTCCGATGCTTGACTTTAGGTTTACTGATTCCCTCTGACCTTCGTATAGACAAAGAAACACATAAATTGCATCGGAATTAAATACAAAAGGCACAATGCTGACTCAAGTACAAGAAGACTGGCTCCTCTTACTGTCTATGATTTAAACCATTTCTGTGACACTAGTTATAGATTCCGATGCTTCACTTCAGGTTTACTGTATCTCTCTGACCTTCTTATAGACGAAGAAACACAGATATTGCAACGGAATTAAATACAAAAGGCACAATGCCGACTTAAGTACAAGAAGACTGACCCATCCTAGTGTCTTTGTTTTGAACCATTCCTGTGACACTAGTTATAGATTCCGATGCTTCACTTCAGGTTCACTGTATCCCTCTGACCTTCGTATTGACGATGAAACACAGAAATTGCATCGGAATTAAATGCAAATGGCACAATGCCGACTTAAGTACAAAAAGAGTGACTCTTCTTACTGTCTATCTTTTGAAACATTCCTGTGACACTAGTTATAGATTCCGATGCTTCACTTCAGGTTTACTGTATCCCTGTGAGCTTCTTTTTGACGATGAAACACAGAAATTGCATCGTAATTATATACAAAAGGCACAATGCCGACTTAAGTACAAGAAGACTGACTCTTCTTACTGTCAATGTTTTCTACCATTCCGGTGACATTAGTTATAGAATCCGATGATTCACTTCAGGTAACTGTATCCAGCTGACCTTCTTATTGACGATGAAACACAGAAATTGCATCGTAATTATATACGAAAAGCACAATGCCGACTTAAGTACAAGAAGACTGACTCTTCTTACTGTCTATGTTTTGAACCATTCCTGTGACACTAGTTATAGATTCCGATGCTTCACTTCAGGTTTACTGTATCCCTCTGACCTTCTTATTGACGATGAAACATAGAAATAGCATTTTAATTAAATACAAATGGCACAATGCCGACTTCAGTACAAGAACACTAACTCATCTTACTGTCTATAGCTTGAACCATTCCTGTGACACTAGTTATAGATTCCGATGCCTCACTTCAGGTTTACTGTATCCCTCTGACCTACTTATTGACGATGAATTACGTAAATTATATCGGAATTAAATACAAGAGGCACATTGCCGACTTAAGTACAAGAAGACTGACACTTCTTACTGCCTATGTTTTGAACCATTCCTGTGACTCTAGTTATAGATTCCGATGCTTCATTTCATGTTTACAGTATCCCTCTGACGATCTTATTGACGAAAAAACACAGAAATTGTATCGGAATTAAATACAAAAGGCACAATGCCGACTCAAGTACAAGAAGACTGTCTCTTCTTACTGTATGTTTTGAACCATTTCTGTGACACTAGTTATAGATTCCGAATTGTCACTTCAGGTTTACTGTATCCCTCTCACCTTCTTATTGACGAAGAAACACAGATATTGCATCGGAATTAAATACAAAAGGCACAATGCCGACTTAAGTACAAGAAGACTGACCCTTCTTACTGTCTATTTTTTGAACCAATCCTGTGACACTAGTTATAAATTCCGATGCTTCACTTCAGGTTTACTGTATCCCTCTGACCTTCTTATTGACAATGAAAAACAGAAATTGCATCGGAATTAAATACAAAAGGCACAATGCCGACTTAAGTACAAGAAGATTGACTCTTTTTACCGACTATGTTTTGAACCATTCCTGTGACACTAGTTATAGATTCCGATGCTTCACTTCAGGTTTACTGTATCCCTCTGACCTTATTATTGACGATGAAACACAGAAATCATATCTTAATTTAATACAAAAGGCACAATGCCGAATTAGGTACAAGAAGACTGACTCTTCTTACTGTCTATGTTTTGAACCATTCCTGTGACACTAGTTATAGATTCCGATGCTTCACTTCAGGTTTACTGTATCCCTCTGACGCTCTTATTGACGATGAAACACAGAAGTTGCATATGAATTAAATACAAAAGGCACAATGCCGACCCAAGTACAAGAAGACTGGCTCTTCTTCCTGTCTATGCTTTGAACCATTCCTGTGACACTAGTTATAGATTCCGATGCTTCACTTCAGGTTTACTGTGTCCCTCTGACCTTCTTATTGACGATGAAACACAGAAATTGCATCGGAATTATATACAAAAGGCACAATGCCGACTTAAGCACATGAAAACTGACTCTTCCTACTGTCTATGCTTTGAACCATTCCTGTATCACTAGTTATAGATTCCGAAGCTTCACTTCAGGTTTACTGTATCCCTTTCACCTTCCTATTGACGATGAAACACAGATATTGCATCTTAATTAAATACAAAAGGCACAATGCCGACTTAAGTACAAGAAGATTGACTCTTCTTACTGACTATGCTTTGAACCATTCCTGTGACACTAGTTATAGCTTCCGATGCTTCACTTCAGGTTTACTGTATCCCTCTGACGCTCTTATTGACGATGAAACACAGAAGTTGCATCCGAATTAAATACAAAAGGCACAATGTCGACCCAAGTACAAGAAGACTGGCTCTTCTTACTGTCTAAGGTTTGAACCATTCCTGTGACACTAGTTATAGATTCCGATGCTTCAGTTCAGGTTTACTGTCTCCCTGTGACCTTCTTATTGACGATGAAACACAGAAATTGCATCGGAATTATATACAAAAGGCACAATGCCGACTTAAGCACATGAAAACTGACTCTTCCTACTGTCTATGCTTTGAACCATTCCTGTATCACTAGTTATAGATTCCGATGCTTCACTTCAGGTTTACTGTATCCCTCTGACCTTCTTATTGACGATGAAACACGTAGATTGCATCGGAATTAAATACAAAAAGCACAATGCCGACTTCAGTATAAGAAGAAAGGGTCTTCTTACTGTCTATGTTTGAAAAATTCCTGTGACACTAGTTATAGATTCCGATGCTTCACTTCAGGTTTACCGTATCCCACTGACCTTCTTATTGACGATGAAACACAGAAGTTACATCCTAATTAAATACAAAAGGCACAATGCCGACTCAAGTACCAATAGACTGGCTCTTCTTACTATGTTGTGAACAATTTCTGTGACACTAGTTATAGATTCCGGTGCTTGACTTCAGTTTTACTGTATGCCTCTGACCTTCTTAATGACGAAGAAACACAGATATTGCATCGGAATTAAATACAAAAGGCACAATGCTGACTTAAGTACAAGAAGACCGACCCTTCTTACTGTCTATGTTTTGAACCATTCCTGTGACACTAGTTATAGATTCCGATGCTTCACATCAGGTTTACTGTATGCCTCTGACCTTATTATTGACGATGAAACACAGAAATTAAATCTTAATTAAATACAAAAGGCACAATGCCGAAATAAGTACAAGAAGACTGACTCTTCCAACTGTCTATGTTTTGAACCATTCGTGTGACACTAGTTATAGATTCCGATGCTTCACTTCAGGTTTACTGTATCCCTCTGACGCTCTTATTGACGATGAAACACAGAAGTTGCATCCGAATTAAATACAAAAGGCACAATGTCGACCCAAGTACAAGAAGACTGGCTCTTCTTACTGTCTAAGTTTTGAACCATTCCTGTGACACTAGTTATAGATTCCGATGCTTCAGTTCAGGTTTACTGTCTCCCTGTGACCTTCTTATTGACGATGAAACACAGAAATTGCATCGGAATTAAATACAAAAGGCACAATGCCGACTTATGTACAAGAAAACTGACTCTTCTTACTGTCTATGCTTTGAACCATTCCTGTGACACTAGTTGTAGATTCCGATGCTTCACTTCAGGATTACTGTATCCCTCTGACCTTCTTATTGACGATGAAACACGTAAATTGCATCGTAATTAAATACAAAAGGCACAATGCCGATATAAGTATAAGAAGAATGGGTCTTCTTACTGCCTATGTTTGAACCATTCCTGTGACACTAGTTATAGATTCCGATGCTTCACTTCAGGTTTACCGTATCCCTCTGACCTTCTTATTGACGATGAAACACAGACGTTGCATCCTAATTAAATACAAAAGGCACAATGCCGACTCAAGTACAAGAAGACTGGCTCTTCTTACTGTCTATGTTTTGAACCATTTCTGTGACACTAGTTATAGATTCCGATGCTTGACTTCAGTTTTACTGTATCCCTCTGACCTTCTTAATGACGAAAAAACACAGATATTGCATCGGAATTAAATACAAAAGGCACAATGCTGACTTAAGTACAAGAAGACGGACCCTTCTTACTGTTTATTTTTTGAACCATTCCTGTGACACTAGTTATAGATTCCGATGCTTCACTTCAGGTTTACTGTATCCCTCTGACTTTCGTATCGACGATGAAACACAGAAATTGCATCGGAATAAAATACAAAAGGCACAATGCCGACTTAAGTACAAAAAGACTGACTGTTCTTACTGTCTATGATTTGAACAATTCCTGTGACACTAGTTATAGATTCCGATGCTTCACTTCAGGTATACTGTATCCCTCTGACCTTCTTATTGACGATGAAACACAGAAATTGTATCGGAATTAAATACAAAAGGCACAATGCCGACTTAAGTACAAGATAACTGACTCTTCTTACTGACTATGTTTTGAACCATTCCTGTGACACTAGTTATAGATTCCGATGCTTCACATCAGGTTTACTGTATGCCTCTGATCTTATTATTGACGATGAAACACAGAAATTAAATCTTAATTAAATACAAAAGGCACAATGCCGATATAAGTATAAGAAGAATGGGTCTTCTCACTGTCTATGTTTTGAACCATTCCTGTGACACTAGTTATAGATTCCGATGCTTCACTTCAGGTTTACCGTATCCCTCTGACCTTCTTATTGACGATGAAACACAGACGTTGCATCCTAATTAAATACAAAAGGCACAATGCCGACTCAAGTACAAGAAGACTGGCTCTTCTTACTGTCTATGTTTTGAACCATTTCTGTGACACTAGTTATAGATTCCGATGCTTGACTTCAGTTTTACTGTATCCCTCTGACCTTCTTAATGACGAAAAAACACAGATATTGCATCGGAATTAAATACAAAAGGCACAATGCTGACTTAAGTACAAGAAGACGGACCCTTCTTACTGTTTATGTTTTGAACCATTCCTGTGACACTAGTTATAGATTCCGATGCTTCACTTCAGGTTTACTGTATCCCTCTGACTTTCGTATTGACGATGAAACACAGAAATTGCATCGGAATAAAATACAAAAGGCACAATGCCGACTTAAGTACAAAAAGACTGACTGTTCTTACTGTCTATGATTTGAACAATTCCTGTGACACTAGTTATAGATTCCGATGCTTCACTTCAGGTATACTGTATCCCTCTGACCTTCTTATTGACGATGAAACACAGAAATTGCATCGGAATTAAATACAAAAGGCACAATGCCGACTTAAGTACAAGATAACTGACTCTTCTTACTGACTATGTTTTGAACCATTCCTGTGACACTAGTTATAGATTCCGATGCTTCACATCAGGTTTACTGTATGCCTCTTACCTTATTATTGACGATGAAACACAGAAAGTAAATCTAAATTAAATACAAAAGGCACAATGCCGAATTAAGTACAAGAAGACTGACTCTTCCAACTGTCTATGTTTTGAACCATTCCTGTGACACTAGTTATAGATTCCGATGCTTCACTTCAGGTTTACTGTATCCCTCTGACGCTCTTATTGACGATGAAACACAGAAGTTGCATCCGAATTAAATACAAAAGGCACAATGTCGACCCAAGTACAAGAAGTCTGGCTCTTCTTACTGTCTAAGTTTTGAACCATTCCTGTGACACTAGTTATAGATTCCGATGCTTCAGTTCAGGTTCACTGTCTCCCTGTGACCTTCTTATTGACGATGAAACACAGAAATTGCATCGGAAATAAATACAAAAGGCACAATGCCTACTTATGTACAAGAAAACTGACTCTTCTTACTGTCTATGTTTTGAACCATTCCTGTGACACTAGTTGTAGATTCCGATGCTTCACTTCAGGTTTACTGTATCCCTCTGACCTTCTTATTGACGATGAAACACGTAAATTGCATCGTAATTAAATACAAAAGGCACAATGCCGATATAAGTATAAGAAGAATGGGTCTTCTTACTGTCTATGTTTTGAACCATTCTGTGACACTAGTTATAGATTCCGATGCTTCACTTCAGGTTTACCGTATCCCTCTGACCTTCTTATTGACGATGAAACTCAGACGTTGCATCCTAATTAAATACAAAATGCACAATGCCGACTCAAGTACAAGAAGACTGGCTCTTCTTACTGTCTATGTTTTGAACCATTTCTGTGACACTAGTTATAGATTCCGATGCTTGACTTTAGTTTTACTGTATCCCTCTGACCTTCTTAATGACGAAAAAACACAGATATTGCATCGGAATTAAATACAAAAGGCACAATGCTGACTAAAGTACAAGAAGACGGACCCTTCTTACTGTCTATGTTTTGAACCATTCCTGTGACACTGGTTATAGATTCCGATGCTTCACTTCAGGTTTACTGTATCCCTCTGACTTTCGTATTGACGATGAAACACAGATATTGCATCGGAATTAAATACAAAAGGCACAATGCTGACTTAAGTACAAGAAGACGGACCCTTCTTACTGTTTATGTTTTGAACCATTCCTGTGACACTAGTTATAGATTCCGATGCTTCACTTCAGGTTTACTGTATCCCTCTGACTTTCGTATTGACGATGAAACACAGAAATTGCATCGGAATAAAATACAAAAGGCACAATGCCGACTTAAGTACAAAAAGACTGACTGTTCTTACTGTCTATGATTTGAACAATTCCTGTGACACTAGTTATAGATTCTGATGCTTCACTTCAGGTATACTGTATCCCTCTGACCTTCTTATTGACGATGAAACACAGAAATTGCATCGGAATTAAATACAAAAGGCACAATGCCGACTTAAGTACAAGATAACTGACTCTTCTTACTGACTATGTTTTGAACCATTCCTGTGACACTAGTTATAGATTCCGATGCTTCACATCAGGTTTACTGTATGCCTCTGACCTTATTATTGACGATGAAACACAGAAATTAAATCTTAATTAAATACAAAAGGCACAATGCCGAATTAAGTACAAGAAGACTGACTCTTCCAACTGTCTATGTTTTGAACCATTCCTGTGACACTAGTTATAGATTCCGATGCTTCACTTCAGGTTTACTGTATCCCTCTGACGCTCTTATTGACGATGAAACACAGAAGTTGCATCCGAATTAAATAGAAAAGGCACAATGTCGACCCAAGTACAAGAAGACTGGCTCTTCTTACTGTCTTAGATTTGAACCATTCCTGTGACACTAGTTATAGATGCCGATGCTTCAGTTCAGGTTCACTGTCTCCCTGTGACCTTCTTATTGACGATGAAACACAGAAATTGCATCGGAATTAAATACAAAAGGCACAATGCCGACTTATGTACAAGAAAATTGACTCTTCTTAGTGTCTATGTTTTGAACCATTCCTGTGACACTAGTTGTAGATTCCGATGCTTCAGGTTTACTGTATCACTCTGACCTTCTTATTGCCGATGAAACACGTAAATTGCATCGTAATTAAATACAAAAGGCACAATGCCGATATAAGTATAAGAAGAATTGGTCTTCTTACTGTCTATGTTTGAACCATTCCTGTGACACTAGTTATAGATTCCGATGCTTCACTTCAGGTTTACCGTATCCCTCTGACCTTCTTATTGACGATGAAACACAGACGTTGCATCCTAATTAAATACAAAAGGCACAATGCCGACTCAAGTACAAGAAGACTGGCTCTTCTTACTGTCTATGTTTTGAACCGTTTCTGTGACACTAGTTATAGATTCCGATGCTTGACTTCAGTTTTACTGTATCCCTCTGACCTTCTTAATGACGAAAAAACACAGATATTGCATCGGAATTAAATACAAAAGGCACAATGCTGACTAAAGTACAAGAAGACGGACCCTTCTTACTGTCTATGTTTTGAAACATTCCTGTGACACTGGTTATAGATTCCGATGCTTCACTTCAGGTTTACTGTATCCCTCTGACTTTCGTATTGACGACGAAACACAGAAATTGCATCGGAATAAAATACAAAAGGCACAATGCCGAATTAAGTACACGAAGACTGACTGTTCCTACTGTCTATGTTTTGAACCATTCCTGTGACACTAGTTATAGATTCCGATGCTTCACTTCAGGTTTACTGTATCCCTCTGACGCTCTTATTGACGATGAAACACAGAAGTTGCATCCGAATTAAATAGAAAAGGCACAATGCCGACACAAGTACAAGAAGGCTGGCTCTTATTACTGTCTATGTTTTGAACCATTTCTGTGACACTAGTTATAGATTCCGATGCTTCCCTTCAGGTTTACTGCATCCCTCAGACCTTCTTATTGACGAAGAAGCACAGAAATTGGATCGTAATTATATTCAAAAGGCCCAATGCCGACCTAAGTACAAGAAAACTGACTCTTCTTACTGTCTATGATTTGAACCATTCCTGTGACACTAATTATAGATTCCGATACTTCAGTTCAGGTTTACTGTCTCCCTGTGACCTTCTTATTGACGATGAAACACAGAAATTGCATCGGAATTAATTACAAAAGGCACAATGCCGACTTATGTACAAGAAAACTGACTCTTCTTACTGTCTATGTTTTGAACCATTCCTTAGACACTAGTTATAGATTCCGATGCTTCACTTCAGGTTTACTGTATTCCTCTGACGTTCTTATTGACGATGAAACACGTAAATTGCATCGGAATTAAATACAAAAGGCACAATGCCGACTTAAGTACAAGAAGACTGACCCTTCTTACTGTCTATGTTTTGAACCATTCCTGTGACACTAGTTATAGATTCCGATGCTTCACTTCAGGTTTACTGTATCCCTCTGACTTTCGAATTGACGATGAAACACAGAAATTGAATCGGAATAAAATACAAAAGGCACAATGCCGACTTAAGTACAAAAAGACTGACTGTTCTTACTGTCTATGATTTGAACAATTCCTGTGACACTAGTTATAGATTCCGATGCTTCACTTCAGGTATACTGTATCCCTCTGACCTTCTTATTGACGATGAAACACAGAAATTGCATCGGAATTAAATACAAAATCACAATGCTGACTTAAGTACAAGATAACGGACTCTTCTTACTGACTATGTTTTGAACCATTCCTGTAACACTAGTTATAGATTCCGATGCTTCACATCAGGTTTACTGTATGCCTCTGACCTTATTATTGACGATGAAACACAGAAATTAAATCTTAATTAAATACAAAAGGCGCAATGCCGAATTAAGTACAAGAAGACTGACTGTTCCTACTGTCTATGTTTTGAACCATTCCTGTGACACTAGTTATAGACTCCGATGCTTCACTTCAGGTTTACTGTATCCCTCTGACGCTCTTATTGACGATGAAACACAGAAGTTGCATCCGAATTAAATAGAAAAGGCACAATGCCGACACAAGTACCAGAAGGCTGGCTCTTATTACTGTCTATGTTTTGAAACATTTCTGTGACACTAGTTATAGATTCCGATGCTTCCCTTCAGGTTTACTGCATCCCTCAGACCTTCTTATTGACGAAGAACCACAGAAATTGCATCGTAATTATATTCAAAAGGCCCAATGCCGACCTAAGTACAAGAAAACTGACTCTTCTTACTGTCTATGATTTGAACCATTCCTGTGACACTAGTTATAGATTCCGATACTTCAGTTCAGGTTTACTGTCTCCCTGTGACCTTCTTATTGACGATGAAACACAGAAATTGCATCGGAATTAATTACAAAAGGCACAATGCCGACTTATGTACAAGAAAACTGACTCTTCTTACTGTCTATGTTTTGAACCATTCCTTAGACACTAGTTATAGATTCCGATGCTTCACTTCAGGTTTACTGTATTCCTCTGACGTTCTTATTGACGATGAAACACGTAAATTGCATCGGAATTAAATACAAAAGGCACAATGCCGACTTAAGTACAAGAAGACTGACCCTTCTTACTGTCTATGTTTTGAACCTTTCCTGTGACACTAGTTATAGATTCCGATGCTTCACTTAAGGTTTACTGTATCCCTCTGACTCTCGTATTGACGATGAAACACAGAAATTGCATCGGAATTAAATACAAAAGGCACAATGCCGACTTAAGTACAAAAAGACTGACTCTTCTTACTGTCTATGTTTTGAACCATTCCTGTGACACTAGTTATAGTTTCCGATGCTTCACTTCAGGTTTACTGTATCCCTCTGACCTTCTTATTGACGATGAAACACGTAAATTGCATCGCAATTAAATACAAAAGGCACAATGCCGACTTAAGTACAAGAAGAATGCCTCTTCTTACTGTCTATGTTTTGAACCATTCCTGTGACACTAGTTATAGATTCCGATGCTTCACTTCAGATTTACTGTATCCCTCTGAGCTTCTTATTGACGATGAAACACAGAAATTGCATCGGAATTAATTACAAAAGGCACAATGCCGACTTAAGTTCAAGAAGACAGATCCTTCTTACTTTCTATGTTTTGAACCATTCCTGTGACTCTAGTTATAGATTCCGATGCTTCACTTCAGTTTTACTGTATCCCTCTGACCTTCTTAATGACGAAAAAACACAGATATTGCATCGTAATTAAATACAAAAGGCACAATGCCGATATAAGTATAAGAAGAATGGGTCTTCTTACTGTCTATGTTTTGAACCATTCCTGTGACACTAGTTATAGATTCCGATGCTTCACTTCAGGTTTACCGTATCCCTCTGACCTTCTTATTGACGATGAAACACAGACGTTGCATCCTAATTAAATACAAAAGGCACAATGCCGACTCAAGTACAAGAAGACTGGCTCTTCTTACTGTCTATGTTTTGAACCATTTCTGTGACACTAGTTATAGATTCCGATGCTTGACTTCAGTTTTACTGTATCCCTCTGACCTTCTTAATGACGAAAAAACACAGATATTGCATCGGAAGTAAATACAAAAGGCACAATGCTGACTTAAGTACAAGAAGACGGACCCTTCTTACTGTTTATGTTTTGAACCATTCCTGTGACACTAGTTATAGAGTCCGATGCTTCACTTCAGGTTTACTGTATCCCTCTGACTTTCGTGTTGACGATGAAACACAGACATTGCATCGGAATAAAATACAAAAGGCACAATGCCGACTTAAGTACAAAAAGACTGACTGTTCTTACTGTCTATGATTTGAACAATTCCTGTGACACTAGTTATAGATTCCGATGCTTCACTTCAGGTATACTGTATCCCTCTGACCTTCTTATTGACGATGAAACACAGAAATTGCATCCTAATTAAATACAAAAGGCACAATGCCGACTCAAGTACAAGAAGACTGGCTCTTCTTACTGTCTAAGTTTTGAACCATTCCTGTGACACTAGTTATAGATTCCGATGCTTCAGTTCAGGTTCACTGTCTCCCTGTGACCTTCTTATTGACGATGAAACACAGAAATTGCATCGGAATTAAATTCAAAATCACAATGCCGACTTAAGTACAAGATAACTGACTCTTCTTACTGACTATGTTTTGAACCATTCCTGTGACACTAGTTATAGATTCCGATGCTTCACATCAGGTTTACTGTATGCCTCTGACCTTATTATTGACGATGAAACACAGAGATTAAATCTTAATTAAATACAAAAGTCACAATGCCGAATTAAGTACAAGAAGACTGACTGTTCCTACTGTCTATGTTTTGAACCATTCCTGTGACACTAGTTATAGATTCCGATGCTTCACTTCAGGTTTACTGTATCCCTCTGACGCTCTTATTGACGATGAAACACAGAAGTTGCATCCGAATTAAATAGGAAAGGCACAATGCCGACACAAGTACAAGAAGGCTGGCTCTTATTACTGTCTATGTTTTGAACCAATTCTGTGACACTAGCTAGAGATTCCGATGCTTCCCTTCAGGTTTACTGCATCCCTCAGACCTTCTTATTGACGAAGAAGCACAGAAATTGCATCGTAATTATATTCAAAAGGCCCAATGCCGACCTAAGTACAAGAAAACTGACTCTTCTTACTGTCTATGATTTGAACCATTCCTGTGACACTAGTTATAGATTCCGATACTTCAGTTCAGGTTTACTGTCTCCCTGTGGCCTTCTTATTGACGATGAAACACAGAAATTGCATCGGAATTAATTACAAAAGGAACAATGCCGACTTATGTACAAGAAAACTGACTCTTCTTACTGTCTATGTTTTGAACCATTCCTTAGACACTAGTTATAGATTCCGATGCTTCACTTCAGGTTTACTGTATTCCTCTGACCTTCTTATTGACGATGAAACACGTAAATTGCATCGGAATTAAATACAAAAGGCACAATGCCGACTTAAGTACAAGAAGAATGCCTCTTCTTACTGTCTATGTTTTGAACCATTCCTGTGACACTAGTTATAGATTCCGATGCTTCACTTCAGATTTACTGTATCCCTCTGAGCTTCTTATTGACGATGAAACACAGAAATTGCATCGGAATTATTTACAAAAGGCACAATGCCGACATAAGTACAAGAAGACTGACATTCTTACTGTCTATGTTTTGAACCATTTCTGTGACACTAGTTATAGATTCCGATGCTTCACTTCAGGTATACTGTATCCCTCTGACCTTCTTATTGACGAAGAAATACAGAAATTGCATCGGAATTAAATACAAAAGGCACAATGCCGACTCAAGTACAAGAAGACTGGCTCTTCTTACTGTCTATGTTTTGAACCAATTCTGTGACACTAGTTATAGATTCCGATGCTTCACTTCAGGTTTACTGCATCCCTCTGACCTTCTTATTGACGAAGAAATACAGATATTGCATCGGAATTAAATACAAAAGGCACAATGCCGACTTAAGTTCAAGAAGACATATCCTTCTTACTTTCTATGTTTTGAACCATTCCTGTGACACTAGTTATAGATTCCGATGCTTCACTTCAGGTTTACTGTATCCCTCTGACTTTCGTATTGACGATCAAACACAGAAAATTCATCGGAATTAAATACAAAAGGCACAATGCCGACTTAAGTACAAAAAGACTGACTCTTCTTACTGTCTATGTTTGAGCCATTCCTGTGACAATAGTTATAGATTCCGATGCTTCACTTCAGGTTTACTGTATCCCTCTGACCTTCTTATTGACGATGAAACACGTAAATTGCATTGGAATTAAATACAAAGGGCACAATGCCGACCTAAGGACAAGAAGAATGCCCCATCTTATTGTCTATGTTTTGAACCATTCCTGTGACACTAGTTATAGATTCCGATGCTTCACTTCAGATTTACCGTATCCCTCTGAGCTTCTTATTGACGATGAAACACAGAAATTGCATCGGAATTATTTACAAAAGGCACAATGGCGACATAAGTACAAGAAGACTAGCTCTTCTTACTGTCTATGTTTTGAGCCATTCCTGTGACACTAGTTATAGATTCCGATGCTTCACTTCAGGTTTACTGTATCCCTCTGACCTTCTTATGGACGATGAAACACGTAAATTGCATCGGAATTAAATACAAAAGGCACAATGCCGACTTAAGAACAAGAAGACTGACTCCTCTTACTGTCAATGTTTGAACCATTCCTGTGACACTAGTTATAGATTCCGATGCTTTACTTCAGGTTTACTGTATCCCTCTGACCTTCTTATTGACGATCAACACAGAAAATTCATCGGAATTAAATACAAAAGGCACAATGCCGACTCAAGTACAAGAAGACTGGCTCTTCTTACTGTCTATGTTTTGAGCCATTCCTGTGACACTAGTTATAGATTCCGATGCTTCACTTCAGGTTTACTGTATCCAGCTGACCTTCTTATTGACGATGAAGCACAGAAATTGCATCGGTATTAAATACAAAAGGCAAAATGCCCACCTAAGTACAAGAAGACTGACTCTTCTTACTGTCTATGATTTGAACCAATCCTGTGACACTAGTTTTAGATTCCGATGCTTCACTTCCGGTTTCCTGTATCCCTCTGACCTCTTTATTGACGATGAAACACAGAAATCGCATCTTAATTAAATACAAAAGACACAATGCCGACTTAAGTACAAGAAGACTGACTCTTCTTACTGTCAATGTTTTCTACCATTCCGGTGACATTAGTTCTAGAATCCGATGATTCACTTCACGTTACTGTATCCAGCTGACCCTCTTATTGACGATGAAACACAGAAATTGCATCGTAATTATATACAAAAGGCACAATGCCGACTTAAGTACAAGAAGACTGACTCTTCTTACTGTCTATGTTTTGAACCATTCCTGTGACACTAGTTATAGATTCCGATGCTTCACTTCAGGTTTACTGTATCCCTCTGACCTTCTTATTGACGATGAAACATAGAAATAGCATTTTAATTAAATACAAAAGGCACAATGCCGACTTCAGTACAAGAACACTAACTCATCTTACTGTCTATGGTTTGAACCATTCCTGTGACACTAGTTATAGATTCCGATGCCTCACTTCAGGTTTACTGTATCCCTCTGACCTACGTATTGACGATGAATTACGTAAATTATATCGGAATTAAATACAAGAGGCACATTGCCGACTTAAGTACAAGAAGACTGACTCTTCTTACTGTCTATGTTTTGAACCATTCCTGTGACTCTAGTTACAGATTCCGATGCTTCATTTCAGGTTTACTGTATCCCTCTGACGATCTTATTGACGAAAAAACAGAGAAATTGTATCGGAATTAAATACAAAAGGCACAATGCCGACTCAAGTACAAGAAGACTGTCTCTTCTTACTGTCTATGTTTTGAACCATTTCTGTGACACTAGTTATAGATTCCGATTCGTCACTTCAGGTTTACTGTATCCCTCTGACCTTCTTATTGACGAAGAAACACAGATATTGCATCGGAATTAAATACAAAAGGCACAATGACGACCTAAGTACAAGAAGACTGACCCTTCTTACTGTCTATTTTTTGAACCAATCCTGTGACACTAGTTATAAATTCCGATGCTTCACTTCAGGTTTACTGTATCCCTCTGACCTTCTTATTGACAGTGAAACACAGAAATTGCATCGGAATTAAATACAAAAGGCACAATGCCGACCTTAGTACAAAAAAACTGACTCTTTTTATTGTTTATGTTTTGAACCATTCCTGTGACACTAGTTATAGATTCCGATGCTTCACTTAAGCGTTTACTCTATCCCTCTGACCTTCTTATTGACGATGAAACACAGAAATTGCATCGGAATTAAATACAAAAGGCACAATGCCGACCCAAGTACAAGAAGACTGGCTTTTCTTAATGTCTATGTTTTGAACCATTTCTGTGACACGAGTTATAGATTCCGATGGTTCACTTCAGGTTTACTGTATCCCTCTGACCTTCTTATTGACGAAGAAACACAGATATTGCATCGGAATTAAATACAAAAGGCCCAATGCCGACTTAAGTATAAGAAGACTGACCCTTCTTACTGTCTATGTTTTGAACCATTCCTGTGACACTAGTTATAGATTCCGATGCTTCACTTCAGGTTTACTGTATCCCTCTGACCTTTGTATTGACGATGAATCACAGAAACTGCATCGGAATTAAATACAAATGGCACAATGCTCACTTAAGTACAAAAAGACAGACTCTTCTTACTGTCTATGCTTTGAACCATTCCTGTGACACAAGTTATAGATTCAGATGCTTCACTTCAGGTTTACTGTATCGATCTGACCTTCATATTGACGATGAAACACAGAAATTGCATCTGAATTAAATACAAAAGGCACAATGCCGACTTAAGTACAAGATAAATGAATCTTCTTACTGTCTATGTTTTGAACTATACCTGTGACACTAGTTATTGATTCCGATGCTTCACTTCAGGTCTACTGTATCCCTCTAAGCTTCTTATTGACGATGAAACACAGAAATCGCATTGGAATTATATACAAAAGGCACAATGCCGACTTAAGTACAAGAAGACTGACTCTTCCTACTGTCTATGATTTGAACCATTCCTGTGACACTAGTTATAAATTTCCGAAGCTTCACTCCAGGTTTACTGTATCCCTTTCACCTTCCTATTCACGATGAAACACAGAAATTGCATCTTAATTAAATACAAAAGGCCCAATGCCGACTTAAGTACAAGAAGATTGACTCTTCTTACTGACAATGTTTTTGAACCATTCCTGTGACACTAGTTATAGATTCCGATGCTTCACTTCAGGTTTACTGTATCCCTCTGACCTTATTATTGACGACGAAACACAGAAATTAAATCTTAATTAAATACAAAAGGCACAATGCCGAATTAAGTACAAGAAGACTGACTCTTCCTACTGTCTATGTTTGAACCATTCCTGTGACACTAGTTATAGATTCCGATGCCTCACTTCAGGTTTACTGTATCCCTCTGACGCTCTTATTGACGATGAAACACAGAAGTTGCATATGAATTAAATACAAAAGGCACAATGCCGACCCAAGTACAAGAAGACTGGCTCTTCTTACTGTCTATGTTTTGAACCATTCCTGTGACACTAGTTATAGATTCCGATGCTTCACTTCAGGTTTACTGTGTCTCTCTGACCTTCTTATTGACGAAGAAACACATAGATTGCATCGTAATAATATTCAAAAGGCCCAATGCCGAATTAAGTACAAGAAAACTGACTCTTCTTACTGTCTATGTTTTGAACCATTCCTGTGACACTAGTTATAGATTCCGATGCTTCACTTAAGGGTTTACTGTATCCCTCTGACCTTCTTATTGACGATGAAACACAGAAATTGCATCGGAATTAAATACAAAAGGCACAATGCCGACTCAAGTGCAAGAAGACTGGCTTTTCTTACTGTCTAAGTTTTGAACCATTTCTGTAACACTAGTTATAGATTCCGATGCTTCACTTCAGGTTTACTGTATCCCTCTGAGCTTCTTATTGACGATGAAACACAGAAATTGCATCGGAATTAAATACAAAAGGCACAACGCCGACTCAAGTGCAAGAAGACTGGCTTTTCTTACTGTCTATGTTTTGAACCATTTCTGTAACACTAGTTATAGATCCCGATGCTTCACTTCAGGTTTACTGTATCCCTCTGACCTTCTTATTGACGATGAAACACGTAAATTGCATCGGAATTAAATACAAAAGGCACAATGCCGACTTAAGAACAAGAAGAATGCCCCTTCTTATTGTCTATGTTTTGAACCATTCCTGTGACACTAGTTATAGATTCCGATGCTTCACTTCAGATTTACCGTATCCCTCTGAGCTTCTTATTGACGATGAAACACAGAAATTGCATCGGAATTATTTACAAAAGGCACAATGGCGACATAAGTACAAGAAGACAGGCTCTTCTTACTGTCTATGCTTTGAGCCATTCCTGTGACACTAGTTATAGATTCCGATGCTTCACTTCAGGTTTACTATATCCCTCTGACCTTCTTATTGACGATGAAACACGTAAATTGCATCGGAATTAAATACAAAAGGCACAATGCCGACTTAAGGACAAGAAGACTGACTCCTCTTAATGTCAATGTTTTGACCATTCCTGTGACACTAGTTATAGATTCCGATGCTTTACTTCAGGTTTACTGTATCCCTCTGACCTTCTTATTGACGATCAATCACAGAAAATTCATCGGAATTAAATACAAAAGGCACAATGCCGACTCAAGTACAAGAAGACTGGCTCTTCTTACTGTCTATGTTTTGAGCCATTCCTGTGACACGAGTTATAGATTCCGATGCTTCACTTCAGGTTTACTGTATCCAGCTGACCTTCTTATTGACGATGAAGCACAGAAATTGCATCGGAATTAAATACAAAAGGCAAAATGCCCACTTAAGTACAAGAAGACTGACTCTTCTTACTGTCTATGATTTGAACCATTCCTGTGACACTAGTTATAGGTTCCCATGCTTCACTTCAGTTTTACTGTATCCCTCTGACCTTCTTATTGACGATGAAACACAGAAATTGCATCGGAATTAAATACAAAAGGCAAAATGCCCACTTAAGTACAAGAAGACTGACTCTTCTTACTGTCTATGATTTGAACCATTCCTGTGACACTAGTTATAGATTCCGATGCTTCACTTCAGGTTTCCTGTATCCCTCTGACCTCTTTATTGACGATGAAACACAGAAATCGCATCTTAATTAAATACAAAATGCACAATGCCGACTTAAGTACAAGAACACTAACTCATCTTACTGTCTATGGTTTGAACCATTCCTGTGACACTAGTTATAGATTCCGATGCCTCACTTCAGGTTTACTGTATCCCTCTGACCTACTTATTGACGATGAATTACGTAAATTATATCGGAATTAAATACAAGAGGCACATTGCCGACTTAAGTACAAGAAGACTGACTCTTCTTACTGTCTATGTTTTGAACCATTCCTGTGACTCTAGTTATAGATTCCGATGCTTCATTTCAGGTTTACTGTATCCCTCTGACGATCTTATTGACGAAAAAACACAGAAATTGTATCGGAATTTAATACAAAAGGCACAATGCCGACTCAAGTACAAGAAGACTGTCTCTTCTTACTGTCTATGTTTTGAACCATTTCTGTGACACTAGTTATAGATTCCGATTCGTCACTTCAGGTTTACTGTATCCCTCTGACCTTCTTATTGACGAAGAAACACAGATATTGCATCGGAATTAAATACAAAAGGCACAATGCCGACTTAAGTACAAGAAGACTGTCCCTTCTTACTGTCTATTTTTTGAACCAATCCTGTGACACTAGTTATAAATTCCGATGCTTCACTTAAGCGTTTACTGTATCCCTCTGACCTTCTTATTGACGATGAAACACAGAAATTGCATCGGAATTAAATACAAAAGGCACAATGCCGACTTAAGTACAAGAAAACTGAATCTTCTTACTGTCTATGTTTTGAACCATACCTGTGACACTAGTTATTGATTCCGATGCTTCACTTCAGGTTTACTGTATCCCTCTAAGCTTCTTATTGACGATGAAACACAGAAATTGCATTGGAATTATATACAAAAGGCACAATGCCGACCTAAGTACAAGAAGACTGACTCTTCCTACTGTCTATGATTTGAACCATTCCTGTGACACTAGTTATAAATTTCCGAAGCTTCACTCCAGGTTTACTGTATCCCTTACACCTTCCTATTCA
Source organism: Schistocerca piceifrons (assembly GCF_021461385.2). Classification (NCBI taxonomy): domain Eukaryota; kingdom Metazoa; phylum Arthropoda; class Insecta; order Orthoptera; family Acrididae; genus Schistocerca; species Schistocerca piceifrons. The sequence goes on along the minus strand of NC_060139.1, from coordinate 1,137,693,008 downwards.
CGATGAAACACAGAAATTGCATCTTAATTAAATACAAAAGGCCCAATGTCGACTTAAGTACAAGAAGATTGACTCTTCTTACTGACTATGTTTTTGAACCATTCCTGTGACACTAGTTATAGATTCCGATGCTTCACTTCAGGTTTACTGTATTCCCCTGACCTTATTATTGACGATGAAACACAGAAATTAAATCTTAACTAAATACAAAAGGCACAATGCCGACCCAAGCACAAGAAGACTGGCTCTTCTTACTGTCTATGTTTTGAACCATTTCTGTGACACTAGTTATAGATTCCGATGCTTCGCTTCAGATTTACTGTATCCAGCTGACTTTCTTATTGACGATGAAGCACAGAAATTGCATCGGAATTAACTACAAAAGGCAAAATGCCCACTTAAGTACAAGAAGACCGACTCTTCTTACTGTCTATGAATTGAACCATTCCTGTTACACTAGTTATAGGTTCCCATGCTTCACTTCAGTTTTACTGTATCCCTCTGACCTTCGTATTGACGATGAAACACAGAAATTGCATCGGAATTAAATACAAAAGGCACAATGGCGACATTAGTACAAGAAGACTGACTCTTCCTAATGTCTATGTTTTGAACCAATCCTGTGACACTAGTTGTAGATTCCGATGCTTCACTTCAGGTTTACTGTATCCCTGTGACCTTCTTATTGACAATGAAACACGTAAATTGCATCGGAATTAAATACAAAAGGCACAATGCCGATATAAGTATAAGAAGAATGGGTCTTCTTACTGTCAAAGTTTTGAACCATTCCTGTGACACTAGTTATAGATTCCGATGCTTCACTTCACGTTTACCGTATCCCTCTGACCTTCTTATTGACGATGAAACACAGACGTTGCATCCTAATTAAATACAAAAGGCTCAATGCCGACTCAAGTACAAGAAGGCTGGCTCTTCTTACTGTCTATGTTTTGAACCATTTCTGTGACACTAGTTATAGATTCCGATGCTTGACTTCAGTTTTACTGTATCCCTCTGACCTTCTTAATGACGAAAAAACACAGATATTTCATCGGAATTAAATACAAAAGGCACAATGCTAACTTAAGTACAAGAAGACGGACCCTTCTTACTGTCTATGTTTTGAACCATTCCTGTGACACTAGTTATAGATTCCGATGCTTCACTTCAGGTTTACTGTATCCCTCTGACTTTCGTATTGACGATGAAACACAGAAATTGCATCGGAATAAAATACAAAAGGCACAATGCCGACTTACGTACAAAAAGACTGACTGTTCTTACTGTCTATGATTTGAACAATCCCTGTGACACTAGTTATAGATTCCGATGCTTCACTTCAGGTATACTGTATCCCTCTGACCTTCTTATTGACGATGAAACACAGAAATTGCATCGGAATTAAATACAAAAGGCACAATGCCGACTTAAGTACAAGATAACTGACTATTCTTACTGACTATGTTTTGAACCATTCCTGTGACACTAGTTATAGATTCCGATGCTTCACATCAGGTTTACGGTATGCCTCTGACCTGATTATTGACGATGAAACACAGAAATTAAATCTTAATAAAATACAAAAGGCACAATGCCGAATTAAGTACAAGAAGACTGACTGTTCCTACTGTCTATGTTTTGAACCATTCCTGTGACACTAGTTATAGATTCCGATGCTTCACTTCAGGTTTACTGTATCCCTCTGACGCTCTTATTGACGATGAAACACAGAAGTTGCATCCGAATTAAATAGAAAAGGCACAATGCCGACACAAGTACAAGAAGGCTGGCTCTTATTACTGTCTATGTTTTGAAACATTTCTGTGACACTAGTTATAGATTCCGATGCTTCCCTTCAGGTTTACTGCATCCCTCAGACCTTCTTATTGACGAAGAACCACAGAAATTGCATCGTAATTATATTCAAAAGGCCCAATGCCGACCTAAGTACAAGAAAACTGACTCTTCTTACTGTCTATGATTTGAACCATTCCTGTGACACTAGTTATAGATTCCGATACTTCAGTTCAGGTTTACTGTCTCCCTGTGACCTTCTTATTGACGATGAAACACAGAAATTGCATCGGAATTAATTACAAAAGGCACAATGCCGACTTATGTACAAGAAAACTGACTCTTCTTACTGTCTATGTTTTGAACCATTCCTTAGACACTAGTTATAGATTCAGATGCTTCACTTCAGGTTTACTGTATTCCTCTGACCTTCGTATTGACGATGAAACACGTAAATTGCATCGGAATTAAATACAAAAGGCACAATGCCGACTTAAGTACAAGAAGACTGACCCTTCTTACTGTCTATGTTTTGAACCTTTCCTGTGACACTAGTTATAGATTCCGATGCTTCACTTCAGGTTTACTGTATCCCTCTGACTTTCGTATTGACGATGAAACACAGAAATTGCATCGGAATTAAATACAAAAGGCACAATGCCGACTTAAGTACAAAAAGACTACTCTTCTTAGTGTGTATGTTTTGAACCATTCCTGTGACACTAGTTATAGATTCCGATGCTTCACTTCAGGTTTACTGTATCCCTCTGACCTTCTTATTGACGATGAAACACGTAAATTGCATCGGAATTAAATACAAAAGGCACAATGCCGACTTAAGTACAAGAAGAATGCCTCTTCTTACTGTCTATGATTTGAACCATTCCTGTGACACTAGTTATAGATTCCGATGCTTCACTTCAGATTTACTGTATCCCTCTGAGCTTCTTATTGACGATGAAACACAGAAATTGCATCGGAATTAATTACAAAAGGCACAATGCCGACATAAGTACAAGAAGACTGACTCTTCTTACTGTCTATACTTTGAACCATTTCTGTGACGCTAGTTATAGATTCCGATGCTTCACTTCAGGTATACTGTATCCCTCTGACCTTCTTATTGACGAAGAAATACAGAAATTGCATCGGAATTAAACACAAAAGGCACAATGCCGACTCAAGTACAAGAAGACTGGCTCTTCTTACTGTCTATGTTTTGAACCATTTCTGTGACACTAGTTATAGATTCCGATGCTTCACTTCAGGTTTACTGCATCCCTCTGACCTTATTATTGACGAAGAAATACAGATATTGCATCGGAATTAAATACAAAAGGCACAATGCCGACTTAAGTTCAAGAAGACAGATCCTTCTTACGGTCCATATTTTGAACCATTCCTGTGACTCTAATTATAGATTCCGATGCTTCACTTCAGGTTTACTGTATCCCTTTGACCTTCGTATTGACGATGAAACACAGAAATTGCACCGGAATTAAAAAAAAATTCACAATGCCGACTTAAGTACAAAAAGACTGACTCTAGTTACTGTCTATTTTTTGAACCGTGCCTGTGACACTAGTTATAGATTCCGATGCTTCACTTCAGATTTACCGTATCCCTCTGAGCTTCTTATTGACGATGAAACACAGAAATTGCATCGGAATTATTTACAAAAAGCACAATGGCGACATAAGTACAAGAAGACTGGCTCTTCTTACTGTCTATGTTTTGAGCCATTCCTGTGACACTAGTTATAGATTCCGATGCTTCACTTCAGGTTTACTGTATCCAGCTGACCTTCTTATTGACAATGAAGCACAGAAATTGCATCGGAATTAAATACAAAAGGCAAAATGCCGACATTATTACAAGAAGACTGACTCTTCCTAATGTCTATGTTTTGAACCAATCCTGTGACACTAGTTTTAGATTCCGATGCTTCACTTCAGGTTTCCTGTGTCCCTCTGACCTCTTTATTGACGATAAAACACAGAAATCGCATCTTAATTAAATACAAAAGGCACAATGAAGACTTAAGTACAAGAAGACTGACTCTTCTTACTGTCAATGTTTTCTACCATTCTGGTGACATTAGTTATAGAATCCGATGATTCACTTCAGGTAACTGTATCCAGCTGACCTTCTTATTGACGATGAAACACAGAAATTGCATCGTAATTATATACAAAAAGCACAATGCCGACTTAAGTACAAGAAGACTGACTCTTCTTACTGTCTATGTTTTGAACCATTCCTGTGACACTAGTTATAGATTCCGATGCTTCACTTCAGGTTTACTGTATCCCTCTGACCTTCTTATTGACGATGAAACATAGAAATAGCATTTTAATTAAATACAAAAGGCACAATGCCGACTTCAGTACAAGAACACTAACTCATCTTACTGTCTATGGTTTGAACCATTCCTGTGACACGAGTTATAGATTCCGATGCCTCACTTCAGGTTTACTGTATCCCTCTGACCTACTTATTGACGATGAATTACGTAAATTATATAGGAATTAAATACAAGGGGCACATTGCCGACTTAAGTACAAGAAGACGGACCCTTCTTACTGTCTATGTTTTGAACCATTCCTGTGACACTAGTTATAGATTCCGATGCTTCACTTCAGGTTTACTGTATCCCTCTGACTTTCGTATTGACGATGAAACACAGAAATTGCATCGGAATTAAATACAAAAGGCACAATGCTAACTTAAGTACAAGAAGACGGACCCTTCTTACTGTCTATGTTTTGAACCATTCCTGTGACACTAGTTATAGATTCCGATGCTTCACTTCAGGTTTACTGTATCCCTCTGACTTTCGTATTGACGATGAAACACAGAAATTGCATCGGAATAAAATACAAAAGGCACAATGCCGACTTACGTACAAAAAGACTGACTGTTCTTACTGTCTATGATTTGAACAATCCCTGTGACACTAGTTATAGATGCCGATGCTTCACTTCAGGTATACTGTATCCCTCTGACCTTCTTATTGACGATGAAACACAGAAATTGCATCGGAATTAAATACAAAAGGCACAATGCCGACTTAAGTACAAGATAACTGACTCTTCTTACTGACTATGTTTTGAACCATTCCTGTGACACTAGTTATAGATTCCGATGCTTCACATCAGGTTTACTGTATGCCTCTGACCTGATTATTGACGATGAAACACAGAAATTAAATCTTAATAAAATACAAAAGGCACAATGCCGAATTAAGTACAAGAAGACTGACTGTTCCTACTGTCTATGTTTTGAACCATTCCTGTGACACTAGTTATAGATTCCGATGCTTCACTTCAGGTTTACTGTATCCCTCTGACGCTCTTATTGACGATGAAACACAGAAGTTGCATCCGAATTAAATAGAAAAGGCACAATGCCGACACAAGTACAAGAAGGCTGGCTCTTATTACTGTCTATGTTTTGAAACATTTCTGTGACACTAGTTATAGATTCCGATGCTTCCCTTCAGGTTTACTGCATCCCTCAGACCTTCTTATTGACGAAGAACCACAGAAATTGCATCGTAATTATATTCAAAAGGCCCAATGCCGACCTAAGTACAAGAAAACTGACTCTTCTTACTGTCTATGAATTGAACCATTCCTGTTACACTAGTTATAGGTTCCCATGCTTCACTTCAGTTTTACTGTATCCCTCTGACCTTCGTATTGACGATGAAACACAGAAATTGCATCGGAATTAAATACAAAAGGCACAATGGCGACATTAGTACAAGAAGACTGACTCTTCCTAATGTCTATGTTTTGAACGAATCCTGTGACACTAGTTGTAGATTCCGATGCTTCACTTCAGGTTTACTGTATCCCTGTGACCTTCTTATTGACAATGAAACACGTAAATTGCATCGGAATTAAATACAAAAGGCACAATGCCGATATAAGTATAAGAAGAATGGGTCTTCTTACTGTCAAAGTTTTGAACCATTCCTGTGACACTAGTTATAGATTCCGATGCTTCACTTCACGTTTACCGTATCCCTCTGACCTTCTTATTGACGATGAAACACAGACGTTGCATCCTAATTAAATACAAAAGGCTCAATGCCGACTCAAGTACAAGAAGGCTGACTCTTCTTACTGTCTATGTTTTGAACCATTTCTGTGACACTAGTTATAGATTCCGATGCTTGACTTCAGTTTTACTGTATCCCTCTGACCTTCTTAATGACGAAAAAACACAGATATTGCATCGGAATTAAATACAAAAGGCACAATGCTAACTTAAGTACAAGAAGACGGACCCTTCTTACTGTCTATGTTTTGAACCATTCCTGTGACACTAGTTATAGATTCCGATGCTTCACTTCAGGTTTACTGTATCCCTCTGACTTTCGTATTGACGATGAAACACAGAAATTGCATCGGAATAAAATACAAAAGGCACAATGCCGACTTACGTACAAAAAGACTGACTGTTCTTACTGTCTATGATTTGAACAATCCCTGTGACACTAGTTATAGATTCCGATGCTACACTTCAGGTATACTGTATCCCCCTGACCTTCTTATTGACGATGAAACACAGAAATTGCATCGGAATTAAATACAAAAGGCACAATGCCGACTTAAGTACAAGATAACTGACTCTTCTTACTGACTATGTTTTGAACCATTCCTGTGACACTAGTTATAGATTCCGATGCTTCACATCAGGTTTACGGTATGCCTCTGACCTGATTATTGACGATGAAACACAGAAATTAAATCTTAATAAAATACAAAAGGCACAATGCCGAATTAAGTACAAGAAGACTGACTGTTCCTACTGTCTATGTTTTGAACCATTCCTGTGACACTAGTTATAGATTCCGATGCTTCACTTCAGGTTTACTGTATCCCTCTGACGCTCTTATTGACGATGAAACACAGAAGTGCATCCGAATTAAATAGAAAAGGCACAATGCCGACACAAGTACAAGAAGGCTGGCTCTTATTACTGTCTATGTTTTGAAACATTTCTGTGACACTAGTTATAGATTCCGATGCTTCCCTTCAGGTTTACTGCATCCCTCAGACCTTCTTATTGACGAAGAACCACAGAAATTGCATCGTAATTATATTCAAAAGGCCCAATGCCGACCTAAGTACAAGAAAACTGACTCTTCTTACTGTCTATGATTTGAACCATTCCTGTGACACTAGTTATAGATTCCGATACTTCAGTTCAGGTTTACTGTCTCCCTGTGACCTTCTTATTGACGATGAAACACAGAAATTGCATCGGAATTAATTACAAAAGGCACAATGCCGACTTATGTACAAGAAAACTGACTCTTCTTACTGTCTATGTTTTGAACCATTCCTTAGACACTAGTTATAGATTCAGATGCTTCACTTCAGGTTTACTGTATTCCTCTGACCTTCGTATTGACGATGAAACACGTAAATTGCATCGGAATTAAATACAAAAGGCACAATGCCGACTTAAGTACAAGAAGACTGACCCTTCTTACTGTCTATGTTTTGAACCTTTCCTGTGACACTAGTTATAGATTCCGATGCTTCACTTCAGGTTTACTGTATCCCTCTGACTTTCGTATTGACGATGAAACACAGAAATTGCATCGGAATTAAATACAAAAGGCACAATGCCGACTTAAGTACAAAAAAACTACTCTTCTTAGTGTGTATGTTTTGAACCATTCCTGTGACACTAGTTATAGATTCCGATGCTTCACTTCAGGTTTACTGTATCCCTCTGACCTTCTTATTGACGATGAAACACGTAAATTGCATCGGAATTAAATACAAAAGGCACAATGCCGACTTAAGTACAAGAAGAATGCCTCTTCTTACTGTCTATGATTTGAACCATTCCTGTGACACTAGTTATAGATTCCGATGCTTCACTTCAGATTTACTGTATCCCTCTGAGCTTCTTATTGACGATGAAACACAGAAATTGCATCGGAATTAATTACAAAAGGCACAATGCCGACATAAGTACAAGAAGACTGACTCTTCTTACTGTCTATACTTTGAACCATTTCTGTGACGCTAGTTATAGATTCCGATGCTTCACTTCAGGTATACTGTATCCCTCTGACCTTCTTATTGACGAAGAAATACAGAAATTGCATCGGAATTAAACACAAAAGGCACAATGCCGACTCAAGTACAAGAAGACTGGCTCTTCTTACTGTCTATGTTTTGAACCATTTCTGTGACACTAGTTATAGATTCCGATGCTTCACTTCAGGTTTACTGCATCCCTCTGACCTTCTTATTGACGAAGAAATACAGATATTGCATCGGAATTAAATACAAAAGGCACAATGCCGACTTAAGTTCAAGAAGACAGATCCTTCTTACGGTCCATATTTTGAACCATTCCTGTGACTCTAATTATAGATTCCGATGCTTCACTTCAGGTTTACTGTATCCCTTTGACCTTCGTATTGACGATGAAACACAGAAATTGCACCGGAATTAAAAAAAAATTCACAATGCCGACTTAAGTACAAAAAGACTGACTCTAGTTACTGTCTATTTTTTGAACCATGCCTGTGACACTAGTTATAGATTTCGATGCTTCACTTCAGATTTACCGTATCCCTCTGAGCTTCTTATTGACGATGAAACACAGAAATTGCATCGGAATTATTTACAAAAAGCACAATGGCGACATAAGTACAAGAAGACTGGCTCTTCTTACTGTCTATGTTTTGAGCCATTCCTGTGACACTAGTTATAGATTCCGATGCTTCACTTCAGGTTTACTGTATCCAGCTGACCTTCTTATTGACGATGAAGCACAGAAATTGCATCGGAATTAAATACAAAAGGCAAAATGCCGACATTATTACAAGAAGACTGACTCTTCCTAATGTCTATGTTTTGAACCAATCCTGTGACACTAGTTTTAGATTCCGATGCTTCACTTCAGGTTTCCTGTGTCCCTCTGACCTCTTTATTGACGATAAAACACAGAAATCGCATCTTAATTAAATACAAAAGGCACAATGAAGACTTAAGTACAAGAAGACTGACTCTTCTTACTGTCAATGTTTTCTACCATTCTGGTGACATTAGTTATAGAATCCGATGATTCACTTCAGGTAACTGTATCCAGCTGACCTTCTTATTGACGATGAAACACAGAAATTGCATCGTAATTATATACAAAAAGCACAATGCCGACTTAAGTACAAGAAGACTGACTCTTCTTACTGTCTATGTTTTGAACCATTCCTGTGACACTAGTTATAGATTCCGATGCTTCACTTCAGGTTTACTGTATCCCTCTGACCTTCTTATTGACGATGAAACATAGAAATAGCATTTTAATTAAATACAAAAGGCACAATGCCGACTTCAGTACAAGAACACTAACTCATCTTACTGTCTATGGTTTGAACCATTCCTGTGACACGAGTTATAGATTCCGATGCCTCACTTCAGGTTTACTGTATCCCTCTGACCTACTTATTGACGATGAATTACGTAAATTATATAGGAATTAAATACAAGGGGCACATTGCCGACTTAAGTACAAGAAGACTGACTCTTCCTACTGTCTATGTTTTGAACCATTCCTGTGACACTAGTTATTGATTCCGATGCTTCACTTCAGGTTTACTGTATCCCTCTGACTTTCGTATTGACGATGAAACACAGAAATTGCATCGGAATTAAATACAAAAGGCACAATGCTAACTTAAGTACAAGAAGACGGACCCTTCTTACTGTCTATGTTTTGAACCATTCCTGTGACACTAGTTATAGATTCCGATGCTTCACTTCAGGTTTACTGTATCCCTCTGACTTTCGTATTGACGATGAAACACAGAAATTGCATCGGAATAAAATACAAAAGGCACAATGCCGACTTACGTACAAAAAGACTGACTGTTCTTACTGTCTATGATTTGAACAATCCCTGTGACACTAGTTATAGATGCCGATGCTTCACTTCAGGTATACTGTATCCCTCTGACCTTCTTATTGACGATGAAACACAGAAATTGCATCGGAATTAAATACAAAAGGCACAATGCCGACTTAAGTACAGGATAACTGACTCTTCTTACTGACTATGTTTTGAACCATTCCTGTGACACTAGTTATAGATTCCGATGCTTCACATCAGGTTTACTGTATGCCCCTGACCTGATTATTGACGATGAAACACAGAAATTAAATCTTAATAAAATACAAAAGGCACAATGCCGAATTAAGTACAAGAAGACTGACTGTTCCTACTGTCTATGTTTTGAACCATTCCTGTGACACTAGTTATAGATTCCGATGCTTCACTTCAGGTTTACTGTATCCCTCTGACGCTCTTATTGACGATGAAACACAGAAGTTGCATCCGAATTAAATAGAAAAGGCACAATGCCGACACAAGTACAAGAAGGCTGGCTCTTATTACTGTCTATGTTTTGAAACATTTCTGTGACACTAGTTATAGATTCCGATGCTTCCCTTCAGATTTACTGTATCCCTCTGAGCTTCTTATTGACGATGAAACACAGAAATTGCATCGGAATTAATTACAAAAGGCACAATGCCGACATAAGTACAAGAAGACAGACTCTTCTTACTGTCTATACTTTGAACCATTTCTGTGACACTAGTTATAGATTCCGATGCTTCACTTCAGGTATACTGTATCCCTCTGACCTTCTTATTGACGAAGAAATACAGAAATTGCATCGGAATTAAGCACAAAAGGCACAATGCCGACTCAAGTACAAGAAGACTGGCTCTTCTTACTGTCTATGTTTTGAACCATTTCTGTGACACTAGTTATAGATTCCGATGCTTCACTTCAGGTTTACTGCATCCCTCTGACCTTCTTATTGACGAAGAAATACACATATTGCATCGGAATTAAATACAAAAGGCACAATGCCGACTTAAGTTCAAGAAGACAGATCCTTCTTACGGTCCATATTTTGAACCATTCCTGTGACTCTAATTATAGATTCCGATGCTTCACTTCAGGTTTACTGTATCCCTTTGACCTTCGTATTGACGATGAAACACAGAAATTGCACCGGAATTAAAAAAAAATTCACAATGCCGACTTAAGTACAAAAAGACTGACTCTAGTTACTGTCTATTTTTTGAACCATGCCTGTGACACTAGTTATAGATTCCGATGCTTCACTTCAGATTTACCGTATCCCTCTGAGCTTCTTATTGACGATGAAACACAGAAATTGCATCGGAATTATTTACAAAAAGCACAATGGCGACATAAGTACAAGAAGACTGGCTCTTCTTACTGTCTATGTTTTGAGCCATTCCTGTGACACTAGTTATAGATTCCGATGCTTCACTTCAGGTTTACTGTATCCAGCTGACCTTCTTATTGACGATGAAGCACAGAAATTGCATCGGAATTAAATACAAAAGCCAAGATGCCGACATTATTACAAGAAGACTGACTCTTCCTAATGTCTATGTTTTGAACCAATCCTGTGACACTAGTTTTAGATTCCGATGCTTCACTTCAGGTTTCCTGTGTCCCTCTGACCTCTTTATTGACGATAAAACACAGAAATCGCATCTTAATTAAATACAAAAGGCACAATGAAGACTTAAGTACAAGAAGACTGACTCTTCTTACTGTCAATGTTTTCTACCATTCTGGTGACATTAGTTATAGAATCCGATGATTCACTTCAGGTAACTGTATCCAGCTGACCTTCTTATTGACGATGAAACACAGAAATTGCATCGTAATTATATACAAAAACCACAATGCCGACTTAAGTACAAGAAGACTGACTCTTCTTACTGTCTATGTTTTGAACCATTCCTGTGACACTAGTTATAGATTCCGATGCTTCACTTCAGGTTTACTGTATCCCTCTGACCTTCTTATTGACGAAGAAACATAGAAATAGCATTTTAATTAAATACAAAAGGCACAATGCCGACTTCAGTATAAGAACACTAACTCATCTTACTGTCTATGATTTGAACCATTCCTGTGACACTAGTTATAGATTCCGATGCTTCACTTCAGGTTTACTGTATTCCTCTGACCTTCTTATTGACGATGAAACACGTAAATTGCATCTGAATTAAATACAAAAGGCACAATGCCGACTTAAGTACAAGAAGACTGACCCTTCTTACTGTCTATGCTTTGAACCTTTCCTGTGACACTAATTATAGATTCCGATGCTTCACTTCAGGTTTACTGTATCCCTCTGACTTTCGTATTGACGATGAAACACAGAAATTGCATCGGAATTAAATACAAAAGGCACAATGCCGACTTAAGTACAAAAAGACTGACTCTTCTTAGTGTCTATGTTTTGAACCATTCCTGTGACACTAGTTATAGATTCCGATGCTTCACTTCAGGTTTACTGTATCCCTCTGACCTTCATATTGACGATGAAACACGTAAATTGCATCGGAATTAAATACAAAAGGCACAATGCCGACTTCAGTACAAGAAGAATGCCTCTTCTTACTGTCTATGTTTTGAACCATTCCTGTGACACTAGTTATAGATTCCGATGCTTCACTTCAGATTTACTGTATCCCTCTGAGCTTCTTATTGACGATGAAACACAGAAATTGCATCGGAATTAATTACAAAAGGCACAATGCCGACATAAGTACAAGAAGACTGACTCTTCTTACTGTCTATACTTTGAACCATTTCTGTGACACTAGTTATAGATTCCGATGCTTCACTTCAGGTATACTGTATCCCTCTGACCTTCTTATTGACGAAGAAATACAGAAATTGCATCGGAATTAAATACAAAAGGCACAATGCCGACTCAAGTACAAGAAGACTGGCTCTTCTTACTGTCTATGTTTTGCACCATTTCTGTGACACTAGTTATAGATTCCGATGCTTCACTTCAGGTTTACTGCATCCCTCTGACCTTCTTATTGACGAAGAAATACAGATATTGCATCGGAATTAAATACAAAAGGCACAATGCCGACTTAAGTTCAAGAAGACAGATCCTTCTTACGGCCCATGTTTTGAACCATTCCTGTGACTCTAGTTATAGATTCCGATGCTTCACTTCAGGTTTACTGTATCGCTCTGACCTTCGTATTGACGATGAAACACAGAAATTGCACCGGAATTAAAAAAAAAAGTCATAATGCCGACTTAAGTACAAAAAGACTGACTCTAGTTACTGTCTATTTTTTGAACCATGCCTGTGACACTAGTTATAGATTCCGATGCTTCACTTCAGATTTACCGTATCCCTCTGAGCTTCTTATTGACGATGAAACACAGAAATTGCATCGGAATTATTTACAAAAGGCACAATGGCGACATAAGTACAAGAAGACTGGCTCTTCTTACTGTCTATGTTTTGAGCCATTCCTGTGACACTAGTTATAGATTCCGATGCTTCACTTCAGGTTTACTGTATCCAGCTGACCTTCTTATTGACGATGAAGCACAGAAATTGCATCGGAATTAAATACAAAAGGCAAAATGCCGACATTAGTACAAGAAGACTGACTCTTCCAAATGTCTATGTTTGAACCAATCCTGTGACACTAGTTTTAGATTCCGATGCTTCACTTCAGGTTTCCTGTGTACCTCTGACCTCTTTATTGGCGATGGATCACAGAAATCGCATCTTAATTAAATACAAAAGGCACAATGAAGACTTAAGTACAAGAAGACTGACTCTTCTTACTGTCAATGTTTTCTAACATTCCGGTGACATTAGTTATTGAATCCGATGATTCACTTCAGGTAACTGTATCCAGCTGACCTTCCTATTGACGATGAAACACAGAAATTGCATCGTAATTATATACAAAAAGCACAATGCCGACTTAAGTACAAGAAGACTGACTCTTCTTACTGTCTATGTTTTGAACCATTCCTGTGACACTAGTTATAGATTCCGATGCTTCACTTCAGGTTTACTGTATCCCTCTGACCTTCTTATTGACGATGAAACATAGAAATAGCAATTTAATTAAATACAAAAGGCACAATGCCGACTTCAGTACAAGATCACTAACTCATCTTACTTTCTATGGTTTGAACCATTCCTGTGACACTAGTTATAGATTCCGATGCCTCACTTCAGGTTTACTGTATCCCTCTGACCTATTTATTGACGATGAATTACGTAAATTATATCGGAATTAAATACAAGAGGCACATTGCCGACTTAAGTACAAGAAGACTGACTCTTCTTACTGTCTATGTTTTGAACCATTCCTGTGACTCTAGTTATAGATTCCGATGCTTCACTTCAGGTTTACTGTATCCCTCTGACCTTCTTATTGACAATGAAACACAGAAATTGCTTCGGAATTACATTCCACCGGCACAATGCCGACCTTAGTACAAAAAAAACTGACTCTTTTTATTGTTTATGTTTTGAACCATTCCTGTGACACTAGTTATAGTTTCCGAAGCTTCATTTCAGGTTTACTGTATCCCTGTGACCTTCTTATTGACGATGAAACACAGAAATTGCATCGGAATTAAATACAAAAGGCACAATGCCGACTCAAGTACAAGAAGACTGGCTTTTCTTACTGTCTATGTTTTGAACCATTTCTGTGACACGAGTTATAGATTCCGATGCTTCACTTCAGGTTTACTGTATCCCTCTGACCTTCTTATTGACGAAGAAACACAGATATTGCATCGGAATTAAATACAAATGGCACAATGCCCACTTAAGTACAAAAAGACTGACTCTTCTTACTGTCTATGCTTTGAACCATTCCTGTGACGCTAGTTATAGATTCAGATGCTTCACTTCAGGTTTACTGTATCGATCTGACCTTCATATTGACGATGAAACACAGAAATTGCATCGGAATTAAATACAAAAGGCACAATGCCGACTTAAGTACAAGAAAACTGAATCTTCTTACTGTCTATGTTTGAACCATACCTGTGACACTAGTTATTGATTCCGATGCTTCACTTCAGGTTTACTGTATCCCTCTAAGCTTCTTATTGACGATGAAACACAGAAATTGCATTGGAATTATATACAAAAGGCACAATGCCGACTTAAGTACAAGAAGATTGACTCTTCTTACTGACTATGTTTTTGAACCATTCCTGTGACACTAGTTATAGATTCCGATGCTTCACTTCAGGTTTACTGTATCCCTCTGACCTTATTATTGACGATGAAACACAGAAATTAAATCTTAATTAAATACAAAAGGCACAATGCCGACCCAAGTACAAGAAGACTGGCTCTTCTTACTGTCTATGTTTTGAACCATTCCTGTGACACTAGTTATTGATTCCGATGCTTCACTTCAGGTTTACTGTGTCCCTCTGACCTTCTTATTGACGAAGAAACACATAGATTGCATCGGAATTAAATACGAAAGGCACAATGCCGACACAAGTACAAGAAGACTGGCTCTCCTTACTGTCTATGATTTGAACCATTTCTGTGACACTAGTTATAGATTCCGATGCTTCCCTTCAGGTTTACTGTATCCCTCAGACCTTCTTATTGACGAAGAAACACAGAAATTGCATCGTAATAATATTCAAAAGGCCCAATGCCGAATTAAGTACAAGAAAACTGACTCTTCTTACTGTCTATGTTTTGAACCATTCCTGTGACACTAGTTATAGATTCCGATGCTTCACTTAAGGGTTTACTGTATCCCTCTGACCTTCTTATTGACGATGAAACACAGAAATTGCATCGGAATTAAATACAAAAGGCACAATGCCGACTCAAGTGCAAGAAGACTGGCTTTTCTTACTGTCTATGTTTTGAACCATTTCTGTAAGACTAGTTATAGATTCCGATGCTTCACTTCAGGTTTACTGTATCCCTCTGAGCTTCTTATTGACGATGAAACACAGAAATTGCATCGGAATTATATACAAAAGGCACAATGCCGACTTAAGCACAAGAAAACTGACTCTTCCTACTGACAATGTTTTGAACCATTCCTGTGTCACTAGTTATAGATTCCGAAGCTTCACTTCAGGTTTACTGTATCCCTTTCACCTTCCTATTGACGATGAAACACAGATATTGCATCTTAATTAAATACAAAAGGCACAATGCCGACTCAAGTACCAGAAGACTGGCTCTTCTTACTATGTTGTGAACAATTTCTGTGACACTATGTATAGATTCCGATGCTTGACTTCAGTTTTACTGTATCCCTCTGACCTTCTTAATGACGAAGAAACACAGATATTGCATCGGAATTAAATACAAAAGGCACAATGCTGACTTAAGTACAAGAAGACCGACCCTTCTTACTGTCTATGTTTTGAACCATTCCTGTGACACTAGTTATAGATTCCGGTGCTTCACTTCAGGTTTACTGTATCCCTCTGACTTTCGTATCGACGATGAAACACAGAAATTGCATCGGAATAAAATACAAAAGGCACAATGCCGACTTAAGTACAAAAAGACTGACTCTTCTTACTGTCTATGTTTAAACCGTTCCAATGACACTAATTATAGATTCCGATGCTTCACTTCAGGTTTACTGTATCCCTCTGACCTTCTTATTGACGATGAAAAACAGACATTGCACCGGAATTAAATACAAAAGGCACAATGCCGACTTAAGTACAAGAAATCTGACTCTTCTTACTGACTATGATTTGAACCATTCCTGTGACACTAGTTATAGATTCCGATGCTTCACATCAGGTTTACTGTACGCCTCTGACCTTATTATTGACGATGAAACACAGAAATTAAATATTAATGAAATACAAAAGGCACAATGCCGAATTAAGTACAAGAAGACTGACTCTTCCAACTGTCTATGTTTTGAACCATTCCTGTGACACTAGTAATAGATTCCGATGCTTCACTTCAGGTTTACTGTAGCCCTCTGACGCTCTTATTGACGATGAAACACAGAAGTTGCATCCGAATTAAATACAAAAGGCACAATGTCGACCCAAGTACAAGAAGACTGGCTCTTCTTACTGTCTAAGTTTTGAACCATTCCTGTGACACTAGTTATAGATTCCGATGCTTCAGTTCAGGTTTACTGTCTCCCTGTGTCCTTCTTATTGACGATGAAACACAGAAATTGCATCGGAATTAAATACAAAAGGCACAATGCCGATATAAGTATAAGAAGAATGGGTCTTCTTATTGTCTATGTTTTGAACCATTCCTGTGACACTAGTTATAGATTCCGATGCTTCACTTCAGGTTTACCGTATCCCTCTGACCTTCTTATTGACGATGAAACACAGACGTTGCATCCTAATTAAATACAAAAGGCACAATGCCGACTCAAGTACAAGAAGACTGGCTCTTCTTACTGTCTATGTTTTGAACCATTTCTGTGACACTAGTTATAGATTCCGATGCTTGACTTCAGTTTTACTGTATCCCTCTGACCTTATTAATGACGAAAAAACACAGATATTGCATCGGAATTAAATACAAAAGGCACAATGCTGACTTAAGTACAAGAAGACGGACCCTTCTTACTGTCTATGTTTTGAACCATTCCTGTGACACTAGTTGTAGATTCCGATGCTTCACTTCAGGTTTACTGTATGCCTCTGACTTTCGTATTGACGATGAAACACAGAAATTGCATCGGAATAAAATACAAAAGGCACAATGCCGACTTAAGTACAAAGAGACTGACTGTTCTTACTGTCTATGTTTTGAACAATTCCTGTGACTCTAGTTATAGATTCCGATGCTTCACTTCAGGTATACTGTATCCCTCTGACCTTCTTATTGACGATGAAACACAGAAATTGCATCGGAATTAAATACAAAAGGCACAATGCCGACTTAAGTAGATGATAACTGACTCTTCTTACTGACTATGTTTTGAACCATTCCTGTGACACTAGTTATAGATTCCGATGCTTCACATCAGGTTTACTGTATGCCTCTGACCTTATAACTGACGATGAAACACAGAAATTAAATCTTAATTAAATACAAAAGGCACAATGCCGAATTAAGTACAAGAAGACTGACTGTTCCTACTGTCCATGTTTTGAACCATTCCTGTGACACTAGGTATAGATTCCGATGCTTCACTTCAGGTTTACTGTATCCCTCTGACGCTCTTATTGACGATGAAACACAGAAGTTGCATCCGAATTAAATAGAAAAGGCACAATGCCGACACAAGTACAAGAAGGCTTATTACTGTCTACCTTTTGAACCATTTCTGTGACACTAGTTATAGATTCCGATGCTTCCCTTCAGGTTTACTGCTTCCCTCAGACCTTCTTATTGACGAAGAAGCACAGAAATTGCATCGTAATAATATTCAAAAGGCCCAATGCCGACCTAAGTACAAGAAAACTGACTCTTCTTACTGTCTATGATTTGAACCATTCCTGTGACACTAGTTATAGATTCCGATACTTCAGTTCAGGTTTACTGTCTCCCTGTGACCTTCTTATTGACGATGAAAAACAGAAATTGCATCGGAATTAATTACAAAAGGCACAATGCCGACTTATGTACAAGAAAACTGACTCTTCTTACTGTCTATGCTTTGAACCATTCCTTAGACACTAGTTATAGATTCCGATGCTTCACTTCAGGTTTACTGTATTCCTCTGACCTTCTTATTGACGATGAAACACGTAAATTGCATCGGAATTAAATACAAAAGGCATAATGCCGACTTAAGTACAAGAAGACTGACCCTTCTTACTGTCTATGCTTTGAACCTTTCCTGTGACACTAGTTATAGATTCCGATGCTTCACTTCAGGTTTACTGTATCCCTCTGACTTTCGTATTGACGATGAAACACAGAAATTGCATCGGAATTAAATACAAAAGGCACAATGCTGACTTAAGTACAAAAAGACTGACTCTTCTTAGTGTCTATGTTTTGAACCATTCCTGTGACACTAGTTATAGATTCCGATGCTTCACTTCAGGTTTACTGTATCCCTCTGACCTTCATATTGACGATGAAACACGTAAATTGCATCGGAATTAAATACAAAAGGCACAATGCCGACTTAAGTACAAGAAGAATGCCTCTTCTTACTGTCTATGTTTTGAACCATTCCTGTGACACTAGTTATAGATTCCGATGCTTCACTTCAGATTTACTGTATCCCTCTGAGCTTCTTATTGACGATGAAACACAGAAATTGCATCGGAATTAATTACAAAAGGCACAATGCCGACATAAGTACAAGAAGACTGACTCTTCTTACTGTCTATACTTTGAACCATTTCTGTGACACTAGTTATAGATTCCGATGCTTCACTTCAGGTATACTGTATCCCTCTGACCTTCTTATTGACGAAGAAATACAGAAATTGCATCGGAATTAAATACAAAAGGCACAATGCCGACTCAAGTACAAGAAGACTGGCTCTTCTTACTGTCTATGTTTTGCACCATTTCTGTGACACTAGCTATAGATTCCGATGCTTCACTTCAGGTTTACTGCATCCCTCTGACCTTCTTATTGACGAAGAAATACAGATATTGCATCGGAATTAAATACAAAAGGCACAATGCCGACTTAAGTTCAAGAAGACAGATCCTTCTTACGGTCCATGTTTTGAACCATTCCTGTGACTCTAGTTATAGATTCCGATGCTTCACTTCAGGTTTACTGTATCGCTCTGACCTTCGTATTGACGATGAAACACAGAAATTGCACCGGAATTAAAAAAAAAAATCATAATGCCGACTTAAGTACAAAAAGACTGACTCTAGTTACTGTCTATTTTTTGAACCATGCCTGTGACACTAGTTATAGATTCCGATGCTTCACTTCAGATTTACCGTATCCCTCTGAGCTTCTTATTGACGATGAAACACAGAAATTGCATCGGAATTATTTACAAAAGGCACAATGGCGACATAAGTACAAGAAGACTGGCTCTTCTTACTGTCTATGTTTTGAGTCATTCCTGTGACACTAGTTATAGATTCCGATGCTTCACTTCAGGTTTACTGTATCCAGCTGACCTTGTTATTGACGATGAAGCACAGAAATTGCATCGGAATTAAATACAAAAGGCTAAATGCCGACATTAGTACAAGAAGACTGACTCTTCCTAATGTCTATGTTTTGAACCAATCCTGTGACACTAGTTTTAGATTCCGATGCTTCACTTCAGGTTTCCTGTGTCCCTCTGACCTCTTTATTGACGATGAAACACAGAAATCGCATCTTAATTAAATACAAAAGGCACAATGAAGACTTAAGTACAAGAAGACTGACTCTTCTTACTGTCAATGTTTTCTACCATTCCGGTGACATTAGTTATTGAATCCGATGATTCACTTCAGGTAACTGTATCCAGCTGACCTTCTTATTGACGATGAAACACAGAAATTGCATCGTAATTATATACAAAAAGCACAATGCCGACTTAAGTACAAGAAGACTGACTCTTCTTACTGGCTATGTTTTGAACCATTCCTGTGACACTAGTTATAGATTCCGATGCTTCACTTCAGGTTACTGTATCCCTCTTACCTTCTTATTGACGATGAAACATAGAAATAGCATTTTAATTAAATACAAAAGGCACAATGCCGACTTCAGTACAAGATCACTAACTCATCTTACTTTCTATGGTTTGAACCATTCCTGTGACACTAGTTATAGATTCCGATGCCTCACTTCAGGTTTACTGTATCCCTCTGACCTACTTATTGACGATGAATTACGTAAATTATATCGGAATTAAATACAAGAGGCACATTGCCGACTTAAGTACAAGAAGACTGACTCTTCTTACTGTCTATGGTTTGAACCATTCCTGTGACTCTAGTTATAGATTCCGATGCTTCACTTCAGGTTTACTGTATCCCTCTGACCTTATTATTGACGATGAAACACAGAAATTAAATCTTAATTAAATACAAAAGGCACAATGCCGACCCAAGTACAAGAAGACTGGCTCTTCTTACTGTCTATGTTTTGAACCATTCCTGTGACACTAGTTATAGATTCCGATGCTTCACTTCAGGTTTACTGTGTCCCTCTGACCTTCTTATTGACGAAGAAACACATAGATTGCATCGGAATTAAATACGAAAGGCACAATGCCGACACAAGTACAAGAAGACTGGCTCTCCTTACTGTCTATGATTTGAACCATTTCTGTGACACTAGTTATAGATTCCGATGCTTCCCTTCAGGTTTACTGTATCCCTCAGACCTTCTTATTGACGAAGAAACACAGAAATTGCATCGTAATAATATTCAAAAGGCCCAATGCCGAATTTAGTACAAGAAAACTGACTCTTCTTACTGTCTATGTTTTGAACCATTCCTGTGACACTAGTTATAGATTCCGATGCTTCACTTAAGAGTTTACTGTATCCCTCTGACCTTCTTATTGACGATGAAACACAGAAATTGCATCGGAATTAAATACAAAAGGCACAATGCCGACTCAAGTGCAAGAAGACTGGCTTTTCTTACTGTCTATGTTTTGAACCATTTCTGTAACACTAGTTATAGATTCCGATGCTTCACTTCAGGTTTACTGTATCCCTCTGAGCTTCTTATTGACGATGAAACACAGAAATTGCATCGGAATTATATACAAAAGGCACAATGCCGACTTAAGCACAAGAAAACTGACTCTTCCTACTGTCTATGTTTTGAACCATTCCTGTGTCACTAGTTATAGATTCCGAAGCTTCACTTCAGGTTTACTGTATCCCTTTCACCTTCCTATTGACGATGAAACACAGATATTGCATCTTAATTAAATACAAAAGGCACAATGCCGACTCAAGTACCAGAAGACTGGCTCTTCTTACTATGTTGTGAACAATTTCTGTGACACTATGTATAGATTCCGATGCTTGACTTCAGTTTTACTGTATCCCTCTGACCTTCTTAATGACGAAGAAACACAGATATTGCATCGGAATTAAATACAAAAGGCACAATGCTGACTTAAGTACAAGAAGACCGACCCTTCTTACTGTCAATGTTTTGAACCATTCCTGTGACACTAGTTATAGATTCCGGTGCTTCACTTCAGGTTTACTGTATCCCTCTGACTTTCGTATCGACGATGAAACACAGAAATTGCATCGGAATAAAATACAAAAGGCACAATGCCGACTTAAGTACAAAAAGACTGACTCTTCTTACTGTCTATGTTTGAACCGTTCCTGTGACACTAGTTATAGATTCCGATGCTTCACTTCAGGTTTACTGTATCCCTCTGACCTTCTTATTGACGATGAAACACAGACATTGCACCGGAATTAAATACAAAAGGCACAATGCCGACTTAAGTACAAGAAATCTGACTCTTCTTACTGACTATGATTTGAAACATTCCTGTGACACTAGTTATAGATTCCGATGCTTCACATCAGGTTTACTGTACGCCCCTGACCTTATTATTGACGATGAAACACAGAAATTAAATCTTAATTAAATACAAAAGGCACAATGCCGAATTAAGTACAAGAAGACTGACTCTTCCAACTGTCTATGTTTTGAACCATTCCTGTGACACTAGTAATAGATTCCGATGCTTCACTCCAGGTTTACTGTAGAACTCTGACGCTCTTATTGACGATGAAACACAGAAGTTGCATCCGAATTAAATACAAAAGGCACAATGTCGACCCAAGTACAAGAAGACTGGCTCTTCTTACTGTGTAAGTTTTGAACCATTCCTGTGACACTAGTTATAGATTCCGATGCTTCAGTTCAGGTTTACTGTCTCCCTGTGACCTTCTTATTGACGATGAAACACAGAAATTGCATCGGAATTAAATACAAAAGGCACAATGCCGATATAAGTATAAGAAGAATGGGTCTTCTTATTGTCTATGTTTTGAACCATTCCTGTGACACTAGTTATAGATTCCGATGCTTCACTTCAGGTTTACCGTATCCCCTGACCTTCTTATTGACGATGAAACACAGACGTTGCATCCTAATTAAATACAAAAGGCACAATGCCGACTCAAGTACAAGAAGACTGGCTCTTCTTACTGTCTATGCTTTGAACCATTTCTGTGACACTAGTTATAGATTCCGATGCTTGACTTCAGTTTTACTGTATCCCTCTGACCTTCTTAATGACGAAAAAACACAGATATTGCATCGGAATTAAATACAAAAGGCACAATGCTGACTTAAGTACAAGAAGACGGACCCTTCCTACTGTCTACGCTTTTAACCATTCCTGTGACACTAGTTGTAGATTCCGATGCTTCACTTCAGGTTTACTGTTTGCATCTGACTTTCGAATTGACGATGAAACACAGAAATTGCATCGGAATAAAATACAAAAGGCACAATGCCGACTTAAGTACAAAGAGTCTGACTGTTCTTACTGTCTATGTTTTGAACAATTCCTGTGACACTAGTTATAGATTCCGATGCTTCACTTCAGGTATACTGTATCCCTCTGACCTTCCTATTGACGATGAAACACAGAAATTGCATCGGAATTAAATACAAAAGGCACAATGCCGACTTAAGTAGAAGATAACTGACTCTTCTTACTGAATATGTTTTGAACCATTCCTGTGACACTAGTTATAGATTCCGATGCTTCACATCAGGTTTACTGTATGCCTCTGACCTTATAATTGACGATGAAACATAGAAATAGCATTTTAATTAAATACAAAAGGCACAATGCCGACTTCAGTACAAGATCACTAACTCATCTTACTTTCTATGGTTTGAACCATTCCTGTGACACTAGTTATAGATTCCGATGCCTCACTTCAGGTTTACTGTATCCCTCTGACCTATTTATTGACGATGAATTACGTAAATTATATCGGAATTAAATACAAGAGGCACATTGCCGACTTAAGTACAAGAAGACTGACTCTTCTTACTGTCTATGTTTTGAACCATTCCTGTGACTCTAGTTATAGATTCCGATGCTTCACTTCAGGTTTACTGTATCCCTCTGACCTTCTTATTGACAATGAAACACAGAAATTGCTTCCGAATTAAATTCCACCGGCACAATGCCGACCTTAGTACAAAAAAACTGACTCTTTTTATTGTTTATGTTTTGAACCATTCCTGTGACACTAGTTATAGTTTCCGAAGCTTCATTTCAGGTTTACTGTATCCCTGTGACCTTCTTATTGACGATGAAACACAGAATTTGCATCGGAATTAAATACAAAAGGCACAATGCCGACTCAAGTACAAGAAGACTGGCTTTTCTTACTGTCTATGTTTTGAACCATTTCTGTGACACGAGTTATAGATTCCGATGCTTCACTTCAGGTTTACTGTATCCCTCTGACCTTCTTATTGACGAAGAAACACAGATATTGCATCGGAATTAAATACAAATGGCACAATGCCCACTTAAGTACAAAAAGACTGACTCTTCTTACTGTCTATGCTTTGAACCATTCCTGTGACGCTAGTTATAGATTCAGATGCTTCACTTCAGGTTTACTGTATCGATCTGACCTTCATATTGACGATGAAACACAGAAATTGCATCGGAATTAAATACAAAAGGCACAATGCCGACTTAAGTACAAGAAAACTGAATCTTCTTACTGTCTATGTTTTGAACCATACCTGTGACACTAGTTATTGATTCCGATGCTTCACTTCAGGTTTACTGTATCCCTCTAAGCTTCTTATTGACGATGAAACACAGAAATTGCATTGGAATTATATACAAAAGGCACAATGCCGACATAAGTACAATAAGACTGACTCTTCCTACTGTCTATGATTTGAACCATTCCTGTGACACTAGTTATAAATTTCCGAAGCTTCACTCCAGGTTTACTGTATCCCTTTCACCTTCCTATTCACGATGAAACAAAGAAATTGCATCTTAATTAAATACAAAAGGCCCAATGCCGACTTAAGTACAAGAAGATTGACTCCTCTTACTGACTATGTTTTTGAACCATTCCTGTGACACTAGTTATAGATTCCGATGCTTCACTTCAGGTTTACTGTATCCCTCTGACCTTATTATTGACGATGAAACACAGAAATTAAATCTTAATTAAATACAAAAGGCACAATGCCAACCCAAGTACAAGAAGACTGGCTCTTCTTACTGTCTATGTTTTGAACCATTCCTGTGACACTAGTTATTGATTCCGATGCTTCACTTCAGGTTTACTGTGTCCCTCTGACCTTCTTATTGACAAAGAAACACATAGATTGCATCGGAATTAAATACGAAAGGCACAATGCCGACACAAGTACAAGAAGACTGGCTCTCCTTACTGTCTATGATTTGAACCATATCTGTGACACTAGTTATAGATTCCGATGCTTCCCTTCAGGTTTACTGTATCCCTCAGACCTTCTTATTGACGAAGAAACACCGAAATTGCATCGTAATAATATTCAAAAGGCCCAATGCCGAATTAAGTACAAGAAAACTGACTCTTCTTACTGTCTATGTTTTGAACCATTCCTGTGACACTAGTTATAGATTCCGATGCTTCACTTAAGGGTTTACTGTATCCCTCTGACCTTCTTATTGACGATGAAACACAGAAATTGCATCGGAATTAAATACAAAAGGCACAATGCCGACTCAAGTGCAAGAAGACTGGCTTTTCTTACTGTCTATGTTTTGAACCATTTCTGTAAGACTAGTTATAGATTCCGATGCTTCACTTCAGGTTTACTGTATCCCTCTGAGCTTCTTATTGACGATGAAACACAGAAATTGCATCGGAATTATATACAAAAGGCACAATGCCGACTTAAGCACAAGAAAACTGACTCTTCCTACTGACAATGTTTTGAACCATTCCTGTGTCACTAGTTATAGATTCCGAAGCTTCACTTCAGGTTTACTGTATCCCTTTCACCTTCCTATTGACGATGAAACACAGATATTGCATCTTAATTAAATACAAAAGGCACAATGCCGACTCAAGTACCAGAAGACTGGCTCTTCTTACTATGTTGTGAACAATTTCTGTGACACTATGTATAGATTCCGATGCTTGACTTCAGTTTTACTGTATCCCTCTGACCTTCTTAATGACGAAGAAACACAGATATTGCATCGGAATTAAATACAAAAGGCACAATGCTGACTTAAGTACAAGAAGACCGACCCTTCTTACTGTCTATGTTTTGAACCATTCCTGTGACACTAGTTATAGATTCCGGTGCTTCACTTCAGGTTTACTGTATCCCTCTGACTTTCGTATCGACGATGAAACACAGAAATTGCATCGGAATAAAATACAAAAGGCACAATGCCGACTTAAGTACAAAAAGACTGACTCTTCTTACTGTCTAAGTTTGAACCGTTCCAATGACACTAGTTATAGATTCCGATGCTTCACTTCAGGTTTACTGTATCCCTCTGACCTTCTTATTGACGATGAAAAACAGACATTGCACCGGAATTAAATACAAAAGGCACAATGCCGACTTAAGTACAAGAAATCGGACTCTTCTTACTGACTATGATTTGAACCATTCCTGTGACACTAGTTATAGATTCCGATGCTTCACATCAGGTTTACTGTACGCCTCTGACCTTATAATTGACGAAGAAACACAGAAATTAAATCTTGATTAAATACAAAAGGCACAATGCCGAATTAAGTACAAGAAGACTGACTCTTCCAACTGTCTATGTTTTGAACCATTCCTGTGACACTAGTAATAGATTCCGATGCTTCACTTCAGGTTTACTGTAGCCCTCTGACGCTCTTATTGACGATGAAACACAGAAGTTGCATCCGAATTAAATACAAAAGGCACAATGTCGACCCAAGTACAAGAAGACTGGCTCATCTTACTGTCTAAGTTTTGAACCATTCCTGTGACACTAGTTATAGATTCCGATGCTTCAGTTCAGGTTTACTGTCTCCCTGTGACCTTCTTATTGACGATGAAACACAGAAATTGCATCGGAATTAAATACAAAAGGCACAATGCCGATATAAGTATAAGAAGAATGGGTCTTCTTATTGTCTATGTTTTGAACCATTCCTGTGACACTAATTATAGATTCCGATGCTTCACTTCAGGTTTACCGTATCCCTCTGACCTTCTTATTGACGATGAAACACAGACGTTGCATCCTAATTAAATACAAAAGGCACAATGCCGACTCAAGTACAAGAAGACTGGCTCTTCTTACTGTCTATGTTTTGAACCATTTCTGTGACACTAGTTATAGATTCCGATGCTTGACTTCAGTTTTACTGTATCCCTCTGACCTTCTTAATGACGAAAAAACACTGATATTGCATCGGAATTAAATACAAAAGGCACAATGCTGACTTAAGTACAAGAAGACGGACCCTTCTTACTGTCTATGTTTTGAACCATTCCTGTGACACTAGTTGTAGATTCCGATGCTTCACTTCAGGTTTACTGTATGCCTCTGACTTTCGTATTGACGATGAAACACAGAAATTGCATCGGAATAAAATACAAAAGGCACAATGCCGACTTAAGTACAAAGAGACTGACTGTTCTTACTGTCTATGTTTTGAACAATTCCTGTGACTCTAGTTATAGATTCCGATGCTTCACTTCAGGTATACTGTATCCCTCTGACCTTCTTATTGACGATGAAACACAGAAATTGCATCGGAATTAAATACAAAAGGCACAATGCCGACTTAAGTAGAAGATAACTGACTCTTCTTACTGTCTATGTTTTGAACCATTCCTGTGACACTAGTTATAGATTCCGATGCCTCACTTCAGGTTTACTGTATCCCTCTGACCTACTTATTGACGATGAATTACGTAAATTATATCGGAATTAAATACAAGAGGCACATTGCCGACTTAAGCACAAGAAGACTGACTCTTCTTACTGTCTATGTTTTGAACCATTCCTGTGACTCTAGTTATAGATTCCGATGCTTCACTTCAGGTTTACTGTATCCCTCTGACCTTATTATTGACGATGAAACACAGAAATTAAATCTTAATTAAATACAAAAGGCACAATGCCGACCCAAGTACAAGAAGACTGGCTCTTCTTACTGTCTATGTTTTGAACCATTCCTGTGACACTAGTTATTGATTCCGATGCTTCACTTCAGGTTTACTGTGTCCCTCTGACCTTCTTATTGACGAAGAAACACATAGATTGCATCGGAATTAAATACGAAAAGCACAATGACGACACAAGTACAAGAAGACTGGCTCTCCTTACTGTCTATGATTTGAACCATTTCTGTGACACTAGTTATAGATTCCGATGCTTCACTTAAGGGTTTACTGTATCCCTCTGACCTTCTTATTGACGATGAAACACAGAAATTGCATCGGTATTAAATACAAAAGGCACAATGCCGACTCAAGTGCAAGAAGACTGGCTTTTCTTACTGTCTATGTTTTGAACCATTTCTGTAACACTAGTTATAGATTCCGATGCTTCACTTCAGGTTTACTGTATCCCTCTGAGCTTCTTATTGACGATGAAACACAGAAATTGCATCGGAATTATATACAAAAGGCACAATGCCGACTTAAGCACAAGAAAACTGACTCTTCCTACTGTCTATGTTTTGAACCATTCCTGTGTCACTAGTTATAGATTCCGAAGCTTCACTTCAGGTTTACTGTATCCCTTTCACCTTCCTATTGACGATGAAACACAGATATTGCATCTTAATTAAATACAAAAGGCACAATGCCGACTCAAGTACCAGAAGACTGGCTCTTCTTACTATGTTGTGAACAATTTCTGTGACACTATGTATAGATTCCGATGCTTGACTTCAGTTTTACTGTATCCCTCTGACCTTCTTAATGACGAAGAAACACAGATATTGCATCGGAATTAAATACAAAAGGCACAATGCCGACTTAAGTACAAAAAGACTAACTCTTCTTACTGTCTATGTTTGAACCGTTCCTGTGACACTAGTTATAGATTCCGATGCTTCACTTCAGGTTTACTGTATCCCTCTGACCTTCTTATTGACGATGAAACACAGACATTGCACCGGAATTAAATACAAAAGGCACAATGCCGACTTAAGTACAAGAAATCTGACTCTTCGTACTGACTATGATTTGAAACATTCCTGTGACACTAGTTATAGATTCCGATGCTTCACATCAGGTTTACTGTACGCCCCTGACCTTATTATTGACGATGAAACACAGAAATTAAATCTTAATTAAATACAAAAGGCACAATGCCGAATTAAGTACAAGAAGACTGACTCTTCCAACTGTCTATGTTTTGAACCATTCCTGTGACACTAGTAATAGATTCCGATGCTTCACTTCAGGTTTACTGTAGCCCTCTGACGCTCTTATTGACGATGAAACACAGAAGTTGCGTCCGTATTAAATACAAAAGGCACAATGTCGACCCAAGTACAAGAAGACTGGCTCTTCTTACTGTCTAAGTTTTGAACCATTCCTGTGACACTAGTTATAGATTCCGATGCTTCAGTTCAGGTTTACTGTCTCCCTGTGACCTTCTTATTGACGATGAAACACAGAAATTGCATCGGAATTAAATACAAAAGGCACAATGCCGATATAAGTATAAGAAGAATGGGTCTTCTTATTGTCTATGTTTTGAACCATTCCTGTGACACTAGTTATAGATTCCGATGCTTCACTTCAGGTTTTTCCGGGTCCCCCTGACCTTCTTATTGACGATGAAACACAGACGTTGCATCCTAATTAAATACAAAAGGCACAATGCCGACTCAAGTACAAGAAGACTGGCTCTTCTTACTGTCTATGTTTTGAACCATTTCTGTGACACTAGTTATAGATTCCGATGCTTGACTTCAGTTTTACTGTATCCCTCTGACCTTCTTAATGACGAAAAAACACAGATATTGCATCGGAATTAAATACAAAAGGCACAATGCTGACTTAAGTACAAGAAGACGGACCCTTCTTACTGTCTACGTTTTGAACCATTCCTGTGACACTAGTTGTAGATTCCGATGCTTCACTTCAGGTTTACTGTTTGCCTCTGACTTTCGTATTGACGATGAAACACAGAAATTGCATCGGAATAAAATACAAAAGGCACAATGCCGACTTAAGTACAAAGAGACTGACTGTTCTTACTGTCTATGTTTTGAACAATTCCTGTGACACTAGTTATAGATTCCGATGCTTCACTTCAGGTATACTGTATCCCTCTGACCTTCCTATTGACGATGAAACACAGAAATTGCATCGGAATTAAATACAAAAGGCACAATGCCGACTTAAGTAGAAGTTAACTGACTCTTCTTACTGACTATGTTTTGAACCATTCCTGTGACACTAGTTATAGATTCCGATGCTTCACATCAGGTTTACTGTATGCCTCTGACCTTATAATTGACGATGAAACATAGAAATAGCATTTTAATTAAATACAAAAGGCACAATGCCGACTTCAGTACAAGATCACTAACTCATCTTACTTTCTATGGTTTGAACCATTCCTGTGACACTAGTTATAGATTCCGATGCCTCACTTCAGGTTTACTGTATCCCTCTGACCTATTTATTGACGATGAATTACGTAAATTATATCGGAATTAAATACAAGAGGCACATTGCCGACTTAAGTACAAGAAGACTGACTCTTCTTACTGTCTATGTTTTGAACCATTCCTGTGACTCTAGTTATAGATTCCGATGCTTCACTTCAGGTTTACTGTATCCCTCTGACCTTCTTATTGACGATGAAACACAGATATTGCATCGGAATTAAATACAAAAGGCACAATGCCGACTCAAGTACAAGAAGACTGGCTTTTCTTACTGTCTATGTTTTGAACCATTTCTGTGACACGAGTTATAGATTCCGATGCTTCACTTCAGGTTTACTGTATCCCTCTGACCTTCTTATTGACGAAGAAACACAGATATTGCATCGGAATTAAATACAAATGGCACAATGCCCACTTAAGTACAAAAAGACTGACTCTTCTTACTGTCTATGTTTTGAACCATTCCTGTGACGCTAGTTATAGATTCAGATGCCTCACTTCAGGTTTACTGTATCGATCTGACCTTCATATTGACGATGAAACACAGAAATTGCATCGGAATTAAATACAAAAGGCACAATGCCGACTTAAGTACAAGAAAACTGAATCTTCTTACTGTCTATGTTTTGAACCATACCTGTGACACTAGTTATTGATTCCGATGCTTCACTTCAGGTTTACTGTATCCCTCTAAGCTTCTTATTGACGATGAAACACAGAAATTGCATTGGAATTATATACAAAAGGCACAATGCCGACTTAAGTACAAGAAGACTGACTCTTCCTACTGTCTATGATTTGAACCATTCCTGTGACACTAGTTATAAATTTCCGAAGCTTCACTCCAGGTTTACAGTATCCCTTTCACCTTCCTATTCACGATGAAACAAAGAAATTGCATCTTAATTAAATACAAAAGGCCCAATGCCGACTTAAGTACAAGAAGATTGACTCTTCTTACTGACTATGTTTTTGAACCATTCCTGTGACACTAGTTATAGATTCCGATGCTTCACTTCAGGTTTACTGTATCCCTCTGACCTTATTATTGACGATGAAACACAGAAATTAAATCTTAATTAAATACAAAAGGCACAATGCCGACCCAAGTACAAGAAGACTGGCTCTTCTTACTGTCTATGTTTTGAACCATTCCTGTGACACTAGTTATTGATTCCGATGCTTCACTTAAGGGTTTACTGTATCCCTCTGACCTTCTTATTGACGGTGAAACACAGAAATTGCATCGGAATTAAATACAAAAGGCACAATGCCGACTCAAGTGCAAGAAGACTGGCTTTTCTTACTGTCTACGTTTTGAACCATTTCTGTAAGACTAGTTATAGATTCCGATGCTTCACTTCAGGTTTACTGTATCCCTCTGAGCTTCTTATTGACGATGAAACACAGAAATTGCATCGGAATTATATACAAAAGGCACAATGCCGACTTAAGCACAAGAAAACTGACTCTTCCTACTGACAATGTTTTGAACCATTCCTGTGTCACTAGTTATAGATTCCGAAGCTTCACTTCAGGTTTACTGTATCCCTTTCACCTTCCTATTGACGATGAAACACAGATATTGCATCTTAATTAAATACAAAAGGCACAATGCCGACTCAAGTACCAGAAGACTGGCTCTTCTTACTATGTTGTGAACAATTTCTGTGACACTATGTATAGATTCCGATGCTTGACTTCAGTTTTACTGTATCCCTCTGACCTTCTTAATGACGAAGAAACACAGATATTGCATCGGAATTAAATACAAAAGGCACAATGCTGACTTAAGTACAAGAAGACCGACCCTTCTTACTGTCTATGTTTTGAACCATTCCTGTGACACTAGTTATAGATTCCGGTGCTTCACTTCAGGTTTACTGTATCCCTCTGACTTTCGTATCGACGATGAAACACAGAAATTGCATCAGAATAAAATACAAAAGGCACAATGCCGACTTAAGTACAAAAAGACTGACTCTTCTTACTGTCTACATTTGAACAGTTCCAATGACACTAGTTATAGATTCCGATGCTTCACTTCAGGTTTACTGTATCCCTCTGACCTTCTTATTGACGATGAAAAACAGACATTGCACCGGAATTAAATACAACAGGCACAATGCCGACTTAAGTACAAGAAATCTGACTCTTCTTACTGACTATGATTTGAACCATTCCTGTGACACTAGTTATAGATTCCGATGCTTCACATCAGGTTTACTGTACGCCTCTGACCTTATTATTGACGATGAAACACAGAAATTAAATCTTAATTAAATACAAAAGGCACAATGCCGAATTAAGTACAAGAAGACTGACTCTTCCAACTGTCTATGTTTTGAACCATTCCTGTGACACTAGTAATAGATTCCGATGCTTCTCTTCAGGTTTACTGTAGCCCTCTGACGCTCTTATTGACGATGAAACACAGAAGTTGCATCCGAATTAAATACAAAAGGCACAATGTCGACCCAAGTACAAGAAGACTGGCTCTTCTTACTGTCTAAGTTTTGAACCATTCCTGTGACACTAGTTATAGATTCCGATGCTTCAGTTCAGGTTTACTGTCTCCCTGTGACCTTCTTATTGACGATGAAACACAGAAATTGCATCGGAATTAAATACAAAAGGCACAATGCCGATATAAGTATAAGAAGAATGGGTCTTCTTATTGTCTATGTTTTGAACCATTCCTGTGACACTAGTTATAGATTCCGATGCTTCACTTCAGGTTTACCGTATCCCTCTGACCTTCTTATTGACGATGAAACACAGACGTTGCATCCTAATTAAATACAAAAGGCACAATGCCGACTCAAGTACAAGAAGACTGGCTCTTCTTACTGTCTATGTTATGAACCATTTCTGTGACACTAGTTATAGATTCCGATGCTTGACTTCAGTTTTACTGTATCCCTCTGACCTTCTTAATGACGAAAAAACACTGATATTGCATCGGAATTAAATACAAAAGGCACAATGCTGACTTAAGTACAAGAAGACGGACCCTTCTTACTGTCTATGTTTTGAACCATTCCTGTGACACTAGTTGTAGATTCCGATGCTTCACTTCAGGTTTACTGTATGCCTCTGACTTTCGTATTGACGTTGAAACACAGAAATTGCATCGGAATAAAATACAAAAGGCACAATGCCGACTTAAGTACAAAGAGACTGACTGTTCTTACTGTCTATGTTTTGAACAATTCCTGTGACTCTAGTTATAGATTCCGATGCTTCACTTCAGGTATACTGTATCCCTCTGACCTTCTTATTGACGATGAAACACAGAAATTGCATCGGAATTAAATACAAAAGGCACAATGCCGACTTAAGTAGAAGATAACTGACTCTTCTTACTGACTATGTTTTGAACCATTCCTGTGACACTAGTTATAGATTCCGATGCTTCACATCAGGTTTACTGTATGCCTCTGACCTTATAATTGACGATGAAACACAGAAATTAAATCTTAATTAAATACAAAAGGCACAATGCCGAATTAAGTACAAGAAGACTGACTGTTCCTACTGTCTATGTTTTGAACCATTCCTGTGACACTAGGTATAGATTCCGATGCTTCACTTCAGGTTTACTGTATCCCTCTGACGCTCTTATTGACGATGAAACACAGAAGTTGCATCCGAATTAAATAGAAAAGGCACAATGCCGACACAAGTACAAGAAGGCTTATTACTGTCTATGTTTTGAACCATTTCTGTGACACTAGTTATAGATTCCGATGCTTCCCTTCAGGTTTACTGCTTCCCTCAGACCTTCTTATTGACGAAGAAGCACAGATATTGCATCGTAATTATATTCAAAAGGCCCAATGCCGACCTAAGTACAAGAAAACCGACTCTTCTTACTGTCTATGATTTGAACCATTCCTGTGACACTAGTTATAGATTCCGATACTTCAGTTCAGGTTTACTGTCTCCCTGTGACCTTCTTATTGACGATGAAAAACAGAAATTGCATCGGAATTAATTACAAAAGGCACAATGCCGACTTATGTACAAGAAAACTGACTCTTCTTACTGTCTATGTTTTGAACCATTCCTTAGACACTAGTTATAGATTCCGATGCTTCACTTCAGGTTTACTGTATTCCTCTGACCTTCTTATTGACGATGAAACACGTAAATTGCATCGGAATTAAATACAAAAGGCACAATGCCGACTTAAGTACAAGAAGACTGACCCTTCTTACTGTCTATGCTTTGAACCTTTCCTGTGACACTAGTTATAGATTCCGATGCTTCACTTCAGGTTTACTGTATCCCTCTGACTTTCGTATTGACGATGAAACACAGAAATTGCATCGGAATTAAATACAAAAGGCACAATGCTGACTTAAGTACAAAAAGACTGACACTTCTTAGTGTCTATGTTTTGAACCATTCCTGTGACACTAGTTATAGATTCCGATGCTTCACTTCAGGTTTACTGTATCCCTCTGACCTTCATATTGACGATGAAACACGTAAATTGCATCGGAATTAAATACAAAAGGCACAATGCCGACTTAAGTACAAGAAGAATGCCTCTTCATACTGTCTATGTTTTGAACCATTCCTGTGACACTAGTTATAGATTCCGATGCTTCACTTCCGAATTACTGTATCCCTCTGAGCTTCTTATTGACGATGAAACACAGAAATTGCATCGGAATTAATTACAAAAGGCACAATGCCGACATAAGTACAAGAAGACTGACTCTTCTTACTGTCTATACTTTGAACCATTTCTGTGACACTAGTTATAGATTCCGATGCTTCACTTCAGGTATACTGTATCCCTCTGACCTTCTTATTGACGAAGAAATACAGAAATTGCATCGGAATTAAATACAAAAGGCACAATGCCGACTCAAGTACAAGAAGACTGGCTCTTCTTACTGTCTATGTTTTGCACCATTTCTGTGACACTAGTTATAGATTCCGATGCTTCACTTCAGGTTTACTGCATCCCTCTGACCTTCTTATTGACGAAGAAATACAGATATGGCATCGGAATTAAATACAAAAGGCACAATGCCGACTTAAGTTCAAGAAGACAGATCCTTCTTACGGTCCATGTTTTGAACCATTCCTGTGACTCTAGTTACAGATTCCGATGCTTCACTTCAGGTTTACTGTATCGCTCTGACCTTCGTATTGACGATGAAACACAGAAATTGCACCGGAATTAAAAAAAAAATCATAATGCCGACTTAAGTACAAAAAGACTGACTCTAGTTACTGTCTATTTTTTGAACCATGCCTGTGACACTAGTTATAGATTCCGATGCTTCACTTCAGATTTACCGTATCCCTCTGAGCTTCTTATTGACGATGAAACACAGAAATTGCATCGGAATTATTTACAAAAGGGACAATGGCGACATAAATACAAGAAGACTGGCTCTTCTTACTGTCTATGTTTTGAGCCATTCCTGTGACACTAGTTATAGATTCCGATGCTTCACTTCAGGTTTACTGTATCCAGCTGACCTTCTTATTGACGATGAAGCACAGAAATTGCATCGGAATTAAATACAAAAGGCAAAATGCCGACATTAGTACAAGAAGACTGACTCTTCCTAATGTCTATGTTTTGAACCAATCCTGTGACACTAGTTTTAGATTCCGATGCTTCACTTCAGGTTTACTGTATCCCTCTTACCTTCTTATTGACGATGAAACATAGAAATAGCATTTTAATTAAATACAAAAGGCACAATGCCGACTTCAGTACAAGATCACTAACTCATCTTACTTTCTATGGTTTGAACCATTCCTGTGACACTAGTTATAGATTCCGATGCTTCACTTCAGGTTTACTGTATCCCTCTGACCTACTTATTGACGATGAATTACGTAAATTATATTGGAATTAAATACAAGAGGCACATTGCCGACTTAAGTACAAGAAGACTGACTCTTCTTACTGTCTATGTTTTGAACCATTCCTGTGACTCTAGTTATAGATTCCGATGCTTCACTTCAGGTTTACTGTATCCCTCTGACCTTATTATTGACGATGAAACACAGAAATTAAATCTTAATTAAATACAAAAGGCACAATGCCGACCCAAGTACAAGAAGACTGGCTCTTCTTACTGTCTATGTTTTGAACCATTCCTGTGACACTAGTTATAGATTCCGATGCTTCACTTCAGGTTTACTGTGTCCCTCTGACCTTCTTATTGACGAAGAAACACATAGATTGCATCGGAATTAAATACGAAAGGCACAATGCCGACACAAGTACAAGAAGACTGGCTCTCCTTACTGTCTATGATTTGAACCATTTCTGTGACACTAGTTATAGATTCCGATGCTTCCCTTCAGGTTTACTGTATCCCTCAGACCTTCTTATTGACGAAGAAACACAGAAATTGCATCGTAATAATATTCAAAAGGCCCAATGCCGAATTTAGTACAAGAAAACTGACGCTTCTTACTGTCTATGTTTTGAACCATTCCTGTGACACTAGTTATAGATTCCGATGCTTCACTTAAGGGTTTACTGTATCCCTCTGAGCTTCTTATTGACGATGAAACACAGAAATTGCATCGGAATTATATACAAAAGGCACAATGCCGACTTAAGCACAAGAAAACTGACTCTTCCTACTGTCTATGTTTTGAACCATTCCTGTGTCACTAGTTATAGATTCCGAAGCTTCACTTCAGGTTTACTGTATCCCTTTCACCTTCCTATTGACGATGAAACACAGATATTGCATCTTAATTAAATACAAATGGCACAATGCCGAGTCAAGTACCAGAAGACTGGCTCTTCTTACTATGTTGTGAACAATTTCTGTGACACTATGTATAGATTCCGGTGCTTGACTTCAGTTTTACTGTATCCCTCTGACCTTCTTAATGACGAAGAAACACAGATATTGCATCGGAATTAAATACAAAAGGCACAATGCTGACTTAAGTACAAGAAGACCGACCCTTCTTACTGTCTATGTTTTGAACCATTCCTGTGACACTAGTTATAGATTCCGGTGCTTCACTTCAGGTTTACTGTATCCCTCTGACTTTCGTATCGACGATGAAACACAGAAATTGCATCGGAATAAAATACAAAAGGCACAATGCCGACTTAAGTACAAAAAGACTGACTCTTCTTACTGTCTATGTTTGAACCGTTCCTGTGACACTAGTTATAGATTCCGATGCTTCACTTCAGGTTTACTGTATCCCTCTGACCTTCTTATTGACGATGAAACACAGTCATTGCACCGGAATTAAATACAAAAGGCACAATGCCGACTTAAGTACAAGAAAACTGACTCTTCTTACTGACTATGATTTGAACCATTCCTGTGACACTAGTTACAGATTCCGATGCTTCACATCAGGTTTACTGTACGCCCCTGAACTTATTATTGACGATGAAACACAGAAATTAAATCTTAATTAAATACAAAAGGCACAATGCCGAATTAAGTACAAGAAGACTGACTCTTCCAACTGTCTATGTTTTGAACCATTCCTGTGACACTAGTAATAGATTCCGATGCTTCACTTCAGGTTTACTGTAGCCCTCTGACGCTCTTATTGACGATGAAACACAGAAGTTGCATCCGAATTAAATACAAAAGGCACAATGTCGACCCAAGTACAAGAAGACTGGCTCTTCTTACTGTCTAAGTTTTGAACCATTCCTGTGACACTAGTTATAGATTCCGATGCTTCAGTTCAGGTTTACTGTCTCCCTGTGACCTTCTTATTGACGATGAAACACAGAAATTGCATCGGAATTAAATACAAAAGGCACAATGCCGATATAAGTATAAGAAGAATGGGTCTTCTTATTGTCTATGTTTTGAACCATTCCTGTGACACTAGTTATAGATTCCGATGCTTCACTTCAGGTTTACCGTATCCCCCTGAGCTTCTTATTGACGATGAAACACAGACGTTGCATCCTAATTAAATACAAAAGGCACAATGCCGACTCAAGTACAAGAAGACTGGCTCTTCTTACTGTCTATGTTTTGAACCATTTCTGTGACACTAGTTATAGATTCCGATGCTTGACTTCAGTTTTACTGTATCCCTCTGACCTTCTTAATGACGAAAAAACACAGATATTGCATCGGAATTAAATACAAAAGGCACAATGCTGACTTAAGTACAAGAAGACGGACCCTTCTTACTGTCTACGTTTTGAACCATTCCTGTGACACTAGTTGTAGATTCCGATGCTTCACTTCAGGTTTACTGTTTGCCTCTGACTTTCGTATAGACGATGAAACACAGAAATTGCATCGGAATAAGATACAAAAGGCACAATGCCGACTTAAGTACAAAGAGACTGACTGTTCTTACTGTCTATGTTTTGAACAATTCCTGTGACACTAGTTATAGATTCCGATGCTTCACTTCAGGTATACTGTATCCCTCTGACCTTCTTATTGACGATGAAACACAGAAATTGCATCGGAATTAAATACGAAAGGCACAATGCCGACTTAAGTAGAAGATAACTGACTCTTCTTACTGACTATGTTTTGAACCATTCCTGTGACACTAGTTATAGATTCCGATGCTTCACATCAGGTTTACTGTATGCCTCTGACCTTATAATTGACGAAGAAACACAGAAATTAAATCTTGATTAAATACAAAAGGCACAATGCCGAATTAAGTACAAGAAGACTGACTGTTCCTACTGTCTATGTTTTGAACCATTCCTGTGACACTAGGTATAGATTCCGATGCTTCACTTCAGGTTTACTGTATCCCTCTGACGCTCTTATTGATGATGAAACACAGAAGTTGCATCCGAATTAAATAGAAAAGGCACAATGCCGACACAAGTACAAGAAGGCTGGCTCTTATTACTGTCTATGTTTTGAACCATTTCTGTGACACTAGTTATAGATTCCGATGCTTCCCTTCAGGTTTACTGCTTCCCTCAGACCTTCTTATTGACGAAGAAGCACAGAAATTGCATCGTAATTATATTCAAAAGGCCCAATGCCGACCTAAGTACAAGAAAACTGACTCTTCTTACTGTCTATGATTTGAACCATTCCTGTGACACTAGTTATAGATTCCGATACTTCAGTTCAGGTTTACTGTCTCCCTGTGACCTTCTTATTGACGATGAAAAACAGAAATTGCATCGGAATTAATTACAAAAGGCACATTGCCGACTTATGTACAAGAAAACTGACTCTTCTTACTGTCTATGTTTTGAACCATTCCTTAGACACTAGTTATAGATTCCGATGCTTCACTTCACGTTTACTGTATTCCTCTGACCTTCTTATTGACGATGAAACACGTAAATTGCATCGGAATTAAATACAAAAGGCACAATGCCGACTTAAGTACAAGAAGACTGACCCTTCTTACTGTCTATGTTTTGAACCTTTCCTGTGACACTAGTTATAGATTCCGATGCTTCACTTCAGGTTTACTGTATCCCTCTGACTTTCGTATTGACGATGAAACACAGAAATTGCATCGGAATTAAATACATAAGGCACAATGCCGACTTAAGTACAAAAAGACTGACTCCTCTTACTGTCTATGTTTTGAACCATTCCTGTGACACTAGTTATAGATTCCGATGCTTCACTTCAGGTTTACTGTATCCCTCTGACCTTCTTATTGACGATGAAACACGTAAAATGCATCGGAATTAAATACAAAAGGCACAATGCCGACTTAAGTACAAGAAGAATGCCTCTTCTTACTGTCTATGTTTTGAACCATTTCTGTGACACTAGTTATAGATTCCGATGCTTCACTTCAGATTTACTGTATCCCTCTCAGCTTCTTATTGACGATGAAACACAGAAATTGCACCGGAATTAAAAAAAAAATTCACAATGCTGACTTAAGTACAAAAAGACTGACTCTACTTACTGTCTATGTTTTGAACCATGCCTGTGACACTAGTTATAGATTCCGATGCTTCACTTCAGGGTTACTGTATCCTTGTGAGCTTCTTATTGACGATGAAACACGTAAATTGCATCGGAATTAAATACAAAAGGCACAATGCCGACTTAAGTACAAGAAGAATGCCTCTTCTTACTGTCTATAATTTAAACCATTCCTGTGACACTAGTTATAGATTCCGATGCTTCACTTCAGATTTACTGTATCCCTCTCAGCTTCTTATTGACGATGAAACACAGAAATTGCACCGGAATTAAAAAAAAAATTCACAATGCCGACTTAAGTACAAAAAGACTGACTCTACTTACTGTCTATGTTTTGAACCATGCCTGTGACACTAGTTATAGATTCCGATGCTTCACTTCAGGGTTACTGTATCCTTGGGAGCTTCTTATTGACGATGAAACACAGAAATTGCATCGGAAATATATACAAAAGGCACAATGTCGACTTAAGTACAAGAAGACTGACTCTTCTTACTGTCTATGTTTTGAACCATTCCTGTGACACTAGTTATAGATTCCGATGCTTCACTTTAGGTTTACTGTATCCCTCTGACCTTCTTATTGACGATGAAACATAGAAATAGCATTTTAATTAAATACAAAAGGCACAATGCCGACTTCAGTACAAGAACACTAACTCATCTTACTGTCTATGGTTTGAACCATTCCTGTGACACTAGTTATAGATTCCGATGCCTCACTTCAGGTTTACTGTATCCCTCTGACCTACCTATTGGCGATGAATTACGTAAATTATATCGGAATTAAATACAAGAGGCACATTGCCGACTTAAGTACAAGAAGTCTGACTCTTCTTACTGTCTATGCTTTGAACCATTCCTGTGACTCTAGTTATACATTCCGATGCTTCATTTCAGGTTTACTGTATCCCTCCGACCTTTGTATAGACGATGAATCACAGAAACTGCATCGGAATTAAATACAAATGGCACAATGCCCACTTAAGTACAAAAAGACTGACTCTTCTGACTGTCTATGCTTTGAACCATTCCTGTGACGCTAGTTATAGATTCAGATGCTTCACTTCAGGTTTACTGTATCGATCTGACCTTCATATTGACGATGAAACACAGAAATTGCATCGGAATTAAATACAAAAGGCACAATGCCGACTTAAGTACAAGAAAACTGAATCTTCTTACTGTCTATGTTTTGAACCATACCTGTGACACTAGTTATTGATTCCGATGCTTCACTTCAGGTTTACTGTATCCCTCTAAGCTTCTTATTGACGATGAAACACAGAAATTGCATTGGAATTATATACAAAAGGCACAATGCCGACTTAAGTACAAGAAGACTGACTCTTCCTACTGTCTATGATTTGAACCATTCCTGTGACACTAGTTATAAATTTCCGAAGCTTCACTCCAGGTTTACTGTATCCCTTTCACCTTCCTATTCACGATGAAACACAGAAATTGCATCTTAATTAAATACAAAAGCCCAATGCCGACTTAAGTACAAGAAGATTGACTCTTCTTACTGACTATGTTTTTGAACCATTCCTGTGACACTAGTTATAGATTCCGATGCTTCACTTCAGGTTTACTGTATCCCCCTGACCTTATTATTGACGATGAAACACAGAAATTAAATCTTAACTAAATACAAAAGGCACAATGCCGACCCAAGTACAAGAAGACTGGCTCTTCTTACTGTCTATGTTTTGAACCATTCCTGTGACACTAGTTATAGATTCCGATGCTTCACTTCAGGTTTACTGTGTCCCTCTGACCTTCTTATTGACGAAGAAACACATAGATTGCATCGGAATTAAATACGAAAGGCACAATGCCGACACAAGTACAAGAAGACTGGCTCTCCTTACTGTCTATGTTTTGAACCATTTCTGTGACACTAGTTATAGATTCCGATGCTTCCCTTCAGGTTTACTGTATCCCTCAGACCTTCTTATTGACGAAGAAACACAGAAATTGCATCGTAATAATATTCAAAAGGCCCAATGCCGAATTAAGTACAAGAAAACTGACTCTTCTTACTGTCTATGTTTTGAACCATTCCTGTGACACTAGTTATAGATTCCGATGCTTCACTTAAGGGTTTACTGTATCCCTCTGACCTTCTTATTGACGATGAAACACAGAAATTGCATCGGAATTAAATACAAAAGGCACAATGCCGACTCAAGTGCAAGAAGACTGGCTTTTCTTACTGTCTATGTTTTGAACCATTTCTGTAACACTAGTTATAGATTCCGATGCTTCACTTCAGGTTTACTGTATCCCTCTGAGCTTCTTATTGACGATGAAACACAGAAATTGCATCGGAATTATATACAAAAGGCACAATGCCGACTTAAGCACAAGAAAACTGACTCTTCCTACTGACAATGTTTTGAACCATTCCTGTGTCACTAGTTATAGATTCCGAAGCTTCACTTCAGGTTTACTGTATCCCTTTCACCTTCCTATTGACGATGAAACACAGATATTGCATCTTAATTAAATACAAAAGGCACAATGCCGACTTAAGTACAAGAAGATTGACTCTTCTTACTGACTATGCTTTGAACCATTCCTGTGACACTAGTTGTAGATTCCGATGCTTCACTTCAGGTTTACTGTATCCCTCTGACCTTCTTATTGACGATCAAACACGTAAATTGCATCGGAATTAAATACAAAAAGCACAATGCCGACTTAAGTATAAGAAGAAAGGGTCTTCTTACTGTCTATGTTTTGAAAAATTCCTGTGACACTAGTTGTAGATTCCGATGCTTCACTTCAGGTTTACCGTATC
Organism: Schistocerca piceifrons; assembly: GCF_021461385.2. Taxonomy (NCBI): domain Eukaryota; kingdom Metazoa; phylum Arthropoda; class Insecta; order Orthoptera; family Acrididae; genus Schistocerca; species Schistocerca piceifrons. Next base: position 1,137,650,069 of record NC_060139.1, on the reverse strand, counting down.
CCACTGACCTTCTTATTGACGATGAGACACAGAAGTTGCATCCTAATTAAATACAAAAGGCACAATGCCGACTCAAGTACCAGAAGACTGGCTCTTCTTACTATGTTGTGAACAATTTCTGTGACACTAGTTATAGATTCCGATGCTTGACTTCAGTTTTACTGTATCCCTCTGACCTTCTTAATGACGAAGAAACACAGAAATTGCATCGGAATTAAATACAAAAGGCATAATGCTGAATTAAGTACAAGAAATCTGACTCTTCTTACTGACTATGATTTGAACCATTCCTGTGACACTAGTTATAGATTCCGATGCTTCACATCGGGTTTACTGTACGCCTCTGACCTTCTTATTGACGATGAAACACAGAAATTGCATGTTAATTAAATACAAAAGGCACAATGCCGACTTAAGAACAAGAACACTGACCCTTCTTACTGTCCATGTTTTGAACCTTTCCTGTGACACTAGTTATAGATTCCGATGCTTCACTTCAGGTTTACTGTATCCCTCTGACTTTCGTATTGACGATGAAACACAGAAATTGCATCGGAATTAAATACAAAAGGCACAATGCCGACTTAAGTACAAAAAGACTGACTCTTCTTACTGTCTATGTTTTGAACCATTCCTGTGACACTAGTTATAGATTCCGATGCTTCACTTCAGGTTTACTGTATCCCTCTGACCTTCTCATTGACAATGAAACACGTAAATTGCATCGGAATTAAATACAAAAGGCACAATGCCGACTTAAGTACAAGAAGAATGCCTCTTCTTACTGTCTATGTTTTGAACCATTCCTGTGACACTAGTTATAGATTCCGATGCTTCACTTCAGATTTACTGTATCCCTCTCAGCTTCTTATTGACGATGAAACACAGAAATTGCACCGGAATTAAAAAAAAAATTCACAATGCCGACTTAAGTACAAAAAGACTGACTCTACTTACTGTCTATGTTTTGAACCATGCCTGTGACACTAGTTATAGATTCCGATGCTTCACTTCAGGGTTACTGAATCCTTGTGAGCTTCTTATTGACGATGAAACACAGAAATTGCATCGGAAATATATACAAAAGGCAAAATGTCGACTTAAGTACAAGAAGACTGACTCTTCTTACTGTCTATGTTTTGAACCATTCCTGTGACACTAGTTATAGATTCCGATGCTTCACTTCAGGTTTACTGTATCCCTTTCACCTTCTTATTGACGAAGAAACACAGAAATTGCATGTTAATTAAATACAAAAGGCACAATGCCGACTTAAGTACAAGAACACTGACTCTTCTTACTGTCATTGGTTTGAACCATTCCTGTGACACTAGTAATAGATTCCCATGCTTCACATCATGTATACTGTTGCCCTCTGACCTTCTTATTGACGATCAAGCACAGAAAATTCATCGGAATTAAATACAAAAGGCACAATGCCGACTTAAGTACAAAAAGACTGACTCTTCTTACTGTCTATGTTTGAACCATTACTGTGACACTAGTTATAGATTCCGATGCTTCACTTCAGGTTTACTGTATCCCTCTGAGCTTCTTATTGACGATGAAACACAGAAATTGCATCGGAATTATATACAAAAGGCACAATGCCGACTTAAGCACAAGAAAACTGACTCTTCCTACTGTCTATGTTCTGAACCATTCCTGTGTCACTAGTTATAGATTCCGAAGCTTCACTTCAGGTTTACTGTATCCCTTTCACCTTCCTATTGACGATGAAACACAGATATTGCATCTTAATTAAATACAAAAGGCACAATGCCGACGTAAGTACAAGAAGATTGACTCTTCTTACTGACTATGCTTTGAACCATTCCTGTGACACTAGTTGTAGATTCCGATGCTTCACTTCAGGTTTACTGTATCCCTCTGACCTTCTTATTGACGAAGAAACACGTAAATTGCATCGGAATTAAATACAAAAAGCACAATGCCGACTTAAGTATAAGAAGAAAGGGTCTTCTTACTGTCTATGCTTTGAAAAATTCCTGTGACACTAGTTATAGATTCCGATGCTTCACTTCAGGTTTACCGTATCCCACTGACCTTCTTATTGACGATGAAACACAGAAGTTGCATCCTAATTAAATACAAAAGGCACAATGCCGACTCAAGTACCAGAAGACTGACTCTTCTTACTATGTTGTGAACAATTTCTGTGACACTAGTTATAGATTCCGATGCTTGACTTCAGTTTTACTGTATCCCTCTGACCTTCTTAATGACGATGAAACACAGAAATTGCATCGGAATTAAATACAAAAGGCACAATGCCGACTTAAGTACAAGATAACTGACTCTTCTTACTGACTATGTTTTGAACCATTCCTGTGACACTAGTTATAGATTCCGATGCTTCACATCAGGTTTACTGTATGCCTCTGACCTTATTATTGACGATGAAACACAGAAATTAAATCTTAATTAAATACAAAAGGCACAATGCCGAATTAAGTACAAGAAGACTGACTGTTCCTACTGTCTATGATTTGAACCATTCCTGTGACACTAGGTATAGATTCCGATGCCTCACTTCAGGTTTACTGTATCCCTCTGACGCTCTTATTGACGATGAAACACAGAAGTTGCATCCGAATTAAATAGAAAAGGCACAATGCCGACACAAGTACAAGAAGGCTAGCTCTTATTACTGTCTATGTTTTGAACCATTTCTGTGACACTAGTTATGGATTCGGATGCTTCCCTTCAGGTTTACTGTATCCCTCTGAGCTTCTTATTGACGATGAAACACAGAAATTGCATCGGAATTATATACAAAAGGCACAATGCCGACTTAAGCACAAGAAAACTGACTCTTCCTACTGACAATGTTTTGAACCATTCCTGTGTCACTAGTTATAGATTCCGAAGCTTCACTTCAGGTTTACTGTATCCCTTTCACCTTCCTATTGACGATGAAACACAGATATTGCATCTTAATTAAATACAAAAGGCACAATGCCGACTTAAGTACAAGAAGATTGACTCTTCTTACTGACTATGCTTTGAACCATTCCTGTGACACTAGTTGTAGATTCCGATGCTTCACTTCAGGTTTACTGTATCCCTCTGACCTTCTTATTGACGATGAAACACGTAAATTGCATCGGAATCATATACAAAGGGCACAATGCCGACTTAAGCACAAGAATACTGACTCTTCTTACTGTCTATGCTTTGAACAAATTCTGTGACACTAGTTATAGATTCCGATGCTTCACTTCACGTTTGCTGTATCCCTCGGACCTTCAGGTTTACTGTATCCCTCGTACCTTCTTATTGACGATCTAACACAGAAAATTCATCGGAATTAAATACAAAAGGCACAATGCCGACTTCAGTACAAAAAGACTGACTCTTCTTACTGTCTATGTTTTGAACCATTCCTGTGACACTAGTCATAAATTCCGATGCTTCACTTCAGGTTTACAGGATCCATCTGACCTTCTTATTAACGATGAAACACAGAAATTGCATCGGAATTAAATACAAAAGGCACAATGCCGACTTAAGTACAAGATAACTGACTCTTCTTACTGACTATGTTTAGAACCATTCCTGTGACACTAGTTATAGATTCCGATGCTTCACTTCAGGTTTGCTGTATCCCTCGGGCCTTCAGGTTTGCTGTATCCCTCGGACCTTCTTATTGACGATTAAACACAGAAAATTCATCGGAAATAAATACAAAAGGCACAATGCCGACTTCAGTACAGGAACACTGACTATTCTTACTGTCTATGTTTTGAACCATTCCTGTGACACTAGTTATAGATTCCGATGCTTCACTTCAGGTTTACTGTATCCCTCTGACCTTCTTATTGACGATGTAACACAGAAATTGAATCGGAAATAAATACAAAAGCACAATGCCGACTCAAGTACAAGAAGACTGGCTCTTCTTACTGTCTATGTTTTGAACCATTCCTGTGACACTAGTTATAGATTTCGATGCTTCACTTCAGGTTTACTGTATCTCTCTGACCTTCGTATTGACGATGAAACACAGAAATTGCATCTTAATTAAATACAAAAAGCACTATTGCGACTTAAGTACAAGAAGACTGCTTCTTCTTACTGTCTATGTTTTGAACCATTCCTGTGACACTACTTATAGATTCCGATGCTTCACTTCAGGTTTACTGTATCCCTCTGACCTTATTATTGACGATGAAACACAAACATTGCATCTTAATTAAATACAAAAGGCACAATGCCGACTTCAGTACAAGAACACTGACTTTTCTTACTGTCTATGGTTTGAACCATTCCTATGACACTAGTTATAGATTCCGATGCTTCACTTCAGGTTTTTTGTATCCGTCGGACCTATAGGTTTGCTGTTTCCCTCGGACTTTCTTATTGACGATCAAATACAGAAAATTCATCGGAATTAAATACAAAGGGCACAATGCCGACTTCAGTACAAGAACACTGACTATTCTTACTGTCTATGATTTGAACCATTCCTGTGACACTAGTTATAGATTCTGATGCTTCACTTCAGGTTTATTGCATCCCTCTGACCTTCGTATTGACGATGAAACACAGAAATTGCATCGGAATTAAATACAAAAGGCACAATTGCGACTTAAGTACAAGAAGACTGACTCCTCTTACTGTCTATGTTTTGAACCATTCCTGTGACACTACTTATAGATTCCGATGCTTCACTTCAGGTTTACTGTATCCCTCTGACGCTCTTATTGATTACGAAACACAGAAGTTGCATCCGAATTAAGTACAAAAGGCACAATTCCGACCCAAGTACAAGAAGACTGGCTCTTCTTACTGTCTATGTTGTGAACCATTCCTGTGACACTAGTTATAGATTCCGACGCTTCACTTAGGGTTTACTGTGTCCCTCTGACCTTCTTATTGACGAAGAAACACATAAATTGCATCGGAATTAAATACAAAACGCACAATGCCGACTCAAGTACAAGAAGACTGGCGCTTCTTACTGTCTATGTTTTGAACCATCTCTGTGACACTAGTTATTGTTTCGGATGCTTCCCTTCAGGTTTACTGTATCCCTCAGACCTTCTTATTGACGAAGAGACACAGAAATTGCACCGTAATTATATTCAAAAGACCCAATGCGGACTTAAGTACAAGAAAACTGACTCTTCTTACTGTCTATGTTTAAACCATTCCTGTGACACTAGTTATAGATTCCGATGCTTCACTTCAGGTATACTGTATCACTGTGACCTTCTTATTGACGATGAAACACAGAAATTGCATCGGAGTTAAATACAAAAGGCACAATGCCGCCTTAAGTACAAGAAAACTGACTCTTCTTACTGTCTATGTTTTGAACCATTCCTGTGACACTAGTTATAGATTCCGATGCTTCACTTCAGGTTTACTGTATCCCTCTGACCTTCTTATTGACGATGAAACACGTAAATTGCATCGGAATTAAATACAAAAGGCACAATGCCGACTTAAGTACAAGGAGACTGACCCTTCTTATTGTCTATGTTTTGAACGATTCCTGTGACACTAGTTATAGATTCCGATGCTTCTCTGCAGGTTTACTGTATCCCTCTGACCTTCTTATTAACGATGAAAGACAGAAATTGCATAGGAATTAAATACAAAAGGCACAATGGCGACTTAAGTACAAGAAGACTGGCTCTTCTTACTAACTATGCTATGAACCATTTCTGTGACACTAGTTATAGGTTCCGATGCTTCACTTCAGGTTTACTGTATCCATCTGACCTTCTTATTAACGATGAAACACAGAAATCGCATCGGAATTAAATACAAAAGGCACAATGCCGACTTAAGTACAAGATAACTGACTCTTCTTACTGACTATGTTTCGAACCATTCCTGTGACACTAGTTATAGATTCCGATGCTTCACTTCAGGTTTGCTACATCCCTCGAACCTTCAGGTTTGCTGTATCCCTCGTACCTTGTTATTGACGATCTAACACAGAAAATTCATCGGAATTAAATACAAAAGGCACAATGCCGACTTCAGTAGAAGAACACTGACTATTCTTAGTGTCTATGTTTGAACCATTCCTGTGACACTAGTTATAGATTCCGATGCTTCACTTCAGGTTTACTGTATCCCTCTGACCTTCTTATTGACGATGTAACACAGAAATTGCATCGGAATTAAATACAAAAGGCACAATGCCGACTCAAGTACAAGAAGACTGACCCTTCTTACTGTCTATGTTTTAACGATTCCTGTGACACTAGTTATAGATTCCGATGCTTCACTTCAGGTTTACTGTATACCTCTGACCTTCGTATTGACGATGAAACACAGAAATTGCATCGGAATTAAATACAAAAGGCACAAATCCGACTTAAGTACAAAAAGACTGACTCTTCTTACTGTCTATGTTTTGAACCATTCCTGTGACACTAATCATAGATTCCGATGCTTCAATCCAGGTTTACTGTATCCCTCTGACCTTCTTATTAACGATGAAAGACAGAAATTGCATCGGAATTAAATACAAAAGGCACAATGGCGACTTAAGTACAAGAAGACTGACTTTTCTTTCTGTCTATGATTTGAACCATTCCTGTGACACTACTTATAGATTCCGATGCTTCACTGCAGGTTTACTGTATCCCTCTTACCTTCATATTGACGATAAAACACAGAAAATTCATCGGAATTGTATACAAAAGGCACAATGCCGACTTCAGTACAAGAATACTGGCTCTTCCTACCGTCTATTTTTTGAACCATTCCTGTGACACTAGTTATAGTTTCCGATGCTTCACTTCAGGTTTACTGTATCCCTCTGACCATCGTATTGACGATGAAACACAGAAATTGCATCTTAAATAAATACAAAAGGCACAATGCCGACTTAAGTACATGAACACTGACCCTTCTTACTGTCTATGGTTAGAACCATTCCTGTGACACTAGTAATAGATTCCGATGCTTCACTTCAGGTTTACTGTATCCCTCTGACCTTCTTATTGACGATCAAACACAGAAAAGTCATCGGAATTAAATACAAAAGGCACAAAGCCGACTCAAGTACAAGAAGACTGGCTCTTCTTACCGTCTATGATTTGAACCATTCCTGTGACACTAGTTATAGTTTCCGATGCTTCACTTCAGGTTTACTGTATCCAGCTGACCTTATTGACGATGAAGCACAGATATTGCATCGGAATTATATACAAAAGGCACAATGCTGACTTAAGTACAAGAAGACTGACTCTTCTTACTGTCTATGGTTTTAACCATTCCTGTGACACTACTTAAAGATTTCGATGCTTCACTTCAGGTTTGCTGTATCCCTCTGACCTTCTTATTGACGATGAAACACAGAAATTGCATCTTAATTAAATACAAAAGGCACAATGCCGACTTCAGTACAAGAACACTAACTAATCTTACTGTCTATGGTTTGAACCATTCCTGTGACACTAGTTATAGATTCCGATGCTTCACTTCAGTTTTACTGTGTCCCTCTGACCTTCCTATTGACGAAGAAACACAGAAATAGCATCGGAATTAAATACAGAAGGCACAATGCCGACTTAAGTACACGAAGACTGACCCTTCTTACTGTCTATGTTTTGAACCAATCCTGTGACACTAGTTATAAATTCCGAAGCTTCACTTCAGGTTTACTGTATCCCTCTGACCTTCTTATTGACGATGAAACACAGAAATTGCATCGGAATTAAATACAGAAGGCACAATGCCGACCTAAGTACAAGAAAACTGACTCTTCTTACTGTTTATGTTTTGAACCATTCCTGTGACACTAGTTATAGATTCCGTTGCTTCATTTCAGGTTTTTTGTATCCCTGTGACCTTCTTATTGACGATGAAACGCAGAAATTGCATCGGAATTAAATACAAAAGGCACAATGCCGACTTACGTACAAGAAAACTGTCTCTTCTTACTGTCCAAGATTCGAACCATTGCTGTTACACTAGTTATAGATTCCGAAGCTTCACGTCAGGTTTACTGTATCCCTCTGACCTACGTATTGACGATGAAACACTTAAATAGCATCGGAATTAAATACAAAAAGCACAATGCCGACTTAAGCACAAGAAGAGTGACTCTTCTTACTGTCTATGCTTCGAACAATTCCTGTGACACTAGTTATAGATTCCGATGCTTCACGTCAGGTTTACTGTATCCCTCTGACGTTCCTATTGACGATGAAACACAGAAATTGCATCGGAATTAAATACAAAAGGCACAATGCCGACCCAAGTACAAGAAGACTGTCTCTTCTTACTGTCTATGTTTTGAACCATTCTGTGACACTAGTTATAGATTCCGATGCTTCACTTCAGGTTTGCTACATCCCTCGAACCTTCAGGTTTGCTGTATCCCTCGTACCTTGTTATTGACGATCTAACACAGAAAATTCATCGGAATTAAATACAAAAGGCACAATGCCGACTTCAGTAGAAGAACACTGACTATTCTTACTGTCTATGTTTGAACCATTCCTGTGACACTAGTTATAGATTCCGATGCTTCACTTCAGGTTTACTGTATCCCTCTGACCTTCTTATTGACGATGTAACACAGAAATTGCATCGGAATTAAATACAAAAGGCACAATGCCGACTCAAGTACAAGAAGACTGACCCTTCTTACTGTCTATGTTTTAACGATTCCTGTGACACTAGTTATAGATTCCGATGCTTCACTTCAGGTTTACTGTATCCCTCTGACCTTCGTATTGACGATGAAACACAGAAATTGCATCGGAATTAAATACAAAAGGCACAAATCCGACTTAAGTACAAAAAGACTGACTCTTCTTACTGTCTATGTTTTGAACCATTCCTGTGACACTAATCATAGATTCCGATGCTTCAATCCAGGTTTACTGTATCCCTCTGACCTTCTTATTAACGATGAAAGACAGAAATTGCATCGGAATTATATACAAAAGGCACAATGCCGACTTAAGCACAAGAAAACTGACTCTTCCTACTGTGTATGTTCTGAACCATTCCTGTGTCACTAGTTATAGATTCCGAAGCTTCACTTCAGGTTTACTGTATCCCTTTCACCTTCCTATTGACGATGAAACACAGATATTGCATCTTAATTAAATACAAAAGGCACAATGCCGACGTAAGTACAAGAAGATTGACTCTTCTTACTGACTATGCTTTGAACCATTCCTGTGACACTAGTTGTAGATTCCGATGCTTCACTTCAGGTTTACTGTATCCCTCTGACCTTCTTATTGACGAAGAAACACGTAAATTGCATCGGAATTAAATACAAAAAGCACAATGCCGACTTAAGTATAAGAAGAAAGGGTCTTCTTACTGTCTATGCTTTGAAAAATTCCTGTGACACTAGTTATAGATTCCGATGCTTCACTTCAGGTTTACCGTATCCCACTGACCTTCTTATTGACGATGAAACACAGAAGTTGCATCCTAATTAAATACAAAAGGCACAATGCCGACTCAAGTACCAGAAGACTGGCTCTTCTTACTATGTTGTGAACAATTCCTGTGACACTAGTTATAGATTCCGATGCTTGACTTCAGTTTTACTGTATCCCTCTGACCTTCTTAATGACGATGAAACACAGAAATTGCATCGGAATTAAATACAAAAGGCACAATGCCGACTTAAGTACAAGATAACTGACTCTTCTTACTGACTATGTTTTGAACCATTCCTGTGACACTAGATATAGATTCCGATGCTTCACATCAGGTTTACTGTATGCCTCTGACCTTATTATTGACGATGAAACACAGAAATTAAATCTTAATTAAATACAAAAGGCACAATGCCGAATTAAGTACAAGAAGACTGACTGTTCCTACTGTCTATGTTTTGAACCATTCCTGTGACACTAGGTATAGATTCCGATGCCTCACTTCAGGTTTACTGTATCCCTCTGACGCTCTTATTGACGATGAAACACAGAAGTTGCATCCGAATTAAATAGAAAAGGCACAATGCCGACACAAGTACAAGAAGGCTGGCTCTTATTACTGTCTATGTTTTGAACCATTTCTGTGACACTAGTTATGGATTCGGATGCTTCCCTTCAGGTTTACTGTATCCCTCTGAGCTTCTTATTGACGATGAAACACAGAAATTGCATCGGAATCATATACAAAAGGCACAATGCCGACTTAAGCACAAGAAAACTGACTCTTCCTACTGACAATGTTTTGAACCATTCCTGTGTCACTAGTTATAGATTCCGAAGATTCACTTCAGGTTTACTGTATCCCTTTCACCTTCCTATTGACGATGAAACACAGATATTGCATCTTAATTAAATACAAAAGGCACAATGCCGACTTAAGTACAAGAAGATTGACTCTTCTTACTGACTATGCTTTGAACCATTCCTGTGACACTAGTTGTAGATTCCGATGCTTCACTTCAGGTTTACTGTATCCCTCTGACCTTCTTATTGACGATGAAACACGTAAATTGCATCGGAATCATATACAAAGGGCACAATGCCGACTTAAGCACAAGAATACTGACTCTTCTTACTGTCTATGCTTTGAACAAATTCTGTGACACTAGTTATAGATTCCGATGCTTCACTTCAGGTTTGCTGTATCCCTCGGACCTTCAGGTTTGCTGTATCCCTCGTACCTTCTTATTGACGATCTAACACAGAAAATTCATCGGAATTAAATACAAAAGGCACAATGCCGACTTCAGTACAAAAAGACTGACTCTTCTTACTGTCTATGTTTTGAACCATTCCTGTGACACTAGTCATAAATTCCGATGCATCACTTCAGGTTTACAGGATCCATCTGACCTTCTTATTAACGATGAAACACAGAAATTGCATCGGAATTAAATACAAAAGGCACAATGCCGACTTAAGTACAAGATAACTGACTCTTCTTACTGACTATGTTTAGAACCATTCCTGTGACACTAGTTATAGATTCCGATGCTTCACTTCAGGTTTGCTGTATCCCTCGGGCCTTCAGGTTTGCTGTATCCCTCGGACCTTCTTATTGACGATTAAACACAGAAAATTCATCGGAAATAAATACAAAAGGCACAATGCCGACTTCAGTACAGGAACACTGACTATTCTTACTGTCTATGTTTTGAACCATTCCTGTGACACTAGTTATAGATTCCGATGCTTCACTTCAGGTTTACTGTATCCCTCTGACCTTCTTATTGACGATGTAACACAGAAATTGAATCGGAAATAAATACAAAAGCACAATGCCGACTCAAGTACAAGAAGACTGGCTCTTCTTACTGTCTATGTTTTGAACCATTCCTGTGACACTAGTTATAGATTTCGATGCTTCACTTCAGGTTTACTGTATCTCTCTGACCTTCGTATTGACGATGAAACACAGAAATTGCATCTTAATTAAATACAAAAAGCACAATTGCGACTTAAGTACAAGAAGACTGCTTCTTCTTACTGTCGTTGTTTTGAACCATTCCTGTGACACTACTTATAGATTCCGATGCTTCACTTCAGGTTTACTGTATCCCTCTGACCTTATTATTGACGATGAAACACAAACATTGCATCTTAATTAAATACAAAAGGCACAATGCCGACTTCAGTACAAGAACACTGACTTTTCTTACTGTCTATGGTTTGAACCATTCCTATGACACTAGTTATAGATTCCGATGCTTCACTTCAGGTTTTTTGTATCCCTCGGACCTATAGGTTTGCTGTTTCCCTCGGACTTTCTTATTGACGATCAAATACAGAAAATTCATCGGAATTAAATACAAAGGGCACAATGCCGACTTCAGTACAAGAACACTGACTATTCTTACTGTCTATGATTTGAACCATTCCTGTGACACTAGTTATAGATTCTGATGCTTCACTTCAGGTTTATTGCATCCCTCTGACCTTCGTATTGACGATGAAACACAGAAATTGCATCGGAATTAAATACAAAAGGCACAATTGCGACTTAAGTACAAGAAGACTGACTCTTCTTACTGTCTATGTTTTGAACCATTCCTGTGACACTACTTATAGATTCCGATGCTTCACTTCAGGTTTACTGTATCCCTCTGACGCTCTTATTGATTACGAAACACAGAAGTTGCATCCGAATTAAGTACAAAAGGCACAATTCCGACCCAAGTACAAGAAGACTGGCTCTTCTTACTGTCTATGTTGTGAACCATTCCTGTGACACTAGTTATAGATTCCGACGCTTCACTTAGGGTTTACTGTGTCCCTCTGACCTTCTTATTGACGAAGAAACACATAAATTGCATCGGAATTAAATACAAAACGCACAATGCCGACTCAAGTACAAGAAGACTGGCGCTTCTTACTGTCTATGTTTTGAACCATCTCTGTGACACTAGTTATAGTTTCGGATGCTTCCCTTCAGGTTTACTGTATCCCTCAGACCTTCTTATTGACGAAGAGACACAGAAATTGCACCGTAATTATATTCAAAAGACCCAATGCCGACTTAAGTACAAGAAAACTGACTCTTCTTACTGTCTATGTTTAAACCATTCCTGTGACACTAGTTATAGATTCCGATGCTTCACTTCAGGTATACTGTATCCCTGTGACCTTCTTATTGACGATGAAACACAGAAATTGCATCGGAGTTAAATACAAAAGGCACAATGCCGACTTAAGTACAAGAAAACTGACTCTTCTTACTGTCTATGTTTTGAACCATTCCTGTGACACTAGTTATAGATTCCGATGCTTCACTTCAGGTTTACTGTATCCCTCTGACCTTCTTATTGACGATGAAACACGTAAATTGCATCGGAATTAAATACAAAAGGCACAATGCCGACTTAAGTACAAGGAGACTGACCCTTCTTATTGTCTATGTTTTGAACGATTCCTGTGACACTAGTTATAGATTCCGATGCTTCTCTGCAGGTTTACTGTATCCCTCTGACCTTCTTATTAACGATGAAAGACAGAAATTGCATCGGAATTAAATACAAAAGGCACAATGGCGACTTAAGTACAAGAAGACTGGCTCTTCTTACTAACTATGCTATGAACCATTTCTGTGACACTAGTTATAGGTTCCGATGCTTCACTTCAGGTTTACTGTATCCATCTGACCTTCTTATTAACGATGAAACACAGAAATCGCATCGGAATTAAATACAAAAGGCACAATGCCGATTTAAGTACAAGATAACTGACTCTTCTTACTGACTATGTTTCGAACCATTCCTGTGACACTAGTTATAGATTCCGATGCTTCACTTCAGGTTTGCTACATCCCTCGAACCTTCAGGTTTGCTGTATCCCTCGTACCTTGTTATTGACGATCTAACACAGAAAATTCATCGGAATTAAATACAAAAGGCACAATGCCGACTTCAGTAGAAGAACACTGACTATTCTTACTGTCTATGTTTGAACCATTCCTGTGACACTAGTTATAGATTCCGATGCTTCACTTCAGGTTTACTGTGTCCCTCTGACCTTCTTATTGACGATGTAACACAGAAATTGCATCGGAATTAAATACAAAAGGCACAATGCCGACTCAAGTACAAGAAGACTGACCCTTCTTACTGTCTATGTTTTAACGATTCCTGTGACACTAGTTATAGATTCCGATGCTTCACTTCAGGTTTACTGTATCCCTCTGACCGTATTGACGATGAAACACAGAAATTGCATCGGAATTAAATACAAAAGGCACAAATCCGACTTAAGTACAAAAAGACTGACTCTTCTTACTGTCTATGTTTTGAACCATTCCTGTGACACTAATCATAGATTCCGATGCTTCAATCCAGGTTTACTGTATCCCTCTGACCTTCTTATTAACGATGAAAGACAGAAATTGCATCGGAATTAAATACAAAAGGCACAATGGCGACTTAAGTACAAGAAGACTGACTTTTCTTTCTGTCTATGATTTGAACCATTCCTGTGACACTACTTATAGATTCCGATGCTTCACTGCAGGTTTACTGTATCCCTCTTACCTTCTTATTGACGATGAAACACAGAAAATTCATCGGAATTATATACAAAAAGCACAATGCCGACTTCGGTACAAGAATACTGGCTCTTCCTCCCGTCTATTTTTTGAACCATTCCTGTGACACTAGTTATAGTTTCCGATGCTTCACTTCAGGTTTACTGTATCCCTCTGACCATCGTATTGACGATGAAACACAGAAATTGCATCTTAAATAAATACAAAAGGCACAATGCCGACTTAAGTACATGAACACTGACCCTTCTTACTGTCTATGGTTAGAACCATTCCTGTGACACTAGTAATAGATTCCGATGCTTCACTTCAGGTTTACTGTATCCCTCTGACCTTCTTATTGACGATCAAACACAGAAAAGTCATCGGAATTAAATACAAAAGGCACAAAGCCGACTCAAGTACAAGAAGACTGGCTCTTCTTACCGTCTATGATTTGAACCATTCCTGTGACACTAGTTATAGTTTCCGATGCTTCACTTCAGGTTTACTGTATCCAGCTGACCTTATTGACGATGAAGCACAGATATTGCATCGGAATTATATACAAAAGGCACAATGCTGACTTAAGTACAAGAAGACTGACTCTTCTTACTGTCTATGGTTTTAACCATTCCTGTGACACTACTTAAAGATTTCGATGCTTCACTTCAGGTTTGCTGTATCCCTCTGACCTTCTTATTGACGATGAAACACAGAAATTGCATCTTAATTAAATACAAAAGGCACAATGCCGACTTCAGTACAAGAACACTAACTAATCTTACTGTCTATGGTTTGAACCATTCCTATGACACTAGTTATAGATTCCGATGCTGCACTTCAGGTTTACTGTATCCCTCTGACCTTCTTATTGACGATGAAACACACAAATTGCAGCGGAAAATAAATACAAAAGGCACAATGCCGACTTAAGTACAAGAAGATTGACTCTTCCTACTGTCAATGTTTGAACCATTCGTGTGACACTAGTTATAGATTCCGATGCTTCACTTCAGGTTTACTGTATCCCTCTGACCTTCTTATTGACGAAGAAACACAGATATTTCATCGGATTATATACAAAAGGAACAATGCCGACTTCGTGACAAGTACATTAACCCATCTTACTGTCTATGGGTTGAACCATTCCTGTGACACTAGTTATAGATTCCGATGCTTCACTTCAGTTTTACTGTGTCCCTCTGACCTTCCTATTGACGAAGAAACACAGAAATAGCATCGGAATTAAATACAGAAGGCACAATGCCGACTTAAGTACACGAAGACTGACCCTTCTTACTGTCTATGTTTTGAACCAATCCTGTGACACTAGTTATAGATTCCGTTGCTTCATTTCAGGTTTTTTGTATCCCTGTGACCTTCTTATTGACGATGAAACGCAGAAATTGCATCGGAATTAAATACAAAAGGCACAATGCCGACTTACGTACAAGAAAACTGTCTCTTCTTACTGTCCATGATTCGAACCATTGCTGTTACGCTAGTTATAGATTCCGAAGCTTCACGTCAGGTTTACTGTATCCCTCTGACCTACTTATTGACGATGAAACACTTAAATAGCATCGGAATTAAATACAAAAGGCACAATGCCGACTTAAGCACAAGAAGAGTGACTCTTCTTACTGTCTATGCTTCGAACAATTCCTGTGACACTAGTTATAGATTCCGATGCTTCACGTCAGGTTTACTGTATCCCTCTGACGTTCTTATTGACGATGAAACACAGAAATTGCATCGGAATTAAATACAAAAGGCACAATGCCGACCCAAGTACAAGAAGACTGTCTCTTCTTACTGTCTATGTTTTGAACCATTCTGTGACACTAGTTATAGATTCCGATGCTTCACTTCAGGTTTGCTACATCCCTCGAACCTTCAGGTTTTCTGTATCCCTCGTACCTTGTTATTGACGATCTAACACAGAAAATTCATCGGAATTAAATACAAAAGGCACAATGCCGACTTCAGTAGAAGAACACTGACTATTCTTACTGTCTATGTTTGAACCATTCCTGTGACACTAGTTATAGATTCCGATGCTTGACTTCAGGTTTACTGTATCCCTCTGACCTTCTTATTGACGATGTAACATAGAAATTGCATCGGAATTAAATACAAAAGGCACAATGCCGACTCAAGTACAAGAAGACTGACCCTTCTTACTGTCTATGTTTTAACGATTCCTGTGACACTAGTTATAGATTCCGATGCTTCACTTCAGGTTTACTGTATCCCTCTGACCTTCGTATTGACGATGAAACACAGAAATTGCATCGGAATTAAATACAAAAGGCACAAATCCGACTTAAGTACAAAAAGACTGACTCTTCTTACTGTCTATGTTTTGAACCATTCCTGTGACACTAATCATAGATTCCGATGCTTCAATCCAGGTTTACTGTATCCCTCTGACCTTCTTATTAACGATGAAAGACAGAAATTGCATCGGAATTAAATACAAAAGGCACAATGGCGACTTAAGTACAAGAAGACTGACTCTCCTTTCTGTCTATGTTTTGAACCATTCCTGTGACACTACTTATAGATTCCGATGCTTCACTGCAGGTTTACTGTATCCCTCTTAAATTCTTATTGACGATGAAACACAGAAAATTCATCGGAATTATATACAAAAGGCACAATGCCGACTTCAGTACAAGAATACTGGCTCTTCCTACCGTCTATTTTTTGAACCATTCCTGTGACACTAGTTATAGTCTCCGATGCTTCACTTCAGGTTTACTGTATCCCTCTGACCATCGTATTGACGATGAAACACAGAAATTGCATCTTAAATAAATACAAAAGGCACAATGCCGACTTAAGTACATGAACACTGACCCTTCTTACTGTCTATGGTTTGAACCATTCCTGTGACACTAGTAATAGATTCCGATGCTTCACTTCAGGTTTACTGTATCCCTCTGACCTTCTTATTGACGATCAAACACAGAAAAGTCATCGGAATTAAATACAAAAGGCACAAAGCCGACTCAAGTACAAGAAGACTGGCTCTTCATACCGTCTATGATTTGAACCATTCCTGTGACACCAGTTATAGTTTCCGATGCTTCATTTCAGGTTTACTGTATCCAGCTGACCTTATTGACGATGAAGCACAGATATTGCATCGGAATTATATACAAAAGGCACAATGCTGACTTAAGTACAAGAAGACTGACTCTTCTTACTGTCTATGGTTTTAACCATTCCTGTGACACTACTTAAAGATTTCGATGCTTCACTTCAGGTTTGCTGTATCCCTCTGACCTTCTTATTGACGATGAAACACAGAAATTGCATCTTAATTAAATACAAAAGGCACAATGCCGACTTCAGTACAAGAACACTAACTAATCTTACTGTCTATGGTTTGAACCATTCCTATGACACTAGTTATAGATTCCGATGCTGCACTTCAGGTTTACTGTATCCCTCTGACCTTCTTATTGACGATGAAACACACAAATTGCAGCGGAAAATAAATACAAAAGGCACAATGCCGACTTAAGTACAAGAAGATTGACTCTTCCTACTGTCAATGTTTGAACCATTCCTGTGACACTAGTTATAGATTCCGATGCTTCACTTCAGGTTTACTGTATCCCTCTGACATTCTTATTGACGAAGAAACACAGATATTTCATCGGATTATATACAAAAGGCACAATGCCGACTTACGTACAAGAAAACTGACTCTTCTTACTGTCCATGATTCGAACCATTCCTGTGACACTAGTTATAGATTCCGATGCTTCACGTCAGGTTTACTGTATCCCTCTGACGTTCTTATTGACGATGAAACACAGAAATTGCATCGGAATTAAATACAAAAGGCACAATGCCGACCCAAGTACAAGAAAACTTACTCTTCTTACTGTTTATGTTTTGAACCATTCCTGTGACACTAGTTATAGAATCTGTTGCTTCATTTCAAGTTTACTGTATCCCTGTGACCTTCTTATTGACGATGAAACACAGAAATTGCATTGGAATTAAATACAAAAGGCAAAATGCCGACATAAGTACACGAAAACTGACTCTTCTTACTGTCTATGTTTTGAACAATTCCTCTGACACTAGTTAAAGATTCCGATGCTTCACTTCAGGATTACTGTATCCCTTTCACCTTCTTATTGACGATGAAACACAGAAATTGCATCTTAATTAAATACAAAAGGCACAATGCCGACTAAAGTACAAGAACACTGACTCTTCTTACTGTCTATGGTTTCAACCATCCCTGTGACACTAGTTAAAGATTCCAATGCTTCACTTCAGGTTTACTGTATCCCTCTGACCTTCTTATTGACGATGAAACACAGAAATTGCATCTTAATTAAATACAAAAGGCACAATGCCGACTCAAGTACAAGAAGACTGGCGCATCTTACTGTCTATGTTTTGAACCACCTCTGTGACACTAGTTATAGTTTCGGATGCTTCCCTTCAGGGTTACTGTATCCCTCAGACCTTCTTATTGACGAAGAGACACAGAAATTGCACCGTAATTATATTCAAAAGACCCAATGCCGACTTAAGTACAAGAAAACTGACTCTTCTTACTGTCTATGTTTAAACCATTCCTGTGACACTAGTTATAGATTCCGATGCTTCACTTCAGGTTTACTGTATCCCTGTGACCTTCTTATTGACGATGAAACACAGAAATTGCATCGGAGTTAAATACAAAAGGCACAATGCCGACTTAAGTACAAGAAAACTGACTCTTCTTACTGTCTATGTTTTGAACCATTCCTGTGACACTAGTTATAGATTCCGATGCTTCACTTCAGGTTTACTGTATCCCTCTGACCTTCTTATTGACGATGAAACACGTAAATTGCATCGGAATTAAATACAAAAGGCACAATGCCGACTTAAGTACAAGGAGACTGACCCTTCTTATTGTCTATGTTTTGAACGATTCCTGTGACACTAGTTATAGATTCCGATGCTTCTCTGCAGGTTTACTGTATCCCTCTGACCTTCTTATTAACGATGAAAGACAGAAATTGCATCGGAATTAAATACAAAAGGCACAATGGCGACTTAAGTACAAGAAGACTGGCTCTTCTTACTAACTATGCTATGAACCATTTCTGTGACACTAGTTATAGGTTCCGATGCTTCACTTCAGGTTTACTGTATCCATCTGACCTTCTTATTAACGATGAAACACAGAAATCGCATCGGAATTAAATACAAAAGGCACAATGCCGACTTAAGTACAAGATAACTGACTCTTCTTACTGACTATGTTTCGAACCATTCCTGTGACACTAGTTATAGATTCCGATGCTTCACTTCAGGTTTGCTACATCCCTCGAACCTTCAGGTTTGCTGTATCCCTCGGACCTTGTTATTGACGATCTAACACAGAAAATTCATCGGAATTAAATACAAAAGGCACAATGCCGACTTCAGTAGAAGAACACTGACTATTCTTACTGTCTATGTTTGAACCATTCCTGTGACACTAGTTATAGATTCCGATGCTTCACTTCAGGTTTACTGTATCCCTCTGACCTTCTTATTGACGATGTAACACAGAAATTGCATCGGAATTAAATACAAAAGGCACAATGGCGACTTAAGTACAAGAAGACTTACTCTTCTTTCTGTGTATGTTTTGAACCATTCCTGTGACACTACTTATAGATTCCGATGCTTCACTGCAGGTTTACTGTATCCCTCTTACCTTCTTATTGACGATGAAACACAGAAAATTCATCGGAATTATATACAAAAGGCACAATGCCGACTTCAGTACAAGAATACTGGCTCTTCCTACCGTCTATTTTTTGAACCATTCCTGCGACACTAGTTATAGTTTCCGATGCTTCACTTCAGGTTTACTGTATCCCTCTGACCATCGTATTGACGATGAAACACAGAAATTGCATCTTAAATAAATACAAAAGGCACAATGCAGACTTAAGTACATGAACACTGACCCTTCTTACTGTCTATGGTTTGAACCATTCCTGTGACACTAGTAATAGATTCCGATGCTTCACTTCAGGTTTACTGTATCCCTCTGACCTTCTTATTGACGATCAAACACAGAAAAGTCATCGGAATTAAATACAAAAGGCACAAAGCCGACTCAAGTACAAGAAGACTGGCTCTTCTTACCGTCTATGATTTGAACCATTCCTGTGTCACTAGTTATTGTTTCCGATGCTTCTCTTCAGGTTTACTGTATCCAGCTGACCTTATTGACGATGAAGCACAGAAATTGCATCGGAATTATATACAAAAGGCACAATGCTGACTTAAGTACAAGAAGACTGACTCTTCTTACTGTCTATGGTTTTAACCATTCCTGTGACACTACTTAAAGATTTCGATGCTTCACTTCAGGTTTACTGTATCCCCCTGACCTTCTTATTGACGATGAAACACAGAAATTGCATCTTAATTAAATACAAAAGGCACAATGCCGACTTCAGTACAAGAACACTAACTAATCTTACTGTCTATGGTTTGAACCATTCCTATGACACTAGTTATAGATTCCGATGTATCATTTCAGGTTTACTGTATCCCTCTGACTTACTTATTGACGATGAAACACGTAAATTGCATCGGAATCATATACAAAATGCACAATGCCGACTTAAGCACAAGAAGACTGACTATTCTTACTGTCTATGTTTTGAACCATTTCTGTGACACTAGTTATAGATTCCGATGCTTCACTTCAGGTTTACTGTATCCCTCTGACCTTCTTATTGACGAAGAAACACAGATATTTCATCAGATTATATACAAAAGGAGCAATGCCGACTTCGTGACAAGAACATTAACCCATCTTACTGTCTATGGGTTGAACCATTCCTGTGACACTAGTTATAGATTCCGATGCTTCACTTCAGGTTTACTGTATCCCTCTGACCTTCCTATTGACGAAGAAACACAGATATTGCATCGGAATTAAATACAGAAGGCACAATGCCGACTTAAGTACACGAAGACTGACCCTTCTTACTGTCTATGTTTTGAACCAATCCTGTGACACTAGTTATAAATTCCGAAGCTTCACTTCAGGTTTACTGTATCCCTCTGACCTTCTTATTGACGATGAAACACAGAAATTGCATCGGAATTAAATACAGAAGGCACAATGCCGACCTAAGTACAAGAAAACTGACTCTTCTTACTGTTTATGTTTTGAACCATTCCTGTGACACTAGTTATAGATTCCGTTGCTTCATTTCAGGTTTTTTGTATCCCTGTGACCTTCTTATTGACCATGAAACGCAGAAATTGCATCGGAATTAAATACAAAAGGCACAATGCCGACTTACGTACAAGAAAACTGACTCTTCTTACTGTCCATGATTCGAACCATTGCTGTTACACTAGTTATAGATTCCGAAGCTTCACGTCAGGTTTACTGTATCCCTCTGACCTACGTATTGACGATGAAACACGTAAATAGCATCGGAATTAAATACAAAAGGCACAATGCCGACTTAAGCACAAGAAGAGTGACTCTTCTTACTGTCTATGTTTTGAACCATTCCTGTGACACTAGTTATAGATTCCGATGCTTCACGTCAGGTTTACTGTATCCCTCTGACGTTCTTATTGACGATGAAACACAGAAATTGCATCGGAATTAAATACAAAAGGCACAATGCCGACCCAAGTACAAGAAGACTGTCTCTTCTTACTGTCTATGTTTTGAACCATTCTGTGACACTAGTTATAGATTCCGATGCTTCACTTCAGGTTTACTGTATCCCTCTGACGTTCTTATTGACGATGAAACACAGAAATTGCATCGGAATTAAATACAAAAGGCACACTGCCGACCTAAGTACAAGAAAACTGACTCTTCTTACTGTTTATGTTTTGAACCATTCCTGTGACACTAGTTATAGAATCTGTTGCTTCATTTCAAGTTTACTGTATCCCTGTGACCTTCTTATTGACGATGAAACACAGAAATTGCATTGGAATTAAATACAAAAGGCACAATGGCGACATAAGTACACGAAAACTGACTCTTCTTACTGTCTATGTTTTGAACAATTCCTCTGACACTAGTTAAAGATTCCGATGCTTCACTTCAGGATTACTGTATCCCTTTCACCTTCTTATTGACGATGAAACACAGAAATTGCATCTTAATTAAATACAAAAGGCACAATGCCGACTAAAGTACAAGAACACTGACTCTTCTTACTGTCTATGGTTTCAACCATCCCTGTGACACTAATTAAAGATTCCAATGCTTCACTTCAGGTTTACTGTATCCCTCTGACCTTCTTATTGACGATGAAACACAGAAATTGCATCTTAATTAAATACAAAAGTCACAATGCCGACTTCAGTACAAGAACACTAACTCATCTTACTGTCTATGGTTTGAACCATTCCTGTGACGCTAGTTATAGATTCCGATGCTTCACTTCAGGTTTATTGTGCCTCTGACCTTCTTTTTGACGAAGAAACACATAAATTGCATCGGAATTAAATACAAAATGCACAATGCCGACTCAAGTACAAGAAGACTGGCTCTTCTTACTGTCTATGTTTTGAACCATTTCTGTGACACTAGTTATAGATTCCGATGCTTAACTTCAGGTTTACTGTATCCCTCTGACCTTTTTATTGACGAAGAAACACAGATATTGCATCGGATTAAATACAAAAGGCACAATGCCGCCGTAAGTACAAGAAGTCTGACCCTTCTTACTGTCCATGTTTTGAACCATTCCTGTGACACTAGTTATAGATTCCGATGCTTCACTTCAGGTTTACTGTATCTCCCTGACCTTCGTATTGACGATGAAACACTGAAATTGCATCGGAATTAAATGCAAAATGCACAATGCCGACTTAAGTACAAGAAGACTGACCCTTCTTACTGTCTATGTTTTGAACGATTCCTGTGACACTAGTTATAGATTCCGATGCTTCACTTCAGGTTTACTGTATCCCTCTGACCTTCTTATTGACGATGTAACACGGATCGGAATTAAATACAAAAGGCACAATGCCGACTCAAGTACAAGAAGACTGTCTATTCTTACTGTCTACGTTTTGAATCATTCCTGTGACACTAGTTATAGATTCCGATGCTTCACTTCAGGTTTACTGAATCCCTTTCACCTTTTTATTGACGATGAAACACAGAAATTGCATCTTAATTAAATACAAAAAGCATAATGGCGACTTAAGTACAAGAAGACTGCTTGTTCTTACTGTCTATGTTTTGAACCATTCCTGTGACACTACTTATAGATTCCGATGCTTCACTTCAGGTTTACTGTATCCCTCTGACCTTATTATTGACGATGAAACACAAACATTGCATCTTAATTATATACAAAAGGCACAATGCCGACTTCAGTACAAGAACACTGACTCTTCTTACTGTCTATGTTTTGAACCATTCCTGTGACACTAGTTATAGATTCCGATGCTTCACTTCAGGTTTACTGCATCCCTCTGACCTTCGTATTGACGATGAAACACAGAAATTGCATCGGAATTAAATACAAAAGACACAATACCAACTTAAGTACATGAAGACTGACTCCTCTTACAGTCTATGTTTTGAACCATTCCTGTGACACTACTTATAGATTCCGATGCTTCACTTCAGGTTTACCGTATCCCTCTGACGCTCTTATTGATGATGAAACACAGAAGTTGCATCCGAATTAAGTACAAAAGGCACAATTCCGACCCAAGTTCAAGAAGACTGGCGCTTCTTACTGTCTATGTTTTGAACCATTTCTGTGACACTAGTTATAGTTTCGGATGCTTCACTTCAGGTTTACTGTATCCCTGTGACCTTCTTATTGACGATGAAACACAGAAATTGCATCGGAATTAAATAAGACAGGCACAAAGCCGACTTATGTACAAAAAGACTGACTCTTCTTACTGTCTATGTTTTGAACCATTCCTGTGACACTAGTCATTGATTCTGATGCTTCACTTCGGGTTTACTGTATCCCTCTGACCTTCTTATTAACGATGAAACACAGAAATTGCATCGGAATTAAATACAAAAGGCACAATGCCGACTTAAGAACAAGATAACTGACTCTTCTTACTGACTATGTTTTGAACCATTCCTGTGACACTAGTTATAGATTCCGATGCTTCACTTCTGGTTTGCTGTATCCCTCGGACCTTCAGGTTTGCTGTATCCCTCGTACCTTCTTATTGACGATCTAACACAGAAAATTTATGGGAATTAAATACAAAAGGCACAATGCCGACTTCAGTACAAAAAGACTGACTCTTCTTACTGTCTATGTTTTGAACCATTCCTGTGACACTAGTCATAGATTCCGATGCTTCACTTCAGGTTTACTGTATCCCTCTGACCTTCTTATTAACGATGAAACACAGAAATTGCATCGGAATTAAATACAAAAATCACAATGCCGACTTAAGTACAAGATAAATGACTCTTGTTACTGACTATGTTTTGAACCATTCCTGTGACACTAGTAATAGATTTCGATGCTTCACTTCAGGTATACTGTATCCCTCTGCATTGCTGTTACACTAGTTATAGATTCCGATGCTTCACTTCAGGTTTACTGTATCCCTCTGACCTTGTTATTGACGATGAAACACGTAATTGCATCGGAATTAAATACAAAAGGCACAATGCCGACTTCAGTACAAGAACACTAACCCATCTTACTGTCTATGGTTTGAACCATTCCTGTGACACTAGTTATAGATTCCGATGCTTCACTTCAGGTTTACTGTATCCCTCTGACCTACCTATTGACGATGAAACACGTAAATTGCATCGGAATCATATACAAAGGGCACAATGCCGACTTAAGCACAAGAAGACTGACTCTTCTTACTGTCTATGCTTTGAACAAATTCTGTGACACTAGTTATAGATTCCGATGCTTCACTTCAGGTTTGCTGTATCCCTCGGACCTTCAGGTTTGCTGTATCCCTCGTACCTTCTTATTGACGATCTAACACAGAAAATTCATCGGAATTAAATACAAAAGGCACAATGCCGACTTCAGTACAAAAAGACTGACTCTTCTTACTGTCTATGTTTTGAACCATTCCTGTGACACTAGTCATAGATTCCGATGCTTCACTTCAGGTTTACAGTATCCCTCTGACCTTCTTATTAACGATGAAACACAGAAATTGCATCGGAATTAAATACCAAAGGCACAATGCCGACTTAAGTACAAGATAACTGACTCTTCTTACTGACTATGTTTAGAACCATTCCTGTGACACTAGTTATAGATTCCGATGCTTCACTTCAGGTTTACTGTATCCCTCTGACCTTCGTATTGACGATGAAACACAGAAATTGCATCTTAATTAAATACAAAAAGCACAATTGCGACTTAAGTACAAGAAGACTGCTTCTCCTTACTGTCTATGTTTTGAACCATTCCTGTGACACTACTTATAGATTCCGATGCTTCACTTCAGGTTTACTGTATCCCTCTGACCTTATTATTGACGATGAAACACAAACATTGCATCTTAATAAAATACAAAAGGCACAATGCCGACTTCAGTACAAGAACACTGACTTTTCTTACTGTCTATGGTTTGAACCATTCCTATGACACTAGTTATAGATTCCGATGCTTCACTTCAGGTTTGCTGTATCCCTCGGACCTATAGGTTTGCTGTTTCCCTCGGACTTTCTTATTGACGATCAAATACAGAAAATTCATCGGAATTAAATACAAAGGGCACAATGCCGACTTCAGTACAAGAACACTGACTATTCTTACTGTCTATGATTTGAACCATTCCTGTGACACTAGTTATAGATTCTGATGCTTCACTTCAGGTTTATTGCATCCCTCTGACCTTCGTATTGACGATGAAACACAGAAATTGCATCGGAATTAAATACAAAATGCACAATTGCGACTTAAGTACAAGAAGACTGACTCCTCTTACTGTCTATGTTTTGAACCATTCCTGTGACACTACTTATAGATTCCGATGGTTCACTTCAGGTTTACTGTATCCCTCTGACGCTCTTATTGATTATGAAACACAGAAGTTGCATCCGAATTAAGTACAAAAGGCACAATTCCGACCCAAGTACAAGAAGACTGCCTCTTCTTACTGTCTATGTTGTGAACCATTCCTGTGACACTAGTTATAGATTCCGACGCTTCACTTAGGGTTTACTGTGTCCCTCTGACCTTCTTATTGACGAAGAAACACATAAATTGCATCGGAATTAAATACAAAACGCACAATGCCGACTCAAGTACAAGAAGACTGGCGCTTCTTACTGTCTATGTTTTGAACCATCTCTGTGACACTAGTTATAGTTTCGGATACTTCCTTTCAGGTTTACTGTATCCCTCAGACATTCTTATTGACGAAGAGACAGAGAAATTGCACCGTAATTATATTCAATAGACCCAATGCTGACTTAAGTACAAGAAAACTGACTCTTCTTACTGTCTATGTTTAAACCATTCCTGTGACACTAGTTATAGATTCCGATGCTTCACTTCAGGTTTACTGTATCCCTGTGACCTTCTTATTGACGATGAAACACAGAAATTGCATCGGAGTTAAATACAAAAGGCACAATGCCGACTTAAGTACAAGAAAACTGACTCTTCTTACTGTCTATGTTTTGAACCATTCCTTTGACACTAGTTATAGATTCCGATGCTTCACTTCAGGTTTACTGTATCCCTCTGACCTTCTTATTGACGATGAAACACGTAAATTGCATCGGAATTAAATACAAAAGGCACAATGCCGACTTAAGTACAAGGAGACTGACCCTTCTTATTGTCTATGTTTTGAACTATTCCTGTGACACTAGTTATAGATTCCGATGCTTCTCTGCAGGTTTACTGTATCCCTCTGACCCTCTTATTAACGATGAAAGACAGAAATTGCATCGGAATTAAATACAAAAGGCACAATGGCGACTTAAGTACAAGAAGACTGGCTCTTCTTACTAACTATGCTATGAACCATTTCTGTGACACTAGTTATAGGTTCCGATGCTTCACTTCAGGTTTACTGTATCCATCTGACCTTCTTATTAACGATGAAACACAGAAATCGCATCGGACAATGCCGACTTAAGTACAAGATAACTGACTCTTCTTACTGACTATGTTTCGAACCATTCCTGTGACACTAGTTATAGATTCCGATGCTTCACTTCAGGTTTGCTACATCCCTCGAACCTTCAGGTTTGCTGTATCCCTCGTACCTTGTTATTGACGATCTAACACAGAAAATTCATCGGAATTAAATACAAAAGGCACAATGCCGACTTCAGTAGAAGAACACTGACTATTCTTACTGTCTATGTTTGAACCATTCCTGTGACACTAGTTATAGATTCCGATGCTTCACTTCAGGTTTACTGTATCCCTCTGACCTTCTTATTGACGATGTAACACAGAAATTGCATCGGAATTAAATACAAAAGGCACAATGCCGACTCAAGTACAAGAAGACTGACCCTTCTTACTGTCTATGTTTTAACGACTCCTGTGACACTAGTTATAGATTCCGATGCTTCACTTCAGGTTTACTGTATCCCTCTGACCTTCGTATTGACGATGAAACACAGAAATTGCATCGGAATTAAATACAAAAGGCACAAATCCGACTTAAGTACAAAAAGACTGACTCTTCTTACTGTCTATGTTTTGAACCATTCCTGTGACACTAATCATAGATTCCGATGCTACAATTCAGGTTTACTGTATCCCTCTGACCTTCTTATTAACGATGAAAGACAGAAATTGCATCGGAATTAAATAGAAAAGGCACAATGGCGACTTAAGTAGAAGAGGACTGACTCTTCTTTCTGTCTATGTTTGAACCATTCCTGTGACACTACTTATAGATTCCGATGCTTCACTGCAGGTTTACTGTATCCCTCTTACCTTCTTATTGACGATGAAACACAGAAAATTCATCGGAATTATATACAAAAGGCACAATGCCGACTTCAGTACAAGAATACTGACTCTTCCTACCGTCTATTTTTTGAACCATTCCTGTGACACTAGTTATAGTTTCCGATGCTTTACTTCAGGTTTACTGTATCCCTCTGACCATCGCATTGACGATGAAACACAGAAATTGCATCTTAAATAAATACAAAAGGCACAATGCCGACTTAAGTACATGAACACTGACCCTTCTTTCTGTCTATGTTTTGAACCATTCCTGTGACACTAGTAATAGATTCCGATGCTTCATTTCAGGTTTACTGTATCCCTCTGACTTACTTATTGACGATGATACACGTAAATTGCATCGGAATCATATACAAAATGCACAATGCCGACTTAAGCACAAGAAGACTGACTATTCTTACTGTCTATGTTTTGAACCAATCCTGTGACACTAGTTATAAATTCCGAAGCTTCACTTCAGGTTTACTGTATCCCTCTGACCATCGCATTGACGATGAAACACAGAAATTGCATCTTAAATAAATACAAAAGGCACAATGCCGACTTAAGTACATGAACACTGACCCTTCTTTCTGTCTATGTTTTGAACCATTCCTGTGACACTAGTAATAGATTCCGATGCTTCATTTCAGGTTTACTGTATCCCTCTGACTTACTTATTGACGATGAAACACGTAAATTGCATCGGAATCATATACAAAATGCACAATGCGGACTTAAGCACAAGAAGACTGGCTCTTCTTACTGTCTACGTTGTGAACCATTCCTGTGACACTAGTTATAGATTCCGATGCTTCACTTCAGGTTTACTGTGCCTCTGATCTTCTTTTTGACGAAGAAACACATAAATTGCATCGGAATTAAATACAAAAGGCACAATGCCGACTCAAGTACAAGAAGACTGGCTCTTCTTACTGTCTATGTTTTGAACCATTTCTGTGACACTAGTTATAGTTTCCGATGCTTGCCTTCAGGTTTACTGTATCCCTCAGACCTTCTTATTGACGAGGAGACACAGAAATTGCACCGTAATTATAGTCAAAAGATTCAATGCCAACGTAAGTACAAGAAAACTGACTCTTCTTACTGTCAATGTTTTGAACCTTTCCTGTTACACTAGATATAGATTCCGATGCTTCACTTCAGCTTTACTGTATCCCTGTGACCTTCTTATTGACGATGAAACTCAGAAATTGCATCGGAGTTAAATACAAAAGGCCAAATGCCGACTTAAGTATAAGAAAACTGACTCTTCTTACTGTCTATGATTTGAACCACTCCTGTGACACTAGTTATAGATTCCGATGCTTCACTTCAGGTTTACTGTATCCCTCTGACCTTCGTATAGACGATGAAACACAGAAATTGCATCGGAATTAAATACAAAAGGCACAAAGCCGACTTAAGTACAAAAAGACTGACTCTTCTTACTGTCTATGTTTTGAACCATTCCTGTGACACTAGTCATAGATTCCGATGCCTCACTTCAGGTTTACTGTATCCCTCTGACCTTCTTATTGACGATGTAACACGGATCGGAATTAAATACAAAAGGCACAATGCCGACTCAAGTACAAGAAGACTGTCTATTCTTACTGTCTACGTTTTGAATCATTCCTGTGATACTAGTTATAGATTCCGATGCTTCACTTCAGGTTTACTGAATCCCTTTCACCTTTTTATTGACGATGAAACACAGAAATTGCATCTTAATTAAATACAAAAAGCACAATGGCGACTTAAGTACAAGAAGACTGCTTCTTCTTACTGTCTATGTTCTGAACCATTCCTGTGACACTACTTATAGATTCCGATGCTTCACTTCAGGTTTACTGTATCTCTCTGACCTTATTATTGACGATGAAACACAAACATTGCATCTTAATTATATACAAAAGGCACAATGCCGACTTCAGTACAAGACCACTGACTCTTCTTACTGTCTATGTTTTGAACCATTCCTGTGACACTAGTTATAGATTCCGATGCTTCACTTCAGGTTTACTGCATCCCTCTGACCTTCGTATTGACGATGAATCACAGAAATTGCATCGGAATTAAATACAAAAGGCACAATACCAACTTAAGTACATGAAGACTGACTCTTCTTACTGTCTATGTTTTGAACCATTCCTGTGCACTACTTATAGATTCCGATGCTTCACTTCAGGTTTACCGCATTACTCTGACGCTCTTATTGATGATGAAACCTAGAAGTTGCATCCGAATTAAGTACAAAAGGCACAATTCCGATCCAAGTTCAAGAAGACTGGCGCTTCTTACTGTCTATGTTTTGAACCATTTCTGTGACACTAGTTATAGTTTCGGATGCTTCACTTCAGGTTTACTGTATCCCTGTGACCTTCTTATTGACGATGAAACACAGAAATTGCATCGGAATTAAATACAAAAGGCACAAAGCCGACTTATGTACAAAAAGACTGACTCTTCTTACTGTCTATGTTTTGAACCATTCCTGTGACACTAGTCATAGATTCTGATGCTTCACTTCGGGTTTACTGTATCCCTCTGACCTTCTTATTAACGATGAAACACAGAAATTGCATCGGAATTAAATACAAAAGGCACAATGCCGACTTAAGTACAAGATAACTGACTCTTCTTACTGACTATGTTTTGAACCATTCCTGTGACACTAGTTATAGATTCTGATGCTTCACTTCTGGTTTGCTGTATCCCTCGGACCTTCAGGTTTGCTGTATCCCTCGTACCTTCTTATTGACGATCTAACACAGAAAATTTATGGGAATTAAATACAAAAGGCACAATGCCGACTTCAGTACAAAAAGACTGACTCTTCTTACTGTCTATGTTTTGAACCATTCCTGTGACACTAGTCATAGATTCCGATGCTTCACTTCGGGTTTACTGTATCCCTCTGACCTTCTTATTAACGATGAAACACAGAAATTGCATCGGAATTAAATACAAAAGGCACAATGCCGACTTAAGTACAAGGAGACTGACCCTTCTTATTGTCTATGTTTTGAACGATTCCTGTGACACTAGTTATAGATTCCGATGCTTCTCTGCAGGTTTACTGTATCCCTCTGACCTTCTTATTAACGATGAAAGACAGAAATTGCATCGGAATTAAATACAAAAGGCACAATGGCGACTTAAGTACAAGAAGACTGGCTCTTCTTACTAACTATGCTATGAACCATTTCTGTGACACTAGTTATAGGTTCCGATGCTTCACTTCAGGTTTACTGTATCCATCTGACCTTCTTATTAACGATGAAACACAGAAATCGCATCGGAATTAAATACAAAAGGCACAATGCCGACTTAAGTACAAGATAACTGACTCTTCTTACTGACTATGTTTCGAACCATTCCTGTGACACTAGTTATAGATTCCGATGCTTCACTTCAGGTTTGCTACATCCCTCGAACCTTCAGGTTTGCTGTATCCCTCGTACCTTGTTATTGACGATCTAACACAGAAAATTCATCGGAATTAAATACAAAAGGCACAATGCCGACTTCAGTAGAAGAACACTGACTATTCTTACTGTCTATGTTTGAACCATTCCTGTGACACTAGTTATAGATTCCGATGCTTCACTTCAGGTTTACTGTATCCCTCTGACCTTCTTATTGACGATGTAACACAGAAATTGCATCGGAATTAAATACAAAAGGCACAATGCCGACTCAAGTACAAGAAGACTGACCCTTCTTACTGTCTATGTTTTAACGATTCCTGTGACACTAGTTATAGATTCCGATGCTTCACTTCAGGTTTACTGTATCCCTCTGACCTTCGTATTGACGATGAAACACAGAAATTGCATCGGAATTAAATACAAAAGGCACAAATCCGACTTAAGTACAAAAAGACTGACTCTTCTTACTGTCTATGTTTTGAACCATTCCTGTGACACTAATCATAGATTCCGATGATTCACTTCAGGTTTACTGTATCCCTCTGACCTTCTTATTAACGATGAAAGACAGAAATTGCATCGGAATTAAATACAAAAGGCACAATGGCGACTTAAGTAGAAGAGGACTGACTCTTCTTTCTGTCTATGTTTTGAACCATTCCTGTGACACTACTTATAGATTCCGATGCTTCACTGCAGGTTTACTGTATCCCTCTTACCTTCTTATTGACGATGAAACACAGAAAATTCATCGGAATTATATACAAAAGGCACAATGCCGACTTCAGTACAAGAATACTGGCTCTTCCTACCGTCTATTTTTTGAACCATTCCTGTGACACTAGTTATAGTTTCCGATGCTTCACTTCAGGTTTACTGTATCCCTCTGACCATCGTATTGACGATGAAACACAGAAATTGCATCTTAAATAAATACAAAAGGCACAATGCCGACTTAAGTACATGAACACTGACCCTTCTTTCTGTCTATGTTTTGAACCATTCCTGTGACACTAGTAATAGATTCCGATGCTTCATTTCAGGTTTACTGTATCCCTCTGACTTACTTATTGACGATGAAACACGTAAATTGCATCGGAATCATATACAAAATGCACAATGCCGACTTAAGCACAAGAAGACTGACTATTCTTACTGTCTATGTTTTGAACCATTTCTGTGACACTAGTTATAGATTCCGATGCTTCACTTCAGGTTTACTGTATCCCTCTGACCTTCTTATTGATTAAGAAACACAGATATTTCATCGGATTATATACAAAAGGAACAATGCCGACTTCGTGACAAGAACATTAACCCATCTTACTGTCTATGGGTTGAACCATTCCTGTGACACTAGTTATAGATTCCGATGCTTCACTTCAGGTTTACTGTATCCCTCTGACCTTCCTATTGACGAAGAAACACAGATATTGCATCGGAATTAAATACAGAATGCACAATGCCGACTTAAGTACACGAAGACTGACCCTTCTTACTGTCTATGTTTTGAACCAATCCTGTGACACTAGTTATAAATTCCGAAGCTTCACTTCAGGTTTACTGTATCCCTCTGACCTTCTTATTGACGATGAAACACAGAAATTGCATCGGAATTAAATACAGAAGGCACAATGCCGACCTAAGTACAAGAAAACTGACTCTTCTTACTGTTTATGTTTTGAACCATTCCTGTGACACTAGTTATAGATTCCGTTGCCTCATTTCAGGTTTTTTGTATCCCTGTGACCTTCTTATTGACCATGAAACGCAGAAATTGCATCGGAATTAAATACAAAAGGCACAATGCCGACTTACGTACAAGAAAACTGACTCTTCTTACTGTCCATGATTCGAACCATTGCTGTTACACTAGTTATAGATTCCGAAGCTTCACGTCAGGTTTACTGTATCCCTCTGACCTTCTTATTGACAAAGAAACACAGATATTGCATCGGGTTAAATACAAAAGGCACAATGCCGCCGTAAGTACAAGAAGTCTGACCTTTCTTACTGTCTATGTTTTGAACCATTCCTGTGACACTAGTTATAGATTCCGATGCTTCACTTCAGGTTTACTGTATCTCCCTGACCTTCGTATTGACGATGAAACACTGAAATTGCATCGGAATTAAATGCAAAAGGCACAATGCCGACTTAAGTACAAGAAGACTGACCCTTCTTACTGTCTATGTTTTGAACGATTCCTGTGACACTAGTTATAGATTCCGATGCTTCACTTCAAGTTTACTGTATCCCTCTGACCTTCTTATTGACGATGTAACACGGATCGGAATTAAATACAAAAGGCACAATGCCGACTCAAGTACAAGAAGACTGTCTATTCTTACTGTCTACGTTTTGAATCATTCCTGTGACACTAGTTATAGATTCCGATGCTTCACTTCAGGTTTACTGAATCCCTTTCACCTTTTTATTGACGATGAAACACAGAAATTGCATCTTAATTAAATACAAAAAGCACAATGGCGACTTAAGTACAAGAAGACTGCTTCTTCTTACTGTCTATGTTCTGAACCATTCCTGTGACACTACTTATAGATTCCGATGCTTCACTTCAGGTTTACTGTATCTCTCTGACCTTATTATTGACGATGAAACACAAACATTGCATCTTAATTATATACAAAAGGCACAATGCCGACTTCAGTACAAGACCACTGACTCTTCTTACTGTCTATGTTTTGAACCATTCCTGTGACACTAGTTATAGATTCCGATGCTTCACTTCAGGTTTACTGCATCCCTCTGACCTTCGTATTGACGATGAATCACAGAAATTGCATCGGAATTAAATACAAAAGGCACAATACCAACTTAAGTACATGAAGACTGACTCCTCTTACTGTCTATGTTTTGAACCATTCCTGTGCACTACTTATAGATTCCGATGCTTCACTTCAGGTTTACCGCATTACTCTGACGCTCTTATTGATGATGAAACCTAGAAGGTTCATCCGAATTAAGTACAAAAGGCACAATTCCGATCCAAGTTCAAGAAGACTGGCGCTTCTTACTGTCTATGTTTTGAACCATTTCTGTGACACTAGTTATAGTTTCGGATGCTTCACTTCAGGTTTACTGTATCCCTGTGACCTTCGTATTGACGATGAAACACAGAAATTGCATCGGAATTAAATACAAAAGGCACAAAGCCGACTTATATACAAAAAGACTGACTCTTCTTACTGTCTATGTTTTGAACCATTCCTGTGACACTAGTCATAGATTCTGATGCTTCACTTCTGGTTTGCTGTATCCCCCGGACCTTCAGGTTTGCTGTATCCCTCGTACCTTCTTATTGACGATCTAACACAGAAAATTTATGGGAATTAAATACAATAGGCACAATGCCGACTTCAGTACAAAAAGACTGACTCTTCTTACTGTCTATGTTTTGAACCATTCCTGTGACACTAGTCATAGATTCCGATGCTTCACTTCAGGTTTACTGTATCCCTCTGACCTTCTTATTAACGATGAAACACAGAAATTGCATCGGAATTAAATACAAAAGGCACAATGCCGACTTAAGTACAAGAAGACTGGCTCTTCTTACTAACTATGCTATGAACCATTTCTGTGACACTAGTTATAGGTTCCGATGCTTCACTTCAGGTTTACTGTATCCATCTGACCTTCTTATTAACGATGAAACACAGAAATCGCATCGGAATTAAATACAAAAGGCACAATGCCGACTTACGTACAAGATAACTGACTCTTCTTACTGACTATGTTTCGAACCATTCCTGTGACACTAGTTATAGATTCCGATGCTTCACTTCAGGTTTGCTACATCCCTCGAACCTTCAGGTTTGCTGTATTCCTCGTACCTTGTTATTGACGATCTAACACAGAAAATTCATCGGAATTAAATACAAAAGGCACAATGCCGACTTCAGTAGAAGAACACTGACTATTCTTACTGTCTATGTTTGAACCATTCCTGTGACACTAGTTATAGATTCCGATGCTTCACTTCAGGTTTACTGTATCCCTCTGACCTTCTTATTGACGATGTAACACAGAAATTGCATCGGAATTAAATACAAAAGGCACAATGCCGACTCAAGTACAAGAAGACTGACCCTTCTTACTGTCTATGTTTTAACGATTCCTGTGACACTAGTTATAGATTCCGATGCTTCACTTCAGGTTTACTGTATCCCTCTGACCTTCGTATTGACGATGAAACACAGAAATTGCATCGGAATTAAATACAAAAGGCACAAATCCGACTTAAGTACAAAAAGACTGACTCTTCTTACTGTCTATGTTTTGAACCATTCCTGTGACACTAATCATAGATTCCGATGATTCACTTCAGGTTTACTGTATCCCTCTGACCTTCTTATTAACGATGAAAGACAGAAATTGCATCGGAATTAAATACAAAAGGCACAATGGCGACTTAAGTAGAAGAGGACTGACTCTTCTTTCTGTCTATGTTTTGAACCATTCCTGTGACACTACTTATAGATTCCGATGCTTCACTGCAGGTTTACTGTATCCCTCTTACCTTCTTATTGACGATGAAACACAGAAAATTCATCGGAATTATATACAAAAGGCACAATGCCGACTTCAGTACAAGAATACTGGCTCTTCCTACCGTCTATTTTTTGAACCATTCCTGTGACACTAGTTATAGTTTCCGATGCTTCACTTCAGGTTTACTGTATCCCTCTGACCATCGTATTGACGATGAAACACAGAAATTGCATCTTAAATAAATACAAAAGGCACAATGCCGACTTAAGTACATGAACACTGACCCTTCTTTCTGTCTATGTTTTGAACCATTCCTGTGACACTAGTAATAGATTCCGATGCTTCATTTCAGGTTTACTGTATCCCTCTGACTTACTTATTGACGATGAAACACGTAAATTGCATCGGAATCATATACAAAATGCACAATGCCGACTTAAGCACAAGAAGACTGACTATTCTTACTGTCTATGTTTTGAACCATTTCTGTGACACTAGTTATAGATTCCGATGCTTCACTTCAGGTTTACTGTATCCCTCTGACCTTCTTATTGACGAAGAAACACAGATATTTCATCGGATTATATACAAAAGGAACAATGCCGACTTCGTGACAAGAACATTAACCCATCTTACTGTCTATGGGTTGAACCATTCCTGTGACACTAGTTATAGATTCCGATGCTTCACTTCAGGTTTACTGTATCCCTCTGACCTTCCTATTGACGAAGAAACACAGATATTGCATCGGAATTAAATACAGAAGGCACAATGCCGACTTAAGTACACGAAGACTGACCCTTCTTACTGTCTATGTTTTGAACCAATCCTGTGACACTAGTTATAAATTCCGAAGCTTCACTTCAGGTTTACTGTATCCCTCTGACCTTCTTATTGACGATGAAACACAGAAATTGCATCGGAATTAAATACAGAAGGCACAATGCCGACCTAAGTACAAGAAAACTGACTCTTCTTACTGTTTATGTTTTGAACCATTCCTGTGACACTAGTTATAGATTCCGTTGCCTCATTTCAGGTTTTTTGTATCCCTGTGACCTTCTTATTGACGATGAAACGCAGAAATTGCATCGGAATTAAATACAAAAGGCACAATGCCGACTTACGTACAAGAAAACTGACTCTTCTTACTGTCCATGATTCGAACCATTGCTGTTACACTAGTTATAGATTCCGAAGCTTCACGTCAGGTTTACTGTATCCCTCTGACCTACTTATTGACGATGAAACACGTAAATAGCATCGGAATTAAATACAAAAGGCACAATGCCGACTTAAGCACAAGAAGAGTGACTCTTCTTACTGTCTATGTTTTGAACCATTCCTGTGACACTAGTTATAGATTCCGATGCTTCACGTCAGGTTTACTGTATCCCTCTGACGTTCTTATTGACGATGAAACACAGAAATTGCATCGGAATTAAATACAAAAGGCACAATGCCGACCCAAGTACAAGAAGACTGTCTCTTCTTACTGTCTATGTTTTGAACCATTCTGTGACACTAGTTATAGATTCCGATGCTTCACTTCAGGTTTACTGTATCCCTCTGACGTTCTTATTGACGATGAAACACAGAAATTGCATCGGAATTAAATACAAAAGGCACACTGCCGACCAAAGTACAAGAAAACTGACTCTTCTTACTGTTTATGTTTTGAACCATTCCTGTGACACTAGTTATAGAATCTGTTGCTTCATTTCAAGTTTACTGTATCCCTGTGACCTTCTTATTGACGATGAAACACAGAAATTGCATTGGAATTAAATACAAAAGGCACAATGCCGACATAAGTACACGAAAACTGGCTCTTGTTACTGTCTATGTTTTGAACAATTCCTGTGACACTAGTTAAAGATTCCGATGCTTCACTTCAGGATTACTGTATCCCTTTCACCTTCTTATTGACGATGAAACACAGAAATTGCATCTTAATTAAATACAAAAGGCACAATGCCGACTAAAGTACAAGAACACTGACTCTTCTTACTGTCTATGGTTTCAACCATCCCTGTGACACTAGTTAAAGATTCCGATGCTTCACTTCAGGTTTACTGTATCCCTCTGACCTTCTTATTGACGATGAAACACAGAAATTGCATCTTAATTAAATACAAAAGTCACAATGCCGACTTCAGTACAAGAACACTAACTCATCTTACTGTCTATGGTTTGAACCATTCCTGTGACGCTAGTTATAGATTCCGATGCTTCACTTCAGGTTTACTGTATCCCTCTGACCCACTTATTGACGATGAAACACGTAAATTGCATCGGAATTAAATACAAAAGGCACAATGCGGACTTAAGCACAAGAAGTCTGGCTCTTCTTACTGTCTACGTTGTGAACCATTCCTGTGACACTAGTTATAGATTCCGATGCTTCACTTCAGGTTTACTGTGCCTGTGATCTTCTTTTTGACGAAGAAACACATAAATTGCATCGGAATTAAATACAAAATGCACAATGCCGACTCAAGTACAAGAAGACTGGCTCTTCTTACTGTCTATGTTTTGAACCATTTCTGTGACACTAGTTATAGTTTCCGATGCTTGCCTTCAGGTTTACTGTATCCCTCAGACCTTCTTATTGACGAGGAGACACAGAAATTGCACCGTAATTATAGTCAAAAGATTCAATGCCAACGTAAGTACAAGAAAACTGACTCTTCTTACTGTCAATGTTTTGAACCTTTCCTGTTACACTAGATATAGATTCCGATGCTTCACTTCAGCTGTACTGTATCCCTGTGACCTTCTTATTGACGATGAAACTCAGAAATTGCATCGGAGTTAAATACAAAAGGCAAAATGCCGACTTAAGTATAAGAAAACTGACTCTTCTTACTGTCTATGATTCGAACCACTCCTGTGACACTAGTTATAGATTCCGATGCTTCACTTCAGGTTTACTGTATCCCTCTGACCTTCGTATAGACGATGAAACACAGAAATGGCATCGGAATTAAATACAAAAGGCACAAAGCCGACTTACGTACAAAAAGACTGACTCTTCTTACTGTCTATGTTTTGAACCACTCCTGTGACACTAGTCATAGATTCCGATGCCTCACTTCAGGTTTACTGTATCCCTCTGACCTTCTTATTAACGATGAAACACAGAAATTGCATCGGAATTAAATACAAAAGGCACAATGCCGACTTAAGTACAAGATAACTGACTCTTCTTACTGCCTATGATTTGAACC
The DNA here is from genome assembly GCF_021461385.2 of Schistocerca piceifrons. Lineage (NCBI taxonomy): Eukaryota > Metazoa > Arthropoda > Insecta > Orthoptera > Acrididae > Schistocerca > Schistocerca piceifrons. The sequence continues at coordinate 1,137,610,976 of NC_060139.1, read as the reverse complement.
ATTCCTGTGACACTAGTTATAGATTCCGATGCTTCACTTCATTTTTACTGTATCCCTCTGACCTTCTTATTGACGATGTAACACGGATCGGAATTAAATACAAAAGACACAATGCCGACTCAAGTACAAGAAGACTGGCTCTTCTTACTGTCTATGTTTTGAACCATTTCTGTGACACTAGTTATAGATTCCGATGCTTAACTTCAGGTTTACTGTATCCCTCTGACCTTCTTATTGACGAAGAAAAACAGATATTGCATCGGGTTAAATACAAAAGGCACAATGCCGCCGTAAGTACAAGAAGTCTGACCTTTCTTACTGTCTATGTTTTGAACCATTCCTGTGACACTAGTTATAGATTCCGATGCTTCACTTCAGGTTTACTGAATCCCTTTCACCTTTTTATTGACGATGAAACACAGAAATTGCATCTTAATTAAATACAAAAAGCACAATGGCGACTTAAGTACAAGAAGACTGCTTCTTCTTACTGTCTATGTTCTGAACCATTCCTGTGACACTACTTATAGATTCCGATGCTCCACTTCAGGTTTACTGTATCTCTCTGACCTTATTATTGACGATGAAACACAAACATTGCATCTTAATTATATACAAAAGGCACAATGCCGACTTCAGTACAAGAACACTGACTCTTCTTACTGTCTATGTTTTGAACCATTCCTGTGACACTAGTTATAGATTCCGATGCTTCACTTCAGGTTTACTGCATCCCTCTGACCTTCGTATTGACGATGAATCACAGAAATTGCATCGGAATTAAATACAAAAGGCACAATACCAACTTAAGTACATGAAGACTGACTCCTCTTACTGTCTATGTTTTGAACCATTCCTGTGCACTACTTATAGATTCCGATGCTTCACTTCAGGTTTACCGTATCCCTCTGACGCTCTTATTGATGATGAAACCTAGAAGTTACATCCGAATTAAGTACAAAAGGCACAATTCCGACCCAAGTTCAAGAAGACTGGCGCTTCTTACTGTCTATGTTTTGAACCATTTCTGTGACACTAGTTATAGTTTCGGATGCTTCACTTCAGGTTTACTGTATCCCTGTGACCTTCTTATTGACGATGAAACACAGAAATTGCATCGGAATTAAATACAAAAGGCACAAAGCCGACTTATGTACAAAAAGACTGACTCTTCTTACTGTCTATGTTTTGAACCATTCCTGTGACACTAGTCATAGATTCTGATGCTTCACTTCGGGTTTACTGTATCCCTCTGACCTTCTTATTAACGATGAAACACAGATATTGCATCGGAATTAAATACAAAAGGCACAATGCCGACTTAAGTACAAGATAACTGACTCTTCTTACTGACTATGTTTTGAACCATTCCTGTGACACTAGTTATAGATTCCGATGCTTCACTTCTGGTTTGCTGTATCCCTCGGACCTTCAGGTTTGCTGTATCCCTCGTACCTTCTTATTGACGATCTAACACAGAAAATTTATGGGAATTAAATACAAAAGGCACAATGCCGACTTCAGTACAAAAAGACTGACTCTTCTTACTGTCTATGTTTTGAACCATTCTTGTGACACTAGTCATAGATTCCGATGCTTCACTTCAGGTTTACTGTATCCCTCTGACCTTCTTATTAACGATGAAACACAGGAATTGCATCGGAATTAAATACAAAAGGCACAATGCCGACTTAAGTACAAGATAAATGACTCTTCTTACTGACTATGTTTTGAACCATTCCTGTGACACTAGTTATAGATTCCGATGCTTCACTTCAGGATTGCTGTATCCCTCGGACCTTCAGGTTTGCCGTATCCCTCGGACCTTCTTATTGACGATCAAACACAGAAAATTCATCGGAATCAAATTCAAAAGGCACAATGCCGACTTCAGTACAAGAACACTGACTATTCTTACTGTCTATATCTTGAACCATTCCTGTGACACTAGTTATAGATTCCGATGCTTCACTTCAGGTTTACTGTATCCCTCTGACCTTCTTATTGACGATGTCACACAGAAATTGCATCGGAATTAAATACAAAAGGCACAATGCCGACACAAGTACATGAAGAATGGCTCTTCTTACTGTCTATGTTTTGAACCATTTCTGTGACACTAGTTATAGATTCCGATGCTTAACTTCAGGTTTACTGTATCGCTCTGACCATCTTATTGACGAAGAAACACAGATATTGCATCGGATTAAATACAAAAGGCACAATGCCGATTTAAGTACAAGGAGACTGACCCTTCTTAAAGTCTATGTCTTGAACCATTCCTGTGACACTAGTTATAGATTCCGATGCTTCACTTCAGGTTTACTGTATCTCTCTGACATTCGTATTGACAATGAAACTCAGAAATTGCATCGGAATTAAATACAAAAAGCACAATGCCGACTTAAGTACAAGAAGACTGACCCTTCTTACTGTCTATGTTTTGAACGATTCCTGTGGCACTAGTTATAGATTCCGATGCTTCACATCAGGTTTACTGTATCCCTCTGACCTTCGTATTGACGATGAAACACAGAAATAGCATCGGAATTAAATACAAAAGGCACAAAGCCGACTTAAGTACAAAAAGACTGACTCTTCTTACTGTCTATTTTTTGAACCATTTCTGTGACACTAGTTATAGTTTCCGATGCTTCACTTCAGGTTTACTGTATCCCTCTGACCTTTTTATTGACGAAGAAACACAGATATGGCATCGAATTAAATACAAAAAGCACAATGCCGACTTAAGTACAAGCAGACTGTCCCTTCTCACCGTCTATGTTTTGAACCATTCCTGTGACACTAGTTATAGATTCCGATGCTTCACTTCAGGTTTACTGTATCCCTCTGACCTTCGAATTGACGATGAAACACAGAAATTTCATCTTAAATAAATACAAAAATCAAAATGCCGACTTCAGTACATGAACACTGACTCTTCTTACTGTCTATGGTTTGAACCTTTCCTGTGACACTAGTAATAGATTCCGATGCTTCACTTCAGGTTTACTGTATCCCTCTGACCTTCATATTGACGATCAAACACAGAAAATTCATCGGAATTAAATACAAAAGGCACAAAGCCGACTCAAGTACAAGAAGACTGGCTCTTCTTACTGTCTATGATTTGAACCATTCCTGTGACACTAGTTATAGATTCCAATGCTTCACTTCAGGTTTACTGTATCCAGCTGACCTTATTGACGATGAAGCACAGAAATGGCATCGGAATTATATACAAATGGCACAATGCTGACTTAAGTACAAGAAGACTGACTCTTCTTACTGTCTATGTTTTGAACCATTCCTGTGACACTACTTAAAGATTTCGATGCTTCACTTCAGGTTTACTGTATCCCTCTGACCTTCTTATTGACGATGAAACACAGGAATTGTATCTTAATTAAATACAAAAGGCACAATGCCGACTTCAGTACAAGAACACCACCTAATCTACGGTCTATGGTTTGAACCATTCCTATGACACTAGTTATAGATTCCGATGCTTCACTTCAGGTTTACTGTATCGCTCTGACTTACTTATTGACGATGAAACACGTAAATTGCATCGGAATCATATACAAGAGGCACAATGCCGACTTAAGCACAAGAAGACTGTCAATTCTTACTGTCTATGTTTTGAACCATTTCTGTGACACTAGTTATAGATTCCGATGCTTCACTTCCGGTTTACTGTATCCTTCTGACCTTCTCATTGGCGATGTAACACAGAAATTGCGTCGGAATTAAATACAAAAGGCACAATGCCGACTCAAGTAGAAGAAGACTCGCTCTTCATACTGTCTATGTTTTGAACCATTTCTGTGACACTAGTTATAGATTCCGATGCTTCACTTCAGGATTACTGTATCCCTCTGACCTTCTCATTGACGAAGAAACACAGATATGTCATCGGATTAAATACAAAAGGCACAATGCTGACTTCAGTACAAGATGACTGACCCTTCTTACTGTCTATGTTTTGAACCATTCCTGTGACACTAGTTATAGATTCCGATGCTTCACTTCAGGTTTACTGTATCCCTCTGACACTCGTATTGACGATGAAACACAGAAATTGCATCGGAATTAAATACAAAAGTCAAAATGCCGACTTAAGTACAAAAAGACTGGCTCTTCTTACTGTCCTAGTTTTGAAAAATTCCTGTGACACTAGTTAGAGATTCCGTATGCTTCAATTCAGGTTTGCTGCAACCCTGTGAGCTTCTTATTGACGATGAAACACAGAAATTGCGTCAGAATTGTATACAAAAGGCACAATGCCGACTTAAGTACAAGAGGACTGACTCTTCTTACTGTCTATGTTTTGAACCATTTCTGTGACACTAGTTATAGATTCCGATGCTTCACTTCACGGTTTCTGTATCCCTTCCACCTCCTTATTGATGATGAAACACAGAAATTGCATCTTAATTAAATACAAAAGGCCCAATGCCGACTTAAGTACAAGAACACTGACTCTTCTTACTGTCTATGGTTTGAACCATTCCTGTGACACTAGTAATAGATTCCGATGCTTCAATTCAGGTTTACTGTATTCCTCTGACCTTCTTATTGATGATCAAACACAGAAAATTCATCGGAATTAAATACAAAAGGCACAATGCCGGCTCAAGTACAAGAAGACTGGCTCTTCTTACTGTCTATGTTTTAACCATTCCTGTGACGCTAGTTATAGATTCCGATGCTTCACTTCAGGTTTACTGTATGCCTCTGACCTACTTATTGACGATGAAACACGTAAATTGCATCGGAATCATATACAAAGGGCACAATGCCGACTTAAGCACAAGAAGACTGACTCTTCTTACTGTCTATGTTTTGAACCATTTCTGTGACACTAGTTATGGATTTCGATGCTTCACTTCAGGTTTACTGTATCTCTCTGACCTTCGTATTGACGATGAAACACAGAAATTGCATCGGAATTAAATACAAAAGGCACAATGCCGACTTAAGTACAAGATAACTGACTCTTCTTACTGTCTATGTTTTGAACGATTCCTGTGACACTAGTTATATTTTCCGATGCTTCACATCAGGTTTACTGTATCCCTCTGACCATCGTATTGACGATGAAACACAGAAATAGCATCGGAATTAAATACATAAGGCACAAAGCCGACTTAAGTAAAAAAAGACTGACTCTTCTTACTGTCTATGTTTTGAACCATTCCTGTGACACTAGTCATAGATTCCGATGCTTCACTTCAGGTTTACTGTATCCCTCTGGGCTTCTTATTGACGATGAAACACAGAAATTGCATCGGAATCATATACAAAAGGCACAATGCCGACTTAAGGACAAGAAGGCTGACTATTCTTACTGTCTATGTTTTGAATCATTCCTGTGACACTAGTTATAGATTCCGATGCTTCACTTCAGGTTTACTGTATCCCTTCCACCTTTTTATTGACGAAGAAACACAGAAATTGCATCTTAATTAAATACAAAAAGCACAATTGCGACTTAAGTACAAGAAGACTGCTTCTTCTTACTGTCTATGCTTTGAACCATTCCTGTGACACTACTTATAGATTACGATGCTCCGCTTCAGGTTTACTGTATCCCTCTGACCTTATTATTGACGATGAAACACAAACATTGCATCTTCATTAAATACAAAAGGCACAATGCCGACTTCAGTACAAGAACACTGACTCTTCTTACTGTCTATGGTTTGAACCATTCGTATGACACTAGGTATAGATTCCGATGCCTCACTTCAGGTTTGCTGTATCCCTCGGACCTATAGGTTTGCTGTTTCCCTCGGACTTTCTTATTTACGATCAAATACAGAAAATTCATCGGAATTAAATACAAAAGGCACAATGCCGACTTCAGTACAAGAACACTGACTATTCTTACTGTCTATGATTTGAACCATTCCTGTGACACTAGTTATAGATTCTGATGCTTCACTTCAGGTTTATTGCATCCCTCTGACCTTCGTATTGACGATGAAACACAGAAATTGCATCGGAATTAAATACAAAGGGCACAATTGCGACTTAAGTATAAGAAGACTGACTCCTCTTACTGTCTATGATTTGAACCATTCCTGTGACACTACTTATAGATTCCGATGCTTCACTTCAGGTTTACTGTATCCCTCTGACGCTCTTATTGATTATGAAACACAGAAGTTGCATCCGAATTAAGTACAAAAGGCACAATTCCGACCCAAGTACAAGAAGACTGGCTCTTCTTACTGTCTATGTTGTGAACCATTCCTGTGACACTAGTTATAGATTCCGACGCTTCACTTAGGGTTTACTGTGTCCCTCTGACCTTCTAATTGACGAAGAAACACATAAATTGCATCGGAATTAAATACAAAACGCACAATGCCGACTCAAGTACAAGAATACTGGCGCTTCTTACTGTCTATGTTTTGAACCATCTCTGTGACACTAGTTATAGTTTCGGATGCTTCCCTTTCAGGTTTACTGTATCCCTCTGACCTTCTTATTGACGATGAAACACGTAAATTGCATCGGAATTAAATACAAAAGGCACAATGCCGACTCAAGTGCAAGAAGACTGGCTCTTCTTACTAACTATGCTATGAACCATTTCTGTGACACTAGTTATAGGTTCCGATGCTTCACTTCAGGTTTACTGTATCCCTCTGACCTTCTTATTAACGATGAAACACAGAAATTGCATCGGAATTAAATAAAAAAGGCACAATGCCGACTTAAGTACAAGAAAACTGACTCTTCTTACTGACTATGTTTCGAACCATTCCTGTGACACTAGTTATAGATACCGATGCTTCACTTCAGGTTTGCTATATCCCTCGAACCTTCAGGTTTGCTGTATCCCTCGTACCTTATTATTGACTATCTAACACAGAAAATTCATCGGAATTAAATACAAAAGGCACAATGCCGACTTCAGTACAAGAACACTGACTATTCTTACTGTCTATGTTTGAACCATTCCTGTGACACTAGTTATAGATTCCGATGCTTCACTTCAGGTTTACTGTATCCCTCTGACCTTCTTATTGACGATGTAACACAGAAATTGCATCGGAATTAAATACAAAAGGCACAATGCCGACTCAAGTTCAAGAAGACTGACCCTTCTTACGGTCTATGTTTTTAACGATTCCTGTGACACTAGTTATAGATTCCGATGCTTCACTTCAGGTTTACTGTATCCCTCTGACCTTCGTATTGACGATGAAACACAGAAATTGCATCGGAATTAAATAGAAAAGGCACAAATCCGACTTAAGTACAAAAAGACTGACTCTTCTTACTGTCTATGTTTTGAACCATTCCTGTGACACTAATCATAGATTCCGATGCTTCACTTCAGGTTTACTGTATCCCCTGACCTTATTATTGACGATGAAACACAGAAAAGTCATCGGAATTAAATACAAAAGGCACAAAGCCGACTCAAGTACAAGAAGACTGGCTCTTCTTACCGTCTATGATTTGAACCATTCCTGTGACACTAGTTATAGATTCCGATGCTTCACTTCAGGTTTACTGTATCCAGCTGACCTTATTGACGATGAAGCACAGAAATTGCATCGGAATTATATACAAAAGGCACAATGCTGACTTAAGTACAAGAAGACTGACTCTTCTCACTGTCTATGGTTTTAACCATTCCTGTGACACTACTTAAAGATTTCGATGCTTCACTTCAGGTTTACTGTATCCCTCTGACCTTCTTATTGACGATGAAACACAGAAATTGCATCTTAATTAAATACAAAAGGCACAATGCCGACTTCAGTACAAGAACACTAACTAATCTTACTGTCTATGGTTTGAACCATTCCTATGACACTTGTTATAGATTCCGATGCTTCATTTCTGGTTTACTGTATCCCTCTGACTTACTTATTGACGATGAAACACGTAAATTGCATCGGAATCATATACAAAATGCACAATGCCGACTTAAGCACAAGAAGACTGACTATTCTTACTGTCTATGTTTTGAACCATTTCTGTGACACTGGTTATAGATTCCGATGCTTCACTTCAGGTTTACTGTATCCCTCTGACCTTCTTATTGACGAAGAAACACAGATATTTCATCGGATTAAATACAAAAGGCACAATGCCGACTTAAGTACAAGAAGACTGACCCTTCTTACTGGCTATGTTTTGAACCATTCCTGTGACACTAGTTATAGATTCCGATGCTTCACTTCAGGTTTACTGTATCCCTCTGACCTTCGTATTGACGATGAAACACAGAAATTGCATCGGAATTAAATACAAAATGCACAATGCCGACTTAAGTACAAAAAGACTGACTCTTCTTACTGTCTATGTTTTGAAAAATCCCTGTGACACTAGTTATAGATTCCGTATGCTTCACTTCAGGTTTGCAGTATCCCTGTGAGCTTCTTATTGACGATGAAACACAGAAATTGCATCAGAATTATATACAAAAGGCACAATGCCGACTTAAGTACAAGAGGACTGACTCTTCTTACTGCCTATGTTTTGAACCATTCCTGTGACACTTGTTACAGATTCCGATGCTTCACTTCAGGGTTTCTGTATCCCTTTCACCTTCTTATTGATGATGAAACACAGAAATTGCATCTTAATTAAATACAAAAGGCACAATGCCGACTTAAGTACAAGAACACTGTCACTTCTTACTGTCTATGGTTTGAACCATTCCTGTGACACTAGTAATAGATTCCGATGCTTCACTTCAGGTTTACTGTATCCCTCTGACCTTCTTATTGACGATCAAACACAGAAAATTCATCGGAATTAAATACAAAAGGCACAATGCCGGCTCAAGTACAAGAAGACTGGCTCTTCTTACTGTCTATGTTTTGAACCATTCCTGTGACGCTAGTTATAGATTCCGATGCTTCACTTCAGGTTTACTGTATCCAGCTGACCTTCTTATTGACGATGAAGCACTGAAATTGCATCGGAATTATATGCAAAAGGCACAATGCCGACTTAAGTACAAGAAGACTGACTCTTCTTACTGTCTATGTTTTGAACCATTCCTGTGACACTAGTTAAAGGTTTCCATGCTTCACTTCAGGTTTACAGTATCCCTCTGACCTTCTTATTGACGATGAAACACAGAAATTGCATCTTAATTAAATACAAAAGGCACAATGCCGACTTCGTGACAAGAACATTAACCCATCTTACTGTCTATGGTTTGAACCATTCCTGTGACACTAGTTATAGATTCCGATGCTTCACTTCAGGTTTACTGTATCCCTCTGACCCTCCTATTGACGAAGAAACACAGATATTGCATCGGAATTAAATACAGAAGGCACAATGCCGACTTAAGTACACGAAGACTGACCCTTCTTACTGTCTATGCTTTGAACCAATCCTGTGACACTAGTTATAAATTCCGATGCTTCACTTCAGGTTTACTGTATCCCTCTGACCTTCTTATTGACGATGAAACACAGAAATTGCATCGGAATTAAATACAGAAGGCACAGTGCCGACCTAAGTACAAGAAAACTGACTCTTCTTACTGTTTATGTTTTGAACCATTCCTGTGACACTAGTTATAGATTCCGTTGCTTCATTTCGGGTTTTTTGTATCCCTGTGACCTTCTTATTGACGATGAAACGCAGAAATTGCATCGGAATTAAATACAAAAGGCACAATGCCGACTTACGTACAAGAAAACTGACTCTTCTTACTGTCCATGATTCGAACCATTGCTGTTACACTAGTTATAGATTCCGAAGCTTCACTTCAGGTTTACTGTATCCCTCTGACCTACTTATTGACGATGAAACACGTAAATAGCATCGGAATTAAATACAAAAGGCACAATGCCGACTTAAGCACAAGAAGAGTGACTCTTCTTACTGTCTATGTTTTGAACCATTCCTGTGACACTAGTTGTGGATTCCGATGCTTCACGTCAGGTTTACTGTATCCCTCTGACGTTCTTATTGACGATGAAACACAGAAATTGCATCGGAATTAAATACAAAACTCACAATGCCGACCCAAGTACAAGAAGACTGTCTCTTCTTACTGTCTATGTTTTGAACCATTCTGTGACACAAGTTATAGATTCCGATGCTTCACTTCAGGTTTACTGTATCCCTCTGACGTTCTTATTGACGATGAAACACAGAAATTGCATCGGAATTAAATACAAAAGGCACACTGCCGACCTAAGTACAAGAAAACTGACTCTTCTTACTGTTTATGTTTTGAACCATTCCTGTGACACTAGTTATGGAATCTGTTGCTTCATTTCAAGTTTACTGTATCCCTGTGACCTTCTTATTGACGATGAAACACAGAAATTGCATTGGAATTAAATACAAAATGCACAATGCCGACATAAGTACAAGAAAACTGACTCTTCTTACTGTCTATGTTTTGAACCATTCCTGTGACACTAGTTAAAGATTCCGATGCTTCACTTCAGGATTACTGTATCCCTTTCACCTTCTTATTGACAATGAAACACAGAAATTGCATCTTAATTAAATACAAAAGGCACAATGCCGACTTCAGTACAAGAACACTAACTCATCTTACTGTCTATGGTTTGAACCATTCCTGTGACGCTAGTTATAGATTCCGATGCTTCACTTCAGGTTTACTGTATCCCTCTGACCTACTTATTGACGATGAAACACGTAAATTGCATCGGAATTAAATACAAAAGGCACAATGCGGACTTAAGCACAAGAAGACTGACTCTTCATACTGTCTATGTTTTGAACCATTCCTGTGACACTAGTTATAGATTCCGATGCTTCACTTCAAGTTTACTGTATCCCTGTGACGCTCTTATTGATGATGAAATACAGAAGTTGCATCCGAATTAAATACAAAAGGCACAATGCCGACGCAAGTACAAGAGGACTGGCTCTTCTTACTGTCTATGTTGTGAACCATTCCTGTGACACTAGTTATAGATTCCGATGCTTCACTTCAGGTTTACTGTGCCTCTGACCTTCTTTTTGACGAAGAAACTCATAAATTGCATCGGAATTAGATACAAAATGCACAATGCCGACTCAAGTACAAGAAGACTGGCTCTTCTTACTGTCTATGTTTTGAACCATTTCTGTGACACTAGTTATAGTTTCCGATGCTTGCCTTCAGGTTTACTGTATCCCTCTGACCTTCTTATTGACGAAGAGACACAGAAATTGCACCGTAATTATAGTCAAAAGATTCAATGCCAACGTAAGTACAAGAAAACTGACTCTTCTTACTGTCAATGTTTTGAACCATTCCTGTTACACTAGATATAGATTCCGATGCTTCACTTCAGCTTTACTGTATCCCTGTGACCTTCTTATTGACGATGAAACACAGAAATTGCATCGGAATTAAATAAAAAAGGCACAATGCCGACTTAAGTACAAGAAAACTGACTCTTCTTACTGACTATGTTTCGAACCATTCCTGTGACACTAGTTATAGATACCGATGCTTCACTTCAGGTTTGCTATATCCCTCGAACCTTCAGGTTTGCTGTATCCCTCGTACCTTATTATTGACGATCTAACACAGAAAATTCATCGGAATTAAATACAAAAGTCACAATGCCGACTTCAGTACAAGAACACTGACTATTCTTACTGTCTATGTTTGAACCATTCCTGTGACACTAGTTATAGATTCCGATGCTTCACTTCAGGTTTACTGTATCCCTCTGACCTTCTTATTGACGATGTAACACAGAAATTGCATCGGAATTAAATACAAAAGGCACAATGCCGACTCAAGTTCAAGAAGACTGACCCTTCTTACGGTCTATGTATTTAACGATTCCTGTGACACTAGTTATAGATTCCGATGCTTCACTTCAGGTTTACTGTATCCCTCTGACCTTCGTATTGACGATGAAACACAGAAATTGCATCGGAATTAAATAGAAAAGGCACAAATCCGACTTAAGTACAAAAAGACTGACTCTTCTTACTGTCTATGTTTTGAACCATTACTGTGACACTAATCATAGATTCCGATGCTTCACTTCAGGTTTACTGTATCCCTCTGACCTTCTTATTGACGATGAAACACAGAAAAGTCATCGGAATTAAATACAAAAGGCACAAAGCCGACTCAAGTACAAGAAGACTGGCTCTTCTTACCGTCTATGATTTGAACCATTCCTGTGACACTAGTTATAGATTCCGATGCTTCACTTCAGGTTTACTGTATCCAGCTGACCTTATTGACGATGAAGCACAGAAATTGCATCGGAATTATATACAAAAGGCACAATGCTGACTTAAGTACAAGAAGACTGACTCTTCTCACTGTCTATGGTTTTAACCATTCCTGTGACACTACTTAAAGATTTCGATGCTTCACTTCAGGTTTACTGTATCCCTCTGACCTTCTTATTGACGATGAAACACAGAAATTGCATCTTAATTAAATACAAAAGGCACAATGCCGACTTCAGTACAAGAACACTAACTAATCTTACTGTCAATGGTTTGAACCATTCCTATGACACTTGTTATAGATTCCGATGCTTCATTTCTGGTTTACTGTATCCCTCTGACTTACTTATTGACGATGAAACACGTAAATTGCATCGGAATCATATACAAAATGCACAATGCCGACTTAAGCACAAGAAGACTGACTATTCTTACTGTCTATGTTTTGAACCATTTCTGTGACACTGGTTATAGATTCCGATGCTTCACTTCAGGTTTACTGTATCCCTCTGACCTTCTTATTGACGAAGAAACACAGATATTTCATCGGATTAAATACAAAAGGCACAATGCCGACTTAAGTACAAGAAGACTGACCCTTCTTACTGGCTATGTTTTGAACCATTCCTGTGACACTAGTTATAGATTCCGATGCTTCACTTCAGGTTTACTGTATCCCTCTGACCTTCGTATTGACGATGAAACACAGAAATTGCATCGGAATTAAATACAAAATGCACAATGCCGACTTAAGTACAAAAAGACTGACTCTTCTTACTGTCTATGTTTTGAAAAATCCCTGTGACACTAGTTATAGATTCCGTATGCTTCACTTCAGGTTTGCAGTATCCCTGTGAGCTTCTTATTGACGATGAAACACAGAAATTGCATCAGAATTATATAGAAAAGGCACAATGCCGACTTAAGTACAAGAGGACTGACTCTTCTTACTGCCTATGTTTTGAACCATTCCTGTGACACTTGTTACAGATTCCGATGCTTCACTTCAGGGTTTCTGTATCCCTTTCACCTTCTTATTGATGATGAAACACAGAAATTGCATCTTAATTAAATACAAAAGGCACAATGCCGACTTAAGTACAAGAACACTGTCACTTCTTACTGTCTATGGTTTGAACCATTCCTGTGACACTAGTAATAGATTCCGATGCTTCACTTCAGGTTTACTGTATCCCTCTGACCTTCTTATTGACGATCAAACACAGAAAATTCATCGGAATTAAATACAAAAGGCACAATGCCGGCTCAAGTACAAGAAGACTGGCTCTTCTTACTGTCTATGTTTTGAACCATTCCTGTGACGCTAGTTATAGATTCCGATGCTTCACTTCAGGTTTACTGTATCCAGCTGACCTTCTTATTGACGATGAAGCACTGAAATTGCATCGGAATTATATGCAAAAGGCACAATGCCGACTTAAGTACAAGAAGACTGACTCTTCTTACTGTCTATGTTTTGAACCATTCCTGTGACACTAGTTAAAGGTTTCCATGCTTCACTTCAGGTTTACAGTATCCCTCTGACCTTCTTATTGACGATGAAACACAGAAATTGCATCTTAATTAAATACAAAAGGCACAATGCCGACTTCGTGACAAGAACATTAACCCATCTTACTGTCTATGGTTTGAACCATTCCTGTGACACTAGTTATAGATTCCGATGCTTCACTTCAGGTTTACTGTATCCCTCTGACCCTCCTATTGACGAAGAAACACAGATATTGCATCGGAATTAAATACAGAAGGCACAATGCCGACTTAAGTACACGAAGACTGACCCTTCTTACTGTCTATGCTTTGAACCAATCCTGTGACACTAGTTATAAATTCCGATGCTTCACTTCAGGTTTACTGTATCCCTCTGACCTTCTTATTGACGATGAAACACAGAAATTGCATCGGAATTAAATACAGAAGGCACAGTGCCGACCTAAGTACAAGAAAACTGACTCTTCTTACTGTTTATGTTTTGAACCATTCCTGTGACACTAGTTATAGATTCCGTTGCATCATTTCGGGTTTTTTGTATCCCTGTGACCTTCTTATTGACGATGAAACGCAGAAATTGCATCGGAATTAAATACAAAAGGCACAATGCCGACTTACGTACAAGAAAACTGACTCTTCTTACTGTCCATGATTCGAACCATTGCTGTTACACTAGTTATAGATTCCGAAGCTTCACTTCAGGTTTACTGTATCCCTCTGATCTACTTATTGACGATGAAACACGTAAATAGCATCGGAATTAAATACAAAAGGCACAATGCCGACTTAAGCACAAGAAGAGTGACTCTTCTTACTGTCTATGTTTTGAACCATTCCTGTGACACTAGTTGTGGATTCCGATGCTTCACGTCAGGTTTACTGTATCCCTCTGACGTTCTTATTGACGATGAAACACAGAAATTGCATCGGAATTAAATACAAAACTCACAATGCCGACCCAAGTACAAGAAGACTGTCTCTTCTTACTGTCTATGTTTTGAACCATTCTGTGACACTAGTTATAGATTCCGATGCTTCACTTCAGGTTTACTGTATCCCTCTGACGTTCTTATTGACGATGAAACACAGAAATTGCATCGGAATTTAATACAAAAGTCACACTGCCGACCTAAGTACAAGAAAACTGACTCTTCTTACTGTTTATGTTTTGAACCATTCCTGTGACACTAGTTATAGAATCTGTTGCTTCATTTCAAGTTTACTGTATCCCTGTGACCTTCTTATTGACGATGAAACACAGAAATTGCATCTTAATTAAATACAAAAGCCACAATGCCGACTTCAGTACAAGAACACTAACTCATCTTACTGTCTATGGTTTGAACCATTCCTGTGACGCTAGTTATAGATTCCGATGCTTCACTTCAGGTTTACTGTATCCCTCTGACCTACTTATTGACGATGAAACACGTAAATTGCATCGGAATTAAATACAAAAGGCACAATGCGGACTTAAGCACAAGAAGACTGACTCTTCATACTGTCTATGTTTTGAACCATTCCTGTGACACTAGTTATAGATTCCGATGCTTCACTTGACGTTTACTGTATCCCTGTGACGCTCTTATTGATGATGAAATACAGAAGTTGCATCCGAATTAAATACAAAAGGCACAATGCCGACGCAAGTACAAGAAGACTGGCTCTTCTTACTGTCTATGTTGTGAACCATTCCTGTGACACTAGTTATAGATTCCGTTGCTTCACTTCAGGTTTACTGTGCCTCTGACCTTCTTTTTGACGAAGAAACTCATAAATTGCATCGGAATTAGATACAAAATGCACAATGCCGACTCAAGTACAAGAAGACTGGCTCTTCTTACTGTCTATGTTTTGAACCATTTCTGTGACACTAGTTATAGTTTCCGATGCTTGCCTTCAGGTTTACTGTATCCCTCAGACCTTCTTATTGACGAAGAGACACAGAAATTGCACCGTAATTATAGTCAAAAGATTCAATGCCAACGTAAGTACAAGAAAACTGACTCTTCTTACTGTCAATGTTTTGAACCATTCCTGTTACACTAGATATAGATTCCGATGCTTCACTTCAGCTTTACTGTATCCCTGTGACCTTCTTATTGACGATGAAACTCAGAAATTGCATCGGAGTTAAATACAAAAGGCACAATGCCGACTTAAGTATAAGAAAACTGACTCTTCTTACTGTCTATGTTTTGAACCATTCCTGTGACACTATTTATAGATTCCGATGCTTCACTTCAGGTTTGCTGTATCCCTCGGACCTTCAGGTTTGCTGTATCCCTCGGACCTTCTTATTGACGATCAAACACAGAAAATTCATCGGAATTAAATACAAAAGCACAATGCCGACATCAGTACAAGAACACTGACTATTCTTACTGCCTATGATTTGAACCATTCCTGTGACACTAGTTATAGATTCCGATGCTTCACTTCAGGTTTACTGTATCCCTCTGACCTTCTTAGTGACGATGTAACACGGATCGGAATTAAATACAAAAGGCACAATGCCGACTCAAGTACAAGAAGACTGGCTCTTCTTACTGGCTATGTTTTGAACCATTTCTGTGACACTACTTAAAGATTTCGATGCTTCACTTCAGGTTAACTGTATCCCTCTGCATTGTTGTTACACTAGTTATAGATTCCGATGCTTCACTTCAGGTTTACTGTATCCCTCTGACCTTGTTATTCACGATGAAACACGTAATTGCATCGGAATTAAATACAAAAGGCACAATGCCGACTTCAGTACAAGAACACTAACCCATCTTACTCTCTATGGTTTAAACCATTCCTGTGACACTAGTTATACATTCCGATGCTTCACTTCAGGTTTACTGTATCCCTCTGACCTACCTATTGACGATGAAACACGTAAATTGCATCGGAATCATATACAAAGGGCACAATGCCGACTTAAGCACAAGAAGACTGACTCTTCTTACTGTCTAAGTTTTCAACAAATTCTGTAACACTAGTTATAGATTCCGATGCTGCACTTCAGGTTTACTGTATCCCTCTGACCTTCCTATTGACGAAGAAACACAGATATTGCATCGGAATTAAATACAAAAAGCAAAATGCCGACTCAAGTACAAGAAGACTGGCTCTTCTTACTAACTAAGTTTTGAACCAATTCTGTGACACTAGTTATAGATTCCGATGCTTCACCTCAGGTTTACTGTATCCCTCTGACCTTCTTAATGACGAAGAAACACAGATATTGCATCGGAATTAAATACAAAAGGCACAATGCCGACTTAAGTACAAGAAGACCGACCCTTCTTACTGTCTATGTTTTGAACGATT
Organism: Schistocerca piceifrons; assembly: GCF_021461385.2. Classification (NCBI taxonomy): domain Eukaryota; kingdom Metazoa; phylum Arthropoda; class Insecta; order Orthoptera; family Acrididae; genus Schistocerca; species Schistocerca piceifrons. The sequence goes on along the minus strand of NC_060139.1, from coordinate 1,137,593,939 downwards.
CCTGTGACACTAGTTATAGATTCCGATGCTTCACTTCAGGTTTACTGTATCCCTCTGACCTTCGTATTGACGATGAAACACAGAGATTGCATCGGAATTAAATACAAAAGGCACAAAGCCGACTTAAGTACAAAAAGATTGACTCTTCTTACTGTCTATGCTTTGAACCATTCCTGTGGAACTAGTCATAGATTCCGATGCTTCACTTCAGGTTTACTGTATCCCTCTGACCTTCTTATTAACGATGAAACCAAGAAATTGCATCGGAATTAAATACAAAAGGCACAATGCCGACTTAAGTACATGATAACTGACTCTTCTTACTGACTGTGTTTTGAACCATTCCTGTGATACTACTTATAGATTCCGATGCTTCACTTCAGGTTTACTGTATCCCTCTTACGCTCTTATTGATTATGAAACACAGAAGTTGCATCCGAATTAAGTACAAAAGGCACAATTCCGACCCAAGTACAAGAAGACTGACCCTTCTTACTTTCTATGTGTTGAACCATTCCTGTGACACTAGTTATGGATTTCGATGCTTCACTTCAGGTTTACTGTATCTCTCTGACCTTCGTATTGACGATGAAACACAGAAATTGCATCGGAATTAAATACAAAAGGCACAATGCCGACTTAAGTACAAGATAACTGACTCTTCTTACTGTCTATGTTTTGAACGATTCATGTGACACTAGTTATATTTTCCGATGTTTCACATCAGGTTTACTGTATCCCTCTGACCTTCGTATTGACGATGAAACACAGAAATAGCATCGGAATTAAATACATAAGGCACAAAGCCGACTTAAGTACAAAAAGACTGACTCTTCTTACTGTCTATGTTTTGAACCATTCCTGTGACACTAGTCATAGATTCCGATGCTTCACTTCAGGTTTACTGTATCCCTCTGGGCTTCTTATTGACGATGAAACACAGAAATTGCATCGGAATCATATACAAAAGGCACAATGCCGACTTAAGGACAAGAAGGCTGACTATTCTTACTGTCTATGTTGTGAACCATTCCTGTGACACTAGTTATAGATTCCGACGCTTCACTTAGGGTTTACTGTGTCCCTCTGACCTTCTAATTGACGAAGAAACACATAAATTGCATCGGAATTAAATACAAAACGCACAATGCCGACTCAAGTACAAGAATACTGGCGCTTCTTACTGTCTATGTTTTGAACCATCTCTGTGACACTAGTTATAGTTTCGGATGCTTCCCTTTCAGGTTTACTGTATCCCTCTGACCTTCTTATTGACGATGAAACACGTAAATTGCATCGGAATTAAATACAAAAGGCACAATGCCGACTCAAGTGCAAGAAGACTGGCTCTTCTTACTAACTATGCTATGAACCATTTCTGTGACACTAGTTATAGGTTCCGATGCTTCACTTCAGGTTTACTGTATCCCTCTGACCTTCTTATTAACGATGAAACACAGAAATTGCATCGGAATTAAATAAAAAAGGCACAATGCCGACTTAAGTACAAGAAAACTGACTCTTCTTACTGACTATGTTTCGAACCATTCCTGTGACACTAGTAATAGATACCGATGCTTCACTTCAGGTTTGCTATATCCCTCGAACCTTCAGGTTTGCTGTATCCCTCGTACCTTATTATTGACGATCTAACACAGAAAATTCATCGGAATTAAATACAAAAGGCACAATGCCGACTTCAGTACAAGAACACTGACTATTCTTACTGTCTATGTTTGAACCATTCCTGTGACACTAGTTATAGATTCCGATGCTTCACTTCAGGTTTACTGTATCCCTCTGACCTTCTTATTGACGATGTAACACAGAAATTGCATCGGAATTAAATACAAAAGGCACAATGCCGACTCAAGTTCAAGAAGACTGACCCTTCTTACGGTCTATGTTTTTAACGATTCCTGTGACACTAGTTATAGATTCCGATGCTTCACTTCAGGTTTACTGTATCCCTCTGACCTTCGTATTGACGATGAAACACAGAAATTGCATCGGAATTAAATAGAAAAGGCACAAATCCGACTTAAGTACAAAAAGACTGACTCTTCTTACTGTCTATGTTTTGAACCATTCCTGTGACACTAATCATAGATTCCGATGCTTCACTTCAGGTTTACTGTATCCCTCTGACCTTCTTATTGACGATGAAACACAGAAAAGTCATCGGAATTAAATACAAAAGGCACAAAGCCGACTCAAGTACAAGAAGACTGGCTCTTCTTACCGTCTATGATTTGAACCATTCCTGTGACACTAGTTATAGATTCCGATGCTTCACTTCAGGTTTACTGTATCCAGCTGACCTTATTGACGATGAAGCACAGAAATTGCATCGGAATTATATACAAAAGGCACAATGCTGACTTAAGTACAAGAAGACTGACTCTTCTCACTGTCTATGGTTTTAACCATTCCTGTGACACTACTTAAAGATTTCGATGCTTCACTTCAGGTTTACTGTATCCCTCTGACCTTCTTATTGACGATGAAACACAGAAATTGCATCTTAATTAAATACAAAAGGCACAATGCCGACTTCAGTACAAGAACACTAACTAATCTTACTGTCTATGGTTTGAACCATTCCTATGACACTTGTTATAGATTCCGATGCTTCATTTCAGGTTTACTGTATCCCTCTGACTTACTTATTGACGATGAAACACGTAAATTGCATCGGAATCATATACAAAATGCACAATGCCGGCTTAAGCACAAGAAGACTGACTATTCTTACTGTCTATGTTTTGAACCATTTCTGTGACACTGGTTATAGATTCCGATGCTTCACTTCAGGTTTACTGTATCCCTCTGACCTTCTTATTGACGAAGAAACACAGATATTTCATCGGATTAAATACAAAAGGCACAATGCCGACTTAAGTACAAGAAGACTGACCCTTCTTACTGGCTATGTTTTGAACCATTCCTGTGACACTAGTTATAGATTCCGATGCTTCACTTCAGGTTTACTGTATCCCTCTGACCTTCGTATTGACGATGAAACACAGAAACTGCATCGGAATTAAATACAAAATGCACAATGCCGACTTAAGTACAAAAAGACTGACTCTTCTTACTGTCTATGTTTTGAAAAATCCCTGTGACACTAGTTATAGATTCCGTATGCTTCACTTCAGGTTTGCAGTATCCCTGTGAGCTTCTTATTGACGATGAAACACAGAAATTGCATCAGAATTATATACAAAAGGCACAATGCCGACTTAAGTACAAGAGGACTGACTCTTCTTACTGCCTATGTTTTGAACCATTCCTGTGACACTTGTTACAGATTCCGATGCTTCACTTCAGGGTTTCTGTATCCCTTTCACCTTCTTATTGATGATGAAACACAGAAATTGCATCTTAATTAAATACAAAAGGCACAATGCCGACTTAAGTACAAGAACACTGTCACTTCTTACTGTCTATGGTTTGAACCATTCCTGTGACACTAGTAATAGATTCCGATGCTTCACTTCAGGTTTACTGTATCCCTCTGACCTTCTTATTGACGATCAAACACAGAAAATTCATCGGAATTAAATACAAAAGGCACAATGCCGGCTCAAGTACAAGAAGACTGGCTCTTCTTACTGTCTATGTTTTGAACCATTCCTGTGACGCTAGTTATAGATTCCGATGCTTCACTTCAGGTTTACTGTATCCAGCTGACCTTCTTATTGACGATGAAGCACTGAAATTGCATCGGAATTATATGCAAAAGGCACAATGCCGACTTAAGTACAAGAAGACTGACTCTTCTTACTGTCTATGTTTTGAACCATTCCTGTGACACTAGTTAAAGGTTTCCATGCTTCACTTCAGGTTTACAGTATCCCTCTGACCTTCTTATTGACGATGAAACACAGAAATTGCATCTTAATTAAATACAAAAGGCACAATGCCGACTTCGTGACAAGAACATTAACCCATCTTACTGTCTATGGTTTGAACCATTCCTGTGACACTAGTTATAGATTCCGATGCTTCACTTCAGGTTTACTGTATCCCTCTGACCTTCCTATTGACGAAGAAACACAGATATTGCATCGGAATTAAATACAGAAGGCACAATGCCGACTTAAGTACACGAAGACTGACCCTTCTTACTGTCTATGCTTTGAACCAATCCTGTGACACTAGTTATAAATTCCGATGCTTCACTTCAGGTTTACTGTATCCCTCTGACCTTCTTATTGACGATGAAACACAAAAATTGCATCGGAATTAAATACAGAAGGCACAGTGCCGACCTAAGTACAAGAAAACTGACTCTTCTTACTGTTTATGTTTTGAACCATTCCTGTGACACTAGTTATAGATTCCGTTGCTTCATTTCGGGTTTTTTGTATCCCTGTGACCTTCTTATTGACGATGAAACGCAGAAATTGCATCGGAATTAAATACAAAAGGCACAATGCCGACTTACGTACAAGAAAACTGACTCTTCTTACTGTCCATGATTCGAACCATTGCTGTTACACTAGTTATAGATTCCGAAGCTTCACTTCAGGTTTACTGTATCCCTCTGACCTACTTATTGACGATGAAACACGTAAATAGCATCGGAATTAAATACAAAAGGCACAATGCCGACTTAAGCACAAGAAGAGTGACTCTTCTTACTGTCTATGTTTTGAACCATTCCTGTGACACTAGTTGTGGATTCCGATGCTTCACGTCAGGTTTACTGTATCCCTCTGACGTTCTTATTGACGATGAAACACAGAAATTGCATCGGAATTAAATACAAAACTCACAATGCCGACCCAAGTACAAGAAGACTGTCTCTTCTTACTGTCTATGTTTTGAACCATTCTGTGACACTAGTTATAGATTCCGATGCTTCACTTCAGGTTTACTGTATCCCTCTGACGTTCTTATTGACGATGAAACACAGAAATTGCATCGGAATTAAATACAAAAGGCACACTGCCGACCTAAGTACAAGAAAACTGACTCTTCTTACTGTTTATGTTTTGAACCATTCCTGTGACACTAGTTATAGAATCTGTTGCTTCATTTCAAGTTTACTGTATCCCTGTGACCTTCTTATTGACGATGAAACACAGAAATTGCATTGGAATTAAATACAAAATGCACAATGCCGACATAAGTACAAGAAAACTGACTCTTCTTACTGTCTATGTTTTGAACCATTCCTGTGACACTAGTTAAAGATTCCGATGCTTCACTTCAGGATTACTGTATCCCTTTCACCTTCTTATTGACAATGAAACACAGAAATTGCATCTTAATTAAATACAAAAGGCACAATGCCGACTAAAGTACAAGAACACTGACTCTTCTTACTGTCTATGGTTTCAACCATCCCTGTGACACTAGTAATCGATTCCGATGCTTCACTTCAGGTTTACTGTATCCCTCTGACCTTCTTATTGACGATGAAACACAGAAATTGCATCTTAATTAAATACAAAAGCCACAATGCCGACTTCAGTACAAGAACACTAACTCATCTTACTGTCTATGGTTTGAACCATTCCTGTGACGCTAGTTATAGATTCCAATGCTTCACTTCAGGTTTACTGTATCCCTCTGACCTACTTATTGACGATGAAACACGTAAATTGCATCGGAATTAAATACAAAAGGCACAATGCGGACTTAAGCACAAGAAGACTGACTCTTCATACTGTCTATGTTTTGAACCATTCGTGTGACACTAGTTATAGATTCCGATGCTTCACTTCAAGTTTACTGTATCCCTGTGACGCTCTTATTGATGATGAAATACAGAAGTTGCATCCGAATTAAATACAAAAGGCACAATGCCGACGCAAGTACAAGAAGACTGGCTCTTCTTACTGTCTATGTTGTGAACCATTCCTGTGACACTAGTTATAGATTCCGATGCTTCACTTCAGGTTTACTGTGCCTCTGACCTTCTTTTTGACGAAGAAACTCATAAATTGCATCGGAATTAGATACAAAATGCACAATGCCGACTCAAGTACAAGAAGACTGGCTCTTCTTACTGTCTATGTTTTGAACCATTTCTGTGACACTAGTTATAGTTTCCGATGCTTGCCTTCAGGTTTACTGTATCCCTCAGACCTTCTTATTGACGAAGAGACACAGAAATTGCACCGTAATTATAGTCAAAAGATTCAATGCCAACGTAAGTACAAGAAAACTGACTCTTCTTACTGTCAATGTTTTGAACCATTCCTGTTACACTAGATATAGATTCCGATGCTTCACTTCAGCTTTACTGTATCCCTGTGACCTTCTTATTGGCGATGAAACTCAGAAATTGCATCGGAGTTAAATACAAAAGGCACAATGCCGACTTAAGTATAAGAAAACTGACTCTTCTTACTGTCTATGTTTTGAACCATTCCTGTGACACTATTTATAGATTCCGATGCTTCACTTCAGGTTTGCTGTATCCCTCGGACCTTCAGGTTTGCTGTATCCCTCGGACCTTCTTATTGACGATCAAACACAGAAAATTCATCGGAATTAAATACAAAAGGCACAATGCCGACATCAGTACAAGAACACTGACTATTCTTACTGCCTATGATTTGAACCATTCCTGTGACACTAGTTATAGATTCCGATGCTTCACTTCAGGTTTACTGTATCCCTCTGACCTTCTTATTGACGATGTAACACGGATCGGAATTAAATACAAAAGGCACAATGCCGACTCAAGTACAAGAAGACTGGCTCTTCTTACTGGCTATGTTTTGAACCATTTCTGTGACACTACTTAAAGATTTCGATGCTTCACTTCAGGTTAACTGTATCCCTCTGCATTGCTGTTACACTAGTTATAGATTCCGATGCTTCACTTGAGGTTTACTGTATCCCTCTGACCTTGTTATTGACGATGAAACACGTAATTGCATCGGAATTAAATACAAAAGGCACAATGCCGACTTCAGTACAAGAACACTAACCCATCTTACTCTCTATGGTTTAAACCATTCCTGTGACACTAGTTATAGATTCCGATGCTTCACTTCAGGTTTACTGTATCCCTCTGACCTACCTATTGACGATGAAACACGTAAATTGCATCGGAATCATATACAAAGGGCACAATGCCGACTTAAGCACAAGAAGACTGACTCTTCTTACTGTCTATGTTTTCAACAAATTCTGTAACACTAGTTATAGATTCCGATGCTGCACTTCAGGTTTACTGTATCCCTCTGACCTTCCTATTGACGAAGAAACACAGATATTGCATCGGAATTAAATACAAAAAGCAAAATGCCGACTCAAGTACAAGAAGACTGGCTCTTCTTACTAACTAAGTTTTGAACCAATTCTGTGACACTAGTTATAGATTCCGATGCTTCACCTCAGGTTTACTGTATCCCTCTGACCTTCTTAATGACGAAGAAACACAGATATTGCATCGGAATTAAATACAAAAGGCACAATGCCGACTTAAGTACAAGAAGACCGACCCTTCTTACTGTCTATGTTTTGAACGATTCCTGTGACACTAGTTATAGATTCCGATGCTTCACTTCAGGTTTACTGTATCCCTCTGACCTTCGTATTGACGATGAAACACAGAGATTGCATCGGAATTAAATACAAAAGGCACAAAGCCGACTTAAGTACAAAAAGACTGACTCTTCTTACTGTCTATGCTTTGAACCATTCCTGTGGAACTAGTCATAGATTCCGATGCTTCACTTCAGGTTTACTGTATCCCTCTGACCTTCTTATTAACGATGAAACCAAGAAATTGCATCGGAATTAAATACAAAAGGCACAATGCCGACTTAAGTACATGATAACTGACTCTTCTTACTGACTGTGTTTTGAACCATTCCTGTGACACTACTTATAGATTCCGATGCTTCACTTCAGGTTTACTGTATCCCTCTGACGCTCTTATTGATTATGAAACACAGAAGTTGCATCCGAATTAAGTACAAAAGGCACAATTCCGACCCAAGTACAAGAAGACTGACCCTTCTTACTTTCTATGTGTTGAACCATTCCTGTGACACTAGTTATGGATTTCGATGCTTCACTTCAGGTTTACTGTATCTCTCTGACCTTCGTATTGACGATGAAACACAGAAATTGCATCGGAATTAAATACAAAAGGCACAATGCCGACTTAAGTACAAGATAACTGACTCTTCTTACTGTCTATGTTTTGAACGATTCATGTGACACTAGTTATATTTTCCGATGCTTCACATCAGGTTTACTGTATCCCTCTGACCTTCGTATTGACGATGAAACACAGAAATAGCATCGGAATTAAATACATAAGGCACAAAGCCGACTTAAGTACAAAAAGACTGACTCTTCTTACTGTCTATGTTTTGAACCATTCCTGTGACACTAGTCATAGATTCCGATGCTTCACTTCAGGTTTACTGTATCCCTCTGGGCTTCTTATTGACGATGAAACACAGAAATTGCATCGGAATCATATACAAAAGGCACAATGCCGACTTAAGGACAAGAAGGCTGACTATTCTTACTGTCTATGTTGTGAACCATTCCTGTGACACTAGTTATAGATTCCGACGCTTCACTTAGGGTTTACTGTGTCCCTCTGACCTTCTAATTGACGAAGAAACACATAAATTGCATCGGAATTAAATACAAAACGCACAATGCCGACTCAAGTACAAGAATACTGGCGCTTCTTACTGTCTATGTTTTGAACCATCTCTGTGACACTAGTTATAGTTTCGGATGCTTCCCTTTCAGGTTTACTGTATCCCTCTGACCTTCTTATTGACGATGAAACACGTAAATTGCATCGGAATTAAATACAAAAGGCACAATGCCGACTCAAGTGCAAGAAGACTGGCTCTTCTTACTAACTATGCTATGAACCATTTCTGTGACACTAGTTATAGGTTCCGATGCTTCACTTCAGGTTTACTGTATCCCTCTGACCTTCTTATTAACGATGAAACACAGAAATTGCATCGGAATTAAATAAAAAAGGCACAATGCCGACTTAAGTACAAGAAAACTGACTCTTCTTACTGACTATGTTTCGAACCATTCCTGTGACACTAGTTATAGATACCGATGCTTCACTTCAGGTTTGCTATATCCCTCGAACCTTCAGGTTTGCTGTATCCCTCGTACCTTATTATTGACGATCTAACACAGAAAATTCATCGGAATTAAATACAAAAGGCACAATGCCGACTTCAGTACAAGAACACTGACTATTTTTACTGTCTATGTTTGAACCATTCCTGTGACACTAGTTATAGATTCCGATGCTTCACTTCAGGTTTACTGTATCCCTCTGACCTTCTTATTGACGATGTAACACAGAAATTGCATCGGAATTAAATACAAAAGGCACAATGCCGACTCAAGTTCAAGAAGACTGACCCTTCTTACGGTCTATGTTTTTAACGATTCCTGTGACACTAGTTATAGATTCCGATGCTTCACTTCAGGTTTACTGTATCCCTCTGACCTTCGTATTGACGATGAAACACAGAAATTGCATCGGAATTAAATAGAAAAGGCACAAATCCGACTTAAGTACAAAAAGACTGACTCTTCTTACTGTCTATGTTTTGAACCATTCCTGTGACACTAATCATAGATTCCGATGCTTCACTTCAGGTTTACTGTATCCCTCTGACCTTCTTATTGACGATGAAACACAGAAAAGTCATCGGAATTAAATACAAAAGGCACAAAGCCGACTCAAGTACAAGAAGACTGGCTCTTCTTACCGTCTATGATTTGAACCATTCCTGTGACACTAGTTATAGATTCCGATGCTTCACTTCAGGTTTACTGTATCCAGCTGACCTTATTGACGATGAAGCACAGAAATTGCATCGGAATTATATACAAAAGGCACAATGCTGACTTAAGTACAAGAAGACTGACTCTTCTCACTGTCTATGGTTTTAACCATTCCTGTGACACTACTTAAAGATTTCGATGCTTCACTTCAGGTTTACTGTATCCCTCTGACCTTCTTATTGACGATGAAACACAGAAATTGCATCTTAATTAAATACAAAAGGCACAATGCCGACTTCAGTATAAGAACACTAACTAATCTTACTGTCTATGGTTTGAACCATTCCTATGACACTTGTTATAGATTCCGATGCTTCATTTCAGGTTTACTGTATCCCTCTGACTTACTTATTGACGATGAAACACGTAAATTGCATCGGAATCATATACAAAATGCACAATGCCGACTTAAGCACAAGAAGACTGACTAATCTTACTGTCTATGTTTTGAACCATTTCTGTGACACTGGTTATAGATTCCGATGCTTCACTTCAGGTTTACTGTATCCCTCTGACCTTCTTATTGACGAAGAAACACAGATATTTCATCGGATTAAATACAAAAGGCACAATGCCGACTTAAGTACAAGAAGACTGACCCTTCTTACTGGCTATGTTTTGAACCATTCCTGTGACACTAGTTATAGATTCCGATGCTTCACTTCAGGTTTACTGTATCCCTCTGACCTTCGTATTGACGATGAAACACAGAAATTGCATCGGAATTAAATACAAAATGCACAATGCCGACTTAAGTACAAAAAGACTGACTCTTCTTACTGTCTATGTTTTGAAAAATCCCTGTGACACTAGTTATAGATTCCGTATGCTTCACTTCAGGTTTGCAGTATCCCTGTGAGCTTCTTATTGACGATGAAACACAGAAATTGCATCAGAATTATATACAAAAGGCACAATGCCGACTTAAGTACAAGAGGACTGACTCTTCTTACTGCCTATGTTTTGAACCATTCCTGTGACACTTGTTACAGATTCCGATGCTTCACTTCAGGGTTTCTGTATCCCTTTCACCTTCTTATTGATGATGATACACAGAAATTGCATCTTAATTAAATACAAAAGGCACAATGCCGACTTAAGTACAAGAACACTGTCACTTCTTACTGTCTATGGTTTGAACCATTCCTGTGACACTAGTAATAGATTCCGATGCTTCACTTCAGGTTTACTGTATCCCTCTGACCTTCTTATTGACGATCAAACACAGAAAATTCATCGGAATTAAATACAAAAGGCACAATGCCGGCTCAAGTACAAGAAGACTGGCTCTTCTTACTGTCTATGTTTTGAACCATTCCTGTGACGCTAGTTATAGATTCCGATGCTTCACTTCAGGTTTACTGTATCCAGCTGACCTTCTTATTGACGATGAAGCACTGAAATTGCATCGGAATTATATGCAAAAGGCACAATGCCGACTTAAGTACAAGAAGACTGACTCTTCTTACTGTCTATGTTTTGAACCATTCCTGTGACACTAGTTAAAGGTTTCCATGCTTCACTTCAGGTTTACAGTATCCCTCTGACCTTCTGATTGACGATGAAACACAGAAATTGCATCTTAATTAAATACAAAAGGCACAATGCCGACTTCGTGACAAGAACATTAACCCATCTTACTGTCTATGGTTTGAACCATTCCTGTGACACTAGTTATAGATTCCGATGCTTCACTTCAGGTTTACTGTATCCCTCTGACCTTCCTATTGACGAAGAAACACAGATATTGCATCGGAATTAAATACAGAAGGCACAATGCCGACTTAAGTACACGAAGACTGACCCTTCTTACTGTCTATGCTTTGAACCAATCCTGTGACACTAGTTATAAATTCCGATGCTTCACTTCAGGTTTACTGTATCCCTCTGACCTTCTTATTGACGATGAAACACAGAAATTGCATCGGAATTAAATACAGAAGGCACAGTGCCGACCTAAGTACAAGAAAACTGACTCTTCTTACTGTTTATGTTTTGAACCATTCCTGTGACACTAGTTATAGATTCCGTTGCTTCATTTCGGGTTTTTTGTATCCCTGTGACCTTCTTATTGACGATGAAACGCCGAAATTGCATCGGAATTAAATACAAAAGGCACAATGCCGACTTACGTACAAGAAAACTGACTCTTCTTACTGTCCATGATTCGAACCATTGCTGTTACACTAGTTATAGATTCCGAAGCTTCACTTCAGGTTTACTGTATCCCTCTGACCTACTTATTGACGATGAAACACGTAAATAGCATCGGAATTAAATACAAAAGGCACAATGCCGACTTAAGCACAAGAAGAGTGACTCTTCTTACTGTCTATGTTTTGAACCATTCCTGTGACACTAGTTGTGGATTCCGATGCTGCACGTCAGGTTTACTGTATCCCTCTGACGTTCTTATTGACGATGAAACACAGAAATTGCATCGGAATTAAATACAAAACTCACAATGCCGACCCAAGTACAAGAAGACTGTCTCTTCTTACTGTCTATGTTTTGAACCATTCTGTGACACTAGTTATAGATTCCGATGCTTCACTTCAGGTTTACTGTATCCCTCTGACGTTCTTATTGACGATGAAACACAGAAATTGCATCGGAATTAAATACAAAAGGCACACTGCCGACCTAAGTACAAGAAAACTGACTCTTCTTACTGTTTATGTTTTGAACCATTCCTGTGACACTAGTTATAGAATCTGTTGCTTCATTTCAAGTTTACTGTATCCCTGTGACCTTCTTATTGACGATGAAACACAGAAATTGCATTGGAATTAAATACAAAATGCACAATGCCGACATAAGTACAAGAAAACTGACTCTTCTTACTGTCTATGTTTTGAACCATTCCTGTGACACTAGTTAAAGATTCCGATGCTTCACTTCAGGATTACTGTATCCCTTTCACCTTCTTATTGACAATGAAACACAGAAATTGCATCTTAATTAAATACAAAAGGCACAATGCCGACTAAAGTACAAGAACACTGACTCTTCTTACTGTCTATGGTTTCAACCATCCCTGTGACACTAGTAATCGATTCCGATGCTTCACTTCAGGTTTACTGTATCCCTCTGACCTTCTTATTGACGATGAAACACAGAAATTGCATCTTAATTAAATACAAAAGCCACAATGCCGACTTCAGTACAAGAACACTAACTCATCTTACTGTCTATGGTTTGAACCATTCCTGTGACGCTAGTTATAGATTCCGATGTTTCACTTCAGGTTTACTGTATCCCTCTGACCTACTTATTGACGATGAAACACGTAAATTGCATCGGAATTAAATACAAAAGGCACAATGCGGACTTAAGCACAAGAAGACTGACTCTTCATACTGTCTATGTTTTGAACCATTCCTGTGACACTACTTATAGATTCCGATGCTTCACTTCAAGTTTACTGTATCCCTGTGACGCTCTTATTGATGAAGAAATACAGAAGTTGCATCCGAATTAAATACAAAAGGCACAATGCCGACGCAAGTACAAGAAGACTGGCTCTTCTTACTGTCTATGTTGTGAACCATTCCTGTGACACTAGTTATAGATTCCGATGCTTCACTTCAGGTTTACTGTGCCTCTGACCTTCTTTTTGACGAAGAAACTCATAAATTGCATCGGAATTAGATACAAAATGCACAATGCCGACTCAAGTACAAGAAGACTGGCTCTTCTTACTGTCTATGTTTTGAACCATTTCTGTGACACTAGTTATAGTTTCCGATGCTTGCCTTCAGGTTTACTGTATCCCTCAGACCTTCTTATTGACGAAGAGACACAGAAATTGCACCGTAATTATAGTCAAAAGATTCAATGCCAACGTAAGTACAAGAAAACTGACTCTTCTTACTGTCAATGTTTTGAACCATTCCTGTTACACTAGATATAGATTCCGATGCTTCACTTCAGCTTTACTGTATCCCTGTGACCTTCTTATTGACGATGAAACTCAGAAATTGCATCGGAGTTAAATACAAAAGGCACAATGCCGACTTAAGTATAAGAAAACTGACTCTTCTTACTGTCTATGTTTTGAACCATTCCTGTGACACTATTTATAGATTCCGATGCTTCACTTCAGGTTTGCTGTATCCCTCGGACCTTCAGGTTTGCTGTATCCCTCGGACCTTCTTATTGACGATCAAACACAGAAAATTCATCGGAATTAAATACAAAAGGCACAATGCCGACATCAGTACAAGAACACTGACTATTCTTACTGCCTATGATTTGAACCATTCCTGTGACACTAGTTATAGATTCCGATGCTTCACTATAGGTTTACTGTATCCCTCTGACATTCTTATTGACGATGTAACACGGATCGGAATTAAATACAAAAGGCACAATGCCGACTCAAGTACAAGAAGACTGGCTCTTCTTACTGGCTATGTTTTGAACCATTTCTGTGACACTACTTAAAGATTTCGATGCTTCACTTCAGGTTAACTGTATCCCTCTGCATTGCTGTTACACTAGTTATAGATTCCGATGCTTCACTTCAGGTTTACTGTATCCCTCTGACCTTGTTATTGACGATGAAACACGTAATTGCATCGGAATTAAATACAAAAGGCACAATGCCGACTTCAGTACAAGAACACTAACCCATCTTACTCTCTATGGTTTAAACCATTCCTGTGACACTAGTTATAGATTCCGATGCTTCACTTCAGGTTTACTGTATCCCTCTGACCTACCTATTGACGATGAAACACGTAAATTGCATCGGAATCATATACAAAGGGCACAATGCCGACTTAAGCACAAGTAGACTGACTCTTCTTACTGTCTATGTTTTCAACAAATTCTGTAACACTAGTTATGGATTCCGATGCTGCACTTCAGGTTTACTGTATCCCTCTGACCTTCCTATTGACGAAGAAACACAGATATTGCATCGGAATTAAATACAAAAAGCAAAATGCCGACTCAAGTACAAGAAGACTGGCTCTTCTTACTAACTAAGTTTTGAACCAATTCTGTGACACTAGTTATAGATTCCGATGCTTCACCTCAGGTTTACTGTATCCCTCTGACCTTCTTAATGACGAAGAAACACAGATATTGCATCGGAATTAAATACAAAAGGCACAATGCCGACTTAAGTACAAGAAGACCGACCCTTCTTACTGTCTATGTTTTGAACGATTCCTGTGACACTAGTTATAGATTCCGATGCTTCACTTCAGGTTTACTGTATCCCTCTGACCTTCGTATTGTCGATGAAACACAGAGATTGCATCGGAATTAAATACAAAAGGCACAAAGCCGACTTAAGTACAAAAAGACTGACTCTTCTTACTGTCTATGCTTTGAACCATTCCTGTGGAACTAGTCATAGATTCCGATGCTTCACTTCAGGTTTACTGTATCCCTCTGACCTTCTTATTAACGATGAAACCAAGAAATTGCATCGGAATTAAATACAAAAGGCACAATGCCGACTTAAGTACAAGATAACTGACTCTCCTTACTGACTGTGTTTTGAACCATTCCTGTGACACTACTTATAGATTCCGATGCTTCACTTCAGGTTTACTGTATCCCTCTGACGCTCTCATTGATTATGAAACACAGAAGTTGCATCCGAATTAAGTACAAAAGGCACAATTCCGACCCAAGTACAAGAAGACTGACCCTTCTTACTTTCTATGTGTTGAACCATTCCTGTGACACTAGTTATGGATTTCGATGCTTCACTTCAGGTTTACTGTATCTCTCTGACCTTCGTATTGACGATGAAACACAGAAATTGCATCGGAATTAAATACAAAAGGCACAATGCCGACTTAAGTACAAGATAACTGACTCTTCTTACTGTCTATGATTTGAACGATTCCTGTGACACTAGTTATATTTTCCGATGCTTCACATCAGGTTTACTGTATCCCTCTGACCTTCGTATTGACGATGAAACACAGAAATAGCATCGGAATTAAATACATAAGGCACAAAGCCGACTTAAGTACAAAAAGACTGACTCTTCTTACTGTCTATGTTTTGAACCATTCCTGTGACACTAGTCATAGA
The DNA here is from genome assembly GCF_021461385.2 of Schistocerca piceifrons. Classification (NCBI taxonomy): domain Eukaryota; kingdom Metazoa; phylum Arthropoda; class Insecta; order Orthoptera; family Acrididae; genus Schistocerca; species Schistocerca piceifrons. Next base: position 1,137,578,069 of record NC_060139.1, on the reverse strand, counting down.
TTCCGATGCTTCACTTCAGGTTTACTGTATCCCTCTGGGCTTCTTATTGACGATGAAACACAGAAATTGCATCGGAATCATATACAAAAGGCACAATGCCGACTTAAGGACAAGAAGGCTGACTATTCTTACTGTCTATGTTTTGAATCATTCCTGTGACACTAGTTATAGATTCCGATGCTTCACTTCAGGTTTACTGTATCCCTTCCACCTTTTTATTGACGAAGAAACACAGAAATTGCATCTTAATTAAATACAAAAAGCACAATTGCGACTTAAGTACAAGAAGACTGCTTCTTCTTACTGTCTATTCTTTGAACCTTTCCTGTGACACTACTTATAGATTCCGATGCTCCGCTTCAGGTTTACTGTATCCCTCTGACCTTATTATTGACGATGAAACACAAACATTGCATCTTAATTAAATACAAAAGGCACAATGCCGACTTCAGTACAAGAACACTGACTCTTCTTACTGTCTATGGTTTGAACCATTCCTATGACACTAGGTATAGATTCCGATGCCTCACTTCAGGTTTGCTGTATCCCTCGGACCTATAGGTTGCTGTTTCCCTCGGACTTTCTTATTGACGATGAAACACAGAAATTGCATCGGAATTAAATACAAAGGGCACAATTGCGACTTAAGTACAAGAAGACTGACTCCTCTTACTGTCTATGATTTGAACCATTCCTGTGACACTACTTATAGATTCCGATGCTTCACTTCAGGTTTACTGTATCCCTCTGACGCTCTTATTGATTATGAAACACAGAAGTTGCATCCGAATTAAGTACAAAAGGCACAATTCCGACCCAAGTACAAGAAGACTGGCTCTTCTTACTGTCTATGTTGTGAACCATTCCTGTGACACTAGTTATAGATTCCGACGCTTCACTTAGGGTTTACTGTGTCCCTCTGACCTTCTTATTGACGAAGAAACACATAAATTGCATCGGAATTAAATAGAAAACGCACAATGCCGACTCAAGTACAAGAATACTGGCGCTTCTTACTGTCTATGTTTTGAACCATCTCTGTGACACTAGTTATAGTTTCGGATGCTTGCCTTTCAGGTTTACTGTATCCCTCTGACCTTCTTATTGACGATGAAACACGTAAATTGCATCGGAATTAAATACAAAAGGCACAATGCCGACTCAAGTGCAAGAAGACTGGCTCTTCTTACTAACTATGCTATGAACCATTTCTGTGACACTAGTTATAGGTTCCGATGCTTCACTTCAGGTTTACTGTATCCCTCTGACCTTCTTATTAACGATGAAACACAGAAATTGCATCGGAATTAAATAAAAAAGGCACAATGCCGACTTAAGTACAAGAAAACTGACTCTTCTTACTGACTATGTTTCGAACCATTCCTGTGACACTAGTTATAGATTCCGATGCTTCACCTCAGGTTTGCTATATCCCTCGAACCTTCAGGTTTGCTGTATCCCTCGTACCTTATTATTGACGATCTAACACAGAAAATTCATCGGAATTAAATACAAAAGGCACAATGCCGACTTCAGTACAAGAACACTGACTATTCTTACTGTCTATGTTTGAACCATTCCTGTGACACTAGTTATAGATTCCGATGCTTCACTTCAGGTTTACTGTATCCCTCTGACCTTCTTATTGACGATGTAACACAGAAATTGCATCGGAATTAAATACAAAAGGCACAATGCCGACTCAAGTTCAAGAAGACTGACCCTTCTTACGGTCTATGTTTTTAACGATTCCTGTGACACTAGTTATAGATTCCGATGCTTCACTTCAGGTTTACTGTATCCCTCTGACCTTCGTATTGACGATGAAACACAGAAATTGCATCGGAATTAAATACAAAAGGCACAAATCCGACTTAAGTACAAAAAGACTGACTCTTCTTACTGTCTATGTTTTGAACCATTCCTGTGACACTAATCATAGATTCCGATGCTTCACTTCAGGTTTACTGTATCCCTCTGACCTTCTTATTGACGATGAAACACAGAAAAGTCATCGGAATTAAATACAAAAGGCACAAAGCCGACTCAAGTACAAGAAGACTGGCTCTTCTTACCGTCTATGATTTGAACCATTCCTGTGACACTAGTTATAGATTCCGATGCTTCACTTCAGGTTTACTGTATCCAGCTGACCTTATTGACGATGAAGCACAGAAATTGCATCGGAACTATATACAAAAGGCACAATGCTGACTTAAGTACAAGAAGACTGACTCTTCTCACTGTCTATGGTTTTAACCATTCCTGTGACACTACTTAAAGATTTCGATGCTTCATTTCAGGTTTACTGTATCCCTCTGACCTTCTTATTGACGATGAAACACAGAAATTGCATCTTAATTAAATACAAAAGGCACAATGCCGACTTCAGTACAAGAACACTAACTAATCTTACTGTCTATGGTTTGAACCATTCCTATGACACTAGTTATAGATTCCGATGCTACATTTCAGGTTTACTGTATCCCTCTGACTTACTTATTGACGAGGAAACACGTAAATTGCATCGGAATCATATACAAAATGCACAATGCCGACTTAAGCACAAGAAGACTGACTATTCTTACTGTCTATGTTTTGAACCATTTCTGTGACACTGGTTAAAGAATCCGATGCTTCACTTCAGGTTTACTGTATCCCTCTGACCCTCTTATTGACGAAGAAACACAGATATTTCATCGGATTAAATGCAAAAGGCACAATGCCGACTTAAGTACAAGAAGACTGACCCTTCTTACTGGCTATGTTTTGATCCATTCCTGTGACACTAGTTATAGATTCCGATGCTTCACTTCAGGTTTACTGTATCCCTCTGACCTTCGTATTGACGATGAAACACAGAAATTGCATCGGAATTAAATACAAAAGGCACAATGCCGACTTAAGTACAAAATGACTGACTCTTCTTACTGTCTATGTTTTGAAAAATCCCTGTGACACTAGTTATAGATTCCGTATGCTTCACTTCAGGTTTGCAGTATCCCTGTGAGCTTCTTATTGACGATTGAAACACAGAAATTGCATCAGAATTATATACAAAAGGCACAATGCCGACTTAAGTACAAGAGGACTGACTCTTCTTACTGCCTATGTTTTGAACCATTCCTGTGACACTTGTTACAGATTCCGATGCTTCACTTCAGGGTTTCTGTATCCCTTTCACCTTCTTATTGATGATGAAACACAGAAATTGCATCTTAATTAAATACAAAAGGCACAATGCCGACTTAAGTACAAGAACACTGTCACTTCTTACTGTCTATGGTTTGAACCATTCCTGTGACACTAGTAATAGATTCCGATGCTTCACTTCAGGTTTACTGTATCCCTCTGACCTTCTTATTGACGATCAAACACAGAAAATTCATCGGAATTAAATACAAAAGGCACAATGCCGGCTCAAGTACAAGAAGACTGGCTCTTCTTACTGTCTATGTTTTGAACCATTCCTGTGACGCTAGTTATAGATTCCGATGCTTCACTTCAGGTTTACTGTATCCAGCTGACCTTCTTATTGACGATGAAGCACTGAAATTGCATCGGAATTATATGCAAAAGGCACAATGCCGACTTAAGTACAAGAAGACTGACTCTTCTTACTGTCTATGTTTTGAACCATTCCTGTGACACTACTTAAAGGTTTCCATGCTTCACTTCAGGTTTACAGTATCCCTCTGACCTTCTTATTGACGATGAAACACAGAAATTGCATCTTAATTAAATACAAAAGGCACAATGCCGACTTCGTGACAAGAACATTAACCCATCTTACTGTCTATGGTTTGAACCATTCCTGTGACACTAGTTATAGATTCCGATGCTTCACTTCAGGTTTACTGTATCCCTCTGACCTTCCTATTGACGAAGAAACACAGATATTGCATCGGAATTAAATACAGAAGGCACAATGCCGACCTAAGTACATGAAAACGGACTCTTCTTACTGTTTATGTTTTGAACCATTCCTGTGACACTAGTTATAGATTCCGTTGCTTCATTTCGGGTTTTTTGTATCCCTGTGACCTTCTTATTGACGATGAAACGCAGAAATTGCATCGGAATTAAATACAAAATTCACAATGCCGACTTACGTACAAGAAAACTGACTCTTCTTACTGTCCATGATTCGAACCATTGCTGTTACACTAGTTATAGATTCCGAAGCTTCACTTCAGGTTTACTGTATCCCTCTGACCTACTTATTGACGATGAAACACGTAAATAGCATCGGAATTAAATACAAAAGGCACAATGCCGACTTAAGCACAAGAAGAGTGACTCTTCTTACTGTCTATGTTTTGAACCATTCCTGTGACACTAGTTGTGGATTCCGATGCTTCACGTCAGGTTTACTGTATCCCTCTGACGTTCTTATTGACGATGAAACACAGAAATTGCATCGGAATTAAATACAAAACTCACAATGCCGACCCAAGTACAAGAAGACTGTCTCTTCTTACTGTCTATGTTTTGAACCATTCTGTGACACTAGTTATAGATTCCGATGCTTCACTTCAGGTTTACTGTATCCCTCTGACGTTCTTATTGACGATGAAACACAGAAATTGCATCGGAATTAAATACAAAAGGCACACTGCCGACCTAAGTACAAGAAAACTGACTCTTCTTACTGTTTATGTTTTGAACCATTCCTGTGACACTAGTTATAGAATCTGTTGCTTCATTTCAAGTTTACTGTATCCCTGTGACCTTCTTATTGACGATGAAACACAGAAATTGCATTGGAATTAAATACAAAATGCACAATGCCGACATAAGTACAAGAAAACTGACTCTTCTTACTGTCTATGTTTTGAACCATTCCTGTGACACTAGTTAAAGATTCCGATGCTTCACTTCAGGATTACTGTATCCCTTTCACCTTCTTATTGACGATGAAACACAGAAATTGCATCTTAATTAAATACAAAAGGCACAATGCCGACTAAAGTACAAGAACACTGACTCTTCTTACTGTCTATGGTTTCAACCATCCATGTGACACTAGTAATCGATTCCGATGCTTCACTTCAGGTTTACTGTATCCCTCTAACATTCTTATTGACGATGAAACACAGAAATTGCATCTTAATTAAATACAAAAGCCACAATGCCGACTTCAGTACAAGAACACTAACTCATCTTACTGTCTATGGTTTGAACCATTCGTGTGACGCTAGTTATAGATTCCGATGCTTCACTTCAGGTTTACTGTATCCCTCTGACCTACTTATTGACGATGAAACACGTAAATTGCATCGGAATTAAATACAAAAAGCACAATGCGGACTTAAGCACAAGAAGACTGACTCTTCATACTGTCTATGTTTTGAACCATTCCTGTGACACTAGTTATAGATTCCGATGCTTCACTTCAAGTTTACTGTATCCCTGTGACGCTCTTATTGATGATGAAACACAGAAGTTGCATCCGAATTAAATACAAAAGGCGCAATGCCGACGCAAGTACAAGAAGACTGGCTCTTTTAAACTGTCTATGTTGTGAACCATTCCTGTGACACTAGTTATAGATTCCGATGCTTCACTTCAGGTTTACTGTGCCTCTGACCTTCTTTTTGACGAAGAAACTCATAAATTGCATCGGAATTAGATACAAAATGCACAATGCCGACTCAAGTACAAGAAGACTGGCTCTTCTTACTGTCTATGTTTTGAACCATTTCTGTGACACTAGTTATAGTTTCCGATGCTTAACTTCAGGTTTACTGTATCCCTCTGACCTTCTTATTGACGATGAAACACGTAAATTGCTTCGGAATTAAATACAAAAGGCACAATGCCGACTCGAGTAGAAGAAGACTGGCTCTTCTTACTAACTATGTTTTGAACCATTTCTGTGACACTAGTTATAGATTCCGATGCTTCACTTCAGGTTTACTGTATCCCTCTGACCGTCTTAATGACGAAGAAACACAGATATTGCATCGTAATTAAATACAAAAAGCACAATGCCGACTTAAGTACTAGAAGACCATTTCTGTGACACTAGTTATAGATTCCGATGCTTCACTTCAGGTTTACTGTATCCCTCTGACCGTCTTAATGACGAAGAAACACAGATATTGCATCGTAATTAAATACAAAAAGCACAATGCCGACTTAAGTACAAGAAGACTGACCCATCTTACTGTCTATGTTTTGAACGATTCCTGTGACACTAGTTATAGATTCCGATGCTTCACTTCAGGTTTACTGTATCCCTCTGACCTTCGTATTGACGATGAAACACAGAAATTGCATCGGAATTAAATACAAAAGGCACAAAGCCGACTTATGTACTAAAAGACTGACTCTTCTTACTGTCTATGTTTTGAACCATTCCTGTGACACTAGTCATAGATTCTGATGCTTCACTTCGGGTTTACTGTATCCCTCTGACCTTCTTATTAACGATGAAACACAGAAATTGCATAGGAATTAAATACAAAAGGCACAATGCCGACTTAAGTACAAGATAACTGACTCTTCTTACTGACTATGTTTTGAACCATTGCTGTGACACTAGTTATAGATTCCGATGCTTCTCTTCTGGTTTGCTGTATCCCTCGGACCTTCAGGTTTGCTGTATCCCTCGTACCTTCTTATTGACGATCTAACACAGAAAATTCATCGGAATTAAATACAAAAGGCACAATGCCGACTTCAGTACAAAAAGACTGACTCTTCTTACTGTCTATGTTTTGAACCATTCCTGTGACACTAGTCATAGATTCCGATGCTTCACTTCAGGTTTACAGTATCCCTCTGACCTTCTTATTAACGATGAAACACAGAAATTGCATCGGAATTAAATACAAAAGGCACATTGCCGACTTAAGTACAAGATAAATGACTCTTCTTACTGACTATGTTCTGAACCATTCCTGTGACACTAGTTATAGATTCCGATGCTTCACTTCAGGTTTGCTGTATCCCTCGGACCTTCAGGTTTGCCGTATCCCTCGGACCTTCTTATTGACGATCAAACACAGAAAATTCATCGGAATTAAATACAAAAGGCACAATGCCGACTTCAGTACAAGAACACTGACTATTCTTACTGTCTATGTTTTGAACCATTCCTGTGACACTAGTTATAGATTCCGATGCTTCACTTCAGGTTTACTGTATCCCTCTGACCATCTTATTGACGAAGAAACACAGATATTGCATCGGATTAAATACAAAAGGCACAATGCCGACTTAAGTACAAGGTGACTGACCCTTCTTAAAGTCTATGTCTTGAACCATTCCTGTGACACTAGTTATAGATTCCGATGCTTCACTTCAGGTTTACTGTATCTCTCTGACCTTCGTATTGACAATGAAACACAGAAATTGCATCGGCATTAAATACAAAAGGCACAATGCCGACCTAAGTACAAGAAGACTGACCCTTCTTACTGTCTACGTTTTGAACGATTCCTGTGACACTAGTTATAGATTCCGATGCTTCACATCAGGTTTACTGTATCCCTCTGACCTTCGTATTGACGATGAAACACAGAAATAGCATCGGAATTAAATACAAAAGGCACAAAGCCGACTTAAGTACAAAAAGACTGACTCTTCTTACTGTCTATGTTTTGAACCATTCCTGTGACACTAGTCATAGATTCCGATGCTTCACTTCAGGTTTACTGTATCCCTCCGACCTTCTTATTAACGATGAAACACAGAAATTGCATCGGAATTAAATACAAAAGGCACAATGCCGGCTTAAGTACATGATAACTGACTCTTCTTACTGACTATGATTTGAACCATTCCTGTGACACTAGTTATAGATTCCGATGCTTCACTTCAGGTTAACTGTATCCCTCTGAGCTTCTTGTTGACGATGAAACACAGTAATTGCATCGGAATAATATACAAATGGCACAATGCCGACTTAAGGACAAGAAGACTGACTATTCTTACTGTCTATGTTTTGAATCATTCCTGTGACACTAGTTATAGATTCCGATGCTTCACTTCAGGTTTACTGTATCCCTTTCACCTTTTTATTGACGAAGAAACACAGAAATTGCATCTTAATTAAATACAAAAAGCACAATGGCGACTCAAGTACAAGAAGACTGCTTCTTCTTACTGTCTATGTTTTGAACCATTCCTGAGACACTACTTATAGATTCCGATGCTTCACTTCAGGTTTACTGTATCCCTCTGACCTTATTATTGACGATGAAACACAAACATTGCATCTTAATTAAATACAAAAGGCACAATGCCGACTTCAGTACAAGAACACTGACTATTCTTACTGTCTATGTTTTGAACCATTCCTGTGACACTAGTTATAGATTATAATGCTTCACCTCAGCTTTACTGCATCCCTCTGACCTTCGTATTGACGATGAAACACAGAAATTGCATCGGAATTAAATACAAAAGGCACAATGGCGACTTAAGTACGAGAAGACTGACTCCTCTTACTGTCTATGTTTTGAACCATTCCTGTGACACTACTTATAGATTCCGATGCTTCACTTCAGGTTTACTGTATCCCTCTGACGCTCTTATTGATTATGAAACACAGAAGTTGCATCCGAATTAAGTACAAAAGGCACAATTCCGACCCAAGTACAAGAAGACGGGCTCTTCTTACTGTCTATGTTGTGAACCATTCCTGTGACACTAGTTATAGATTTCGACGCTTCACTTAGGGTTTACTGTGTCCCTCTGACCTTCTTATTGACGAAGAAACACATAAATTGCATCGGAATTAAATACAAAACGCACAATGGCGACTCAAGTACAAGAAGACTGGCCCTTCTTACTGTCTATGTTTTAAACCATTCCTGTGACACTAGTTATAGATTCCGATGCTTCACTTCAGGTTTGCTGTATCCCTCGGACCTTCAGGTTTGCTGTATCTCTCGTACCTAATTATTGACGATCTAACACAGAAAATTCATCGGAATTAAATACAAAAGGTACAATGCCGACTTCAGTACAAGAACACTGACTATTCTTACTGTCTATGTTTTGAACCATTCCTGTGACACTAGTTATAGATTGCGATGCTTCACTTCAGGTTTACTGTATCCCTCTGACCCTCTTATTGACGATGTAACACAGAAATTGCATCGGAATTAAATACAAAAGGCACAATGCCGACTCAAGTACAAGAATACTGGCTCTTCTTACTGTCTATGTGTTGAACCATTTCTGTGACACTAGTTATAGATTCCGATGCTTCACTTCAGGTTTACTGTATCCCTCTGCATTGCTGTTACACTAGTTATAGATTCCGATGCTTCACTTCAGGTTTACTGTATCCCTCTGACCTTGTTATTGACGATGAAACACGTAATTGCATCGGAAATAAATACAAAAGGCACAATGCCGACTTCAGTACAAGAACACTATCCCATCTTACAGTCTATGGTTTGAACCATTCCTGTGACACTAGTTATAGATTCCGATGCTTCACTTCAGATTTACTGTATCCCTCTGACCTACCTATTGACGATGAAACACGTAAATTGCATCGGAATCATATACAAAGGGCACAATGCCGACTTAAGCACAAGAAGACTGACTCTTCTTACTGTCAATGCTTTGAACCAATTCTGTGACACTTGTTATGGATTCCGATGCTTCACTTCAGGTTTTCTGTATCCCTCTGACCTTCCTATTGACGAAGAAACACAGATATTGCATCGGAATTAAATACAAAAGGCAAAATGCCGACTCAAGTACAAGAAGACTGGCTCTTATTGCTAACTATGTTTTGAACCATTTCTGTGACACTAGTTATAGATTCCGATGCTTCACTTCAGGTTCACTGTATCCCTCTGACCTTCTTAATGACGAAGAAACACAGATATTGCATCGGAATTAAATACAAAAGGCACAATGCCGACTTAAGAACAAGGAAACTGACCCTTCTTACTGTCTATGTTTTGAACGATTCCTGTGACACTAGTTATAGATTCCGATGCTTCACTTCAGGTTTACTGTATCCCTCTGACCTTCGTATTGACGATGAAACACAGAAATTGCATCGGAATTAAATACAAAAGGCACAAAGCCGACTTAAGTACAAAAAGACTGACTCTTCTTACTGTCTATGTTTTGAACCATTCCTGTGGAACTAGTCATAGATTCCGATGCTTCACTTCAGGTTTACTGTATCTCTCTGACCTTCTTATTAACGATGAAACCCAGAAATTGCATCGGAATTAAATACAAAAGGCACAATGCCGACTTAAGTACAAGATAACTGACTCTTCTTACTGACTATGCTTTGAACCATTCCTGTGACACTAGTTATAGATTCCGATGCTTCACTTCTGGTTTGCTGTATCCCTCGGACCTTCAGGTTTGCTGTATCCCTCGTACCTTCTTATTGACGATCTAACACAGAAAATTCATCGGAATTAAATACAAAAGGCACAATGCCGACTTCAGTACAAGAACACTGACTATTCTTACTGTCTATGTTTGAACCATTCCTGTGACACTAGTTATAGATTCCGATGCTTCACTTCAGGTTTACTGTATCCCTCTGACCTTCTTATTGACGATGTAACACAGAAATTGCATCGGAATTAAATACAAAAGGCACAGTGCCGACTCAAGTTCAAGAAGACTGACCCTTCTTACGGTCTATGTTTTTAACGATTCCTGTGACACTAGTTATAGATTCCGATGCTTCACTTCAGGTTTACTGTATCCCTCTGACCTTCGTATTGACGATGAAACACAGAAATTGCATCGGAATTAAATACAAATGGCACAAATCCGACTTAAGTACAAAAAGACTGACTCTTCTTACTGTCTATGTTTTGAACCATTCCTGTGACACTAATCATAGATTCCGATGCTTCACTTCAGGTTTACTGTATCCCTCTGACCTTCTTATTGACGATGAAACACAGAAAAGTCATCGGAATTAAATACAAAAGGCACAAAGCCGACTCAAGTACAAGAAGACTGGCTCTTCTTACCGTCTATGATTTGAACCATTCCTGTGACACTAGTTATAGATTCCGATGCTTCACTTCAGGTTTACTGTATCCAGCTGACCTTATTGACGATGAAGCACAGAAATTGCATCGGAATTATATACAAAAGGCACAATGCTGACTTAAGTACAAGAAGACTGACTCTTCTCACTGTCTATGGTTTTAACCATTCCTGTGACACTACTTAAAGATTTCGATGCTTCATTTCAGGTTTACTGTATCCCTCTGACCTTCTTATTGACGATGAAACACAGAAATTGCATCTTAATTAAATACAAAAGGCACAATGCCGACTTCAGTACAAGAACACTAACTAATCTTACTGTCTATGGTTTGAACCATTCCTATGACACTAGTTATAGATTCCGATGCTTCATTTCAGGTTTACTGTATCCCTCTGACTTACTTATTGACGATGAAACACGTAAATTGCATCGGAATCATATACAAAATGCACAATGCCGACTTAAGCACAAGAAGACTGACTATTCTTACTGTCTATGTTTTGAACCATTTCTGTGACACTGGTTAAAGAATCCGATGCTTCACTTCAGGTTTACTGTATCCCTCTGACCCTCTTATTGACGAAGAAACACAGATATTTCATCGGATTAAATACAAAAGGCACAATGCCGACTTAAGTACAAGAAGACTGACCCTTCTTACTGGCTATGTTTTGATCCATTCCTGTGACACTAGTTATAGATTCCGATGCTTCACTTCAGGTTTACTGTATCCCTCTGACCTTCGTATTGACGATGAAACACAGAAATTGCATCGGAATTAAATACAAAAGGCACAATGCCGACTTAAGTACAAAAAGACTGACTCTTCTTACTGTCTATGTTTTGAAAAATCCCTGTGACACTAGTTATAGATTCCGTATGCTTCACTTCAGGTTTGCAGTATCCCTGTGAGCTTCTTATTGACGATGAAACACAGAAATTGCATCAGAATTATATACAAAAGGCACAATGCCGACTTAAGTACAAGAGGACTGACTCTTCTTACTGCCTATGTTTTGAACCATTCCTGTGACACTTGTCACAGATTCCGATGCTTCACTTCAGGGTTTCTGTATCCCTTTCACCTTCTTATTGATGATGAAACACAGAAATTGCATCTTAATTAAATACAAAAGGCACAATGCCGACTTAAGTACAAGAACACTGTCACTTCTTACTGTCTATGGTTTGAACCATTCCTGTGACACTAGTAATAGATTCCGATGCTTCACTTCAGGTTTACTGTATCCCTCTGACCTTCTTATTGACGATCAAACACAGAAAATTCATCGGAATTAAATACAAAAGGCACAATGCCGGCTCAAGTACAAGAAGACTGGCTCTTCTTACTGTCTATGTTTTGAACCATTCCTGTGACGCTAGTTATAGATTCCGATGCTTCACTTCAGGTTTACTGTATCCAGCTGACCTTCTTATTGACGATGAAGCACTGAAATTGCATCGGAATTATATGCAAAAGGCACAATGCCGACTTAAGTACAAGAAGACTGACTCTTCTTACTGTCTATGTTTTGAACCATTCCTGTGACACTACTTAAAGGTTTCCATGCTTCACTTCAGGTTTACAGTATCCCTCTGACCTTCTTATTGACGATGAAACACAGAAATTGCATCTTAATTAAATACAAAAGGCACAATGCCGACTTCGTGACAAGAACATTAACCCATCTTACTGTCTATGGTTTGAACCATTCCTGTGACACTAGTTATAGATTCCGATGCTTCACTTCAGGTTTACTGTATCCCTCTGACCTTCCTATTGACGAAGAAACACAGATATTGCATCGGAATTAAATACAGAAGGCACAATGCCGACTTAAGTACACGAAGACTGACCCTTCTTACTGTCTATGCTTTGAACCAATCCTGTGACACTAGTTATAAATTCCGATGCTTCACTTCAGGTTTACTGTATCCCTCTGACCTTCTTATTGACGATGAAACACAGAAATTGCATCGGAATTAAATACAGAAGGCACAATGCCGACCTAAGTACAAGAAAACGGACTCTTCTTACTGTTTATGTTTTGAACCATTCCTGTGACACTAGTTATAGATTCCGTTGCTTCATTTCGGGTTTTTTGTATCCCTGTGACCTTCTTATTGACGATGAAACGCAGAGATTGCATCGGAATTAAATACAAAAGGCACAATGCCGACTTACGTACAAGAAAACTGACTCTTCTTACTGTCCATGATTCGAACCATTGCTGTTACACTAGTTATAGATTCCGAAGCTTCACTTCAGGTTTACTGTATCCCTCTGACCTACTTATTGACGATGAAACACGTAAATAGCATCGGAATTAAATACAAAAGGCACAATGCCGACTTAAGCACAAGAAGAGTGACTCTTCTTACTGTCTATGTTTTGAACCATTCCTGTGACACTAGTTGTGGATTCCGATGCTTCACGTCAGGTTTACTGTATCCCTCTGACGTTCTTATTGACGATGAAACACAGAAATTGCATCGGAATTAAATACAAAACTCACAATGCCGACCAAAATACAAGAAGACTGTCTCTTCTTACTGTCTATGTTTTGAACCATTCTGTGACACTAGTTATAGATTCCGATGCTTCACTTCAGGTTTACTGTATCCCTCTGACGTTCTTATTGACGATGAAACACAGAAATTGCATCGGAATTAAATACAAAAGGCACACTGCCGACCTAAGTACAAGAAAACTGACTCTTCTTACTGTTTATGTTTTGAACCATTCCTGTGACACTAGTTATAGAATCTGTTGCTTCATTTCAAGTTTACTGTATCCCTGTGACCTTCTTATTGACGATGAAACACAGAAATTGCATTGGAATTAAATACAAAATGCACAATGCCGACATAAGTACAAGAAAACTGACTCTTCTTACTGTCTATGTTTTGAACCATTCCTGTGACACTAGTTAAAGATTCCGATGCTTCACTTCAGGATTACTGTATCCCTTTCACCTTCTTATTGACGATGAAACACAGAAATTGCATCTTAATTAAATACAAAAGGCACAATGCCGACTAAAGTACAAGAACACTGACTCTTCTTACTGTCTATGGTTTCAACCATCCATGTGACACTAGTAATCGATTCCGATGCTTCACTTCAGGTTTACTGTATCCCTCTAACATTCTTATTGACGATGAAACACAGAAATTGCATCTTAATTAAATACAAAAGCCACAATGCCGACTTCAGTACAAGAACACTAACTCATCTTACTGTCTATGGTTTGAACCATTCCTGTGACGCTAGTTATAGATTCCGATGCTTCACTTCAGGTTTACTGTATCCCTCTGACCTACTTATTGACGATGAAACACGTAAATTGCATCCGAATTAAATACAAAAGGCGCAATGCCGACGCAAGTACAAGAAGACTGGCTCTTCTTACTGTCTATGTTGTGAACCATTCCTGTGACACTAGTTATAGATTCCGATGCTTCACTTCAGGTTTACTGTGCCTCTGACCTTCTTTTTGATGAAGAAACTCATAAATTGCATCGGAATTAGATACAAAATGCACAATGCCGACTCAAGTACAAGAAGACTGGCTCTTCTTACTGTCTATGTTTTGAACCATTTCTGTGACACTAGTTATAGTTTCCGATGCTTAACTTCAGGTTTACTGTATCCCTCTGACCTTCTTATTGACGATGAAACACGTAAATTGCTTCGGAATTAAATACAAAAGGCACAATGCCGACTCGAGTAGAAGGAGACTGGCTCTTCTTACTAACTATGTTTTGATCCATTTCTATGACACTAGTTATAGATTCCGATGCTTCACTTCAGGTTTACTGTATCCCTCTGACCGTCTTAATGACGAAGAAACACAGATATTGCATCGTAATTAAATACAAAAAGCACAATGATGACTTAAGTACAAGAAGACTGACCCTTCTTACTGTCTATGTTTTGAACGATTCCTGTGACACTAGTTATAGATTCCGATGCTTCACTTCAGGTTTACTGTATCCCTCTGACCTTCGTATTGACGATGAAACACAGAAATTGCATCGGAATTAAATACAAAAGGCACAAAGCCGACTTATGTGCAAAAAGACTGACTCTTCTTACTGTCTATGTTTTGAACCATTCCTGTGACACTAGTCATAGATTCTGATGCTTCACTTCAGGTTTACTGTATCCCTCTGACCTTCTTATTAACGATGAAACACAGAAATTGCATAGGAATTAAATACAAAAGGCACAATGCCGACTTAAGTACAAGATAACTGACTCTTCTTACTGACTATGTTTTGAACCATTGCTGTGACACTAGTTATAGATTCCGATGCTTCACTTCTGGTTTGCTGTATCCCTCGGACCTTCAGGTTTGCTGTATCCCTCGTACCTTCTTATTGACGATCTAACACAGAAAATTCATCGGAATTAAATACAAAAGGCACAATGCTGACTTCAGTACAAAAAGACTGACTCTTCTTACTGTCTATGTTTTGAACCATTCCTGTGACACTAGTCACAGATTCCGATGCTTCACTTCAGGTTTACTGTATCCCTCTGACCTTCTTATTAACGATGAAACACAGAAATTGCATCGGAATTAAATACAAAAGGCACATTGCCGACTTAAGTACAAGATAAATGACTCTTCTTACTGACTATGTTCTGAACCATTCCTGTGACACTAGTTATAGATTCCGATGCTTCACTTCAGGTTTGCTGTATCCCTCGGACCTTCAGGTTTGCCGTATCCCTCGGACCTTCTTATTGACGATCAAACACAGAAAATTCATCGGAATTAAATACAAAAGGCACAATGCCGACTTCAGTACAAGAACACTGACTATTCTTACTGTCTATGTTTTGAACCATTCCTGTGACACTAGTTATAGATTCCGATGCTTCACTTCAGGTTTACTGTATCCCTCTGACCATCTTATTGACGAAGAAACACAGATATTGCATCGGATTAAATACAAAAGGCACAATGCCGACTTAAGTACAAGGTGACTGACCCTTCTTAAAGTCTATGCCTTAAACCATTCCTGTGACACTAGTTATAGATTCCGATGCTTCACTTCAGGTTTACTGTATCTCTCTGACCTTCGTATTGACAATGAAACACAGAAATTGCATCGGCATTAAATACAAAAGGCACAATGCCGACCTAAGTACAAGAAGACTGACCCTTCTTACTGTCTACGTTTTGAACGATTCCTGTGACACTAGTTATAGATTCCGATGCTTCACATCAGGTTTACTGTATCCCTCTGACCTTCGTATTGACGATGAAACACAGAAATAGCATCGGAATTAAATACAAAAGGCATAAAGCCGACTTAAGTACAAAAAGACTGACTCTTCTTACTGTCTATGTTTTGAACCATTCCTGTGACACTAGTCATAGATTCCGATGCTTCACTTCAGGTTTACTGTATCCCTCCGACCTTCTTATTAACGATGAAACACAGAAATTGCATCGGAATTAAATACAAAAGGCACAATGCCGGCTTAAGTACAAGATAACTGACTCTTCTTACTGACTATGATTTGAACCATTCCTGTGACACTAGTTATAGATTCCGATGCTTCACTTCAGGTTAACTGTATCCCTCTGAGCTTCTTGTTGACGATGAAACACAGTAATTGCATCGGAATAATATACAAATGGCACAATGCCGACTTAAGGACAAGAAGACTGACTATTCTTACTGTCTATGTTTTGAATCATTCCTGTGACACTAGTTATAGATTCCGATGCTTCACTTCAGGTTTACTGTATCCCTTTCACCTTTTTATTGACGAAGAAACACAGAAATTGCATCTTAATTAAATACAAAAAGCACAATGGCGACTCAAGTACAAGAAGACTGCTTCTTCTTACTGTCTATGTTTTGAACCATTCCTGTGACACTACTTATAGATTCCGATGCTTCACTTCAGGTTTACTGTATCCCTCTGACCTTATTATTGACGATGAAACACAAACATTGCATCTTAATTAAATATAAAAGGCACAATGCCGACTTCAGTACAAGAACACTGACTATTCTTACTGTCTATGTTTTGAACCATTCCTGTGACACTAGTTATAGATTATAATGCTTCACCTCAGCTTTACTGCATCCCTCTGACCTTCGTATTGACGATGAAACACAGAAATTGCATCGGAATTAAATACAAAAGGCACAATGGCGACTTAAGTACGAGAAGACTGACTCCTCTTACTGTCTATGTTTTGAACCATTCCTGTGACACTACTTATAGATTCCGATGCTTCACTTCAGGTTTCCTGTATCCCTCTGACGCTCTTATTGATTATGAAACACAGAAGTTGCATCCGAATTAAGTACAAAAGGCACAATTCCGACCCAAGTACAAGAAGACGGGCTCTTCTTACTGTCTATGTTGTGAACCATTCCTGTGACACTAGTTATAGATTCCGACGCTTCACTTAGGGTTTACTGTGTCCCTCTGACCTTCTTATTGACGAAGAAACACATAAATTGCATCGGAATTAAATACAAAACGCACAATGGCGACTCAAGTACAAGAAGACTGGCCCTTCTTACTGTCTATGTTTTAAACCATTCCTGTGACACTAGTTATAGATTCCGATGCTTCACTTCAGGTTTGCTGTATCCCTCGGACCTTCAGGTTTGCTGTATCTCTCGTACCTTATTACTGACGATCTAACACAGAAAATTCATCGGAATTAAATACAAAAGGTACAATGCCGACTTCAGTACAAGAACACTGACTATTCTTACTGTCTATGTTTTGAACCATTCCTGTGACACTAGTTATAGATTGCGATGCTTCACTTCAGGTTTACTGTATCCCTCTGACCCTCCTATTGACGATGTAACACAGAAATTGCATCGGAATTAAATACAAAAGGCACAATGCCGACTCAAGTACAAGAAGACTGGCTCTTCTTACTGTCTATGTGTTGAACCATTTCTGTGACACTAGTTATAGATTCCGATGCTTCACTTCAGGTTTACTGTATCCCTCTGCATTGCTGTTACACTAGTTATAGATTCCGATGCTTCACTTCAGGTTTACTGTATCCCTCTGACCTTGTTATTGACGATGAAACACGTAATTGCATCGGAAATAAATACAAAAGGCACAATGCCGACTTCAGTACAAGAACACTATCCCATCTTACTGCCTATGGTTTGAACCATTCCTGTGACACTAGTTATAGATTCCGATGCTTCACTTCAGGTTTACTGTATCCCTCTGACCTTCCTATTGACGAAGAAACACAGATATTGCATCGGAATTAAATACAAAAGGCAAAATGCCGACTCAAGTACAAGAAGACTGGCTCTTATTGCTAACTATGTTTTGAACCATTTCTGTGACACTAGTTATAGATTCCGATGCTTCACTTCAGGTTCACTGTATCCCTCTGACCTTCTTAATGACGAAGAAACACAGATATTGCATCGGAATTGAATACAAAAGGCACAATGCCGACTTAAGTACAAGGAAACTGACCCTTCTTACTGTCTATGTTTTGAACGATTCCTGTGACACTAGTTATAGATTCCGATGCTTCACTTCAGGTTTACTGTATCCCTCTGACCTTCGTATTGACGATGAAACACAGAAATTGCATCGGAATTAAATACAAAAGGCACAAAGCCGACTTAAGTACAAAAAGACTGACTCTTCTTACTGTCTATGTTTTGAACCATTCCTGTGGAACTAGTCATAGATTCCGATGCTTCACTTCAGGTTTACAGTATCCCTCTGACCTTCTTATTAACGGTGAAACACAGAAATTGCATCGGAATTAAATACAAAAGGCACAATGCCGACTTAAGTACAAGATAACTGACTCTTCTTACTGACTATGTTTTGAACCATTCGTGTGACACTAGTTACAGATTCCGATGCTTCACTTCAGGTTTGCTGTATCCCTCGGACCTTCAGGTTTGCTGTATCCCTCGGACCTTCTTATTGACGATCAAACACAGAAAATTCATCGGAATTAAATACAAAAGGCACAATGCCGACTTCAGTACAAGAACACTGACTATTCTTACTGTCTATGCTTTGAACCATTCCTGTGACACTAGTTATAGATTCCGATGCTTCACTTCAGGTTTACTGTATCCCTCTGACCTTCTTATTGCCGATGTAACACAGAAATTGCATCGGAATTAAATACAAAAGGCACAATGCCGACTCAAGTACAAGAAGACTGGCTCTTCTTACTGTCTATGTTTTGAACCATTTCGGTGACACTAGTTATAGATTCCGATGCTTAACTTCAGGTTTACTGTATCCCTCTGACCTTCTTATTGACGAAGAAACACAGATATTGCATCGGATTAAATACAAAAGGCACAATGCCGACTTAAGTACAAGAAGACTGACCCTTCTTACTGTCTATGTTTTGAACCATTCCTGTGACACTAGTTATAGATTTCGATGCTTCACTTCAGGTTTACTGTATCTCTCTGACCTTCGTATTGACGATGAAACACAGAAATTGCATCGGAATTAAAAACAAAAGGCACAATGCCGACTTAAGTACAAGATAACTGACTCTTCTTACTGTCTATGCTTTGAACGATTCCTGTGACACTAGTTATAGATTCCGATGCTTCTCATCAGGTTTACTGTATCCCTCTGACCTTCGTATTGACGATGAAACACAGAAATAGCATCGGAATTAAATACAAAAGGCACAAAGCCGACTTAAGTACAAAAAGACTGACTCTTCTTACTGTCTATGTTTTGAACCATTCCTGTGACACTAGTCATAGATTCCGATGCTTCACTTCAGGTTTACTGTATCCCTCCGACCTTCTTATTAACGATGAAACACAGAAATTGCATCGGAATTAAATACAAAAGGCACAATGCCGGCTTAAGTAAAAGATAACTGACTCTTTTTACTGACTATGATTTGAACCATTCCTGTGACACTAGTTATAGATTCCGATGCTTCACTTCAGGTTTACTGTATCCCTCTGGGCTTCTTATTGACGGTGAAACACAGAAATTGCATCGGAATCATATACAAAAGGCACAATGCCGACTTAAGGACAAGAAGACTGACTATTGTTACTGTCTATGTTTTGAATCATTCCTGTGACACTGGTTATAGATTCCGATGCTTCACTCCAGGTTCACTGTATCCCTTCCACCTTTTTATTGACGAAGAAACACAGAAATTGCATCTTAATTAAATACAAAAGGCACAAAGCCGACATAAGTACAAAAAGACTGACTCTTCTTACTGTCTATGTTTTGAACCATTCCTGTGACACTACTTATAGATTCCGATGCTTCACTTCAGGTTTACTGTATCCCTCTGACGCTCTTATTGATTATGAAACACAGAAGTTGCATCCGAATTAAGTACAAAAGGCACAATTCCGACCCAAGTACAAGAAGACTGTCTCTTCTTACTGTCTATGTTGTGAACCATTCCTGTGACACTAGTTATAGATTCCGACGCTTCACTTAGGGTTTACTGTGTCCCTCTGACCTTCTTATTGACGAAGAAACACATAAATTGCATCGGAATTAAATACAAAACGCACAATGCCGACTCAAGTACAAGAAGACTGGCGCTTCTTACTGTCTACGTTTTGAACCATCTCTGTGACACTAGTTATAGTTTCGGATGCTTCCCTTCAGGTTTACTGTATCCTTCAGACCTTCTTATTGACGAAGAGAAAAAGAAATTGCACCGTAATTATATTCAAAAGACCCAATGCCGACTTAAGTACAAGATAACTGACTCTTCTTACTGTCTATGTTTAAACCATTCCTGTGACACTAGTTATAGATTCCGATGCTTCACTTCAGGTTTACTGTATCCCTGTGACCTTCTTATTGACGATGAAACACAGAAATTGCATCGGAATTAAATACAAAGGGCACAATTGCGACTTAAGTACAAGAAGACTGACTCCTCTTACTGTCTATGATTTGAACCATTCCTGTGACACTACTTATAGATTCCGATGCTTCACTTCAGGTTTACTGTATCCCTCTGACGCTCTTATTGATTATGAAACACAGAAGTTGCATCCGAATTAAGTACAAAAGGCACAATTCCGACCCAAGTACAAGAAGACTGGCTCTTCTTACTGTCTATGTTGTGAACCATTCCTGTGACACTAGTTATAGATTCCGACGCTTCACTTAGGGTTTACTGTGTCCCTCTGACCTTCTTATTGACGAAGAAACACATAAATTGCATCGGAATTAAATACAAAACGCACAATGCCGACTCAAGTACAAGAATACTGGCGCTTCTTACTGTCTATGTTTTGAACCATCTCTGTGACACTAGTTATAGTTTCGGATGCTTGCCTTTCAGGTTTACTGTATCCCTCTGACCTTCTTATTGACGATGAAACACGTAAATTGCATCGGAATTAAATACAAAAGGCACAATGCCGACTCAAGTGCAAGAAGACTGGCTCTTCTTACTAACTATGCTATGAACCATTTCTGTGACACTAGTTATTGGTTCCGATGCTTCACTTCAGGTTTACTGTATCCCTCTGACCTTCTTATTAACGATGAAACACAGAAATTGCATCGGAATTAAATTAAAAATGCACAATGCCGACTTAAGTACAAGAAAACTGACTCTTCTTACTGACTATGTTTCGAACCATTCCTGTGACACTAGTTATAGATTCCGATGCTTCACTTCAGGTTTGCTATATCCCTCGAACCTTCAGGTTTGCTGTATCCCTCGTACCTTATTATTGACGATCTAACACAGAAAATTCATCGGAATTAAATACAAAAGGCACAATGCCGACTTCAGTACAAGAACACTGACTATTCTTACTGTCTATGTTTGAACCATTCCTGTGACACTAGTTATAGATTCCGATGCTTCACTTCAGGTTTACTGTATCCCTCTGACCTTCTTATTGACGATGTAACACAGAAATTGCATCGGAATTAAATACAAAAGGCACAATGCCGACTCAAGTTCAAGAAGACTGACCCTTCTTACTGTCTATGTTTTTAACGATTCCTGTGACACTAGTTATAGATTCCGATGCTTCACTTCAGGTTTACTGTATCCCTCTGACCTTCGTATTGACGATGAAACACAGAAATT
Organism: Schistocerca piceifrons; assembly: GCF_021461385.2. NCBI lineage: Eukaryota > Metazoa > Arthropoda > Insecta > Orthoptera > Acrididae > Schistocerca > Schistocerca piceifrons. Next base: position 1,137,555,968 of record NC_060139.1, on the reverse strand, counting down.
GCATCGGAATTAAATACAAAAGGCACAAATCCGACTTAAGTACAAAAAGACTGACTCTTCTTACTGTCTATGATTTGAACCATTCCTGTGACACTAATCATAGATTCCGATGCTTCACTTCAGGTTTACTGTATCCCTCTGACCTTCTTATTGACGATGAAACACAGAAAAGTCATCGGAATTAAATACAAAAGGCACAAAGCCGACTCAAGTACAAGAAGACTGGCTCTTCTTACCGTCTATGATTTGAACCATTCCTGTGACACTAGTTATAGATTCCGATGCTTCACTTCAGGTTTACTGTATCCAGCTGACCTTATTGACGATGAAGCACAGAAATTGCATCGGAATTATATACAAAAGGCACAATGCTGACTTAAGTACAAGAAGACTGACTCTTCTTACTGTCTATGGTTTTAACCATTCCTGTGACACTACTTAAAGATTTCGATGCTTCACTTCATGTTTACTGTATCCCTCTGACCTTCTTATTGACGATGAAACACAGAAATTGCATCTTAATTAAATACAAAAGGCACAATGCCGACTTCAGTACAAGAACACTAACTAATCTTACTGTCTATGGTTTGAACCATTCCTATGACACTAGTTATAGATTCCGATGCTTCATTTCAGGTTTACTGTATCCCTCTGACTTACTTATTGACGATGAAACACGTAAATTGCATCGGAATCATATACAAAATGCACAATGCCGACTTAAGCACAAGAAGACTGACTATTCTTACTGTCTATGTTTTGAACCATTTCTGTGACACTGGTTATAGATTCCGATGCTTCACTTCAGGTTTACTGTATCCCTCTGACCTTCTTATTGACGAAGAAACACAGATATTTCATCGGATTAAATACAAAAGGCACAATGCCGACTTAAGTACAAGAAGACTGACCCTTCTTACTGGCTATGTTCTGAACCATTCCTGTGACACTAGTTATAGATTCCGATGCTTCACTTCAGGTTTACTGTATCCCTCTGACCTTCGTATTGACGATGAAACACAGAAATTGCATCGGAATTAAATACAAAAGGCACAATGCCGACTTAAGTACAAAAAGACTGACTCTTCTTACTGTCTATGTTTTGAAAAATCCCTGTGACACTAGTTATAGATTCCGTATGCTTCACTTCAGGTTTGCAGTATCCCTGTGAGCTTCTTATTGACGATGAAACACAGAAATTGCATCAGAATTATATACAAAAGGCACAATGCCGACTTAAGTACAAGAGGACTGACTCTTCTTACTGCCTATGTTTTGAACCATTCCTGTGACACTTGTTACAGATTCCGATGCTTCACTTCAGGGTTTCTGTATCCCTTTCACCTTCTTATTGATGATGAAACACAGAAATTGCATCTTAATTAAATACAAAAGGCACAATGCCGACTTAAGTACAAGAACACTGTCACTTCTTACTGTCTATGGTTTGAACCATTCCTGTGACACTAGTAATAGATTCCGATGCTTCACTTCAGGTTTACTGTATCCCTCTGACCTTCTTATTGACGATCAAACACAGAAAATTCATCGGAATTAAATACAAAAGGCACAATGCCGGCTCAAGTACAAGAAGACTGGCTCTTCTTACTGTCTATGTTTTGAACCATTCCTGTGACGCTAGTTATAGATTCCGATGCTTCACTTCAGGTTTACTGTATCCAGATGACCTTCTTATTGACGATGAAGCACTGAAATTGCATCGGAATTATATGCAAAAGGCACAATGCCGACTTAAGTACAGGAAGACTGACTCTTCTTACTGTCTATGTTTTGAACCATTCCTGTGACACTAGTTAAAGGTTTCCATGCTTCACTTCAGGTTTACAGTATCCCTCTGACCTTCTTATTGACGATGAAACACAGAAATTGCATCTTAATTAAATACAAAAGGCACAATGCCGATTTCGTGACAAGAACATTAACCCATCTTACTGTCTATGGTTTGAACCATTCCTGTGACACTAGTTATAGATTCCGTTGCTTCATTTCGGGTTTTTTGTATCCCTGTGACCTTCTTATTGACGATGAAACGCAGAAATTGCATCGGAATTAAATACAAAAGGCACAATGCCGACTTACGTACAAGAAAACTGACTCTTCTTACTGTCCATGATTCGAACCATTGCTGTTACACTAGTTATAGATTCCGAAGCTTCACTTCAGGTTTACTGTATCCCTCTGACCTACTTGTTGACGATGAAACACGTAAATAGCATCGGAATTAAATACAAAAGGCACAATGCCGACTTAAGCACAAGAAGAGTGACTCTTCTTACTGTCTATGTTTTGAACCATTCCTGTGACACTAGTTATAGATTCCGATGCTTCACGTCAGGTTTACTGTATCCCTCTGACGTTCTTATTGACGATGAAACACAGAAATTGCATCGGAATTAAATACAAAACTCACAATGCCGACCCAAGTACAAGAAGACTGTCTCTTCTTACTGTCTATGTTTTGAACCATTCTGTGACACTAGTTATAGATTCCGATGCTTCACTTCAGGTTTACTGTATCCCTCTGACCTACTTATTGACGATGTAACACAGAAATTGCATCGGAATTAAATACAAAAGGCACAATGCCGACTCAAGTTCAAGAAGACTGACCCTTCTTACTGTCTATGTTTTTAACGATTCCTGTGACACTAGTTGTAGATTCCGATGCTTCACTTCAGGTTTACTGTATCCCTCTGACCTTCGTATTGACGATGAAACACAGAAATTGCATCGGAATTAAATACAAAAGGCACAAATCCGACTTAAGTACAAAAAGACTGACTCTTCTTACTGTCTATGATTTGAACCATTCCTGTGACACTAATCATAGATTCCGATGCTTCACTTCAGGTTTACTTTTTCCCTCTGACCTTCTTATTGACGATGAAACACAGAAAAGTCATCGGAATTAAATACAAAAGGCACAAAGCCGACTCAAGTACAGGAAGACTGGCTCTTCTTACCGTCTATGATTTGAACCATTCCTGTGACACTAGTTATAGATTCCGATGCTTCACTTCAGGTTTACTGTATCCAGCTGACCTTATTGACGATGAAGCACAGAAATTGCATCGGAATTATATACAAAAGGCACAATGCTGACTTAAGTACAAGAAGACTGACTCTTCTTACTGTCTATGGTTTTAACCATTCCTGTGACACTACTTAAAGATTTCGATGCTTCACTTCAGGTTTACTGTATCCCTCTGACCTTCTTATTGACGATGAAACACAGAAATTGCATCTTAATTAAATACAAAAGGCACAATGCCGACTTCAGTACAAGAACACTAACTAATCTTACTGTCTATGGTTTGAACCATTCCTATGACACTAGTTATAGATTCCGATGCTTCATTTCAGGTTTACTGTATCCCTCTGACTTACTTATTGACGATGAAACACGTAAATTGCATCGGAATCATATACAAAATGCACAATGCCGACTTAAGCACAAGAAGACTGACTATTCTTACTGTCTATGTTTTGAACCATTTCTGTGACACTGGTTATAGATTCCGATGCTTCACTTCAGGTTTACTGTATCCCTCTGACCTTCTTATTGACGAAGAAACACAGATATTTCATCGGATTAAATACAAAAGGCACAATGCCGACTTAAGTACAAGAAGACTGACCCTTCTTACTGGCTATGCTTTGAACCATTCCTGTGACACTAGTTATAGATTCCGATGCTTCACTTCAGGTTTACTGTATCCCTCTGACCTTCGTATTGACGATGAAACACAGAAATTGCATCGGAATTAAATACAAAAGGCACAATGCCGACTTAAGTACAAAAAGACTGACTCTTCTTACTGTCTATGTTTTGAAAAATCCCTGTGACACTAGTTATAGATTCCGTATGCTTCACTTCAGGTTTGCAGTATCCCTGTGAGCTTCTTATTGACGATGAAACACAGAAATTGCATCAGAATTATATACAAAAGGCACAATGCCGACTTAAGTACAAGAGGACTGACTCTCCTTACTGCCTATGTTTTGAACCATTCCTGTGACACTTGTTACAGATTCCGATGCTTCACTTCAGGGTTTCTGTATCCCTTTCACCTTCTTATTGATGATGAAACACAGAAATTGCATCTTAATTAAATACAAAAGGCACAATGCCGACTTAAGTACAAGAACACTGTCACTTCTTACTGTCTATGGTTTGAACCATTCCTGTGACACTAGTAATAGATTCCGATGCTTCACTTCAGGTTTACTGTATCCCTCTGACCTTCTTATTGACGATCAAACACAGAAAATTCATCGGAATTAAATACAAAAGGCACAATGCCGGCTCAAGTACAAGAAGACTGGCTCTTCTTACTGTCTATGTTTTGAACCATTCCTGTGACGCTAGTTATAGATTCCGATGCTTCACTTCAGGTTTACTGTATCCAGCTGACCTTCTTATTGACGATGAAGCACTGAAATTGCATCGGAATTATATGCAAAAGGCACAATGCCGACTTAAGTACAAGAAGACTGACTCTTCTTACTGTCTATGTTTTGAACCATTCCTGTGACACTAGTTAAAGGTTTCCATGCTTCACTTCAGGTTTACAGTATCCCTCTGACCTTCTTATTGACGATGAAACACAGAAATTGCATCTTAATTAAATACAAAAGGCACAATGCCGACTTCGTGACAAGAACATTAACCCATCTTACTGTCTATGGTTTGAACCATTCCTGTGACACTAGTTATAGATTCCGATGCTTCACTTCAGGTTTACTGTATCCCTCTGACCTTCCTATTGACGAAGAAACACAGATATTGCATCGGAATTAAATACAGAAGGTACAATGCCGGCTTAAGTACACGAAGACTGACCCTTCTTACTGTCTATGCTTTGAACCAATCCTGTGACACTAGTTATAAATTCCGATGCTTCACTTCAGGTTTACTGTATCCCTCTGACCTTCTTATTGACGATGAAACACAGAAATTGCATCGGAATTAAATACAGAAGGTACAATGCCGGCTTACGTACAAGAAAACTGACTCTTCTTACTGTCCATGATTCGAACCATTGCTGTTACACTAGTTATAGATTCCGAAGCTTCACTTCAGGTTTACTGTATCCCTCTGACCTACTTATTGACGATGAAACACGTAAATAGCATCGGAATTAAATACAAAAGGCACAATGCCGACTTAAGCACAAGAAGAGTGACTCTTCTTACTGTCTATGTTTTGAACCATTCCTGTGACACTAGTTATAGATTCCGATGCTTCACATCAGGTTTACTGTATCCCTCTGACGTTCTTATTGACGATGAAACACAGAAATTGCATCGGAATTAAATACAAAACTCACAATGCCGACCCAAGTACAAGAAGACTGTCTCTTCTTACTGTCTATGTTTTGAACCATTCTGTGACACTAGTTATAGATTCCGATGCTTCACTTCAGGTTTACTGTATCCCTCTGACGTTCTTATTGACGATGAAACACAGAAATTGCATCGGAATTAAATACAAAAGGCACACTGCCGACCTAAGTACAAGAAAACTGACTCTTCTTACTGTTTATGTTTTGAACCATTCCTGTGACACTCGTTATAGAATCTGTTGCTTCATTTCAAGTTTACTGTATCCCTGTGACCTTCTTATTGACGATGAAACACAGAAATTGCATTGGAATTAAATACAAAAGGCACACTGCCGACCTAAGTACAAGAAAACTGACTCTTCTTACTGTCTATGTTTTGAACCATTCCTGTGACACTAGTTAAAGATTCCGATACTTCACTTCATTATTACTGTATCCCTTTCACCTTCCTATTGACGATGAAACACAGAAATTGCATCTTAATTAAATACAAAAGGCACAATGCCGACTAAAGTACAAGAACACTGACTCTTCTTACTGTCTATGGTTTGAACCATTCCTGTGACACTAGTAATAGATTCCGATGCTTCACTTCAGGTTTACTGTATCCCTCTGACCTTCTTATTGACGATCAAACACAGAAAATTCATCGGAATTAAATACAAAAGGCACAATGCCGGCTCAAGTACAAGAAGACTGGCTCTTCTTACTGTCTATGTTTTGAACCATTCCTGTGACGCTAGTTATAGATTCCGATGCTTCACTTCAGGTTTACTGTATCCAGCTGACCTTCTTATTGACGATGAAGCACTGAAATTGCATCGGAATTATATGCAAAAGGCACAATGCCGACTTAAGTACAAGAAGACTGACTCTTCTTACTGTCTATGTTTTGAACCATTCCTGTGACACTAGTTAAAGGTTTCCATGCTTCACTTCAGGTTTACAGTATCCCTCTGACCTTCTTATTGACGATGAAACACAAAAATTGCATCTTAATTAAATACAAAAGGCACAATGCCGACTTCGTGACAAGAACATTAACCCATCTTACTGTCTATGGTTTGAACCATTCCTGTGACACTAGTTATAGATTCCGATGCTTCACTTCAGGTTTACTGTATCCCTCTGACCTTCCTATTGACGAAGAAACACAGATATTGCATCGGAATTAAATACAGAAGGCACAATGCCGACTTAAGTACACGAAGACTGACCCTTCTTACTGTCTATGCTTTGAACCAATCCTGTGACACTAGTTATAAATTCCGATGCTTCACTTCAGGTTTACTGTATCCCTCTGACCTTCTTATTGACGATGAAACACAGAAATTGCATCGGAATTAAATACAGAAGGCACAATGCCGACCTAAGTACAAGAAAACTGACTCTTCTTACTGTTTATGTTTTGAACCATTCCTGTGACACTAGTTATAGATTCCGTTGCTTCATTTCGGGTTTTTTGTATCCCTGTGACCTTCTTATTGACGATGAAACGCAGAAATTGCATCGGAATTAAATACAAAAGGCACAATGCCGACTTACGTACAAGAAAACTGACTCTTCTTACTGTCCATGATTCGAACCATTGCTGTTACACTAGTTATAGATTCCGAAGCTTCACTTCAGGTTTACTGTATCCCTCTGACCTACTTATTGACGATGAAACACGTAAATAGGATCGGAATTAAATACAAAAGGCACAATGCCGACTTAAGCACAAGAAGAGTGACTCTTCTTACTGTCTATGTTTTGAACCATTCCTGTGTCACTAGTTATAGATTCCGATGCTTCACGTCAGGTTTACTGTATCCCTCTGACGTTCTTATTGACGATGAAACACAGAAATTGCATCGGAATTAAATACAAAACTCACAATGCCGACCCAAGTACAAGAAGACTGTCTCTTCTTCCTGTCTATGTTTTGAACCATTCTGTGACACTAGTTATAGATTCCGATGCTTCACTTCAGGTTTACTGTATCCCTCTGACGTTCTTATTGACGATGAAACACAGAAATTGCATCGGAATTAAATACAAAAGGCACACTGCCGACCTAAGTACAAGAAAACTGACTCTTCTTACTGTTTATGTTTTCAACCATTCCTGTGACACTAGTTATAGTATCTGTTGCTTCATTTCAAGTTTACTGTATCCCTGTGACCTTCTTATTGACGATGAAACACAGAAATTGCATTGGAATTAAATACAAAATGCACAATGCCGATATAAGTACAAGAAAACTGACTCTTCTTACTGTCTATGTTTTGAACCATTCCTGTGACACTAGTTAAAGATTCCGATGCTTCACTTCAGGATTACTGTATCCCTTTCACCTTCCTATTGACGATGAAACACAGAAATTGCATCTTAATTAAATACAAAAGGCACAATGCCGCCTAAAGTACAAGAACACTGACTCTTCTTACTGTCTATGGTTTCAACCATCCCTGTGACACTAGTAATCGATTCCGATGCTTCACTTCAGGTTTACTGTATCCCTCTGACCTTCTTATTGACGATGAAACACAGAACTTGCATCTTAATTAAATACAAAAGCCACAATGCCGACTTCAGTACAAGAACACTAACTCATCTTACTGTCTATGGTTTGAACCATTCCTGTGACGCTAGTTATAGATTCCGATGCTTCACTTCAGGTTTACTGTATCCCTCTGACCTACTTATTGACGATGAAACACGTAAATTGCATCGGAATTAAATACAAAAGGCACAATGCGGACTTAAGCACAAGAAGACTGACTCTTCTTACTGTCTATGTTTTGAACCATTCCTGTGACACTAGTTATAGATTCCGATGCTTCACTTCAAGTTTACTGTATCCCTGTGACGCTCTTATTGATGATGAAACACAGAAGTTGCATCCGAATTAAATACAAAAGGCACAATGCCGACGCAAGTACAAGAAGACTGGCTCTTCTTACTGTCTATTTTGTGAACCACTCCTGTGACACTAGTTATAGATTCCGATGCTTCACTTCAGGTTTACTGTGCCTCTGACCTTCTTTTTGACGAAGAAACTCATAAATTGCATCGGAATTAAATACAAAATGCACAATGCCGACTCAAGTACAAGAAGACTGGCTCTTCTTACTGTCTACGTTTTGAACCATTTCTGTGACACTAGTTATAGTTTCCGATGCTTGCCTTCAGGTTTACTGTATCCCTCAGACCTTCTTATTGACGAAGAGACACAGAAATTGCACCGTAATTATAGTCAAAAGATTCAATGCCAACGTAAGTACAAGAAAACTGACTCTTCTTACTGTCAATGTTTTGAACCAGTCCTGTTACACTAGATATAGATTCCGATGCTTCACTTCAGCTTTACTGTATCGCTGTGACCTTCTTATTGACGATGAAACTCAGAAATTGCATCGGAGTTAAATACAGAAGGCACAATGCCGACTTAAGTATAAGAAAACTGACTCTTCTTACTGTCTATGTTTTGAACCATTCCTGTGACACTATTTATAGATTCCGATGCTTCACTTCAGGTTTGCTGTATCCCTCGGACCTTCAGGTTTGCTGTATCCCTCGGACCTTCTTATTGACGATCAAACACAGAAAATTCATTGGAATTAAATACAAAAGGCACAATGCCGACATCAGTACAAGAACACTGACTATTCTTACTGCCTATGATTTGAACCATTCCTGTGACACTAGTTATAGATTCCGATGCTTCACTTCAGGTTTACTGTATCCCTCTGACCTTCTTATTGACGATGTAACACGGATCGGAATTAAATACAAAAGGCACAATGCCGACTCAAGTACAAGAAGACTGGCTCTTCTTACTGGCTATGTTTTGAACCATTTCTGTGACACTAGTTATAGATTCCGATGCTTAACTTCAGGTTTACTGTATCCCTCTGACCTTCTTTTTGACGATGAAACACGTAAATTGCTTCGGAATTAAATACAAAAGGCACAATGCCGACTCGAGTAGAAGAAGACAGGCTCTCCTTACTAACTATGTTTTGAACCATTTCTGTGACACTAGTTATAGATTCCGATGCTTCACTTCAGGTTTACTGTATCCCTCTGACCTTCTTAATGACGAAGAAACACAGATATTGCATCGTAATTAAATACAAAAAGCACAATGCCGACTTAAGTACAAGAAGACTGACCCTTCTTACTGTCTATGATTTGAACGATTAGTGTGACACTAGTTATAGATTCCGATGCTTCACTTCAGGTTTACTGTATCCCTCTGACCTTCGTATTGACGATGAAACACAGAAATTGCATCGGAATTAAATACAAAAGGCACAAAGCCGACTTATGTACAAAAAGACTGACTCTTCTTACTGTCTATGTTTTGAACCATTCCTGTGACACTAGTCATAGATTCTGATGCTTCACTTCGGGTTTACTGTATCCCTCTGACCTTCTTATTAACGATGAAACACAGAAATTGCATAGGAATTAAATACAAAAGGCACAATGCCGACTTAAGTACAAGATAACTGACTCTTCTTACTGACTATATTTTGAACCATTCCTGTGACACTAGTTATAGATTCCGATGCTTCACTTCTGGTTTGCTGTATCCGTCGGACCTTCAGGTTTGCTGTATCACTCGTACCTTCTTATTGACGATCTAACACAGAAAATTCATCGGAATTAAATACAAAAGGCACAATGCCGACTTCAGTACAAAAAGACTGACTCTTCTTACTGTCTATGTTTTGAACCATTCCTGTGACACTAGTCATAGATTCCGATGCTTCACTTCAGGTTTACTGTATCCCTCTGACCTTCTTATTAACGATGAAACACAGAAATTGCATCGGAATTAAATACAAAAGGCACATTGCCGACTTAAGTACAAGATAAATGACTCTTCTTACTGACTATGTTCTGAACCATTCCTCTGACACTAGTTATAGATTCCGATGATTCACTTCAGGTTTGCTGTATCCCTCGGACCTTCAGGTTTGCCGTATCCCTCGGACCTTCTTATTGACGATCAAACACAGAAAATTCATCGGAATTAAATACAAAAGGCACAATGCCGACTTCAGTACAAGAACACTGACTGTTCTTACTGTCTATGTTTTGAACCATTCCTGCGACACTAGTTATAGATTCCGAAGCTTCACTTCAGGTTTACTGTATCCCTCTGACCATCTTATTGACGAAGAAACACAGATATTGCATCGGATTAAATACAAAAGGCACAATGCCGACTTAAGTACAAGGTGACTGACCCTACTTAAAGTCTATGTCTTGAACCATTCCTGTGACACTAGTTATAGATTCCGATGCTTCACTTCAGGTTTACTGTATCCCTCTGACCTTCTTATTGACGATCAAACACAGAAAATTCATCGGAATTAAATACAAAAGGCACAATGCCGGCTCAAGTACAAGAAGACTGGCTCTTCTTAATGTCTATGTTTTGAACCATTCCTGTGACGCTAGTTATAGATTCCGATGCTTCACTTCAGGTTTACTGTATCCAGCTGACCTTCTTATTGACGATGAAGCACTGAAATTGCATCGGAATTATATGCAAAAGGCACAATGCCGACTTAAGTACAAGAAGACTGACTCTTCTTACTGTCTATGTTTTGAACCATTCCTGTGACACTAGTTAAAGGTTTCCATGCTTCACTTCAGGTTTACAGTATCCCTCTGACCTTCTTATTGACGATGAAACACAGAAATTGCATCTTAATTAAATACAAAAGGCACAGTGCCGACTTCGTGACAAGAACATTAACCCATCTTACTGTCTATGGTTTGAACCATTCCTGTGACACTAGTTATAGATTCCGATGCTTCACTTCAGGTTTACTGTATCCCTCTGACCTTCCTATTGACGAAGAAACACAGATATTGCATCGGAATTAAATACAGAAGGCACAATGCCGACTTAAGTACACGAAGACTGACCCTTCTTACTGTCTATGCTTTGAACCAATCCTGTGACACTAGTTATAAATTCCGATGCTTCACTTCAGGTTTACTGTATCCCTCTGACCTTCTTATTGACGATGAAACACAGAAATTGCATCGGAATTAAATACAGAAGGCACAATGCCGACCTAAGTACAAGAAAACTGACTCTTCTTACTGTTTATGATTTGAACCATTCCTGTGACACTAGTTATAGATTCCGTTGCTTCATTTCGGGTTTTTTGTATCCCTGTGACCTTCTTATTGACGATGAAACGCAGAAATTGCATCGGAATTAAATACAAAAGGCACAATGCCGACTTACGTACAAGAAAACTGACTCTTCTTACTGTCCATGATTCGAACCATTGCTGTTACACTAGTTATAGATTCCGAAGCTTCACTTCAGGTTTACTGTATCCCTCTGACCTACTTATTGACGATGAAACACGTAAATAGCATCGGAATTAAATACAAAAGGCACAATGCCGACTTAAGCACAAGAAGAGTGACTCTTCTTACTGTCTATGTTTTGAACCATTCCTGTGACACTAGTTATAGATTCCGATGCTTCACGTCAGGTTTACTGTATCCCTCTGACGTTCTTATTGACGATGAAACACAGAAATTGCATCGGAATTAAATACAAAACTCACAATGCCGACCCAAGTACAAGAAGACTGTCTCTTCTTACTGTCTATGTTTTGAACCATTCTGTGACACTAGTTATAGATTCCGATGCTTCACTTCAGGTTTACTGTATCCCTCTGACCTACTTATTGACGATGTAACACAGAAATTGCATCGGAATTAAATACAAAAGGCACAATGCCGACTCAAGTTCAAGAAGACTGACCCTTCTTACTGTCTATGTTTTTAACGATTCCTGTGACACTAGTTATAGATTCCGATGCTTCACTTCAGGTTTACTGTATCCCTCTGACCTTCGTATTGACGATGAAACACAGAAATTGCATCGGAATTAAATACAAAAGGCACAAATCCGACTTAAGTACAAAAAGACTGACTCTTCTTACTGTCTATGATTTGAACCATTCCTGTGACACTAATCATAGATTCCGATGCTTCACTTCAGGTTTACTGTATCCCTCTGACCTTCTTATTGACGATGAAACACAGAAAAGTCATCGGAATTAAATACAAAAGGCACAAAGCCGACTCAAGTACAAGAAGACTGGCTCTTCTTACCGTCTATGATTTGAACCATTCCTGTGACACTAGTTATAGATTCCGATGCTTCACTTCAGGTTTACTGTATCCAGCTGACCTTATTGACGATGAAGCACAGAAATTGCATCGGAATTATATACAAAAGGCACAATGCTGACTTAAGTACAAGAAGACTGACTCTTCTTACTGTCTATGGTTTTAACCATTCCTGTGAATATACTTAAAGATTTCGATGCTTCACTTCAGGTTTACTGTATCCCTCTGACCTTCTTATTGACGATGAAACACAGAAATTGCATCTTAATTAAATACAAAAGGCACAATGCCGACTTCAGTACAAGAACACTAACTAATCTTACTGTCTATGGTTTGAACCATTCCTATGACACTAGTTATAGATTCCGATGCTTCATTTCAGGTTTACTGTATCCCTCTGACTTACTTATTGACGATGAAACACGTAAATTGCATCGGAATCATATACAAAATGCACAATGCCGACTTAAGCACAAGAAGACTGACTATTCTTACTGTCTATGTTTTGAACCATTTCTGTGACACTGGTTATAGATTCCGATTCTTCACTTCAGGTTTACTGTATCCCTCTGACCTTCTTATTGACGAAGAAACACAGATATTTCATCGGATTAAATACAAAAGGCACAATGCCGACTTAAGTACAATAAGACTGACCCTTCTTACTGGCTATGTTTTGAACCATTCCTGTGACACTAGTTATAGATTCCGATGCTTCACTTCAGGTTTACTGTATCCCTCTGACCTTCGTATTGACGATGAAACACAGAAATTGCATCGGAATTAAATACAAAAGGCACAATGCCGACTTAAGTACAAAAAGACTGACTCTTCTTACTGTCTATGTTTTGAAAAATCCCTGTGACACTAGTTATAGATTCCGTATGCTTCACTTCAGGTTTGCAGTATCCCTGTGAGCTTCTTATTGACGATGAAACACAGAAATTGCATCAGAATTATATACAAAAGGCACAATGCCGACTTAAGTACAAGAGGACTGACTCTTCTTACTGCCTATGTTTTGAACCATTCCTGTGACACTTGTTACAGATTCCGATGCTTCACTTCAGGGTTTCTGTATCCCTTTCACCTTCTTATTGATGATGAAACACAGAAATTGCATCTTAATTAAATACAAAAGGCACAATGCCGACTTAAGTACAAGAACACTGTCACTTCTTACTGTCTATGGTTTGAACCATTCCTGTGACACTAGTAATACATTCCTATGCTTCACTTCAGGTTTACTGTATCCCTCTGACCTTCTTATTGACGATCAAACACAGAAAATTCATCGGAATTAAATACAAAAGGCACAATGCCGGCTCAAGTACAAGAAGACAGGCTCTTCTTACTGTCTATGTTTTGAACCATTCCTGTGACGCTAGTTATAGATTCCGATGCTTCACTTCAGGTTTACTGTATCCAGCTGACCTTCTTATTGACGATGAAGCACTGAAATTGCATCGGAATTATATGCAAAAGGCACAATGCCGACTTAAGTACAAGAAGACTGACTCTTCTTACTGTCTATGTTTTGAACCATTCCTGTGACACTAGTTAAAGGTTTCCATGTTTCACTTCAGGTTTACAGTATCCCTCTGACCTTCTTATTGACGATGAAACACAGAAGTTGCATCTTAATTAAATACAAAAGGCACAATGCCGACTTCGTGACAAGAACATTAACCCATCTTACTGTCTATGGTTTGAACCATTCCTGTGACACTAGTTATAGATTCCGATGCTTCACTTCAGGTTTACTGTATCCCTCTGACCTGCCTATTGACGAAGAAACACAGATATTGCATCGGAATTAAATACAGAAGGTACAATGCCGACTTAAGTACACGAAGACTGACCCTTCTTACTGTCTATGCTTTGAACCAATCCTGTGACACTAGTTATAAATTCCGATGCTTCACTTCAGGTTTACTGTATCCCTCTGACCTTCTTATTGACGATGAAACACAGAAATTGCATCGGAATTAAATACAGAAGGCACAATGCGGACCTAAGTACAAGAAAACTGACTCTTCTTACTGTTTATGATTTGAACCATTCCTGTGACACTAGTTATAGATTCCGTTGCTTCATTTCGGGTTTTTTGTATCCCTGTGACCTTCTTATTGACGATGAAACGCAGAAATTGCATCGGAATTAAATACAAAAGGCACAATGCCGACTTACGTACAAGAAAACTGACTCTTCTTACTGTCCATGATTCGAACCATTGCTGTTACACTAGTTATAGATTCCGAAGCTTCACTTCAGGTTTACTGTATCCCTCTGACCTACTTATTGACGATGAAACACGTAAATAGCATCGGAATTAAATACAAAAGGCACAATGCCGACTTAAGCACAAGAAGAGTGACTCTTCTTACTGTCTATGTTTTGAACCATTCCTGTGACACTAGTTATAGATTCCGATGCTTCACGTCAGGTTTACTGTATCCCTCTGACGTTCTTATTGACGATGAAACACAGAAATTGCATCGGAATTAAATACAAAACTCACAATGCCGACCCAAGTACAAGAAGACTGTCTCTTCTTACTGTCTATGTTTTGAACCATTCTGTGACACTAGTTATAGATTCCGATGCTTCACTTCAGGTTTACTGTATCCCTCTGACGTTCTTATTGACGATGAAACACAGAAATTGCATCGGAATTAAATACAAAAGGCACACTGCCGACCTAAGTACAAGAAAACTGACTCTTCTTACTGTTTATGTTTTGAACCATTCCTGTGACACTCGTTATTGAATCTGTTGCTTCATTTCAAGTTTACTGTATCCCTGTGACCTTCTTATTGACGATGAAACACAGAAATTGCATTGGAATTAAATACAAAATGCACAATGCCGACATAAGTACAAGAAAACTGACTCCTCTTACTGTCTATGTTTTGAACCATTCCTGTGACACTAGTTAAAGATTCCGATGCTTCACTTCAGGATTACTGTATCCCTTTCACCTTCCTATTGACGATGAAACACAGAAATTGCATCTTAATTAAATACAAAAGGCACAATGCCGACTAAAGTACAAGAACATTGACTCTTCTTACTGTCTATGGTTTGAACCATTCCTGTGACACTAGTAATAGATTCCGATGCTTCACTTCAGGTTTACTGTATCCCTCTAACCTTCTTATTGACGATCAAACACAGAAAATTCATCGGAATTAAATACAAAAGGCACAATGCCATCTCAAGTACAAGAAGACTGGCTCTTCTTACTGTCTATGTTTTGAACCATTCCTGTGACGCTAGTTGTAGATTCCGATGCTTCACTTCAGGTTTACTGTATCCAGCTGACCTTCTTATTGACGATGAAGCACTGAAATTGCATCGGAATTATATGCAAAAGGCACAATGCCGACTTAAGTACAAGAAGACTGACTCTTCTTACTGTCTATGTTTTGAACCATTCCTGTGACACTAGTTAAAGGTTTCCATGCTTCACTTCAGGTTTACAGTATCCCTCTGACCTTCTTATTGACGATGAAACACAAAAATTGCATCTTAATTAAATACAAAAGGCACAATGCCGACTTCGTGAGAAGAACATTAACCCATCTTACTGTTTATGGTTTGAACCATTCCTGTGACACTAGTTATAGATTCCGATGCTTCACTTCAGGTTTACTGTATCCCTCTGACCTTCCTATTGACGAAGAAACACAGATATTGCATCGGAATTAAATACAGAAGGCAGAATGCCGACTTAAGTACACGAAGACTGACCCTTCTTACTGTCTATGCTTTGAACCAATCCTGTGACACTAGTTATAAATTCCGATGCTTCACTTCAGGTTTACTGTATCCCTCTGACCTTCTTATTGACGATGAAACACAGAAATTGCATCGGAATTAAATACAGAAGGCACAATGCCGACCTAAGTACAAGAAAACTGACTCTTCTTACTGTTTATGTTTTGAACCATTCCTGTGACACTAGTTATAGATTCCGTTGCTTCATTTCGGGTTTTTTGTATCCCTGTGACCTTCTTATTGACGATGAAACGCAGAAATTGCATCGGAATTAAATACAAAAGGCACAATGCCGACTTACGTACAAGAAAACTAACTCTTCTTACTGTCCATGATTCGAATCATTGCTGTTACACTAGTTATAGATTCCGAAGCTTCACTTCAGGTTTACTGTATCCCTCTGACCTACTTATTGACGATGAAACACGTAAATAGCATCGGAATTAAATACAAAAGGCACAATGCCGACTTAAGCACAAGAAGAGTGACTCTTCTTACTGTCTATGTTTTGAACCATTCCTGTGACACTTGTTATAGATTCCGATGCTTCACGTCAGGTTTACTGTATCCCTCTGACGTTCTTATTGACGATGAAACACAGAAATTGCATCGGAATTAAATACAAAACTCACAATGCCGACCCAAGTACAAGAAGACTGTCTCTTCTTACTGTCTATGTTGTGAACCATTCTGTGACACTAGTTATAGATTCCGATGCTTCACTTCAGGTTTACTGTATCCCTCTGACCTTCGTATTGACGATGAAACACAGAAATTGCATCGGAATTAAATACAAAAGGCACAAATCCGACTTAAGTACAAAAAGACTGACTCTTCTTACTGTCTATGATTTGAACCATTCCTGTGACACTAATCATAGATTCCGATGCTTCACTTCAGGTTTACTGTATCCCTCTGACCTTCTTATTCACGATGAAACACAGAAAAGTCATCGGAATTAAATACAAAAGGCACAAAGCCGACTCAAGTACAAGAAGACTGGCTCTTCTTACCGTCTATGATTTGAACCATTCCTGTGACAATAGTTATAGATTCCGATGCTTCACTTCAGGTTTACTGTATCCAGCTGACCTTATTGACGATGAAGCACAGAAATTGCATCGGAATTATATACAAAAGGCACAATGCTGACTTAAGTACAAGAAGACTGACTCTTCTTACTGTCTATGGTTTTAACCATTCCTGTGACACTACTTAAAGATTTCGATGCTTCACTTCAGGTTTACTGTATCCCTCTGACCTTCTTCTTGACGATGAAACACAGAAATTGCATCTTAATTAAATACAAAAGGCACAATGCCGACTTCAGTACAAGAACACTAACTAATCTTACTGTCTATGGTTTGAACCATTCCTATGACACTAGTTATAGATTCCGATGCTTCATTTCAGGTTTACTGTATCCCTCTGACTTACTTATTGACGATGAAACACGTAAATTGCATCGGAATGATATACAAAATGCACAATGCCGACTTAAGCACAAGACGACTGACTATTCTTACTGTCTATGTTTTGAACCATTTCTGTGACACTGGTTATAGATTCCGATGCTTCACTTCAGGTTTACTGTATCCCTCTGACCTTCTTATTGACGAAGAAACACAGATATTTCATCGGATTAAATACAAAAGGCACAATGCCGACTTAAGTACAATAAGACTGACCCTTCTTACTGGCTATGTTTTGAACCATTCCTGTGACACTAGTTATAGATTCCGATGCTTCACTTCAGGTTTACTGTATCCCTCTGACCTTCGTATTGACGATGAAACACAGAAATTGCATCGGAATTAAATACAAAAGGCACAATGCCGACTTAAGTACAAAAAGACTGACTCTTCTTACTGTCTATGTTTTGAAAAATCCCTGTGACACTAGTTATAGATTCCGTATGCTTCACTTCAGGTTTGTAGTATCCCTGTGAGCTTCTTATTGACGATGAAACACAGAAATTGCATCAGAATTATATACAAAAGGCACAATGCCGACTTAAGTACAAGAGGACTGACTCTTCTTACTGCCTATGTTTTGAACCATTCCTGTGACACTTGTTACAGATTCCGATGCTTCACTTCAGGGTTTCTGTATCCCTTTCACCTTCTTATTGATGATGAAACACAGAAATTGCATCTTAATTAAATACAAAAGGCACAATGCCGACTTAAGTACAAGAACACTGTCACTTCTTACTGTCTATGGTTTGAACCATTCCTGTGACACTAGTAATAGATTCCGATGCTTCACTTCAGGTTTACTGTATCCCTCTGACCTTCTTATTGACGATCAAACACAGAAAATTCATCGGAATTAAATACAAAAGGCACAATGCCGGCTCAAGTACAAGAAGACTGACTCTTCTTACTGTCTATGTTTTGAACCATTCCTGTGACACTAGTTAAAGGTTTCCATGCTTCACTTCAGGTTTACAGTATCCCTCTGACCTTCTTATTGACGATGAAACACAAAAATTGCATCTTAATTAAATACAAAAGGCACAATGCCGACTTCGTGACAAGAACATTAACCCATCTTACTGTCTATGGTTTGAACCATTCCTGTGACACTAGTTATAGATTCCGATGCTTCACTTCAGGTTTACTGTATCCCTCTGACCTTCCTATTGACGAAGAAACACAGATATTGCATCGGAATTAAATACAGAAGGCACAATGCCGACTTAAGTACACGAAGACTGACCCTTCTTACTGTCTATGCTTTGAACCAATCCTGTGACACTAGTTATAAATTCCGATGCTTCACTTCAGGTTTACTGAATCCCTCTGACCTTCTTATTGACGATGAAACACAGAAATTGCATCGGAATTAAATACAGAAGGCACAATGCGGACTTAAGCACAAGAAGACTGACTCTTCTTACTGTCTATGTTTTGAACCATTCCTGTGACACTAGTTATAGATTCCGATGCTTCACTTCAAGTTTACTGTATCCCTGTGACGCTCTTATTGATGATGAAACACAGAAGTTGCATCCGAATTAAATACAAAAGGCACAATGCCGACGCAAGTACAAGAAGACTGGCTCTTCTTACTGTCTATGTTGTGAACCACTCCTGTGACACTAGTTATAGATTCCGATGCTTCACTTCAGGTTTACTGTGCCTCTGACCTTCTTTTTGACGAAGAAACTCATAAATTGCATCGGAATTAAATACAAAATGCACAATGCCGACTCAAGTACAAGAAGACTGGCTCTTCTTACTGTCTATGTTTTGAACCATTTCTGTGACACTAGTTATAGTTTCCGATGCTTGCCTTCAGGTTTACTGTATCCCTCAGACCTTCTTATTGACGAAGAGACACAGAAATTGCACTGTAATTATAGTCAAAAGATTCAATGCCAACGTAAGTACAAGAAAACTGACTCTTCTTACTGTCAATGTTTTGAACCATTCCTGTTACACTAGATATAGATTCCGATGCTTCACTTCAGCTTTACTGTATCCCTGTGACCTTCTTATTGACGATGAAACTCAGAAATTGCATCGGAGTTAAATACAGAAGGCACAATGCCGACTTAAGTATAAGAAAACTGACTCTTCTTACTGTCTATGTTTTGAACCATTCCTGTGACACTATTTATAGATTCCGATGCTTCACTTCAGGTTTGCTGTATCCCTCGGACCTTCAGGTTTGCTGTATAACTCGGACCTTCTTATTGACGATCAAACACAGAAAATTCATTGGAATTAAATACAAAAGGCACAATGCCGACATCAGTACAAGAACACTGACTATTCTTACTGCCTATGATTTGAACCATTCCTGTGACACTAGTTATAGATTCCGATGCTTCACTTCAGGTTTACTGTATCCCTCTGACCTTCTTATTGACGATGTAACACGGATCGGAATTAAATACAAAAGGCACAATGCCGACTCAAGTACAAGAAGACTGGCTCTTCTTACTGGCTATGTTTTGAACCATTTCTGTGACACTAGTTATAGATTCCGATGCTTAACTTCAGGTTTGCTGTATCCCTCTGACCTTCTTATTGAGGATGAAACACGTAAATTGCTTCGGAATTAAATACAAAAGGCACAATGCCGACTCGAGTAGAAGAAGACTGGCTCTTCTTATTAACTATGTTTTGAACCATTTCTGTGACACTAGTTATAGATTCCGATGCTTCACTTCAGGTTTACTGTATCCCTCTGACCTTCTTAATGACGAAGAAACACAGATATTGCATCGTAATTAAATACAAAAAGCACAATGCCGACTTAAGTACAAGAAGACTGACCCTTCTTACTGTCTATGATTTGAACGATTCCTGTGACACTAGTTATAGATTCCGATGCTTCACTTCAGGTTTACTGTATCCCTCTGACCTTCGTATTGACGATGAAACACAGAAATTGCATCGGAATTAAATACAAAAGGCACAAAGCCGACTTATGTACAAAAAGACTGACTCTTCTTACTGTCTATGTTTTGAACCATTCCTGTGACACTAGTCATAGATTCTGATGCTTCACTTGGGTTTACTGTATCCCTCTGACCTTCTTATTAACGATGAAACACAGAAATTGCATAGGAATTAAATACAAAAGGCACAATGCCGACTTAAGTACAAGATAACTGACTCTTCTTACTGACTATATTTTGAACCATTCCTGTGACACTAGTTATAGATTCCGATGCTTCACTTCTGGTTTGCTGTATCCGTCGGACCTTCAGGTTTGCTGTATCCCTCGTACCTTCTTATTGACGATCTAACACAGAAAATTCATCGGAATTAAATACAAAAGGCAAAATGCCGACTTCAGTACAAAAAGACTGACTCTTCTTACTGTCTATGTTTTGAACCATTCCTGTGACACTAGTCATAGATTCCGATGCTTCACTTCAGGTTTACTGTATCCCTCTGACCTTCTTATTAACGATGAAACACAGAAATTGCATCGGAATTAAATACAAAAGGCACATTGCCGACTTAAGTACAAGATAAATGACTCTTCTTACTGACCTTGTTCTGAACCATTCCTGTGACACTAGTTATAGATTCCGATGCTTCACTTCAGGTTTGCTGTATCCCTCGGACCTTCAGGTTTGCCGTATCCCTCGGACCTTCTTATTGACGATCAAACACAGAAAATTCATCGGAATTAAATACAAAAATCACACTGCCGACTTCAGTACAAGAACACTGACTGTTCTTACTGTCTATGTTTTGAACCATTCCTGCGACACTAGTTATAGATTCCGATGCTTCACTTCAGGTTTACTGTATCTCTCTGACCATCTTATTGACGAAGAAACACAGATATTGCATCGGATTAAATACAAAAGGCACAATGCCGACTTAAGTACAAGGTGACTGACCCTTCTTAAAGTCTATGTCTTGAACCATTCCTGTGACACTAGTTATAGATTCCGATGCTTCACTTCAGGTTTACTGCATCTCTCTGACCTTCGTATTGACAATGAAACACAGAAATTGCATCGGCATTAAATACAAAAGGCACAATGCCGACTTAAGTACAAGAAGACTGACCCTTCTTACTGTCTATGTTTTGAACGATTCCTGTGACACTAGTTATAGATTCCGATGCTTCACATCAGGTTTACTGTATCCCTCTGACCTTCGTATTGACGATGAAACACAGAAATAGCATCGGAATTAAATACAATAGGCACAAAGCCGACTTAAGTACAAAAAGACTGACTCTTCTTACTGTCTATGTTTTGAACCATTCCTGTGACACTAGTCATAGATTCCGATGCTACACTTCTGGTTTACTGTATCCCTCCGACCTTCTTATTAACGATGAAACACAGAAATTGCATCGGAATTAAATACAAAAGGCACAATGCCGGCTTAAGTACAAGATAACTGACTCTTCTTACTGACTATGATTTGAACCATTCCTGTGACACTAGTTATAGATTCCGATGCTTCACTTCAGGTTTACTGTATCCCTCTGAGCTTCTTGTTGACGATGAAACACAGTAATTGCATCGGAATAATATACAAATGGCACAATGCCGACTTATGGACAAGAAGACAGACTACTCTTACTGTCTATGTTTTGAATCATTCCTGTGACACTAGTTATAGATTCCGATGCTTCACTTCAGGTTTACTGTATCCCTTTCACCTTTTTATTGACGAAGAAACACAGAAATTGCATCTTAATTAAATACAAAAAGCACAATGGCGACGCAAGTACAAGAAGACTGCTTCTTCTTACTGTCTATGTTTTGAACCATTCCTGTGACACTACTTATAGATTCCGATGCTTCACTTCAGGTTTACTGTATCCCTCTGACCTTATTATTGACGATGAAACACAAACATTGCATCTTAATTAAATACAAAAGGCACAATGCCGACTTCAGTACAAGAACACTGACTATTCTTACTGTCTATGTTTTGAACCATTCCTGTGACACTAGTTATAGATTCTAATGCTTCACTTCAGCTTTACTGCATCCCTCTGACCTTCGTATTGACGATGAAACACAGAAATTGCATCGGAATTAAATACAAAAGGCACAATGGCGACTTAAGTACAAGAAGACTGACTCCTCTTACTGTCTATGTTTTGAACCATTCCTGTGACACTAGTTATAGATTCCGATGCTTCACTTCAGGTTTGCTGTATCCCTCGGACCTTCAGGTTTGCTGTATCTCTCGTACCTTATTATTGACGATCTAACACAGAAAACTCATCGGAATTAAATACAAAAGGTACAATGCCGACTTCAGTACAAGAACACTGACTATTCTTACTGTCTATGTTTTGAACCATTCCTGTGACTCTAGTTATAGATTGCGATGCTTCACTTCAGGTTTACTGTATCCCTCTGACCTTCTTATTGACGATGTAACACAGAAATTGCATCGGAATTAAATACAAAAGGCACAATGCCGACTCAAGTACAAGAAGACTGGCTCTTCTTACTGTCTATGTGTTGAACCATTTCTGTGACACTAGTTATAGATTCCGATGCTTAACTTCAGGTTTACTGTATCCCTCTGACCTTCTTGTTGACGAAGAAACACAGATATTGCATCGGATTAAATACAAAAGGCACAATGCCGACTTAAGTACAAGAAGACTGACCCTTCTTACTGTCTATGTTTTGAACCATTCCTGTGACACTAGTTATAGATTCCGAAGCTTCACTGCAGGTTTACTGTATCCCTCTTACCTTATTATTGACGATGAAACACAAAAATTGCATCTTAATTAAATACAAAAGGCACAATGCCGACTTCAGCACAAGAACACTGACTCTTCTTACTGTCTACGGTTTGAACCATTCCTGTGACACTAGTTAAAGATTCCGATGCTTCACTTCAGGTTTGCTGTATCCCTCGGACCTTCTTATTGACGATCAAACACAGAAAATTCAT
This sequence comes from Schistocerca piceifrons, assembly GCF_021461385.2. Classification (NCBI taxonomy): domain Eukaryota; kingdom Metazoa; phylum Arthropoda; class Insecta; order Orthoptera; family Acrididae; genus Schistocerca; species Schistocerca piceifrons. Next base: position 1,137,532,258 of record NC_060139.1, on the reverse strand, counting down.
CGGAATTATATACAAAAGCCACAATGCTGACTTCAGTACAAGAAGACTGGCTCTTCTTACTGTCTATTTTTTGAACCATTTCTGTGACACTAGTTATAGTTTCCGATGCTTCACTTCAGGTTTGCTGTATCCCTCTGACCTTTTTATTGACGAAGAAACACAGATATGGCATCGAATTAAATACAAAAAGCACAATGCCGACTTAAGTACAAGAAGACTGTCCCTTCTCACTGTCTATGTTTTGAACCATTCCTGTGACACTAGTTATAGATTCCGATGCTTCACTTCAGGTTTACTGTATCCCTCTGATCTTCGTATTGACGATGAAACAAAGAAATTGCATCTTAAATAATTACAAAAATCACAATGCCGACTTAAGTACATGAACACTGACTCTTCTTACTGTCTATGGTTTGAACCATTCCTGTGACACTAGTAATAGATTCCGATGCTTCACTTCAGGTTTACTGTATCCCTCTGACCTTCTTATTGACGATTAAACACAGAAAATTCATCGGAATTAAATACAAAAGGCACAAAGCCGACGCAAGTACAAGAAGACTGGCACTTCTTACTGTCTATGATTTGAACCATTCCTGTGACACTAGTTATAGATTCCGATGCTTCACTTCCGGTTAACTGTATCCTTCTGACCTTCTTATTGGCGATGTAACACAGAAATTGCATCGGAATTAAATACAAAAGGCACAATGCCGACTCAAGTACAAGAAGACTGGCTCTTCATACTGTCTATGATTTGAACCATTTCTGTGACACTAGTTATAGATTCCGAAGCTTCACTTCAGGTTTACTGTATCCCTCTGCATTGCTGTTACACTAGTTATAGATTCCGATGCTTCACTTCAGGTTTACTGTATCCCTCTGACCTTGTTATTGACGATGAAACACGTAATTGCATCGGAATTAAATACAAAAGGCACAATGCCGACTTCAGTACAAGAACACTATCCCATCTTACTGTCTATGGTTTGAACCATTCCTGTGACACTAGTTATAGATTCCGATGCTTCACTTCAGGTTTACTGTATCCCTCTGACCTACCTATTGACGATGAAACACGTAAATTGCATCGGAATCATATACAAAGGGCACAATGCCGACTTAAGCACAAGAAGACTGACTCTTCTTACTGTCTATGCTTTGAACCAATTCTGTGACACTAGTTATAGATTCCGATGCTTCACTTCAGGTTTACTGTATCCCCCTGACCTTCCTATTGACGAAGAAACACAGATATTGCATCGGAATTAAATACAAAAGGCAAAATGCCGACTTAAGTACAAGATAACTGACTCTTCTTACTGACTATGTTTTGAACCATTCCTGTGACACTAGTTATAGATTCCGATGTTTCACTTCTGGTTTGCTGTATCCCTCGGACCTTCAGGTTTGCTGTATCCCTCGTACCTTCTTATTGACGATCTAACACAGAAAATTCATCGGAATTAAATACAAAAGGCACAATGCCGACTTCAGTACAAAAAGACTGACTCTTCTTACTGTCTATGTTTTGAACCATTCCTGTGACACTAGTCATAGATTCCGATGCTTCACTTCAGGTTTACAGTATCCCTCTGACCTTCTTATTAACGGTGAAACACAGAAATTGCATCGGAATTAAATACAAAAGGCACAATGCCGACTTAAGTACAAGATAACTGACTCTTCTTACTGACTATGTTTTGAACCATTCCTGTGACACTAGTTACAGATTCCGATGCTTCACTTCAGGTTTGCTGTATCCCTCGGACCTTCAGGTTTGCTGTATCCCTCGGACCTTCAGGTTTGCCGTATCCCTCGGACCTTCTTATTGACGATCAAACACAGAAAATTCATCGGAATTAAATACAAAAATCGCACTGCCGACTTCAGTACAAGAACACTGACTGTTCTTACTGTCTATGTTTTGAACCATTCCTGCGACACTAGTTATAGATTCCGATGCTTCACTTCAGGTTTACTGTATCTCTCTGACCATCTTATTGACGAAGAAACACAGATATTGCATCGGATTAAATACAAAAGGCACAATGCCGACTTAAGTACAAGGTGACTGACCCTTCTTAAAGTCTATGTCTTGAACCATTCCTGTGACACTAGTTATAGATTCCGATGCTTCACTTCAGGTTTACTGTATCTCTCTGACCTTCGTATTGACAATGAAACACAGAAATTGCATCGGCATTAAATACAAAAGGCACAATGCCGACTTAAGTACAAGAAGACTGACCCTTCTTACTGTCTATGTTTTGACCGATTCCTGTGACACTAGTTATAGATTCCGATGCTTCACATCAGGTTTACTGTATCCCTCTGACCTTCGTATTGACGATGAAACACAGAAATAGCATCGGAATTAAATACAATAGGCACAAAGCCGACTTAAGTACAAAAAGACTGACTCTTCTTACTGTCTATGTTTTGAACCATTCCTGTGACACTAGTCATAGATTCCGATGCTACACTTCAGGTTTACTGTATCCCTCCGACCTTCTTATTAACGATGAAACACAGAAATTGCATCGGAATTAAATACAAAAGGCACAATGCCGGCTTAAGTACAAGATAACTGACTCTTCTTACTGACTATGATTTGAACCATTCCTGTGACACTAGTTATAGATTCCGATGCTTCACTTCAGGTTTACTGTATCCCTCTGAGCTTCTTGTTGACGATGAAACACAGTAATTGCATCGGAATAATATACAAATGGCACAATGCCGACTTATGGACAAGAAGACAGACTACTCTTACTGTCTATGTTTTGAATCATTCCTGTGACACTAGTTATAGATTCCGATGCTTCACTTCAGGTTTACTGTATCCCTTTCACCTTTTTATTGACGAAGAAACACAGAAATTGCATCTTAATTAAATACAAAAAGCACAATGGCGACTCAAGTACAAGAAGACTGCTTCTTCTTACTGTCTATGTTTTGAACCATTCCTGTGACACTACTTATAGATTCCGATGCTTCACTTCAGGTTTACTGTATCCCTCTGACCTTATTATTGACGATGAAACACAAACATTGCATCTTAATTAAATACAAAAGGCACAATGCCGACTTCAGTACAAGAACACTGACTATTCTTACTGTCTATGTTTTGAACCATTCCTGTGACACTAGTTATAGATTCTAATGCTTCACTTCAGCTTTACTGCATCCCTCTGACCTTCGTATTGACGATGAAACACAGAAATTGCATCGGAATTAAATACAAAAGGCACAATGGCGACTTAAGTACAAGAAGACTGACTCCTCTTACTGTCTATGCTTTGAACCATTCCTGTGACACTGGTTATAGATTCCGATGCTTCACTTCAGGTTTGCTGTATCCCTCGGACCTTCAGGTTTGCTGTATCTCTCGTACCTTATTATTGACGATCTAACACAGAAAACTCATCGGAATTAAATACAAAAGGTACAATGCCGACTTCAGTACAAGAACACTGACTATTCTTACTGTCTATGTTCTGAACCATTCCTGTGACTCTAGTTATAGATTGCGATGCTTCACTTCAGGTTTACTGTATCCCTCTGACCTTCTTATTGACGATGTAACACAGAAATTGCATCGGAATTAAATACAAAAGGCACAATGCCGACTCAAGTACAAGAAGACTGGCTCTTCTTACTGTCTATGTGTTGAACCATTTCTGTGACACTAGTTATAGATTCCGATGCTTAACTTCAGGTTTACTGTATCCCTCTGACCTTCTTGTTGACGAAGAAACACAGATATTGCATCGGATTAAATACAAAAGGCACAATGCCGACTTAAGTACAAGAAGACTGACCCTTCTTACTGTCTATGTTTTGAACCATTCCTGTGACACTAGTTATAGATTCCGAAGCTTCACTGCAGGTTTACTGTATCCCCCTTACCTTATTATTGACGATGAAACACAAAAATTGCATCTTAATTAAATACAAAAGGCACAATGCCGACTTCAGCACAAGAACACTGACTCTTCTTACTGTCTACGGTTTGAACCATTCCTGTGACACTAGTTAAAGATTCCGATGCTTCACTTCAGGTTTGCTGTATCCCTCGGACCTTCTTATTGACGATCAAACACAGAAAATTCATCGGAATTATATACAAAAGCCACAATGCTGACTTCAGTACAAGAAGACTGGCTCTTCTTACTGTCTATTTTTTGAACCATTTCTGTGACACTAGTTATAGTTTCCGATGCTTCACTTCAGGTTTGCTGTATCCCTCTGACCTTTTTATTGACGAAGAAACACAGATATGGCATCGAATTAAATACAAAAAGCACAATGCCGACTTAAGTACAAGAAGACTGTCCCTTCTCACTGTCTATGTTTTGAACCATTCCTGTGACACTAGTTATAGATTCCGATGCTTCACTTCAGGTTTACTGTATCCCTCTGATCTTCGTATTGACGATGAAACAAAGAAATTGCATCTTAAATAATTACAAAAATCACAATGCCGACTTAAGTACATGAACACTGACTCTTCTTACTGTCTATGGTTTGAACCATTCCTGTGACACTAGTAATAGATTCCGATGCTTCACTTCAGGTTTACTGTATCCCTCTGACCTTCTTATTGACGATTAAACACAGAAAATTCATCGGAATTAAATACAAAAGGCACAAAGCCGACGCAAGTACAAGAAGACTGGCACTTCTTACTGTCTATGATTTGAACCATTCCTGTGACACTAGTTATAGATTCCGATGCTTCACTTCCGGTTAACTGTATCCTTCTGACCTTCTTATTGGCGATGTAACACAGAAATTGCATCGGAATTAAATACAAAAGGCACAATGCCGACTCAAGTACAAGAAGACTGGCTCTTCATACTGTCTATGATTTGAACCATTTCTGTGACACTAGTTATAGATTCCGAAGCTTCACTTCAGGTTTACTGTATCCCTCTGCATTGCTGTTACACTAGTTATAGATTCCGATGCTTCACTTCAGGTTTACTGTATCCCTCTGACCTTGTTATTGACGATGAAACACGTAATTGCATCGGAATTAAATACAAAAGGCACAATGCCGACTTCAGTACAAGAACACTATCCCATCTTACTGTCTATGGTTTGAACCATTCCTGTGACACTAGTTATAGATTCCGATGCTTCACTTCAGGTTTACTGTATCCCTCTGACCTACCTATTGACGATGAAACACGTAAATTGCATCGGAATCATATACAAAGGGCACAATGCCGACTTAAGCACAAGAAGACTGACTCTTCTTACTGTCTATGCTTTGAACCAATTCTGTGACACTAGTTATAGATTCCGATGCTTCACTTCAGGTTTACTGTATCCCCCTGACCTTCCTATTGACGAAGAAACACAGATATTGCATCGGAATTAAATACAAAAGGCAAAATGCCGACTTAAGTACAAGATAACTGACTCTTCTTACTGACTATGTTTTGAACCATTCCTGTGACACTAGTTATAGATTCCGATGTTTCACTTCTGGTTTGCTGTATCCCTCGGACCTTCAGGTTTGCTGTATCCCTCGTACCTTCTTATTGACGATCTAACACAGAAAATTCATCGGAATTAAATACAAAAGGCACAATGCCGACTTCAGTACAAAAAGACTGACTCTTCTTACTGTCTATGTTTTGAACCATTCCTGTGACACTAGTCATAGATTCCGATGCTTCACTTCAGGTTTACAGTATCCCTCTGACCTTCTTATTAACGGTGAAACACAGAAATTGCATCGGAATTAAATACAAAAGGCACAATGCCGACTTAAGTACAAGATAACTGACTCTTCTTACTGACTATGTTTTGAACCATTCCTGTGACACTAGTTACAGATTCCGATGCTTCACTTCAGGTTTGCTGTATCCCTCGGACCTTCAGGTTTGCTGTATCCCTCGGACCTTCTTCTTGACGATCAAACACAGAAAATTCATCGGAATTAAATACAACAGGCACAATGCCGACTTCAGTACAAGAACACTGACTATTCTTACTGTCTATGCTTTGAACCATTCCTGTGACACTAGTTATAGATTCCGATGCTTCACTTCAGGTTTACTGTATCCCTCTGACCTTCTTATTGACGATGTAACACAGAAATTGCATCGGAATTAAATACAAAAGGCACAATGCCGACTCAAGTACAAGAAGACTGGCTCTTCTTACTGTCTATGTTTTGAACCATTTCGGTGACACTAGTTATAGATTCCGATGCTTAACTTCAGGTTTACTGTATCCCTCTGACCTTCTTATTGACGAAGAAACACAGATATTGCATCGGATTAAATACAAAAGGCACAATGCCGACTTAAGTACAAGAAGACTGACCCTTCTTACTGTCTATGTTTTGAACCATTCCTGTGACACTAGTTATAGATTTCGATGCTTCACTTCAGGTTTACTGTATCTCTCTGACCTTCGTATTGACGATGAAACACAGAAATTGCATCGGAATTAAAAACAAAAGGCACAATGCCGACTTAAGTACAAGATAACTGACTCTTCTTACTGTCTATGTTTTGAACGATTCCTGTGACACTAGTTATAGATTCCGATGCTTCTCATCAGGTTTACTGTATCCCTCTGACCTTCGTATGGACGATGAAACACAGAAATAGCATCGGAATTAAATACAAAAGGCACAAAGCCGACTTAAGTACAAAAAGACTGACTCTTCTTACTGTCTATGTTTTGAACCATTCTTGTGACACTAGTCATAGATTCCGATGCTTCACTTCAGGTTTACTGTATCCCTCCGACCTTCTTATTAACGATGAAACACAGAAATTGCATCGGAATTAAATACAAAAGGCACAATGCCGGCTTAAGTAAAAGATAACTGACTCTTTTTACTGACTATGATTTGAACCATTCCTGTGACACTAGTTATAGTTTCCGATGCTTCACTTCAGGTTTACTGTATCCCTCTGGGCTTCTTATTGACGATGAAACACAGAAATTGCATCGGAATCATATACAAAAGGCACAATGCCGACTTAAGGGCAAGAAGACTGACTATTCCTACTGTCTATGTTTTGAATCATTCCTGTGACACTAGTTATAGATTCCGATGCTTCACTCCAGGTTCACTGTATCCCTTCCACCTTTTTATTGACGAAGAAACACAGAAATTGCATCTTAATTAAATACAAAAGGCACAAAGCCGACTTAAGTACAAAAAGACTGGCTCTTCTTACTGTCTATGTTGTGAACCATTCCTGTGACACTAGTTATAGATTCCGACGCTTCACTTAGGGTTTACTGTGTCCCTCTGACCTTCTTATTGACGAAGAAACACATAAATTGCATCGGAATTAAATACAAAACGCACAATGCCGACTCAAGTACAAGAAGACTGGCGCTTCTTACTGTCTACGTTTTGAACCATCTCTGTGACACTAGTTATAGTTTCGGATGCTTCCCTTCAGGTTTACTGTATCCCTCAGACCTTCTTATTGACGAAGAGACAAAGAAATTGCACCGTAATTATATTCAAAAGACCCAATGCCGACTTAAGTACAAGATAACTGACTCTTCTTACTGTCTATGTTTAAACCATTCCTGTGACACTAGTTATAGATTCCGATGCTTCACTTCAGGTTTACTGTATCCCTGTGACCTTATTGACGATGAAACACAGAAATTGCATCGGAGTTAAATACAAAAGGCACAATGCCGACTTAAGTACAAGAAAACTGACTCTTCTTACTGTCTATGTTTTGAACCATTCCTGTGACACTAGTTATAGTTTCCGATGCTTCGCTTCAGGTTTACTGTATCCCTCTGACCATCTTATTGACGATGAAACACGTAAATTGCATCGGAATTAAATACAAAAGGCACAATGCCGACTCAAGTACAAGAAGACTGTCTCTTCTTACTAACTATGCTATGAACCACTTCTGTGACACTAGTTATAGGTTCCAATGCTTCACTTCAGGTTTACTGTATCCCTCTGACCTTCTTATTAACTATGAAACACAGAAATTGCATCGGAATTAAATACAAAAGGCACAATGCCGACTTAAGTACAAGATAACTGACTCTTCTTACTGACTATGTTTCGAAGGATTCCTGTGACACTAGTTATAGATTCCGATGCTTCACTTCAGGTTTGCTATATCCCTCGAACCTTCAGGTTTGCTGTATCCCTCGTACCTTGTTATTGACGATCTAACACAAAAAATTCATCGGAATTAAATACAAAAGGCACAATGCCGACTTCAGTACAAGAACACTGACTATTCTTACTGTCTATGTTTGAACCATTCCTGTGACACTAGTTACAGATTCCGATGCTTCACTTCAGGTTTACTGTATCCCTCTGACCTTCTTATTGACGATGTAACACAGAAATTGCATCGGAATTAAATACAAAAGGCACAATGCCGACTCAAGTACAAGAAGACTGACCCTTCTTACTGTCTATGTTTTTAACGATTCCTGTGACACTAGTTATAGATTCCGATGCTTCACTTCAGGTTTACTGTATCCCTCTGACCTTCGTATTGACGATGAAACACAGAAATTGCATCGGAATTAAATACAAAAGGCACAAATCCGACTTAAGTACAAAAAGACTGACTCTTCTTACTGTCTATGTTTTGAACCATTCCTGTGACACTAGTCATAGATTCCGATGCTTCACTTCAGGTTTACTGTATCCCTCTGACCTTCTTATTAACGATGAAAGACAGAAATTGCATCGGAATTAAATACAAAAGGCACAATGGCGACTTAAGTACAAGAAGACTGACTCTTCTTTCTGTCTATGTTTTGAACCATTCCTGTGACACTACTTATAGATTCCGATGCTTCACTGCAGGTTTACTGTATCCCTCTTACCTTCTTATTGACGATGAAACACAAAAATTGCATCTTAATTAAATACAAAAGGCACAATGCCGACTTCAGTACAAGAACACTGACTCTTCTTACTGTCTACGGTTTGAACCTTTCCTGTGACTCTAGTTATAGGTTCCGATGCTTCACTTCAGGTTTTCTGTATCCCTCGGACCTTCTAATTGACGATCAAACACAGAAAATTCGTCGGAATTATATACAAAAGGCACAATGCCGACTTCAGTACAAGAATACTGGCTCTTCTTACCGTCAATATTTTGAACCATTTCTGTGACACTAGTTATAGTTTCCGATGCTTCACTTCAGGTTTACTGTATCCCTCTGACCTTTTTATTGACGAAGAAACACAGATATGGCATCGAATTAAATACAAAAGGCACAATGCCGACTTAAGTACAAGAAGACTGCCCCCTTCTCACTGTCTATGTTTTGAACCATTCCTGTGACACTAGTTATAGATTTCGATGCTTCACTTCAGGTTTACTGTATCCCTCTGACCATCGTATTGACGATGAAACACAGAAATTGCATCTTAAATAGATACAAAAGGCACAATGCGAACTTAAGTACATGAACACTGACCCTTCTTACTGTCTATGGTTTGAACCATTCCTGTGACACTAGTAATAGATTCCGATGCTTCACTTCAGGATTACTGTATCCCTCTGACCTTCTTATTGACGATCAAACACAGAAAATTCGTCGGAATTGAATACAAAAGGCACAAAGCCGACTCAAGTACAAGAAGACTGGCTCTTCTTACTGTCTATGATTTGAACCATTCCTGTGACACTAGTTATAGATTCCGATGCCTCACTTCAGGTTTACTGTATCCAGCTGACCTTATTGACGATGAAGCACAGAAATTGCATCGGAATTATATACAAAAGGCACAATGCTGACTTAAGTACAAGAAGACTGACTCTTCTTACTGTCTATGGTTTTAACCATTCCTGTGACACTACTTAAAGATTTCGATGCTTCACTTCAGGTTTACTGTATCCCTCTGACCTTGTTATTGACGATGAAACACAGAAATTGCATCTTAATTAAATACAAAAGGCACAATGCCGACTTCAGTACAAGAACACTAACTAATCTTACTGTCTATGGTTTGAACCATTCCTATGACACTAGTTATAGATTCCGATGCTTCATTTCAGGTTTACTGTATCCCTCTGACTTACTTATTGACGATGAAACACGTAAATTGCATCGGAATCATATACAAAAGGCACAATGCCGACTTAAGCACAAGAAGACTGACTATTCTTACTGTCTATGCTTTGAACCATTCCTGTGACACTAGTTATAGATTCCGATGCTTCACGTCAGGTTTACTGTATCGCTCTGACGTTCTTATTTACGATGAAACACAGAAATTGCATCGGAATTAAATACAAAAGGCACAATGCCGACTCAAGTACAAGAAGACTGTCTCTTCTTACTGTCTATGTTTCGAACCAATTCTGTGACACTAGTTATAGATTCCGATGCTTCACTTCAGGTTTACTGTATCCCTCTGACCTTCTTATTGGCGATGTAACACAGAAATTGCATCGGAAATAAATACAAAAGGCACAATGCCGACTCATGTACAAGAAGACTGGCTCTTCTTACTGTCTATGATTTGAACCATTCCTGTGACACTAGTTATAGATTCCGATGCTTCACTTCAGGTTTACTGTATCCCTCTGACCTTCTTATTGACGAAGAAACACAGATATTTCATCGGATTAAATACAAAAGGCACAATGCCGACTTAAGTACAAGAAGACTGACCCTTCTTACTGTCTATGTTTTGAACCATTCCTGTGACACTAGTTATAGATTCCGATGCTTCACTTCAGGTTTACTGTATCCCTCTGACCTTCGTATTGACGATGAAACACAGAAATTGCATCGGAATTAAATACAAAAGGCACAATGCCGACTTAAGTACAAGAAGACTGACTCTTCTTACTGTCTATGTTTTGAAAAATTTTGTGACACTAGTTATAGATTCCGTATGCTTCACTTCAGGTTTGCAGTATCCCTGTGAGCTTCTTATTGACGATGAAACACAGAAATGGCATCAGAATTATATACAAAATGCACAATGCCGACTTAAGTTCAAGAGGACTGACTCTTCTTACTGCCTATGTTTTGAACCATTCCTGTGACACTAGTTATAGATTCCGATGCTTCACTTCAGGGTTTCTGTATCCCTTTCACCTTCTTATTGATGATGAAACACAGAAATTGCATCTTAATTAAATACAAAAGGCACAATGCCGACTTAAGTACAAGAACACTGTCACTTCTTACTGTCTATGGTTTAAACCATTCCTGTGACACTAGTAATAGATTCCGATGCTTCACTTCAGGTTTACTGTATCCCTCTGACCTTCTTATTGACGATCAAACACAGAAAATTCATCGGAATTAAATACAAAGGGCACAATGCCGGCTCAAGTACAAGAAGACTGGCTCTTCTTACTGTCTATGTTTTGAACCATTCCTGTGACGCTAGTTATAGATTCCGATGCTTCACTTCAGGTTTACTGTATCCAGCTGACCTTCTTATTGACGATGAAGCACTGAAATTGCATCGGAATTATATACAAAAGGCACAATGCCGACTTAAGTACAAGAAGACTGACACTTCTTACTGTCTATGTTTTGAACCATTCCTGTGACACTAGTTAAAGGTTTCGATGCTTCACTTCAGGTTCACAGTATCCCTCTGACCTTCTTATTGACGATGAAACACAGAAATTGCATCTTAATTAAATACAAAAAGCACAATGCTGACTTCGTGACAAGAACATTAACCCATCTTACTGTCTATGGTTTGAACCATTCCTGTGACACTAGTTAAAGGTTTCGATGCTTCACTTCAGGTTTACTGTATCCCTCTGACCTTCCTATTGACGAAGAAACACAGATATTGCATCGGAATTAAATACAAAAGGCAAAATGTCGACTTAAGTACACGAAGACTGACCCTTCTGACTGTCTATGTTTTGAACCAATCCTGTGACACTAGTTATAAATTCCGATGCTTAACTTCAGGTTTACTGTATCCCTCTGACCTTATTGACGATGAAACACAGAAATTGCATCGGAATTAAATACAGAAGGCACAATGCCGACCTAAGTACAAGAAAACTGACTCTTCTTACTGTTTATGTTTTGAACCATTCCTGTGACACTAGTTATAGATTCCGATGCTTCACTTCAGGGTTTCTGTATCCCTTTCACCTTCTTATTGATGATGAAACACAGAAAATGCATCTTAATTAAATACAAAAGGCACAATGCCGACTTAATTACAAGAACACTGTCACTTCTTACTGTCTATGGTTTAAACCATTCCTGTGACACTAGTAATAGATTCCGATGCTTCACTTCAGGTTTACTGTATCCCTCTGACCTTCTTATTGACGATCAAACACAGAAAATTCATCGGAATTAAATACAAAAGGCACAATGCCGGCTCAAGTACAAGAAGACTGGCTCTTCTTACTGTCTATGTTTTGAACCATTCCTGTGACGCTAGTTATAGATTCCGATGCTTCACTTCAGGTTTACTGTATCCAGCTGACCTTCTTATTGACGATGAAGCACTGAAATTGCATCGGAATTATATACAAAAGGCACAATGCCGACTTAAGTACAAGAAGACTGACTCTTCTTACTGTCTATGTTTTGAACCATTCCTGTGACACTAGTTAAAGGTTTCGATGCTTCACTTCAGGTTCACAGTATCCCTCTGACCTTCTTATTGACGATGAAACACAGAAATTGCATCTTAATTAAATACAAAAAGCACAATGCTGACTTCGTGACAAGAAAATTAACCCATCTTACTGTCTATGGTTTGAACCATTCCTGTGACACTAGTTAAAGGTTTCGATGCTTCACTTCAGGTTTACTGTATCCCTCTGACCTTCCTATTGACGAAGAAACACAGATATTGCATCGGAATTAAATACAAAAGGCAAAATGTCGACTTAAGTACACGAAGACTGACCCTTTTTACTGTCTATGTTTTGAACCAATCCTGTGACACTAGTTATAAATTCCGATGCTTCACTTCAGGTTTACTGTATCCCTCTGACCTTATTGACGATGAAACGCAGAAATTGCATCGGAATTAAATACAGAAGGCACAATGCCGACCTAAGTACAAGAAAACTGACTCTTCTTACTGTTTATGTTTTGAACCATTCCTGTGACACTAGTTATAGATTCCGTTGCTTCATTTCAGGTTTTTTGTATCCCTGTGACCTTCTTATTGACGATGAAACGCAGAAATTGCATCGGATTTAAATACAAAAGGCACAATGCCGACTTACGTACAAGAAAACTGACTCTTCTTACTGTCCATGATTCGAACCATTGCTGTTACACTAGTTATACATTCCGATGCTTCACTTCAGGTTTACTGTATCCCTCTGACCTACTTATTGACGATGAAACACGTAAATAGCATCGGAATTAAATACCAAAGGCACAATGCCGACTTAAGCACAAGAAGACTGACTCTTCTTACTGTCTATGTTTTGAACCATTCCTGTAACACTAGTTATAGATTCCGATGCTTCACGTCAGGTTTACTGTATCCCTCTGACGTTCTTATTGACGATGAAACACAGAAATTGCATCGGAATTAAATACAAATGGCACAATGCCGACTCAAGTACAAGAAAACTGACTCTTCCTACTGTCTATGTTTTGAACCATTCCTGTGACACTAGTTAAAGATTCCGATGCTTCACTTCAGGATTACTGTATCCCTTTCACCTTCTTATTGACGATGAAACACAGAAATTGCATCGGAATTAAATACAAAAGGCACACTGCCGACCTAAGTACAAGAAAACTGACTCTTCTTACTGTTTATGTTTTGAACCATTCCTGTGACACTAGTTATAGAATCTGTTGCTTCATTTCAAGTTTACTGTATCCCTGTGACCTTCTTATTGACGATGAAACACTGAAATTGCATTGGAATTAAATACAAAAGGCACAATGCCGACATAAGTACAAGAAAACTGACTCTTCCTACTGTCTATGTTTTGAACCATTCCTGTGACACTAGTTAAAGATTCCGATGCTTCACTTCAGGATTACTGTATCCCTTTCACCTTCTTATTGACGATGAAACACAGAAATTGCATCTTAATTAAATACAAAAGGCACATGCCGACTAAAGTACAAGAACACTGACTCTTCTTACTGCCTATGTTTTGAATAATTCCTGTGACACTAGTTAAAGATTCCGATGCTTCACTTCAGGTTTACTGTATCCCTCTGACCTTCTTATTGACGATCAAACACAGAAAATTCATCGGAATTAAATACAAAAGGCACAATGCCGGCTCAAGTACAAGAAGACCGGCTCTTCTTACTGTTTATGTTTTGAACCATTCCTGTGACACTAGTTACAGATTCCGATGCTTCACTTCAGGTTTACTGTATCCAGCTGACCTTCTTATTGACGATGAAGCACAGAAATTGCATCGGAATTATATACAAAAGGCACAATGCCGACATAAGTACAAGAAGACTGACTCTTCTTACTGTCTATGTTTTGAACCATTCCTGTGACACTAGTTAAAGGTTTCGATGCTTCACTTCAGGTTCACAGTATCCCTCTGACCTTCTTATTGACGATGAAACACAGAAATTGCATCTTAATTAAATACAAAAAGCACAATGCTGACTTCGTGACAAGAACATTAACCCATCTTACTGTCTATGGTTTGAACCATTCCTGTGACACTAGTTAAAGGTTTCGATGCTTCACTTCAGGTTTACTGTATCCCTCTGACCTTCCTATTGACGAAGAAACACAGATATTGCATCGGAATTAAATACAAAAGGCAAAATGTCGACTTAAGTACACGAAGACTGACCCTTCTTACTGTCTATGTTTTGAACCAATCCTGTGACACTAATTATAAATTCCGATGCTTCACTTCAGGTTTACTGTATCCCTCTGACCTTATTGACGATGAAACACAGAAATTGCATCGGAATCAAATACAGAAGGCACAATGCCGACCTAAGTACAAGAAAACTGACTCTTCTTACTGTTTATGTTTTGAACCATTCCTGTGACACTAGTTATAGATTCCGTTGCTTCATTTCAGGTTTTTTGTATCCCTGTGACCTTCTTATTGACGATGAAACGCAGAAATTGCATCGGAATTAAATACAAAAGGCACAATGCCGACTTACGTACAAGAAAACTGACTCTTCTTACTGTCCATGATTCGAACCATTGCTGTTACACTAGTTATACATTCCGATGCTTCACTTCAGGTTTACTGTATCCCTCTGACCTACTTATTGACGATGAAACACGTAAATAGCATCGGAATTAAATACAAAAGGCACAATGCCGACTTAAGCACAAGAAGACTGACTCTTCTTACTGTCTATGTTTTGAACCATTCCTGTAACACTAGTTATAGATTCCGATGCTTCACGTCAGGTTTACTGTATCCCTCTGACGTTCTTATTGACGATGAAACACAGAAATTGCATCGGAATTAAATACAAATGGCACAATGCCGACTCAAGTACAAGAAGACTGTCTCTTCTTACTGTCTACGTTTTGAACCATTCTGTGACACTAGTTATAGATTCCGATGCTTCACTTCAGGTTTACTGTATCCCTCTGACGTTCTTATTGACGATGAAACACAGAAATTGCATCGGAATTAAATACAAAAAGCACACTGCCGACCTAAGTACAAGAAAACTGACTCTTCTTACTGTTTATGTTTTGAACCATTCCTGTGACACTAGTTATAGAATCTGTTGCTTCATTTCAAGTTTACTGTATCCCTGTGACCTTCTTATTGACGATGAAACACTGAAATTGCATTGGAATTAAATACAAAAGGCACAATGCCGACATAAGTACAAGAAAACTGACTCTTCTTACTGTCTATGTTTTGAACCATTCCTGTGACACTAGTTAAAGATTCCGATGCTTCACTTCAGGATTACTGTATCCCTTTCACCTTCTTGTTGACGATGAAACACAGAAATTGCATCTTAATTAAATACAAAAGGCACATGCCGACTAAAGTACAAGAACACTGACTCTTCTTACTGCCTATGTTTTGAATAATTCCTGTGACACTAGTTAAAGATTCCGATGCTTCACTTCAGGTTTACTGTATCCCTCTGACCTTCTTATTGACGATCAAACACAGAAAATTCATCGGAATTAAATACAAAAGGCACAATGCCGGCTCAAGTACAAGAAGACCGGCTCTTCTTACTGTTTATGTTTTGAACCATTCCTGTGACACTAGTTACAGATTCCGATGCTTCACTTCAGGTTTACTGTATCCAGCTGACCTTCTTATTGACGATGAAGCACAGAAATTGCATCGGAATTATATACAAAAGGCACAATGCCGACTTAAGTACAAGAAGACTGACTCTTCTTACTGTCTATGTTTTGAACCATTCCTGTGACACTAGTTAAAGATTCCGATGCTTCTCTTCAGGTTTACTGTATCCCTCTGACCTTCTTATTGACGATGAAACACAGAAATTGCATCTTAATTAAATACAAAAGGCACAATGCCGACTTCAGTACAAGAACACTAACTCATCTTACTGTCTATGGTTTGAACCATTCCTGTGACGCTAGTTATAGATTCCGATGCTTCACTTCAGTTTTACTGTATCCCTCTGACCTACTTATTGACGATGAAACACGTAAATTGCATCGGAATTAAATACAAAAGGCACAATGCGGACTTAAGCACAAGAAGACTGACTCTTTTTACTGTCTATGTTTTGAACCATTCCTGTGACACTAGTTATAGATTCCGATGTTTCACTTCAGGGTTTCTGTATCCCTTTCACCTTATTGATGATGAAACACAGAAATTGCACCTTAATTAAATACAAAAGGCACAATGCCGACTTAAGTACAAGAACACTGACTCTCTTACTGTCTATGGTTTGAACCATTCCTGTGACACTAGTAATAGATTCCGATGCTTCACTTCAGGTTTACTGTATCCCTCTGACCTTCTTATAGACGATCAAACACAGAATATTCATCGGAATTAAATACAAAAGGCACAATATCGGCTCAAGTACAAGAGGACTGGCTCTTCTTACTGTTTATGCTTTGAACCATTCCTTTGACACTAGTTATAGATTCCGATGCTTCATTTCAGGTTTTCTGTATCCCTGTGACCTTCTTATTGACGATGAAACACAGAAATTGCATCGGAATTAAATACAAAAGGCACAATGCCGACTTAAGTACAAGAGAACTGACACTTCTTACTGTCCATGATTTGAACCATTGCTGTTACACTAGTTATAGATTCCGATGCTTCACTTCAGGTTTACTGTATCCCTCTGACCTTGTTATTGACGATGAAACACGTAATTGCATCGGAATTAAATACAAAAGGAACAATGCCGACTTCAGTACAATAACACTAACTCATCTTACTGTCTATGGTTTGAACCATTCCTGTGACACTAGTTATAGATTCCGATGCTTCACTTCAGGTGTACTGTTTCCCTCTGACTTACTTATTGACGATGAAACACGTAAATTGCATCGGAATCATATACAAAAGGCACAATGCCGACTTAAGCACAAGAAGACTGCCTCTTCTTACTGTCTATGTTTTGAACCATTCCTGTGACACTAGTTATAGATTCCGATGCTTCACGTCAGGTTTACTGTATCGCTCTGACGTTCTTATTTACGATGAAACACAGAAATTGCATCGGAATTAAATACAAAAGGCACAATGCCGACTCAAGTACAAGAAGACTGTCTCTTCTTACTGTCTATGTTTCGAACCAATTCTGTGACACTAGTTATAGATTCCGATGCTTCACTTCAGGTTTACTGTATCCCTCTGACCTTCTTATTAACGATGAAACACAGAAATTGCATCGGAATTAAATACAAAAGGCACAATGCCGACTTAAGTACAAGATAAATGACTCTTCTTACTGACTATGTTTTGAACCATTCCTGTGACACTAGTTATAGATTCCGATGCTTCAGTTCAGGTTTGCTGTATCCCTCGGACCTTCAGGTTTGCCGTATCCCTCGGACCTTCTTATTGACGATCAAACACAGAAAATTCATCGGTATTAAATACAAAAGGCACAATGCCAACTTCAGTACAGAACACTGACTATTCTTACTGTCTATGTTTTGAACCATTCCTGTGACACTAGTTATAGATTCCGATGCTTCACTTCAGGTTTACTGTATCCCTCTGACCATCTTATTGACGAAGAAACACAGATATTGCATCGGATTAAATACAAAAGGCACAATGCCGACTTAAGTACAAGGTGACTGACCCTTCTTAAAGTCTATGTCTTGAACCATTCCTGTGACACTAGTTATAGATTCCGATGCTTCACTTCAGGTTTACTGTATCTCTCTGACCTTCGTATTGACAATGAAACACAGAAATTGCATCGGCATTAAATACAAAAGGCACAATGCCGACTTAAGTACAAGAAGACTGACCCTTCTTACTGTCTATGTTTTGAACGATTCCTGTGACACTAGTTATAGATTCCGATGCTTCACATCAGGTTTACTGTATCC
Organism: Schistocerca piceifrons; assembly: GCF_021461385.2. Classification (NCBI taxonomy): domain Eukaryota; kingdom Metazoa; phylum Arthropoda; class Insecta; order Orthoptera; family Acrididae; genus Schistocerca; species Schistocerca piceifrons. The sequence continues at coordinate 1,137,513,771 of NC_060139.1, read as the reverse complement.
CTCTGACCTTCGTATTGACGATGAAACACAGAAATAGCATCGGAATTAAATACAAAAGGCACAAAGCCGACTTAAGTACAAAAAGACTGACTCTCCTTACTGTCTATGTTTTCAACCATTCCTGTGACACTAGTCATAGATTCCGATGCTTCACTTCAGGTTTACTGTAACCCTCCGACATTCGTATTAACGATGAAACACAGAAATTGCATCGGAATTAAATACAAAAGGCACAATGCCGGCTTAAGTACAAGATAACTGACTCTTCTTACTGACTATGATTTGAACCATTCCTGTGACACTAGTTATAGATTCCGATGCTTCACTTCAGGTTTACTGTATCCCTCTGAGCTTCTTGTTGACGATGAAACACAGTAATTGCATCGGAATAATATACAAATGGCACAATGCCGACTTAAGGACAAGAAGACTGACTATTCTTACTGTCTATGTTTTGAATCATTCCTGTGACACTAGTTATAGATTCCGATGCTTCACTTCAGGTTTACTGTATCCCTTTCACCTTTTTATTGACGAAGAAACACAGAAATTGCATCTTAATTAAAAACAAAAAGCACAATGGCGACTCAAGTACAAGAAGACTGCTTCTTCTTACTGTCTATGTTTTGAACCATTCCTGTGACACTACTTATAGATTCCGATGCTTCACTTCAGGTTCACTGTATCCCTCTGACCTTATTATTGACGATGAAACACAAACATTGCTTCTTAATTAAATACAAAAGGCACAATGCCGACTTCAGTACAAGAACACTGACTATTCTTACTGTCTATGTTTTGAACCATTCCTGTGACACTAGTTATAGATTCTAATGCTTCACTTCAGCTTTACTGCATCCCTCTGACCTTCGTATTGACGATGAAACACAGAAATTGCATCGGAATTAAATACAAAAGGCACAATGGCGACTTAAGTACAAGAATACTGACTCCTCTTACTGTCTATGTTTTGAACCATTCCTGTGACACTACTTATAGATTCCGATGCTTCACTTCAGGTTTACTGTATCCCTCTGACGCTCTTATTGATTATGAAACACAGAAGTTGCATCCGAATTAAGTACAAAAGGCACAATTCCGACCCAAGTACAAGAAGACTGGCTCTTCTTACTGTCTATGTTGTGAACCATTCCTGTGACACTAGTTATAGATTCCGACGCTTCACTTAGGGTTTACTGTGTCCCTCTGACCTTCTTATTGACGAAGAAACACATAAATTGCATCGGAATTAAATACAAAACGCACAATGCCGACTCAAGTACAAGAAGACTGGCCCTTCTTACTGTCTATGTTTTAAACCATTCCTGTGACACTAGTTATAGATTCCGATGCTTCACTTCAGGTTTGCTGTATCCCTCGGACCTTCAGGTTTGCTGTATCTCTCGTACCTTATTATTGACGATCTAACACAGAAAATTCATCGGAATTAAATACAAAAGGTACAATGCCGACTTCATTACAAGAACACTGACTATTCTTACTGTCTATGTTTTGAACCATTCCTGTGACACTAGTTATAGATTGCGATGCTTCACTTCAGGTTTACTGTATCCCTCTGACCTTCTTATTGACGATGTAACACAGAAATTGCATCGGAATTAAATACAAAAGGCACAATGCCGACTCAAGTACAAGAAGACTGGCTCTTCTTACTGTCTATGTGTTGAACCATTTCTGTGACACTAGTTATAGATTCCGATGCTTAACTTCAGGTTTACTGTATCCTCTGACCTTCTTGTTGACGAAGAAACACAGATATTGCATCGGATTAAATACAAAAGGCACAATGCCGACTTAAGTACAAGAAGACTGACCCTTCTTACTGTCTATGTTTTGAACCATTCCTGTGACACTAGTTATAGATTACGAAGCTTCACTGCAGGTTTACTGTATCCCTCTTACCTTATTATTGACGATGAAACACAAAAATTGCATCTTAATTAAATACAAAAGGCACAATGCCGACTTCAGCACAAGAACACTGACTCTTCTTACTGTCTACGGTTTGAACCATTCCTGTGACACTAGTTAAAGATTCCGATGCTTCACTTCAGGTTTGCTGTATCCCTCGGACCTTCTTATTGACGATCAAACACAGAAAATTCATCGGAATTATATACAAAAGCCACAATGCCGACTTCAGTACAAGAAGACTGGCTCTTCTTACTGTCTATTTTTTGAACCATTTCTGTGACACTAGTTATAGTTTCCGATGCTTCACTTCAGGTTTACTGCATCCCTCTGACCTTTTTATTGACGAAGAAACACAGATATGGCATCGAATTAAATACAAAAAGCACAATGCCGACTTAAGTACAAGAAGACTGTCCCTTCTCACTGTCTATGTTTTGAACCATTCCTGTGACACTAGTTATAGATTCCGATGCTTCAATTCAGGTTTACTGTATCCCTCTGATCTTCGTATTCACGATGAAACAAAGAAATTGCATCTTAAATAAATACAAAAATCACAATGCCGACTTAAGTACATGAACACTGACTCTTCTTACTGTCTGTGGTTTGAACCATTCCTGTGACACTAGTAATAGATTCCGATGCTTCACTTCAGGCTTACTGTATCCCTCTGACCTTCTTATTGACGATCAAACACAGAAAATTCATCGGAATTAAATACAAAAGGCACAAAGCCGACTCAAGTACAAGCAGACTGGCACTTCTTACTGTCTATGATTTGAACCATTCCTGTGACACTAGTTATAGATTCCGATGCTTCACTTCCGGTTTACTGTATCCTTCTGACCTTCTTATTGGCGATGTAACACAGAAATTGCATCGGAATTAAATACAAAAGGCACAATGCCGACTCAAGTACAAGAAGACTGGCTCTTCATACTGTCTATGATTTGAACCATTTCTGTGACACTAGTTATAGATTCCGATGCTTCACTTCAGGTTTACTGTATCCCTCTGACCTTCTCATTGACGAAGAAACACAGATATTTCATCGGATTAAATACAAAAGGCACAATGCCGACTTCAGTACAAGAAGACTGACCCTTCTTACTGTCTATGTTTTGAACCATTCCTGTGACACTAGTTATAGATTCCGATGCTTCACTTCAGGTTTACTGTATCCCTCTGACCTTCGTATTGACGATGAAACACAGAAATTGCATCGGAATTAAATACAAAAGGCACACTGCCGACTTAAGTACAAAAAGACTGGCTCCTCTTACTGTCTATGTTTTGAAAAATTCCTGTGACACTAGTTATAGATTCCGTGTGCTTCAATTCAGGTTTGCTGTATCCCTGTGCGCTTCTTATTGACGATGAAACACAGAAATTGCGTCAGAATTGTATACAAAAGGCACAATGCCAACTTAAGTACAAGAGGACTGACTTTTCTTACTGTCTATGTTTTGAACCATTTCTGTGACACTAGTTATAGATTCCGATGCTTCACTTCAGGTTTACTGTATCCCTCTGCATTGCTGTTACACTAGTTATAGATTCCGATGCTTCACTTCAGGTTTACTGTATCCCTCTGACCTTGTTATTGACGATGAAACACGTAATTGCATCGGAATTAAATACAAAAGGCACAATGCCGACTTCAGTACAAGAACACTATCCCATCTTACTGTCTATGGTTTGAACCATTCCTGTGACACTAGTTATAGATTCCGATGCTTCACTTCAGGTTTACTGTATCCCTCTGACCTACCTATTGACGATGAAACACGTAAATTGCATCGGAATCATATACAAAGGGCACAATGCCGACTTAAGCACAAGAAGACTGACTCTTCTTACTGTCTAAGCTTTGAACCAATTCTGTGACACTAGTTATAGATTCCGATGCTTCACTTCAGGTTTACTGTATCCCTCTGACCTTCCTATTGACGAAGAAACACAGATATTGCATCGGAATTAAATACAAAAGGCAAAATGCCGACTCAAGTACAAGAAGACTGGCTCTTCTTACTAACTATGTTTTGAACCATTTCTGTGACACTAGTTATAGATTCCGATGCTTCACTTCAGGTTTACTGTATCCCTCTGACCTTCTTAATGACGAAGAAACACAGATATTGCATCGTAATTAATACAAAAGGCACAATGCCGACTTAAGTACAAGGAAACTGACCCTTCTTACTGTCTATGTTTTCAACGATTCCTGTGACACTAGTTATAGATTCCGATGCTTCACTTCAGGTTTACTGTATCCCTCTGACCTTCGTATTGACGATGAAACACAGAAATTGCATCGGAATTAAATACAAAAGGCACAAAGCCGACTTAAGTACAAAAAGACTGACTCTTCTTACTGTCTATGTTTTGAACCATTCCTGTGGAACTAGTCATAGATTCCGATGTTTCACTTCAGGTTTACTGTATCCCTCTGACCTTCTTATTAACGATGAAACCCAGAAATTGCATCGGAATTAAATACAAAAGGCACAATGCCGACTTAAGTACAAGATAACTGACTCTTCTTACTGACTATGTTTTGAACCATTCCTGTGACACTAGATATAGATTCCGATGCTTCACTTCTGGTTTGCTGTATCCCTCGGACCTTCAGGTTTGCTGTATCCCTCGTACCTTCTTATTGACGATCTAACACAGAAAATTCATCGGAATTAAATACAAAAGGCACAATGCCGAATTCAGTATAAAAAGACTGACTCTTCTTACTGTCTATGTTTTGAACCATTCCTGTGACACTAGTCATAGATTCCGATGCTTCACTTCAGGTTTACAGTATCCCTCTGACCTTCTTATTAACGGTGAAACACAGAAATTGCATCGGAATTAAATACAAAAGGCACAATGCCGACTTAAGTACAAGATAACTGACTCTTCTTACTGACTATGTTTTGAACCATTCCTGTGACACTAGTTACAGATTCCGATGCTTCACTTCAGGTTTGCTGTATCCCTCGGACCTTCAGGTTTGCTGTATAACTCGGACCTTCTTATTGACGATCAAACACAGAAAATTCATCGAAATTAAATACAAAAGGCACAATGCCGACTTCAGTACAAGAACACTGACTATTCTTACTGTCTATGCTTTGAACCATTCCTGTGACACTAGTTATAGATTCCGATGCTTCACTTCAGGTTTACTGTATCCCTCTGACCTTCTTATTGACGATGTAACACAGAAATTGCATCGGAATTAAATACAAAAGGCACAATGCCGACTCAAGTACAAGAAGACTGGCTCTTCTTACTGTCTATGTTATGAACCATTTCGGTGACACTAGTTATAGATTCCGATGCTTAACTTCAGGTTTACTGTATCCCTCTGACCTTCTTATTGACGAAGAAACACAGATATTGCATCGGATTAAATACAAAAGGCACAATGCCAACTTAAGTAGAAGAAGACTGACCCTTCTTACTGTCTATGTTTTGAACCATTCCTGTGACACTAGTTATAGATTTCGATGCTTCACTTCAGGTTTACTGTATCTCTCTGACCTTCGTATTGACGATGAAACACAGAAATTGCATCGGAATTAAATACAAAAGGCACAATGCCGACTTAAGTACAAGATAACTGACTCTTCTTACTGTCTATGTTTTGAACGATTCCTGTGACACTAGTTATAGATTCCGATGCTTCTCATCAGGTTTACTGTATCCCTCTGACCTTCGTATTGACGATGAAACACAGAAATAGCATCGGAATTAAATACAAAAGGCACAAAGCCGACTTAAGTACAAAAAGACTGACTCTTCTTACTGTCTATGTTTTGAACCATTCCTATGACACTAGTCGTAGATTCCGATGCTTCACTTCAGGTTTACTGTATCCCTCCGACCTTCTTATTAACGATGAAACACAGAAATTGCATCGGAATTAAATACAAAAGGCACAATGCCGGCTTAAGTAAAAGATAACTGACTCTTTTTACTGACTATGATTTGAACCATTCCTGTGACACTTGTTATAGATTCCGATGCTTCACTTCAGGTTTACTGTATCCCTCTGGGCTTCTTATTGACGATGAAACACAGAAATTGCATCGGAATCATATACAAAAGGCACAATGCCGTCTTAAGGACAAGAAAACTGACTATTCTTACTGTCTATGTTCTGAATCATTCCTGTGACACTAGTTATAGATTCCGATGCTTCACTCCAGGTTCACTGTATCCCTTCCACCTTTTTATTGACGAAGAAGCACAGAAATTGCATCTTAATTAAATACAAAAGGCACAAAGCCGACTTAAGTACAAAAAGACTGACTCTTCTTACTGTCTATGTTTTGAACAATTCCTGTGACACTACTTATAGATTCCGATGCTTCACTTCTGGTTTGCTGTATCCCTCGGACCTTCAGGTTTGCTGTATCCCTCGTACCTTCTTATTGACGATCTAACACAGAAAATTCATCGGAATTAAATACAAAAGGCACAATGCCGACTTCAGTATAAAAAGACTGACTCTTCTTACTGTCTATGTTTTGAACCATTCCTGTGACACTAGTCATAGATTCCGATGCTTCACTTCAGGTTTACAGTATCCCTCTGACCTTCTTATTAACGGTGAAACACAGAAATTGCATCGGAATTAAATACAAAAGGCACAATGCCGACTTAAGTACAAGATAACTGACTCTTCTTACTGACTATGTTTTGAACCATTCCTGTGACACTAGTTACAGATTCCGATGCTTCACTTCAGGTTTGCTGTATCCCTCGGACCTTCAGGTTTGCTGTATAACTCGGACCTTCTTATTGACGATCAAACACAGAAAATTCATCGAAATTAAATACAAAAGGCACAATGCCGACTTCAGTACAAGAACACTGACTATTCTTACTGTCTATGCTTTGAACCATTCCTGTGACACTAGTTATAGATTCCGATGCTTCACTTCAGGTTTACTGTATCCCTCTGACCTTCTTATTGACGATGTAACACAGAAATTGCATCGGAATTAAATACAAAAGGCACAATGCCGACTCAAGTACAAGAAGACTGGCTCTTCTTACTGTCTATGTTATGAACCATTTCGGTGACACTAGTTATAGATTCCGATGCTTAACTTCAGGTTTACTGTATCCCTCTGACCTTCTTATTGACGAAGAAACACAGATATTGCATCGGATTAAATACAAAAGGCACAATGCCGACTTAAGTACAAGAAGACTGACCCTTCTTACTGTCTATGCTTTGAACCATTCCTGTGACACTAGTTATAGATTTCGATGCTTCACTTCAGGTTTACTGTATCTCTCTGACCTTCGTATTGACGATGAAACACAGAAATTGCATCGGAATTAAATACAAAAGGCACAATGCCGACCTAAGTACAAGATAACTGACTCTTCTTACTGTCTATGTTTTGAACGATTCCTGTGACACTAGTTATAGATTCCGATGCTTCTCATCAGGTTTACTGTATCCCTCTGACCTTCGTATTGACGATGAAACACAGAAATAGCATCGGAATTAAATACAAAAGGCACAAAGCCGACTTAAGTACAAAAAGACTGACTCTTCTTACTGTCTATGTTTTGAACCATTCCTATGACACTAGTCGTAGATTCCGATGCTTCACTTCAGGTTTACTGTATCCCTCCGACCTTCTTATTAACGATGAAACACAGAAATTGCATCGGAATTAAATACAAAAGGCACAATGCCGGCTTAAGTAAAAGATAACTGACTCTTTTTACTGACTATGATTTGAACCATTCCTGTGACACTTGTTATAGATTCCGATGCTTCACTTCAGGTTTACTGTATCCCTCTGGGCTTCTTATTGACGATGAAACACAGAAATTGCATCGGAATCATATACAAAAGGCACAATGCCGTCTTAAGGACAAGAAAACTGACTATTCTTACTGTCTATGTTTTGAATCATTCCTGTGACACTAGTTATAGATTCCGATGCTTCACTCCAGGTTCACTGTATCCCTTCCACCTTTTTATTGACGAAGAAGCACAGAAATTGCATCTTAATTAAATACAAAAGGCACAAAGCCGACTTAAGTACAAAAAGACTGACTCTTCTTACTGTCTATGTTTTGAACCATTCCTGTGACACTACTTATAGATTCCGATGCTTCACTTCAGGTTTACTGTATCCCTCTGACGCTCTTATTGATTATGAAACACAGAAGTTGCATCCGAATTAAGTACAAAAGGCACAATTCCGACCCAAGTACAAGAAGACTGGCTCTTCTTACTGTCTATGTTGTGAACCATTCCTGTGACACTAGTTATAGATTCCGACGCTTCACTTAGGGTTTACTGTGTCCCTCTGACCTTCTTATTGACGAAGAAACACATAAATTGCATCGGAATTAAATACAAAACGCACAATGCCGACTCAAGTACAAGAAGACTGGCGCTTCTTACTGTCTACGTTTTGAACCATCTCTGTGACACTAGTTATAGTTTCGGATGCTTCCCTTCAGATTTACTGTATCCCTCAGACCTTCTTATTGACGAAGAGACAAAGAAATTGCACCGTAATTATATTCAAAAGACCCAATGCCGACTTAAGTACAAGATAACTGACTCTTCTTACTGTCTATGTTTAAACCATTCCTGTGACACTAGTTATAGATTCCGATGCTTCACTTCAGGTTTACTGTATTCCTGTGACCTTCTTATTGACGATGAAACACAGAAATTGCATCGGAGTTAAATACAAAAGGCACAATGCCGACTTAAGTACAAGAAAACTGACTCTTCTTACTGTCTATGTTTTGAAACATTCCTGTGACACTAGTTATAGTTTCCGATGCTTCGCTTCAGGTTTACTGTATCCCTCTGACCTTCTTATTGACGATGAAACACGTAAATTGCATCGGAATTAAATACAAAAGGCACAATGCCGACTCAAGTACAAGAAGACTGTCTCTTCTTACTAACTATGCTATGAACCATTTCTGTGACACTAGTTATAGGTTCCAATGCTTCACTTCAGGTTTACTGTATCCCTCTGACCTTCTTATTAACTATGAAACACAGAAATTGCATCGGAATTAAATACAAAAGGCACAATGCCGACTTAAGTACAAGATAACTGACTCTTCTTACTGACTATGTTTCGAACAATTCCTGTGACACTAGTTATAGATTCCGATGCTTCACTTCAGGTTTGCTATATCCCTCGAACCTTCAGGTTTGCTGTATCCCTCGTACCTTATTATTGACGATCTAACACAAAAAATTCATCGGAATTAAATACAAAAGGCACAATGCCGACTTCAGTACAAGAACACTGACTATTCTTACTGTCTATGTTTGAACCATTCCTGTGACACTAGTTACAGATTCCGATGCTTCACTTCAGGTTTACTGTATCCCTCTGACCTTCTTATTGACGATGTAACACAGAAATTGCATCGGAATTAAATACAAAAGGCACAATGCCGACTCAAGTACAAGAAGACTGACCCTTCTTACTGTCTATGTTTTTAACGATTCCTGTGACACTAGTTATAGATTCCGATGCTTCACTTCAGGTTTGCTGTATCCCTCGGACCTTCTTATTGACGATCAAACACAGAAAATTCGTCGGAATTATATACAAAAGGCACAATGCCGACTCAAGTACAAGAAGACTGACCCTTCTTACTGTCTATGGTTTGAACCATTCCTGTGACACTAGTAATAGATTCCGATGCTTCACTTCAGGATTACTGTATCCCTCTGACCTTCTTATTGACGATCAAACACAGAAAATTCATCGGAATTGAATACAAAAGGCACAAAGCCGACTCAAGTACAAGAAGACTGGCTCTTCTTACTGTCTATGATTTGAACCATTCCTGTGACACTAGTTATAGATTCCGATGCCTCACTTCAGGTTTACTGTATCCAGCTGACCTTATTGACGATGAAGCACAGAAATTGCATCGGAATTATATACAAAAGGCACAATGCTGACTTAAGTACAAGAAGACTGACTCTTCTTACTGTTTATGGTTTTAACCATTCCTGTGACACTACTTAAAGATTTCGATGCTTCACTTCAGGTTTACTGTATCCCTCTGACCTTCTTATTGACGATGAAACACAGAAATTGCATCTTAATTAAATACAAAAGGCACAATGCCGACTTCAGTACAAGAACACTAACTAATCTTACTGTCTATGGTTTGAACCATTCCTATGACACTAGTTATAGATTCCGATGCTTCATTTCAGGTTTACTGTATCCCTCTGACTTACTTATTGACGATGAAACACGTAAATTGCATAGGAATCATATACAAAAGGCACAATGCCGACTTAAGCACAAGAAGACTGACTATTCTTACTGTCTATGTTTTGAACCATTCCTGTGACACTAGTTATAGATTCCGATGCTTCACGTCAGGTTTACTGTATCGCTCTGACGTTCTTATTTACGATGAAACACAGAAATTGCATCGGAATTAAATACAAAAGGCACAATGCCGACTCAAGTACAAGAAGACTGTCTCTTCTTACTGTCTATGTTTCGAACCAATTCTGTGACACTAGTTATAGATTCCGATGCTTCACTTCAGGTTTACTGTATCCCTCTGACCTTCTTATTGGCGATGTAACACAGAAATTGCATCGGAATTAAATACAAAAGGCACAATGCCGACTCAAGTACAAGAAGACTGGCTCTTCATACTGTCTATGTTTTGAACCATTTCTATGACACTAGCTATAGATTCCGATGCTTCACTTCAGGTTTACTGTATCCCTCTGACCTTCTTATTGACGAAGAAACACAGATATTTCATCGGATTAAATACAAAAGACACAATGCCGACTTAAGTACAAGAAGACTGACCCTTCTTACTGTCTATGTTTTGAACCATTCCTGTGACACTAGTTATAGATTCCGATGCTTCACTTCAGGTTTACTGATTCCCTCTGACCTTCGTATTGACGATGAAACACAGAAATTGCATCGGAATTAAATACAAAAGGCACAGTGCCGACTTAAGTACAAGAAGACTGACTCTTCTTACTGTCTATGTTTTGAAAAATTTTGTGACACTAGTTATAGATTCCGTATGCTTCACTTCAGGTTTGCAGTATCCCTGTGAGCTTCTTATTGACGATGAAACACAGAAATGGCATCAGAATTATATACAAAAGGCACAATGCCGACTTAAGTACAAGAGGACTGACTCTTCTTACTGCCTATGTTTTGAACCATTCCTGTGACACTAGTTATAGATTCCGATGCTTCACTTCAGGGTTTCTGTATCCCTTTCACCTTCTTATTGATGATGAAACACAGAAATTGCATCTTAATTAAATACAAAAGGCACAATGCCGACTTAAGTACAAGAACACTGTCACTTCTTACTGTCTATGGTTTAAACCATTCCTGTGACACTAGTAATAGATTCCGATGCTTCACTTCAGGTTTACTGTATCCCTCTGACCTTCTTATTGACGATCAAACACAGAAAATTCATCGGAATTAAATACAAAAGGCACAATGCCGGCTCAAGTACAAGAAGACTGGCTCTTCTTACTGTCTATGTTTTGAACCATTCCTGTGACGCTAGTTATAGATTCCGATGCTTCACTTCAGGTTTACTGTATCCAGCTGACCTTCTTATTGACGATGAAGCACTGAAATTGCAACGGAATAATATACAAAAGGCACAATGCCGACTTAAGTACAAGAAGATTGACTCTTCTTACTGTCTATGTTTTGAACCATTCCTGTGACACTTGTTAAAGGTTTCGATGCTTCACTTCAGGTTCACAGTATCCCTCTGACCTTCTTATTGACGATGAAACACAGAAATTGCATCTTAATTAAATACAAAAAGCACAATGCTGACTTCGTGACAAGAACATTAACCCATCTTACTGTCTATGGTTTGAACCATTCCTGTGACACTAGTTAAAGTTTTCGATGCTTCACTTCAGGTTTACTGTATCCCTCTAACCTTCCTATTGACGAAGAAACACAGATATTGCATCGGAATTAAATACAAAAGGCAAAATGTCGACTTAAGTACACGAAGACTGACCCTTCTTACTGTCTATGTTTTGAACCAATCCTGTGACACTAGTTATAAATTCCGATGCTTCACTTCAGGTTTACTGTATCCCTCTGACCTTATTGACGATGAAACACAGAAATTGCATCGGAATTAAATACAGAAGGCACAATGCCAACCTAAGTACAAGAAAACTGACTCTTCTTACTGTTTATGTTTTGAACCATTCCTGTGACACTAGTTATAGATTCCGTTGCTTCATTTCAGGTTTTTTGTATCCCTGTGACCTTCTTATTGACGATGAAACGCAGAAATTGCATCGGAATTAAATACAAAAGGCACAATGCCGACTTACGTACAAGAAAACTGACTCTTCTTACTGTCCATGATTTGAACCGTTGCTGTTACACTAGTAATACATTTTGATGCTTCACTTCAGGTTTACTGTATCCCTCTGACCTACTTATTGACGATGAAACACGTAAATAGCATCGGAATTAAATACAAAAGGCACATTGCCGACTTAAGCACAAGAAGACTGACTCTTCTTACTGTCTATGTTTTGAACCATTCCTGTAACACTAGTTATAGATTCCGATGCTTCACGTCAGGTTTACTGTATCCCTCTGACGTTCTTATTGACGATGAAACACAGAAATTGCATCGGAATTAAATACAAATGGCACAATGCCGACTCAAGTACAAGAAGACTGTCTCTTCTTACTGTCTATGTTTTGAACCATTCTGTGACACTAGTTATAGATTCCGATGCTTCACTTCAGGTTTACTGTATCCCTCTGACGTTCTTATTGACGATGAAACACAGAAATTGCATCGGAATTAAATACAAAAGGCACACTGCCGACCTAAGTACAAGAAAACTGACTCTTCTTACTGTTTATGTTTTGAACCATTCCTGTGACACTAGTTATAGAATCTGTTGCTTCATTTCAAGTTTACTGTATCCCTGTGACCTTCTTATTGACGATGAAACACTGAAATTGCATTGGAATTAAATACAAAAGGCACAATGCCGACATAAGTACAAGAAAACTGACTCTTCTTACTGTCTATGTTTTGAACCATTCCTGTGACACTAGTTAAAGATTCCGATGCTTCACTTCAGGATTACTGTATCCCTTTCACCTTCTTATTGACGATGAAACACAGAAATTGCATCTTAATTAAATACAAAAGGCACAATGCCGACTAAAGTACAAGAACACTGACTCTTCTTACTGTCTACGCTTTGAATAATTCCTGTGACACTAGTTAAAGATTCCGATGCTTCACTTCAGGTTTACTGTATCCCTCTGACCTTCTTATTGACGATCAAACACAGAAAATTCATCGGAATTAAATACAAAAGGCACAATGCCGGCTCAAGTACAAGAAGACCGGCTCTTCTTACTGTTTATGTTTTGAACCATTCCTGTGACACTAGTTATAGATTCCGATGCTTCACTTCAGGTTTACTGTATCCAGCTGACCTTCTTATTGACGATGAAGCACAGAAATTGCATCGGAATTATATACAAAAGGCACAATGCCGACTTAAGTACAAGAAGACTGACTCTTCTTACTGTCTATGTTTTGAACCATTCCTGTGACACTAGTTAAAGATTCCGATGCTTCTCTTCAGGTTTACTGTATCCCTCTGACCTTCTTATTGACGATGAAACACAGAAATTGCATCTTAATTAAATACAAAAGGCACAATGCCGGCTTCAGTACAAGAACACTAACTCATCTTACTGTCTATGGTTTGAACCATTCCTGTGACGCTAGTTATAGATTCCGATGCTTCACTTCAGTTTTACTGTATCCCTCTGACCTACTTATTGACGATGAAACACGTAAATTGCATCGGAATTAAATACAAAAGGCACAATGCGGACTTAAGCACAAGAAGACTGACTCTTTTTACTGTCTATGTTTTGAACCATTCCTGTGACACTAGGTATAGATTCCGATGCTTCACTTCAGGGTTTCTGTATCCCTTTCACCTTATTGATGATGAAACACAGAAATTGCACCTTAATTAAATACAAAAGGCACAATGCCGACTTAAGTACAAGAACACTGACTCTCTTACTGTCTATGGTTTGAACCATTCCTGTGACACTAGTAATAGATTCCGATGCTACACTTCAGGTTTACTGTATCCCTCTGACCTTCTTATTGACGATCAAACACAGAAAATTCATCGGAATTAAATACAAAAGGCACAATGCCGGCTCAAGTACAAGAAGACTGGCTCTTCTTACTGTTTATGTTTTGAACCATTCCTTTGACACTAGTTATAGATTCCGATGCTTCATTTCAGGTTTTCTGTATCCCTGTGACCTTCTTATTGACGATGAAACACAGAAATTGCATCGGAATTAAATACAAAAGGCACAATGCCGACTTAAGTACAAGGGAACTGACACTTCTTACTGTCCATGATTTGAACCATTGCTGTTACACTAGTTATAGATTCCGATGCTTCACTTCAGGTTTACTGTATCCCTCTGACCTTGTTATTGACGATGAAACACGTAATTGCATCGGAATTGAATACAAAAGGCACAATGCCGACTCAAGTACAAGAAGACTGTCTCTTCTTACTCTCTATGTTTCGAACCAATTCTGTGACACTAGTTATAGATTCCGATGCTTCACTTCAGGTTTACTGTATCCCTCTGACCTTCTTATTGGCGATGTAACACAGAAATTGCATCGGAATTAAATACAAAAGGCACAATGCCGACTCAAGTACAAGAAGACTGGCTCTTCATACTGTCTATGTTTTGAACCATTTCTATGACACTAGTTATAGATTCCGATGCTTCACTGCAGGTTTACTGTATCCCTCTGACCTTCTTATTGACGAAGAAACACAGATATTTCATCGGATTAAATACAAAAGGCACAATGCCGACTTAAGTACAAGAAGACTGACCCTTCTTACTGTCTATGTTTTGAACCATTCCTGTGACACTAGTTATAGATTCCGATGCTTCACTTCAGGTTTACTGTATCCCTCTGACCTTCGTATTGACGATGAAACACAGAAATTGCATCGGAATTAAATACAAAAGGCACAATGCCGACTTAAGTACAAGAAGACTGACTCTTCTTACTGTCTATGATTTGAAAAATTTTGTGACACTAGTTATAGATTCCGTATGCTTCACTTCAGGTTTGCAGTATCCCTGTGAGCTTCTTATTGACGATGAAACACAGAAATGGCATCAGAATTATAAACAAAAGGCACAATTCCGACTTAAGTACAAGAGGACTGACTCTTCTTACTGCCTATGTTTTGAACCATTCCTGTGACACTAGTTATAGATTCCGACGCTTCACTTCAGGGTTTCTGTATCCCTTTCACCTTCTTATTGATGATGAAACACAGAAATTGCATCTTAATTAAATACAAAAGGCACAATGCCGACTTAAGTACAAGAACACTGACTCTCTTACTGTCTATGGTTTGAACCATTCCTGTGACACTAGTAATAGATTCCGATGCTTCACTTCAGGTTTACTGTATCCAGCTGACCTTCTTATTGACGATGAAGCACAGAAATTGCATCGGAATTATATACAAAAGGCACAATGCCGACTTAAGTAAAAGAAGACTGACTCTTCTTACTGTCTATGTTTTGAACCATTCCTGTGACACTAGTTAAAGTTTCCGATGCTTCACTTCAGGTTTACTGTATCCCTCTGACCTTCTTATTGACGATGAAACACAGAAATTGCATCTTAATTAAATACAAAAGGCACAATGCCGACTTCAGTACAAGAACACTAACTCATCTTACTGTCTATGGTTTGAACCATTCCTGTGACGCTAGTTATAGATTCCGATGCTTCACTTCAGGTTACTGTATCCCTCTGACCTACTTATTGACGATGAAACACGTAAATTGCATCGGAATTAAATACAAAAGGCACAATGCGGACTTAAGCACAAGAAGACTGACTCTTTTTACTGTCTATGTTTTGAACCATTCCTGTGACACTTGTTATAGATTCCGATGCTTCACTTCAGGGTTTCTGTATCCCTTTCACCTTATTGATGATGAAACACAGAATTTGCACCTTAATTAAATACAAAAGGCACAATGCCGACTTAAGTACAAGAACACTGACTCTCTTACTGTCTATGGTTTGAACCATTCCTGTGACACTAGTAATAGATTCCGATGCTTCACTTCAGGTTTACTGTATCCCTCTGACCTTCTTATTGACGATCAAACACAGAAAATTCATCGGAATTAAATACAAAAGGCACAATGCCGGCTCAAGTACAAGAAGACTGGCTCTTCTTACTGTTTATGTTTTGAACCATTCCTTTGACACTAGTTATAGATTCCGATGCTTCATTTCAGGTTTTCTGTATCCCTGTGACCTTCTTATTGACGATGAAACACAGAAATTGCATCGGAATTAAATACAAAAGGCACAATGCCGACTTAAGTACAAGAGAACTGACACTTCTTACTGTCCATGATTTGAACCATTGCTGTTACACTAGTTATAGATTCCGATGCTTCACTTCAGGTTTACTGTATCCCTCTGACCTTGTTATTGACGATGAAACACGTAATTGCATCGGAATTAAATACAAAAGGAACAATGCCGACTTCAGTACAATAACACTAACTCATCTTACTGTCTATGGTTTGAACCATTCCTGTGACACTAGTTATAGATTCCGATGCTTCACTTCAGGTTTACTGTATCCCTCTGACCTACTTATTGACGATGAAACACGTAAATAGCATCGGAATTAAATACAAAAGGCACAATGCCGACTTAAGCACAAGAAGACTGGCTCTTCTTACTGTCTATGCTTTGAACCATTCCTGTGACACTAGTTATAGATTCCGATGCTTCACGTCAGGTTTACGGTATCCCTCTGCCGTTCTTATTGACGATGAAACACAGACATTGCATCGGAATTAAATACAAAAGGCACAATGCCGACTCAAGTACAAGAAGACTGTCTCTTCTTACTGTCTATGTTTTGAACCAATTCTGTGACACTAGTTGTAGATTCCGATGCTTCACTTCAGGTTTACTGTATCCCTATTACCTTCTTATTGACTAAGAAACACAGATATTGCATCGGAATTAAATACAAAAGGCACAATGCCGACTTAAGTACAAGAAGACTGACCCTTCTTACAGTCTATGTTTTGATCCAATCCTGTGACACTAGTTATAAATTCCGATGCTTCACTTCATGTTTACTGTATCCTTCTGACCTTCTTATTGACGATGAAGCTCAGAAATTGCATCGGAATTAAATACAAAAGGCACAATGCCGACCTAAGTACAAAAAAACTGACTCTTCTTACTGTTTATGTTTTGAACCATTCCTGTGACACTAGTTACAGATTCCGATGCTTCATTTCAGGTTTACTGTATCCCTCTGACCTTCTTATTGACGATGAAACACAGAAATTGCATCGGAATTAAATAGAAGATGCACAATCCCTACTCAAGTACAAGAAGACTGGCTCTTCTTACTGTCTATGTTTTGATTCATTTCTGTGACAGTAGTTATAGATTCCGATGCTTCACTTCAGGTTTACTGTATCCCTTTCACCTTCTTATTGACGATGAAACACAGAAATTGCATCTTAAATAAATACAAAAGGCACAATGCCGACTTAAGTACAACAACACTGACTCTTCTTACTGTCCATGTTTGAACCATTCCTGTGACACTAGTTATAGATTCCGATGCTTCACTTCAGATTTACTGTATCCCTCTGACCTACTTGTTGACGATGAAACACAGAAATTGCATCTTAATTAAATACAAAAGGCACAATGCCGACTTCAGTACAAAAACACTAACTCATCTTACTGTCTATGGTTTGAACCATTCCTGTGACATTAGTTATAGATTCCGATGCTTCACTTCAGGTTTACTGTATCCTTCTGACCTTCTTATTGACGATGAAGCTCAGAAATTGCATCGGAATTAAATACAAAAGGCACAATGCCGACCTAAGTACAAAAAAACTGACTCTTCTTACTGTTTATGTTTTGAACCATTCCTGTGACACTAGTTACAGATTCCGATGCTTCATTTCAGGTTTACTGTATCCCTCTGACCTTCTTATTGACGATGAAACACAGAAATTGCATCGGAATTAAATAGAAGATGCACAATCCCTACTCAAGTACAAGAAGACTGGCTCTTCTTACTGTCTATGTTTTGATTCATTTCTGTGACAGTAGTTATAGATTCCAATGCTTCACTTCAGGTTTACTGTATCCCTTTCACCTTCTTATTGACGATGAAACACAGAAATTGCATCTTAAATAAATACAAAAGGCACAATGCCGACCTAAGTACAAAAAAACTGACTCTTCTTACTGTTTATGTTTTGAACCATTCCTGAGACACTAGTTACAGATTCCGATGTTTCATTTCAAGTTTACCTTATCCCTGTGACCTTCTTATTGACGATGAAACACAGAAATTGCATTGGAATTAAATACAAAAGGCACAATGCCGACTTAAGTACAAGAAAACTGACTCTTCTTACTGTCCATGATTTGAACCATTGCTGTTACACTAGTTATATATTCCGATGCTTCACTTCAGTTTTACTGCATCCCTCTGACCTTCATAATGACGATGAAACACGTAAATTGCATCGGAATTAAATACAAAAGGCACAATGCCGACTTATGTCAAGAAGACTGACTCTTCTTACTGTCTATGTTTGAACCATTCCTGTGACACTAGTTATAGATTCCGATGCTTCACTTCAGGTTTACTGTATCCCTCTGACCACCTTATTGACGATGAAACACAGAAATTGCATCGGAATTAAATAGAAGAGGCACAATCCCTACTCAAGTACAAGAAGACTGGCTCTTCTTACTGTCTATGTTTTGATTCATTTCTGTGACACTAGTTATAGATTCCGATGCTTCACTTCAGGTTTACTGTGTCCCTTTCACCTTCTTATTGACGATGAAACACAGAAATTGCATCTTAAATAAATACAAAAAGCACAATGCCGACTTAAGTACAAGAACACTGAATCTTCTTACTGTCTATGTTTGAACCATTCCTGTGACACTAGTTATAGATTCCGATGCTTCACTTCAGATTTACTGTATCCCTCTGACCTACTTGTTGACGATGAAACACAGAAATTGCATCTTAATTGAATACAAAAGGCACAATGCCGACTTAAGTACAAGAACACTGAATCTTCTTACTGTCCATGGTTCGAACCATTCCTGTGACACTAGTTATAGATTCCGATGCTTCACTTCAGGTTTACTGTATCCCTCTGACCTTCTTATTGACGATCAAACACAGAAAATTCATCAGAATTAAATACAAAATGCACAGAGCCGACCCAAGTACAAGAAGACCGGCTCTTCTTACTGTCTATGTTTTGAACCATTCCTGTGACACTAGTTATAGATTCCGATGCTTCACTTCAGGTTTACTGTATCCCTCTGACCTTCTTATTGACGATGAAACACGTAAATTGCATCGGAATTAAATACAAAAGGCACAATGCCGACTCAAGTACAAGACGACTGGCTCTTCTTACTGTCTATGTTTTGAACCATTTCTGTGACACTAGTTATAGACTCCGATGCTTCACTTCAGGTTTACTGTATCCCTCTGACCTTCGTAATGACGAAGAAACACAGATATTGCATCGGAATTAAATACAAAAGGCACAATGCCGACTTAAGTACAAGGAGACTGACCCTTCTTATTGTCTATGTTTTGAACGATTCCTGTGACACTAGTTATAGATTCCGATGCTTCACTTCAGGTTTACTGTATTCCTCTGACCTTCGTATTGACGATGAAACACAGAAATTGCATCGGAATTAAATACAAAAGGCACAATGCCGACTTAAGTACAAGATAACTGACTCTTCTTACTGACTATGTTTTGAACCATTCCTGTGACACTAGTTATAGATTCCGATGCTTCACTTCAGGTTTACTGTATCTCTCTGACCTTCTTATTGACGATGTAACACAGAAATTGCATCGGAATTAAGTACAAAAGGCACAATGGCGACTTAAGTACAAGATGACTGACTCTTCCTACTGTCTATGTTTTGAACCATTCCTGTGACACTAGTTATAGATTCCGATGCTTCACTTCACGTTTACTGTATCCCTCTGACCTTCTTATTGACGATGAAACACAGATATTTCATCGGATTAAATACAAAAGGCACAATGCCGTCTTAAGTACTAGAAGACTGACAATTCTTACTGTCTATGCTTTGAACCATTCCTGTGACACTAGTTATAGATTCCGATGCTTCACTTCAGGTTTACTGTATCCCTCTGACCTTCGTATTGACGATGAAACACAGAAATTGCATCGGAATTAAATACAAAAGGCACAATGCCGACTTAAGTACAAAAAGACTGACTCTTCTTACTGTCTATGTTTTGAAAAATTCCTGTGACACTAGTTATAGATTCCGTATGCTTCACTTCAGGTTTACTGTATCATTGTGAGCTTCTTATTGACGATGAAACATAGAAATTGCATCAGAATTATATACAAAAGGCACAATGCCGACTTAAGTACAAGAGGACTGACTCTTCTTACTGTGTATGTTTTGAACCATTCCTGTGACACTAGTTATAGATTCCGGTGCTTCACTTCAGGGTTTCTGTATCCCTTTCACCTTCTTATTGATGATGAAACACAGAAATTGCATCTTAATTAAATACAAAAGGCACAATGCCGACTTAAGTACAAGAACACTGACTCTTCTTACTGTCTATGGTTTGAACCATTCCTGTGACACTAGTAATAGATTCCGATGCTTCACTTCAGGTTTACTGTATCCCTCTAACCTTCTTATTGACGATGAAACACAGAAATTGCATCTGAATTAAATACAAAAGGCACAATGCCGACCTAAGACAAGAAAACTGACTCTTCTTACTGTCTATGTTTTGAACCATTCCTGTGACACTAGTTATAGATTCCGATGCTTCACTTTAGGTTTACTGTATCCCTTTGACCTTCTTATTGACGATGAAACACGTAAATTGCATCGGAATTAAATACAAAAGGCACAATGCCGACTCAAGTACAAGAAGACTGGCTCTTCTTACTGTCTATGCTTTGAACCATTTCTGTGACACAAGTTATAGATTCCGATGCTTCACTTCAGGTTTACTGTATCCCTGTGACCTTCTTAATGACGAAGAAACACAGATATTGCATCGGAATGAAATAGAAAAGGCACAATGCCGACTTAAGTACAAGAAGACTGACCCTTCTTATTGTCTATGTTTTGAACGATTCCTGTGACACTAGTTATAGATTCCGATGCTTCACTTCAGGTTTACTGTATCCCTCTGACCTTCGTATTGACGATGAAACACAGAAATTGCATCGGAATTAAATACAAAAGGCACAATGCCGACTTAAGTACAAGATAACTGACTCTTCTTACTGACTATGTTTTGAACCATTCCTGTGACACTAGTTATAGATTCCGATGCTTCACTTCGGGTTTGCTGTATTCCTCGGACCTTCAGGTTTGCTGTATCCCTTGGACCTTCTTATTGACGATCAAACACAGAAAATTCATCGGAATTAAATACAAAAGGCACAATGCCGACTTCAGTACAAGAACACTTACTATTCCTACGGTCTATGTTTTGAACCATTCCTGTGACACTAGTTATAGATTCCGATGCTTCACTTCAGGTTTACTGTATCCCTCTGACCTTCTTATTGACGATGTAACACAGAAATTGCATCGGAATTAAATACAAAAGGCACAATGCCGACTCAAGTACAAGAAGACTGGCTCTTTCTACTGTCTATGTTTTGAACCATTTCTGTGACACTAGTTATAGATTCCCATGCTTAACTTCAGGTTTACTGTATCCCTCTGACATTCTTATTGACGAAGAACCACAGATACTGCATCGGATTAAATACAAAAGGCACAATGCCGACTTAAGTACAAGAAGAATGACCTTTCTTACTGTCTATGTTTTGAACCATTCCTGTGACACTAGTTACAGATTCCGATGCTTCACTTCAGGTTCACTGTATCTCTCTGACCTTCGTATCGACGATGAAACACAGAAGTTGCATCTTAAATAAATACAAAAGGCACAATGCCGACTTAAGTACACGAACACTGACTCTTCTTACTGTCTATGGTTTGAACCATTCCTGTGACACTAGTAATAGATTCCGATGCTTCACTTCAGGTTTACTGTATCCCTCTGACCTTCTTATTGACGATCAAACACAGAAAATTCATCGGAATTAAATACAAAAGGCACAATGCCGACTTAAGTACACGAACACTGGCTCTTCTTACTGTCTATGTTTTGAACCATTTGTGTGACACTAGTTATAGATTCCGATGCTTCACTTCAGGTTTACTGTATCCCTCTGACCTTTTTATTGACGAAGAAGCACAGATATTGCATCGAATTAAATACAAAAGGCACAATGCTGACTTAAGTACAAGAAGACTGACCCTTCTCACTGTCTATGTTTGAACCATTCCTGTGACACTAGTTATAGATTCCGATGCTTCACTTCAGGTTTACTGTATCCCTCTGACCTTCGTATTGACGATGAAACACAGAAATTGAATCGGAATTAAATACAAAACGCACAATGCCGACTTAAGTACAAAAAGACTGACTCTTCTTACTGTCTATGTTTTGAAAAATTCCTGTGACAATAGTTATAGATTCCGTATGCTTCACTTCAGGTTTACTGTATCCCTGTGAGCTTCTTATTGACGATGAAACACAGAAATTGCATCAGAATTATATACAAAAGGCACAATGCCGACTTAAGTACAAGAGGACTGACTCTTCTTACTGTCTATGTTTTGAACCATTCCTGTGACACTAGTTATAGATTCCGGTGCTTCACTTCAGGGATTCTGTATCCCTTTCACCTTCTTATTGATGATGAAACACAGAAATTGCATCTTAATTAAATACAATAGGCACAATGCCGACTTAAGTACAAGAACACTGACTCTTCTTACTGTCTATGGTTTGATCCATTCCTTTGACCCTAGTAATAGATTCTGATACTTCACGTCAGGTTTACTGTATCTCTCTGATCTTCTTATTGACGATCAAACACAGAAAAATCATCGGAATTAAATACAAAATGCACAATGCCAGCTCAAGTACAAGAAGACTGGCTCTTCTTACAGTCTATGTTTTGAACCATTCCTGTGACACTAGTTATAGATTCCGATGCTTCACTTCAGGTTTACTGTATCCCTGTGACCTTCTTATTGACGATGAAACACAGAAATTGCATCGGAATTAAATACAAAAGGCACAATGCCGACATAAGTACAAGAAAACTGACTCTTCTTACTGTCTATGTTTTGAACCATTCCTGTGACACTAGTTAAAGATTCCGATGCTTCACTTCAGGTTTACTGTACCCCTTTCACCTTCTTATTGACGATGAAACACAGAAATTGCACCTTAATTAAATACAAAAGGCACAATGCCGACTAAAGTACAAGAACACTGACTCTTCTTACTGTCTATGGTTTGAACCATTCCTGTGACACTAGTAATAGATTCCGATGCTTCACTTCAGGTTACTGTATCCAGCTGACCTTCTTATTGACGATGAAGCACAGAAATTGCATCGGAATTATATACAAAAGGCACAATGCCGACTTAAGTACAAGAAGACTGACTCTTCTTAATGTCTATGTTTTGAAACATTCCTGTGACACTAGTTAAAGATTCCGATGCTTCACTTCAGGTTTACTGTATCCCTCTGACCTTCTTATTGACGATGAAACACAGAAATTGCATCTTAATTAAATACAAAAGGCACAATGCCGACTTCAGTACAAGAACACTAACTCATCTTACTGTCTATGGTTTGAACCATTCCTGTGACACTAGTTATAGATTCCGATGCTTCACTTCAGGTTTACTGTATCCCTCTGACCTACTTATTGACGATGAAACACGTAAATTGCATCGGAATTAAATACAAAAGGCACAATGCGGACTTAAGCACAAGAAGACTGACTCTTCTTACTGTCTATGTTTTGAACCATTCCTGTGACACTAGTTATGGATTCCGATGCTTCACTTCAGGTTTACTGTATCACTCTGACCTACTTATTGACGATGAAACACTTAAATTGCATCGGAAATAAATACAAAGGGCACAATGCGGACTTAAGCACAAGAAGACTGACTCTTCTTACTGTCTATGTTTTGAACCATTACTGTGACACTAGTTATAGATTCCGATGCTTCACTTCAGGTTTACTGTATCCCTCTGACCTTCGTATTGACGATGAAACACAGAAATTGCATCGGAATTAAATACAAAAGGCACAATGCCGACTTAAGTACAAGATAACTTACTCTTCTTACTGACTATGTTTTGAACCATACCTGTGACACTAGTTATAGATTCCGATGCTTCACTTCAGGTTTGCGGTATCCCTCGGACCTTCAGGTTTGCTGTATCCCTCGGATCTTCTTATTGACGATCAAACACAGAAAATTCATCGGAATTAAATACAAAAGGCACAATGCCGACTTTAGTACAAGAAGACTGACTATTCTTACGGTCTATGTTTGAACCATTCCTGTGACACTAGTTATAGATTCCGATGCTTCACTTCAGGTTTACTGTATCCCTCTGACTTTCTTATTGACGATGTAACACAGAAATTGCATCGGAATTAAATACAAAATGCACAATGCCGACTCAAGTACAAGAAGAAAGGCTCTTCTTACTGTCTATGTTTTGAACCATTTCTGTGACACTAGTTATAGGTTCCCATGCTTAACTTCAGGTTTAGTGTATCCCTCTGACATTCTTATTGACGAAGAAACACAGATATTGCATCGGATTAAATACAAAAGGCACAATGGCGACTTAAGTACAAGAAGACTGACCTTTCTTACTGTCTATGTCTTGAACCATTCCTGTGACACTAGTTATAGATTCCGATGCTTCACTTCAGGTTTACTGTATCTCTCTGACCTTCGTATTGACGATGAAAGACAGAAATTGCATCGGAATTAAATACTAAAGGCACAATGGCGAATTAAGTACAAGATGACTGACTCTTCTTACTGTCTATGTTTTCTACCAATCCTGTGACACTACTTATTGATTCCGATGCTTCACGTCAGGTTTAATGTATCCCTCTGACCTTATTATTGACGATGAAAAACAAAAATTGCATCTTAATTAAATACAAAAGGCACAATGCCGACTTCAGTACAAGAACACTGACTCTTCTTACTGTCTACGGTTTGAACCATTCCTGTGACACTAGTAATAGATTCCGATGCTTCACTTCAGGCTTACTGTATCCCTCTGACCTTCTTATTGACGATGAAACACGTAAATTGCAGCGGAATTAAATACAAAAGGCACAATGCCGACTCAAGTACAAGAAGACTGGCTCTTCTTACTGTCTATGCTTTGAACCATTTCTGTGACACAAGTTATAGATTCCGATGCTTCACTTCAGGTTTACTGTATCCCTGTGACCTTCTTAATGACGAAGAAACACAGATATTGCATCGGAATTAAATACAAAAGGCACAATGCCGACTTAAGTACAAGAAGACTGACCCTTCTTATTGTCTATGTTTTGAACGATTCCTGTGACACTAGTTATAGATTCCGATGCTTCACTTCAGGTTTACTGTATCCCTCTGACCTTCGTATTGACGATGAAACACAGAAATTGCATCGGAATTAAATACAAAAGGCACAATGCCGACTTAAGTACAAGATAACTGACTCTTCTTACTGACTATGTTTTGAACCATTCCTGTGACACTAGTTATAGATTCCGATGCTTCACTTCGGGTTTGCTGTATCCCTCGGACCTTCAGGTTTGCTGTATCCCTTGGACCTTCTTATTGACGATCAAACACAGAAAATTCATCGGAATTAAATACAAAAGGCCCAATGCCGACTTCAGTACAAGAACACTTACTATTCCTACGGTCTATGTTTTGAACCATTCCTGTGACACTAGTTATAGATTCCGATGCTTCACTTCAGGTTTACTGTATCCCTCTGACCTTCTTATTGACGATGTAACACAGAAATTGCATCGGAATTAAATACAAAAGGCACAATGCCGACTCAAGTACAAGAAGACTGGCTCTTTCTACTGTCTATGTTTTGAACCATTTCTGTGACACTAGTTATAGATTCCCATGCTTAAATTCAGGTTTACTGTATCCCTCTGACATTCTTATTGACGAAGAACCACAGATACTGCATCGGATTAAATACAAAATGCACAATGCCGACTTAAGTACAAGAAGAATGACATTTCTTACTGTCTATGTTTTGAACCATTCCTGTGACACTAGTTACAGATTCCGATGCTTCACTTCAGGTTCACGGTATCTCTCTGACCTTCGTATCGACGATGAAACACAGAAGTTGCATCTTAAATAAATACAAAAGGCACAATGCCGACTTAAGTACACGAACACTGACTCTTCTTACTGTCTATGGTTTGAACCATTCCTGTGACACTAGTAATAGATTCCGATGCTTCACTTCAGGTTAACTGTATCCCTCTGACCTTCTTATTGACGATCAAACACAGAAAATTCATCGGAATTAAATACAAAAGGCACAATGCCGACTCAAGTACAAGAAGACTGGCTCTTCTTACTGTCTATGTTTTGAACCATTTCTGTGACACTAGTTATAGATTCCGATGCTTCACTTCAGGTTTACTGTATCCCTCTGACCTTTTTATTGACGAAGGAACACAGATATTGCATCGAATTAAATACAAAAGGCACAATGCTGACTTAAGTACAAGAAGACTGACCCTTCTCACTGTCTATGTTTTGAACCATTCCTGTGACACTAGTTATAGATTCCGATGCTTCTCTTCAGGTTTACTGTATCCCTCTGACCTTCGTATTGACGATGAAACACAGAAATTGAATCGGAATTAAATACAAAACGCACAATGCCGACTTAAGTACAAAAAGACTGACTCTTCTTACTGTCTATGTTTTGAAAAATTCCTGTGACAATAGTTATAGATTCCGTATGCTTCACTTCAGGTTTACTGTATCCCTGTGAGCTTCTTATTGACGATGAAACACAGAAATTGCATCAGAATTATATACAAAAGGCACAATGCCGACTTAAGTACAAGAGGACTGACTCTTCTTACTGTCTATGTTTTGAACCATTCCTGTGACACTAGTTATAGATTCCGGTGCTTCACTTCAGGGATTCTGTATCCCTTTCACCTTCTTATTGATGATGAAACACAGAAATTGCACCTTAATTAAATACAAAAGGCACAATGCCGACTAAAGTACAAGAACACTGACTCTTCTTACTGTCTATGGTTTGAACCATTCCTGTGACACTAGTAATAGATTCCGATGCTTCACTTCAGGTTACTGTATCCAGCTGACCTTCTTATTGACGATGAAGCACAGAAATTGCATCGGAATTATATACAAAAGGCACAATGTCGACTTAAGTACAAGAAGACTGACTCTTCTTAATGTCTATGTTTTGAAACATTCCTGTGACACTAGTTAAAGATACCGATGCTTCACTTCAGGTTTACTGTATCCCTCTGACCTTCTTATTGACGATGAAACACAGAAATTGCATCTTAATTAAATACAAAAGGCACAATGCCGACTTCAGTACAAGAACACTAACTCATCTTACTGTCTATGGTTTGAACCATTCCTGTGACACTAGTTATAAATTCCGATGCTTCACTTCAGGTTTACTGTATCCCTCTGACCTACTTATTGACGATGAAACACGTAAATTGCATCGGAATTAAATACAAAAGGCACAATGCGGACTTAAGCACAAGAAGACTGACTCTTCTTACTGTCTATGTTTTGAACCATTCCTGTGACACTAGTTATGGATTCCGATGCTTCACTTCAGGTTTACTGTATCACTCTGACCTACTTATTGACGATGAAACACTTAAATTGCATCGGAAATAAATTCAAAGGGCACAATGCGGACTTAAGCACAAGAAGACTGACTCTTCTTACTGTCTATGTTTTGAACCATTACTGTGACACTAGTTATAGATTCCGATGCTTCACTTCAGGTTTACTGTATCCCTCTGACCATCGTATTGACGATGAAACACAGAAATTGCTTCGGAATTAAATACAAAAGGCACAATGCCGACTTAAGTACAAGATAACTTACTCTTCTTACTGACTATGTTTTGAACGATACCTGTGACACTAGTTATAGATTCCGATGCTTCACTTCAGGTTTGCGGTATCCCTCGGACCTTCAGGTTTGCTGTATCCCTCGGATCTTCTTATTGACGATCAAACACAGAAAATTCATCGGAATTAAATACAAAAGGCACAATGCCGACTTTAGTACAAGAAGACTGACTATTCTTACGGTCTATGTTTGGACCATTCCTGTGACACTAGTTATAGATTCCGATGCTTCACTTCAGGTTTACTGTATCCCTCTGACTTTCTTATTGACGATGTAACACAGAAATTGCATCGGAATTAAATACAAAATGCACAATGCCGACTCAAGTACAAGAAGAAAGGCTCTTCTTACTGTCTATGTTTTGAACCATTTCTGTGACACTAGTTATAGGTTCCCATGCTTAACTTCAGGTTTAGTGTATCCCTCTGACATTCTTATTGACGAAGAAACACAGATATTGCATCGGATTAAATTCAAAAGGCACAATGGCGACTTAAGTACAAGAAGACTGACCTTTCTTACTGTCTATGTTTTGAACCATTCCTGTGACACTAGTTATAGATTCCGATGCTTCACTTCAGGTTTACTGTATCTCTCTGACCTTCGTATTGACGATGAAAGACAGAAATTGCATCGGAATTAAATACTAAAGGCACAATGGCGAATTAAGTACAAGATGACTGACTCTTCTTACTGTCTATGTTTTGAACCAATCCTGTGACACTACTTATTGATTCCGATGCTTCACGTCAGGTTTAATGTATCCCTCTGACCTTATTATTGACGATGAAAAACAAAAATTGCATCTTAATTAAATACAAAAGGCACAATGCCGACTTCAGTACAAGAACACTGACTCTTCTTACTGTCTACGGTTTGAACCATTCCTGTGACACTAGTAATAGATTCCGATGCTTCACTTCAGGCTTACTGTATCCCTCTGACCTTCTTATTGACGATCAAACACAGAAAATTCATCGGAATTAAATACAAAAGGCACAATGCCGACTCAAGTACAAGAAGACTGGCTCCTCTTACTGTCTATGATTTGAACCATTCCTGTGACACTAGTTATAGATTCCGATGCTTCACTTCAGGTTTACTGTATCCAGCTGACCTTATTGACGATGAAGCACAGAAATTGCATCGGAATTATATACAAAAGGCACAATGCTGACTTAAGTACAAGAAGACTGACTCTTCTTACTGTCTATGTTTTGAACCATTCCTGTGACACTAGTTAAAGATTTCGATGCTTCACTTCAGGTTTACATTATCCCTCTGACCTTCTTATTGACGATGAAACACAGAAATTGCATCTTAATTAAATACAAAAGGCACAATGCCGACTTCAGTACAAGAACACTGACTCTTCTTACTGTCTACGGTTTGAACCATTCCTGTGACACCAGTTATAGATTCCGATGCTTCACTTCAGGGTTACTGTATCCCTCTGACCTTCTTATTGACGATGAAACACAGAAATTGCATCGGATTTAAATAGAAGAGGCACAATCCCTACTCAAGTACAAGAAGACTGGCTCTTCTTACTGTCTATGCTTTGATTCATTTCTGTGACACTAGTTATATATTCCGATGCTTCACTTCAGGTTTACTGTATCCCTTTCACCTTCTTATTGACGATGAAACACAGAAATTGCATCGGAATTAAATACAAAAAGCACAATGCCGACTCAAGTACAAGAAGACTTTCTCTTCTTACTGTCTATGTTTTGAACCAATTCTGTGAGACAGTTATAGATTCCGATGCTTCACTTCAGGTTTACTGTATCCCTCTGACCTTCCTATTGACGAAGAAACACAGATATTGCATCGGAATTATATACAAAAGGCACAATGCCGACTTAAGTACAAGAAGACTTACCCTTCTTACTGTCTATGTTTTAAACCAATCCTGTGACACTAGTTATAAATTTCAATGCTTCACTTCAGGTTTACTGTATCCCTCTAACCTTCTTATTGACGATGAAACACAGAAATTGCATCGGAATTAAATACAGAAGGCACAATGCCGACCTAAGTACAAGAAAACTGACACTCCTTACTGTTTATGTTTTGAACCATTCCTGTGACACTAGTTATAGATTCCGATGCTTCATTTCAGGTTTACTGTCTCCCTGTGACCTTCTTATTGACGATGAAACACAGAAATTGCATCGGAATTAAATACAAAATGCACAATGCCTACTTCAGTACAAGAACACTAACTCATCTTACTGTCTATGGTTTGAACCATTCCTGTTACTCTAGTTATAGATTCCGATGCTTCACTTCAGGTTTACTGTATCCCTCTGACCTACTTATTGACGATGAAACACGTAAATAGCTTCGGAATTAAATACAAAAGGCACAATGCCGAATTAAGCACAAGAAGACTGACTCTTCTTACTGTCTATGTTTTGAACCATTCCTGTGACACTAGTTATGGATTCCGATGCTTCACTTCAGGTTTACTGTATCACTCTGACCTACTTATTGACGATGAAACACGTAAATTGCATCGGAAATAAATACAAAGGGCACAATGCGTACTTAAGCACAAGAAGACTGACTCTTCTTACTGTCTATGTTTTGAACCATTACTGTGACACTAGTTATAGATTCCGATGCTTCACTTCAGGTTTACTGGATCCCTCTGACCTTCGTATTGACGATGAAACACAGAAATTGCATCGGAATTAAATACAAAAGGCACAATGCCGACTTAAGTACAAGATAACTTACTCTTCTTACTGACTATGTTTTGAACCATACCTGTGACACTAGTTATAGATTCCGATGCTTCACTTCAGGTTTGCGGTATCCCTCGGACCTTCAGGTTTGCTGTATCCCTCGGATCTTCTTATTGACGATCAAACACAGAAAATTCATCGGAATTAAATACAAAAGGCACAATGCCGACTTCAGTACAAGAACACTGACTATTCTTACGGTCTATGTTTGAACCATTCCTGTGACACTAGTTATAGATTCCGATGCTTCACTTCAGGTTTACTGTATCCCTCTGACCTTCTTATTGACGATGTAACACAGAAATTGCATCGGAATTAAATACAAAATGCACAATGCCGACTCAAGTACAAGAAGACTGGCTCTTCTTACTGTCTATGTTTTGAACCATTTCTGTGACACTTGTTATAGATTCCCATGCTTAACTTCAGGTTTACTGTATCCCTCTGACATTCTTATTGACGAAGAAACACAGATATTGCATCGGATTAAATACAAAAGGCACAATGCCGACTTAAGTACAAGAAGACTGACCTTTCTTACTGTCTATGTTTTGAACCATTCCTGTGACACTAGTTATAGATTCCGATGCTTCACTTCAGGTTTACTGTATCTCTCTGACCTTCGTATTGACGATGAAAGACAGAAATTGCATCGGAATTAAATACAAAAGGCACAATGGCGAATTAAGTACAAGATGACTGACTCTTCTTACTGTCTACGTTTTGAACCATTCCTGTGACACTACTTATTGATTCCGATGCTTCACGTCAGGTTTAATGTATCCCTCTGACCTTATTATTGACGATGAAAAACAAAAATTGCATCTTAATTAAATACAAAAAGCACAATGCCGACTTCAGTACAAGAACACTGACTCTTCTTACTGTCTACGGTTTGAACCATTCCTGTGACACTAGTAATAGATTCCGATGCTTCACTTCAGGCTTACTGTATCCCTCTGACCTTCTTATTGACGATCAAACACAGAAAATTCATCGGAATTAAATACAAAAGGCACAATGCCGACTCAAGTACAAGAAGACTGGCTCCTCTTACTGTCTATGATTTGAACCATTCCTGTGACACTAGTTATAGAATCCGATGCTTCACTTCAGGTTTACTGTATCCAGCTGACCTTATTGACGATGAAGCACAGAAATTGCATCGGAATTATATACAAAAGGCACAATGCTGACTTAAGTACAAGAAGACTGACTCTTCTTACTGTCTATGTTTTGAACCATTCCTCTGACACTTGTAATAGATTCCGATGCTTCACTTCAGGTTTACTGTAGCCCTCTGACCTTCTTATTGACGATCAAACACAGAAAATTCACCGGAATTAAATACAAAAGGCACAATGCCAGCTCAAGTACAAGAAGACTGGCTCTTCTTACTGTCTATGTTTTGAACCATTCCTGTGACACTAGTTATAGATTCCGATGCTTCACTTCAGGTTTACTGTATCCAGCTGACCTTCTTATTGACGATAAAGCACAGAAATTGCATCGGAATTTTATACAAAAGACACAATGCCGACTTAAGTACAAGAAGACTGACTCTTCTTACTGTCTATGTTTTGAACCATTCCTGTGACACTAGTTAAAGATTTCGATGCTTCACGTCAGGTTTACAGTATCCCTCTGACCTTCTTATTGACGATGAAACACAGAAATTGCATCTTAATTAAATACAAAAGGCACAATGCCGACTTCAGTAGAAGGACACTAACCCATCTTACTGTCTATGGTTTGAACCATTCCTGTGACACCAGTTATACATTCCGATGCTTCACTTCAGGGTTACTGTATCCCTCTGACCTTCTTATTGACGATGAAACACAGAAATTGCATCGGAATTAAATACAAAAAGCACAATGCCGACTCAAGTACAAGAAGACTGTCTCTTCTTACTGTCTATGTTTTGAACCAATTCTGTGACACAGTTATAGATTCCGATGCTTCACTTCAGGTTTACTGTATCCCTCTGACCATTCTATTGACGAAGAAACACAGATATTGCATCGGAATTATATACAAAAGGCACAATGCCGACTTAAGTACAAGAAGACTGACCCTTCTTACTGTCTATGTTTTAAACCAATCCTGTGACACTAGTTATAAATTCCAATGCTTCACTTCAGGTTTACTGTATCCCTCTAACCTTCTTATTCACGATGAAACACAGAAATTGCATCGGAATTAAATACAGAAGGCACAATGCCGACCTAAGTACAAGAAAACTGACACTCCTTACTGTTTATGTTTTGAACCATTCCTGTGACACTAGTTATAGATTCCGATGCTTCATTTCAGGTTTACTGTATCCCTGTGACCTTCTTATTGACGATGAAACACAGAAATTGCATCGGAATTAAATACAAAATGCACAATGCCTACTTCAGTACAAGAACACTAACTCATCTTACTGTCTATGGTTTGAACCATTCCTGAAACTCTAGTTATAGATTCCGATGCTTCACTTCAGGTTTACTGTATCCCTCTGACCTACTTATAGACGATGAAACACGTAAATAGCTTCGGAATTAAATACAAAAGGCACAATGCCGACTCAAGTACAAGAAGACTGTCTCTTCTTACTGTCTATGTTTTGAACCAATTCTGTGACACTAGTTATAGATTCCGATGCTTCACTTCAGGTTTACTGTATCCCTCTGACGTTCTTATTGACGATGAAACACAGAAATTGCATCGGAATTAAATACAAAAGGCACAATGCCGACATAAGTACAAGAAAACTGACTCTTCTTACTGTTTATGTTTTGAACCATTCCTGTGACACTAGTTATGGATTCCGATGCTTCATTTCAAGTTTACTGTATCCCTGTGACCTTCGTATTGACGATGAAACACAGAAATTGCATTGGAATTAAATACAAAAGGCACAATGCCGACATAAGTACAAGAAAACTGGCTCTTCTTACTGTCTATGTTTTGAACCATTCCTGTGACACTAGTTAAAGATTCCGATGCTTCACTTCAGGTTTTCTGTATCCCTTTCACCTTCTTATTGACGATGAAACACAGAAATTGCATCTTAATTAAATACAAATGGCACAATGCCGACTAAAGTACAAGATAACTGACTCTTCTTACTGACTATGTCTTGAACCATTCCTGTGACACTAGTTATAGATTCCGATGCTTCACTTCAGGTTTGCTGTATCCCTCTGACCTTCAGGTTTGCTGTATCCCTCGGACTTTCTTATTGACGATCAAACACAGAAAATTCATCGGAATTAAATACAAAAGGCACAATGCCGACTTTAGTACAAGAACACTGACTATTCTTACGGTCTATGTTTTGAACCATTTCTGTGACACTAGTAATAGATTCCGATGCTTCACTTCAGGTTTACTGTATCCCTCTGACCTTTTTATTGACGAAGAAACACAGATATTGCATCGAATTAAATACAAAAGGCACAATGCCGACTTAAGTACAAGAAGACTGACCCTTCTCACTGTCTAGGTTTTGAACCATTCCTGTGACACTAGTTATAGATTCCGATGCTTCACTTCAGGTTTACTGTATCCCTCTGACCTTCGTATTGACGATGAAACACGGAAGTTGCATCTTAAATAAATACAAAAGGCACAATGCCGACTTAAGTACACGAACAGTGACTCTTCTTACTGTCTATGGTTTGAACCATTCCTGTGACACTAGTAATAGATCCCGATGCTTCACTTCAGGTTTACTGTATCCCTCTGACCTTCTTATTGACGATCAAACACAGAAAATTCATCGGAATTAAATACAAAAGGCACAATGCCGTCTCAAGTACAAGAAGACTGGCTCTTCTTACTGTCTATGATTTGAACCATTCCTGTGACACTAGTTATAGATTCCGATGCTTCACTTTAGGTTTACTGTATCCAGCTGACCTTCTTATTGACGATGAAGCACAGAAATTGAATCGGAATTATATACAAAAGGCACAATGCTGACTTAAGTACAAGGAGACTGACTCTTCTTACTGTCTATGTTTTGAACCATTTCTGTGACACTACTTAAAGATTTCGATGCTTCACTTCAGGGTTACTGTATCCCTCTGACCTTCTTATTGACGATGAAACACAGAAATTGCATCTTAATTAAATACAAAAGGCTCAATGCCGACTTCAGTACAAGAACACTAACTAATCTTGAATGAGATTTTCACTCTGCAGCGGAGTGTTCGCTGATATGAAACTTCCTGGCAGATTAAAACTGTGTGCCCGACCGAGACTCGAACTCGGGACCTTTGCCTTCCGCGGGCAAGTGCTCTACCAACTGAGCTACCGAAGCACGACTCACGCCCGGCACTCACAGCTTTACCTCTGCCAGTACCTCGTCTCCTACCTTCCAAATTTTACAGAAGCTCTCCTGCGAACCTTGCAGAACTAGCACTCCTGAAAGAAAGGATATTGCGGAGACATGGCTTAGCCCGCGAAAGGCAAAGGTCCCGAGTTCGAGTCTCGGTCGGGCACACAGTTTTAATCTGCCAGGAAGTTTCACTAACTAATCTTACTGTCTATTGTTTGAACCATTCCTATGACACTAGTTATAGATTCCGATGCTTCACTTCAGGTTTACTGTATCCCTCTGACTTACTTATTGACGATGAAACACGTAAATTGCATCGGAATCCTGTACAAAAGGCACAATGCCGACTTAAGCAGAAGAAGACTGACTCTTCTTACTGTCTATGTTTTGAACCATTCCTGTGACACTAGTTATAGATTCCGATGCTTCACGTCAGGTTTACTGTATCCCTCTGACGTTCTTATTTACGATGAAACACAGAAATTGCATCGGAATTAAATACAAAAGGCACAATGCCGACTCATGTACAAGAAGACTGGCTCTTCATACTGTCTATGTTTTGAACCAATTCTGTGACACTAGTTATAGATTCCGATGCTTCACTTCAGGTTTACTGTATCCCTCTGACCTTCTCATTGGTGATGTAACACAGAAATTACAACGGAATTAAATACAAAAGGCACAATGCCGAATCAAGTACAAGAAGACTGGCTCTTCATACTGTCTATGTTTTGAACCATTTCTGTGACACTAGTTATAGATTCCGATGCTTCACTTCACGTTTACTGTATCCCTCTGACCTTCTTATTGACGAAGAAACACAGATATTTCATCGGATTAAATACAAAAGGCACAATGCCGTCTTAAGTACAAGAAGACTGACAATTCTTACTGTCTATGCTTTGAACCATTCCTGTGACACTAGTTATAGATTCCGATGCTTCACTTCAGGTTTACTGTATCCCTCTGACCTTCGTATTGACGATGAAACACAGAAATTGCATCGGCATTAAATACAAAAGGCACAACGCCGACTTAAGTACAAAAAGACTGACTCTTCTTACTGTCTATGTTTTGAAAAATTCCTGTGACACTAGTTATAGATTCCGTACGCTTCACTTCAGGTTTACTGTATCCCTGTGAGCTTCTTATTGACGATGAAACATAGAAATTGCATCAGAATTATATACAAAAGGCACAATGCCGACTTAAGTACAAGAGGACTGACTCTTCTTACTGTGTATGTTTTGAACCATTCCTGTGACACTAGTTATAGATTCCGGTGCTTCACTTCAGGGTTACTGTATCCCTTTCACCTTCTTATTGATGATGAAACACAGAAATTGCATCTTAATTAAATACAAAAGGCACAATGCCGACTTAAGTACAAGAACACTGACTCTTCTTACTGTCTATGGTTTGAACCATTCCTGTGACACTAGTAATAGATTCCGATGCTTAACTTCAGGTTTACTGTATCCCTCTGACCTTCTTATTGACGATGAAACACAGAAATTGCATCTGAATTAAATACAAAAGGCAGAATGCCGACCTAAGTACAAGAAAACTGACTCTTCTTACTGTCTATGTTTTGAACCATTCCTGTGACACTAGTTATAGATTCCGATGCTTCACTTTAGGTTCACTGTATCCCTCTGACCTTCTTATTGACGATGAAACACGTAAATTGCGTCGGAATTAAATACAAAAGGCACAATGCCGACTCAAGTACAAGAAGACTGGCTCCTCTTACTGTCTATGCTTTGAACCATTTCTGTGACACAAGTTATAGATTCCGATGCTTCACTTCAGGTTTACTGTATCCCTCTGACCTTCTTAATGACGATGAAACACAGATTTTGCATCGGAATTAAATACAAAAGGCACAATGCCTACTTAAGTACAAGAAGACTGACCCTTCTTATTGTCTATGTTTTGAACGATTCCTGTGACACTAGTTATAGATTCCGATGCTTCACTTCAGGTTTACTGTATCCCTCTGACCTTCGTATTGACGATGAAAGACAGAAATTGCATCGGAATTAAATACAAAAGGCACAATGCCGATTAAGTACAAGATAACTGACTCCTCTTACTGACTATGTTTTGAACCATTCCTGTGACACTAGTTATAGATTCCGATGCTTCACTTCAGCTTTGCTGTATCCCTCGGACCTTCAGGTTTGCTGTATCCCTCGGACCTTCTTATTGACGATCAAACACAGAAAATTCATCGGAATTAAATACAAAAGGCACAATGCCGACTTCAGTACAAGAACACTTACTATTCTTACGGTCTATGTTTTGAACCATTCCTGTGACACTACTTATAGATTCCGATGCTTCACTTCTGGTTTACTGTATCCCTCTGACCTTCTTATTGACGATGTAACACAGAAATTGCATCGGAATTAAATACAAAAGGCACAATGCCGACTCAAGTACAAGAAGACTGGCTCTTTCTACTGTCTATGTTTTGAACCATTTCTGTGACACTACTTATAGATTCCCATGCTTAACTTCAGGTTTACTGTATCCCTCTGACATTCTTATTGACGAAGAACCACAGATACTGCATCGGATTAAATACAAAAGGCACAATGCCGACATAAGTACAAGAAGAATGACCTTTCTTACTGTCTATGTTTTGAACCATTCCTGTGACACTAGTTATAGATTCCGATGCTTCACTTCAGGTTTACTGTATCTCTCTGACCTTCGTATTGACGATGAAACACAGAAATTGCATCGGAATTAAATACAAAAGGCACAAGGCGACTTAAGTACAAGATGACTGACTCTACTTACTGTCTATGCTTTGAACCATTCCTGTGACACTACTTATTGATTCCGATGCTTCACGTCAGGTTTAATGTATCCCTCTGACCTTATTATTGACGATGAAACACAAAAATTGCATCTTAATTAAATACAAAAGGCACAATGCCGACTTCAGTACAAGAACACTGACTCTTCTTACAGTCTACGGTTTGAACCATTCCTGTGACACTAGTTATAGGTTCCGATGCTTCACTTCAGGTTTGCTGTATCCCTCGGACCTTCTTATTGACGATCAAACACAGAAAATTCATCGGAATTATATACAAAAGGCACAATGCCGACTTCAGTACAGGAAGACTGGCTCTTCTTACTGTCTATGTTTTGAACCATTTCTGTGACACTAGTTATAGATTCCGATGCTTCACTTCAGGTTTACTGTATCCCTCTGACCTTCGTATTAACGATGAAACACAGAAGTTGCATCTTAAATAAATACAAAAGGCACAATGCCGACTTAAGTACACGAACACTGACTCTTCTTACTGTCTATGGTTTGAACCATTCCTGTGACACTAGTAATAGATTCCGATGCTTCACTTCAGGTTTACTGTATCCCTCTGACCTTCTTATTGACGATCAAACACAGAAAATTCATCGGAATTAAATACAAAAGGCACAATGCCGACTCAAGTACAAGAAGACTGGCTCTTCTTACTGTCTATGATTTGAACCATTCCTGTGACACTAGTTATAGATTCCGATGCTTCACTTCAGGTTTACTGTATCCAGCTGACCTTCTTATTGACGATGAAGCACAGAAATTGCATCGGAATTATATACAAAAGGCACAATGCTGACTTAAGTACAAGAAGACTGACTCTTCTTACTGTCTATGTTTTGAACCATTCCTGTGACACTACTTAAAGATTTTGATGCTTCACTTCAGGGTTACTGTATCCCTCTGACCTTCTTATTGACGATGAAACACAGAAATTGCATCTTAATTAAATACAAAAGGCACAATCCCGACTTCAGTACAAGAACACTAACTAATCTTACTGTCTATGGTTTGTACCATTCCTTTGACACTAGTTATAGATTCCGATGCTTCACTTCAGGTTTACTGTATCCCTCTGACGTTCTTATTTACGATGAAACACAGAAATTGCATCGGAATTAAATACAAAAGGCAGAATGCCGACTCAAGTACAAGATGACTGTCTCTTCTTACTGTCTATGTTTTGAACCAATTCTGTGACACTAGTTATAGATTCCGATGCTTCACTTCAGGTTTACTGTATCCCTCTGACCTTCTTATTGGCGATGTAACACAGAAATTGCATCGGAATTAAATACAAAAGGCACAATGCCGACTCAAGTACAAGAAGACTGGCTCTTCTTACTGTCTATGTTTTGAACCATTTCAGTGACACTAGTTATAGATTCCGATGCTTCACTTCACGTTTACTGTATCCCTCTGACGTTCTTATTGACGAAGAAACACAGATATTTCATCGGATTAATACAAAAGGCACAATGCCGACTTAAGTACTTGAAGACTGACCCTTCTTACTGTCTATGCTTTGAACCATTCTGTGACACTAGTTATAGATTCCGATGCTTCACTTCAGGTTTACTGTATCCCTCTGACCTTCGTATTGACGATGAAACACAGAAATTGAATCGGAATTAAATACAAAACGCACAATGCCGACTTAAGTACAAAAAGACTGACTCTTCTTACTGTCTATGTTTTGAAAAATTCCTGTGACAATAGTTATAGATTCCGTATGCTTCACTTCAGGTTTACTGTATCCCTGTGAGCTTCTTATTGACGATGAAACACAGAAATTGCATCAAAATTATATACAAAAGGCACAATGCCGACTTAAGTACAAGAGGACTGACTCTTCTTACTGTCTATGTTTTGAATCATTCCTGTGACACTAGTTATAGATTCCGGTGCTTCGCTTCAGGGTTTCTGTATCCCTTTCACCTTCTTATTGATGATGAAACACAGAAATTGCATCTTAATTAAATACAATAGGCACAATGCCGACTTAAGTACAAGAACACTGACTCTTCTTACTGTCTATGGTTTGAACCATTCCTGTGACACTAGTAATAGATTCCGATGCTTCACTTCAGGTTTACTGTATCTCTCTGAACGTCTTATTGACGATCAAACACAGAAAAATCATCGGAATTAAATACAAAAGGCACAATGCCAGCTCAAGTACAAGAAGACTGGCTCTTCTTACAGTCTATGTTTTGAACCATTCCTGTGACACTAGTTATAGATTCCGATGCTTCACTTCAGGTTTACTGCATCCAGCTGACCTTCTTATTGACGATGAAGCACAGATATTGCATCGGAATTTTATACAAAAGCACAATGCCGACTTAAGTACAAGAAGACTGACTCTTATTACTGTCTATGGTTTGTACCATTCCTGTGACACTAGTTATTGATTCCAATGCTTCACTTCAGGTTTACTGTATCCCTCTGACCTTCTCATTGACGATGAAACACAGAAATTGCATCGCAATTAAATAGAAGAGGCACAATCCCTACTCAAGTACAAGAAGACTGGCTCTTCTTACTGTCTATGTTTTGATTCATTTCTGTGACACTAGTTATAGATTCCGATGCTTCACTTCAGGTTTACTGTATCCCTTTCACCTTCTTATTGACGATGAAACACAGAAATTGCGTCGGAATTAAATACAAAAGGCACAGTGCCGACTCAAGTACAAGAAGACTGTCTCTTCTTACTGTCTATGTTTTGAACCAATTCTGTGACACAGTTATAGATCCCGATGCTTCACTTCAGGTTTACTGTATCCCTCTGACCTTCCTATTGACGAAGAAACACAGATATTGCATCGGAATTATATACAAAAGGCACAATGCCGACTTAAGTACAAGAGAACTGACACTTCTTATTGCCCATGATTTGAACCATTGCTGTTACACTAGTTATAGATTCCGATGCTTCACTTCAGGTTTACTGTATCCCTCTGACCTTGTTATTGACGATGAAACACGTAACTGCATCGGAATTATAATACAAAAGGAACAATGCCGATTTCAGTACAAGAACACTAACTCATCTTACTGTCTATGGTTTGAACCATTCCTGTGACACTAGTTATAGATTCCGATGCTTCACTTCAGGAATACTGTATCCCTCTGACGTTCTTATTGACGATGAAACACAGAAATTGCATCGGAATTAAATACAAAAGGCACACTGCCGACCTAAGTACAAGAAAACTGACTCTTCTTACTGTTTATGTTTTGAACCATTCCTGTGACACTAGTTATAGATTCTGTTGCTTCATTTCAAGTTTACTGTATCCCTGTGACCTTCTTATTGACGATGAAACACAGAAATTGCATTGGAATTAAATACAAAAGGCACAATGCCGACATAAGTACAAGAAAACTGACTCTTCTTACTGTCTATGTTTTGAACCATTCCTGTGACACTAGTTAAAGATTCCGATGCTTCACTTCAGGTTTACTGTACCCCTTTCACCTTCTTATTGACGATGAAACACAGAAATTGCACCTTAATTAAATACAAAAGGCACTATGCCGACTAAAGTACAAGAACACTAACTCATCTTACTGTCTATGGTTTGAACCATTTCTGTGACACTAGTTATAGATTCCGATGCTTCACTTCAGGTTTACTGTATCCCTCTGACCTACTTATTGACGATGAAACACGTAAATTGCATCGGAATTAAATACAAAAGGCACAATGCGGACTTAAGCACAAGAAGACTGACTCTTCTTACTGTCTATGTTTTGAACCATTCCTGTGACACTAGTTATAGATTCCGATGCTTCACGTCATGTTTACTGTATCCCTCTGACGTTCTTATTGACGATGAAACACAGAAATTGCATTGGAATTAAATACAAAAGGCACAATGCCGACCTAAGTACAAGAAAACTGACTCTTCTTACTATTTATGTTTTGAACCGTTCCTGTGACACTAGTTATAGATTCCGATGCTTCATTTCAAGTTTACTGTATCCCTGTGGCCTTCTTATAGACGATGAAACACAGAAATTGCATTGGAATTAAATACAAAAGGCACAATGCCGACATAAGTACAAGAAATCTGACTCTTCTTACTGTCTATGTTTTGAACCATTCCTGTGACACTAGTTAAAGTTTCCGATGCTTCACTTCAGGTTTACTGTATCCCTTTCACCTTCTTATTGACGATGAAACACAGAAATTGCATCTTAATTAAATACAAAAGGCACAATGCCGACTAAAGTACAAGAACACTGAGTCTTCTAGCTGTCTATGGTTTGAACCATTCCTGTGACACTAGTAATAGATTCCGATGCTTCACTTCAGGTTTACTCTATCCCTCTGACCTTCTTATTGACGATGATACACAGAAATTGCATCTTAATTAATTACAAAAGGCACAATGCCGACTTCAGTACAAGAACACTAACCCATCTTACTGTCTATGGTTTGAACCATTCCTGTGACACTAGTTATTGATTCCGATGCTTCACTTCAGGTTTACTGTATCCCTCTGACCTTCTTATTGACGATGAAACACAGAAATTGCATCGGAATTAAATAGAAGAGGCACAATCCCTACTCAAGTACAAGAAGACTGGCTTTTCTTACTGTCTATGTTTTGATTCATTTCTGTGACACTAGTTATAAATTCCGATGCTTCACTTCAGGTTTACTGTATCCCTTTCACCTTCGTATTGACGATGAAACACAGAAATTGCATCGGAATTAAATACAAAAGGCACAATGCCGACTCAAGTACAAGAAGACTGTCTCTTCTTACTGTCTATGTTTTGAACCAATTCTGTAACACAGTTTTAGGTTCCGATGCTTCACTTCAGGTTTACTGTATCCCTCTGACCTTCCTATTGACGAAGAAACACAGATATTGCATCGGAATTATATACAAAAGGCACAATGCCGACTTAAGTACAAGAAAACTGACCGTTTTTACTGTCTATGTTTTGAACCAATCCTGTGACACTAGTTATAGATTCCGATGCTTCACGTCAGGTTTACTGTATCCCTCTGACGTTCTTATTGACGATGAAACACAGAAATTGCATCGGAATTAAATACAAAATGCACAATGCCGACTTCAGTACAAGACCACTAACTCATCTTACTGTCTATGGTTTGAACCATTCCTGTGACACTAGTTATAGATTACGATGCTTCACTTCAGGTTTACTGTATCCGTCTGACCTACTTATTGACGATGAAACACGTAAATAGCATCGGAATTAAATACAAAAGGCACAATGCCGACTTCAGCACAAGAAGACTGACTCTTCTTACTGTTTATGTTTGAACCATTCCTGTGACACTAGTTATAGATTCCGATGCTTCACGTCAGGTTTACTGTATCCCTCTGACGTTCTTATTGACGATGAAACACAG
This sequence comes from Schistocerca piceifrons, assembly GCF_021461385.2. Lineage (NCBI taxonomy): Eukaryota > Metazoa > Arthropoda > Insecta > Orthoptera > Acrididae > Schistocerca > Schistocerca piceifrons. The sequence goes on along the minus strand of NC_060139.1, from coordinate 1,137,470,216 downwards.
AAATTGCATCGGAATTAAATACAAAAGGCACAATGCCGACTCAAGTACAAGAAGACTGTCTCTTCTTACTGTCTATGCTATGAACCAATTCTGTGACACTAGTTATAGATTCCGATGCTTCACTTCAGGTTTACTGTATCCCTCTGACGTTCGTATTGACGATGAAACACAGAAATTGCGTCGGAATTAAAGACAAAAGGCACAATGCCGACCTAAGTACAAGAAAACTGACTCTTCTTACTGTTTAAATTTTGAACCATTCCTGTGACACTTGTTATAGATTCCGATGCTTCACTTCATGTTTACTGTATCCCTATGACCTTCTTATTGACGATGAAACACAGAAATTGCATTGGAATTAAATACAAAAGGCACAATGCCGACATTAGTACAAGAAATCAGACTCTTCTTACTGTCTATGTTTTGAACCATTCCTGTGACACTAGTTATAGATTCCGATGCTTCACTTCAAGTTTACTGTATCCCTATGACCTTCTTATTGACGATGAAACACAGAAATTGCATTGGAATTAAATACAAAAGGCACAATGCTGACTAAAGTACAAGAACACTGACTCTTTTTGCTGTCGATGTTTTGAACCATTCCTGTGGCACTAGTTAAAGATTCCGATGCTTCACTTCAGGTTTACTGTATCCCTCGGACCTTCTTATTGACGATCAATCACAGAAAATTCACCGGAAATAAATACAAAAGGCACAATGCCGACTTCAGGACAAGAACACTAACTCATCTTACTGTCTATGTTTTGAACCATTCCTGTGACACTAGTTATAGATTCCGATGCTTCACGTCAGGTTTACTGTATCCCTCTGACGTTCTTATTAACGATGAAACACAGAAATGCATCGGAATTAAATACAAAAGGCACTATGCCGACTCAAGTACGAGAAGACTGTCTCTTCTTACTGTCTATGTTTTGAACCAATTCTGTGACACTAGTTATAGATTCCGATGCTTCACTTCAGGTTTACTGTATCCCTCTGACGTTCTTATTGACTAAGAAACACAGATATTGCATCGGAATTAAATACAAAAGGCACAATGCCGACTTAAGTACAAGAAGACTGACCCTTTTTACAGTCTATGTTTTGATCCAATCCTGTGACACTAGTTATAAATTCCGATGCTTCACTTCAGGTTTACTGTATCCTTCTGACCTTCTTATTAACGATGAAACACAGAAATTGCATCGGCATTAAATACAAAAGGCACAACGCCGACCTAAGTACAAGAAAACTGACTCTTCTTACTGTTTATGTTTTGAACCATTCCTGTGACACTAGTTACAGATTCCGATGCTTCATTTCAAGTTTACTCTATCCCTGTGACCTTCTTATTGACGATGAAACACAGAAATTGCATTGGAATTAAATACAAAAGGCACAATGCCGACTTAAATACAAGAAAACTGACTCTTCTTACTGTCCATGATTTGAACCATTGCTGTTACACTAGTTATAGATTCTGATGCTTCACTTTGGTTTTACTGTATCCCTCTGACCTTCATGATCACTATGAAACACGTAAATTGCATCGGAATTAAATACAAAAGGCACAATGCCGACCTATGTACAAGAAGACTGAGTATTCTTACTGTCTATGTTTGAACCATTCCTGTGACACTAGTTATAGATTCTGATGCTTCACTTCAGGTTTACTGTATCCCTCTGACCTTCTTATTGACGATGAAACACAGAAATTGCATCGAAATTAAATACAAGAGGCACAATGCCTACTCAAGTACAAGAAGACTGGCTCTTCTTACTGTCTGTGTTTTGAATCATTTCTGTGACACTAGTTATAGATTCCGATGCTTCACTTCAGGTTTACTGTATCCCCTTCACCTTCTTATTGACGATGAAACACAGAAATTGCATCTTAATTAAATACAAAAGGCACAATACCGGCTTAAGTACAAGAACACTGACTCTTCTTACTGTCTATGGTTTGAACCATTCCTGTGACACTAGTAATAGATTCCGATGCTTCACTTCAGGTTTACTGTATCCCTCTGACCTTCTTATTGACGATCAAACACAGAAAATTCATCGGAATTAAATACAAAAGGCACAATGCCGATTTAAGTACAAGAAGACTGACTCTTCTTACTGTCTATGTTTTGAACCATTGCTGTGACACTAGTTAAAGATTCCGATGCTTCACTTCAGGTTTAATGTATCCCTCTGACCTTCTTATTGACGATGAAACACAGAAATTGCATCTTAATTAAATACAAAAGGCACAATGCCGACTTCAGTACAAGAACACTAACTCATCTTACTGTCTATGGTTTGAACCATTCCTGTGACACTAGTTATAGATTTCGATGCTTCACTTCAGGTTTACTGTATCCCTCTGACCTGCTTATTGACGATGAAACAAGTAAATTGCATCGGAATTAAATACAAAGGGCACAATGCAGACTTAAGCACAAGAAGACTGACTCTTCTTACTGTCTATGTTTTGAACCATTCCTGTGACACTAGTCATAGATTCCGATGCTTCACGTCAGGTTTACTGTATCCCTCTGACGTTCTTATTGACGATGAAACACAGAAATTGCATCGGAATTAAATACATAAGGCACAATGCCGACTCAAGTACAAGAAGACTGTCTCTTCTTACTGTCTATGTTTTGAACCAATTCTGTGACACTAGTTATTTATTCCGATGCTTCACTTCAGGTTTACTGTATCCCTCTGACCTTTTTATTGACGAAGAAACACAGATATTGCATCGGAATTAAATACAAAAGGCACAATGAGGACTTAAGTACAAGAAGACTGACCCTTCTTACTGTCTATGCCTTGAACCAATCCTGTGACACTAGTTATAGATTCCCATGCTTCACTTCAGGTTTACTGTATCCAGCTGACCTTCTTATTGACGATGAAACACAGAAATTGCATCGGAATTATATACAAAAGGCACAATGCCGACTTAAGTTCAAGAAGACTGCCTCTTCTTACTGTCTATGTTTTGAACCATTCCTGTGACACTAGTTAAAGATTCCGATTCTTCACTTCAGGTTTACTGTATCCCTCTGACCTTCTTCTTGACGATGAAACACAGAAATTGCATCTTAATTAAATACAAAAGGCACAATGCCGACTTCAGTACAAGAACACTAACTCATCTTCCTGTCTATGGTTTGAACAATTCCTGTGACACTAGTTACAGATTCCGATGCTTCACGTCAGGTTTACTGTATCCCTCTGACGTTCTTATTGACGACGAAACACAGAAATTGCATCGGAATTAAATACAAAAGGCACAATGCCGACTCAAGTAAAAGAAGACTGTCTCTTCTTACTGTCTATGTTTTGAACCAATTCTGTGACACTAGTTACAGATTCCGATGCTTCACTTCAGGTTTACTGTATCCCTCTGACCTTTTTATTGACGAAGAAACACAGATATTGCATCGGAATTAAATACGAAAGGCACAATGCCGACTTAAGTACAAGAAGACTGACCCTTCTTATAGTCTATGTTTTGATCCAATCCTGTGACACTAGCTATAAATTCCGATGCTTCACTTCAGGTTTACTGTATCCCTCTGACCTTCTTATTGACGATGAAACACAGAAATTGCATCGGAATTAAATACAAAAGGCACAATGAAGACCTAAGCACAAGAAAACTGACTCTTCTTACTGTTTCTGTTTTGAACCATTCCTGTGACACTAGTTACAGATTCCGATGCTTCATTTCAAGTTTACTGTATCCCTGTGACCTTCTTATTGACGATGAAACACAGAAATTGCATTGGAATTAAATACAAAAGGCACAATGCCGACTTAAGTACAAGAAAACTGACTCTTCTTACTGTCCATGTTTTGAACCATTGCTGTTACACTAGTTATAGATTACGATGCTTCACTTCAGGTTTACTGTATCCCTCTGACCTTCATAATGACGATGAAACACGTAAATTGCATCGGAATTAAATACAAAAGGCACAATGACGACTTATGTACAAGAAGACTGACTCTTCTTACTGTCTATGTTTGAACCATTCCTGTGACACTAATTATAGATTCCGATGCTTCACTTCAGGTATACTGTGTCCCTCTGACCTTCTTGTTGACGATCAAACACAGAAAATTCATCGGAATTAAATACAAAAGGCACAATGCCGACTCAAGTACAAAAATACCGGCTCTTCTTACTGTCTATGTTTTGAACCATTCCTGTGACACTAGTTATAGATTCCGATGCTTCACTTCAGGTTTACTGTATCCCTTTCACCTTCTTATTGACGATGAAACACAGAAATTGCATCTTAATGAAATTCAAAAGGCACAATGCCGACTTAAGTACAAGGACACTGACTCTTCTTACTGTCTATGGTTTGAACCATTCCTGTGACACTAGTAATAGATTCCGATGCTTCACTTCAGGTTTACTGTATCCCTCTGACCTTCTTATTGACGATCAAACACAGAAAATTCATCGGAATTAAATACAAAAGGCACAATGCAGACTTAAGCACAAGAAGACTGACTCTTCTTACTGTCTATGTTTTGAACCATTCCTGTGACACTAGTTATAGATTCCGATGCTTCACGTCAGGTTTACTGTATCCCTCTGACGTTCTTATTGACGATGAAACACAGAAATTGCATCGGAATTAAATACAGAAGGCACAATGCCGACTCAAGTACAAGAAGACTGTTTCTTCTTAATGTCTATGTTTTGAACCAATTCTGTGACACTAGTTATAGATTCCGATGCTTCACTTCAGGTTTACTGTATCCCTCTGACCTTTTCATTGTCGAAGAAACACAGATATTGCATCGGAATGAAATACAAAAGGCACAATGCCGACTTAAGTACAAGAAAACTGACTCTTCTTACTGTTTATGTTTTGAACCATTCCTGTGACACTAGTTACAGATTCCGATGCTTTATTTCAAGTTTACTGTATCCCTGTGACCTTCTTATTGACGATGAAACACAGAAATTGCATTGGAATTAAATACAAAAGGCACAATGCCGACTTAAGTACAAGAAAACTGACTCTTCTTACTGTCCATGTTTTGAACCATTGCTGTTACACTAGTTATAGATTCCGATGCTTCACTCCAGTTTTTCTGTATCCCTCTGACCTTCATAATGACGATGAAACACTTAAATTGAATCGGAATTAAAGACAAAAGGCACAATGCCGACTTATGTACAAGAAGACTGACTCTTCTTACTCTCAATGTTTGAACCATTCCTGTGACACTACTTATAGATTCCGATGCTTCACTTCAGGTTTACTGTATCCCTCTGACCTTCTTATTGACGATCAAACACAGAAATTGCATCTTAATTAAATATAAAAGGCACAATGCCGACTTAAGTACAAGAACACTGACTCTTCTTACTGTCTATGGTTTGAACCATTCCTGTGACACTAGTAACAGATTCCGATGCTTCACTTCAGGTTTACTGTATCCCTCTGACCTTTTTATTGACGAAGAAACACAGATATTGCATCAGAATTAAATACAAATGGCACGATGCCCACTTAAGTACAAAAAAACTGTCTCTTCTTACTGTCTATGTTTTGAACCATTCCTGTGACACTAGTTATAGATTCTGATGCTGCACTTCAGGTTTACTGTATGCCTCTGACCTTCTTATTGACGATGAAACACAGAAAATTCATCGGAATTAAATAGAAAAGGCACAATGCCGACCCAAGTACAAGAAGACTGGCTCTTCTTACTGTCTATGTTTTGAACCATTTCTGTGACACTAGTTATAAATTCCGATGCTTCCCTTCAGGTTTACTGTATCCCTCCGACCTTCTTATTGTCGATGAAACACAGAAATTGCATCGGAATTAAATACAAAAGGCACAAAGCAGACTTAAGTACAAGAAAACTGACTCTTCTTACTGTCAATGTTTTGAACCATTCCTATGACACTAGTGATAGATTCCGATGCTTCACTTCAGGTTTACTGTATCCCTCTGACCTTCGTATTGACGATGAAACACAGAAACTCCATCGGAATTAAATACAAAAGGCACAATGCCCACATAAGTACAAAAAAACTGTCTCTTCTTACTGTCTATGTTTTGAACCATTCCTGCGACACTAGTTATAGATTCCTATACTTCACTTCAGGTTTACTGTATCCCTCTGACCTTCTTATTGACGATCAAACTCAGAAAATTCATCGGATTTAAATACAAAAGGCACAATGCCGACCCAAGTACAAGAAGACTGGCTCTTCTTACTGTCTATGTTTTGAACCATTCCTGTGACACTAGATATAGATTCAGATGCTCCACTTCAGGTTTACTGTATCCAGCTGACCTTCTTATTGACGATGAAGCACATAAATTGCATCGGAATTAAATACAAAAGGCACAATGCCGTCTAAACGACAAGAAAACTGACTACTTACTGTTTATGCTTTGAAATATTCCTGTGACACTAGCTATAGATTCCGATGCTTCAGGTTTACTATATCCAGCTCACCTTCTTATTCACGATGAAACACACAAATTCCAGCGGAATTAAATACAAAAGGCACAATGCCGACTTAAGTACAAGAAGATTGACTCTTCCTACTGTCTATGTTTTGAACCATTCCTGTGACACTAGTTTTAGATTCCGATGCTTCACTTCAGGTTTACTGTATCCCTCTGACCTCCTTATTGACGATGAGACACAGAAATTGCATCTTAATTAAATACAAATGGCACAATGCCGACTTAAGTACAAGAAAACTGACTCTTCTTACTGTCTATGTTTTAACCATTCCTGTGACATTAGTTATAGATTCCGATGCTTCACTTCAGGTTTACTGTATCCCTCTGAGCTTCTTATTGACGATGAAACACAGAAATTGCATCGGAATTAATTACAAAAGGCACAATGCCGACTCAAGTACAAGAAGTCTGGCTCATCTTACTGTCTTTGTTTTGAACCATTCCTGTGACACTAGCTATAGATTCCTAAGCTTCACTTCAGGTTTACTGTATCCCTCTGACATTCTTATTGACGATGAAACACAGAAATTGCATCGGAATTATATACAAAAGGCACAATGCCGATTTAAGTACATGAAGACTGACTCTGCTTACTGTCTATGCTTTGAACCATTCCTGTGACACTAGTTATAGATTCCGATGCTTAACTTTAGGTTCACTGTATCCAGCTGACCATCTTAATGACGATGAAGTACAGAAATTGCATCGGAATGAAATACAAATGGCACAATGCGGACTTAAGTACAAGAAGACTGACTCTTCTTACTGTCTATGCTTTGAACCATTCCTGTGACACGAGTTATAGATTCCGATGCTTCACTTCAGTTTTACTGTATCCCTCTGACCTTCTTATTGACGATGAAACACAGAAACTGCATCGGGATTAAATACAAAAGGCACAATGCCGACTAAAGAACAAGAAGACTGACTCTTCTTACTGTCTATGTTTTGAACCTTTCCTGTCACACTAGTTATAGATTCCGATGCTTCACTTCAGGTTTACTGTATCCCTCTGACCTTCTTATTGACGATCAAACTCAGAAAATTACTCGGATTTAAATACAAAAGGCACAATGCCGACCCAAGTACAAGATGACTGGCTCTTCTTACTGTCTATGTTTTGAACCATTCCTGTGACACTAGATATAGATTCAGATGCTTCACTTCAGGTTTACTGTATCCAGCTGACCTTCTTATTGACGATGAAGCACATAAATTGCATCGGAATTAAATACAAAAGGCACAATGCCGACTAAAGGACAAGAAAACTGAGTCTATTTACTGTTTATGCTTTGAAATATTCCTGTGACACTAGCTATAGATTCCGATGCTTCAGGTTTACTATATCCAGCTGACCTTCTTATTGACGATGAAACACAGAAATTCCATCGGAATTAAATACATAAGGCACAATGCCGACTTAAGTACAAGAAAACTGACTCTTCTTACTGTCTATGTTTTGAACCATTCCTGTGACACTAGTTAGGGATTCCGATGCTGCACTTCAGGTTTACTGTATCCCTCTGACCTTCTTATTGACGATGAAACGCACAAAATTCCAGCGAAATTAAATACAAAAGGCACAATGCCGACTTAAGTACAAGAAGATTGACTCTTCCTACTGTCTATGTTTTGAACCATTCCTGTGACACTAGTTTTAGATTCCGATGCTTCACTTCAGGTTTACTGTATCCCTCTGACCTCCTTATTGACGATGAGACACAGAAATTGCATCTTAATTAAATACAAATGGCACAATGCCGACTTAAGTACAAGAAAACTGACTCTTCTTACTGTCTATGTTTTAACCATTCCTGTGACATTAGTTATAGATTCCGATGCTTCACTTCAGGTTTACTGTATCCCTCTGAGCTTCTTATTGACGATGAAACACAGAAATTGCATCGGAATTAATTACAAAAGGCACAATGCCGACTCAAGTACAAGAAGACTGGCTCATCTTACTGTTTTTGTTTTGAACCATTCCTGTGACACTAGCTATAGATTCCTAAGCTTCACTTCAGGTTTACTGTATCCCTCTGACCTTCTTATTGACGATGAAACACAGAAATTGCATCGGAATTATATACAAAAGGCACAATGCCGATTTAAGTACAAGAAGACTGACTCTGCTTACTGTCTATGTTTTGAACCATTCCTGTGACACTAGTTATAGATTCCGATGCATAACTTTAGGTTCACTGTATCCAGCTGACCATCTTAATGACGATGAAACACAGAAATTGCATCGGAATGAAATACAAATGGCACAATGCAGACTTAAGTACAAGAAGACTGACTCTTCTTACTGTCTATGCTTTGAACCATTCCTGTGACACGAGTTATAGATTCCGATGCTTCACTTCAGTTTTACTGTATCCCTCTGACCTTCTTATCGACGATGAAACACAGAAACTGCATCGGGATTAAATACAAAAGGCACAATGCCGACTAAAGAACAAGAAGACTGACTCTACTTACTGGTTATGTTTTGAAATATTCCTGTGACACTAGTTATAGATTCCGATGCTTCACTTCAGGTTTACTGTATCCCACTGACCTTCTTATTGACGACAAAACACAGAAATTGCATCTTCATTAAATACAAAAGGCACAATGCAGACGTAAGTACAAGAAGACTGGCTCTTCTTACTGTCTATGTTTTGAACCACTCCTGTGACACTAGTAATAGATTCCGATGTTTACTTCAGGTTTACTGTATCCCTCTGACCTTCTTATTGACGATCAAACACAGAAAATTCATCGGAATTATATACAAAAGGCACAACGCCGACTCAAGTACAGGAAGACTGGCTCTTCTTACTGTCTATGTTTGAACTATTCCTGTGACACTAATTATAGATTCCGATGCTTCACTTCAGGTTTACTGTATCCAGTTGACCTTCGTATTGACGATGAAGCACCGAAATTGCATAGAAATTAAATACAAATGGCACAATGCCGACTTAAGTACAAGAAGACTGACTCTTCTTACTGTGTACGTTTTGAACCATTCCTGTGACACTAGTTATAGATTCCGATGCTTCACTTCAGTTTTACTGTATCCCTCTGACCTTCTTATTGACGATGAAACACAGAAATCGCATCGGAATTAAATACAAAAGGCACAATGCCGACTTAAGTACAAGAAGACTGATTCTTTCTACTGTCTATGCTTTGAACCATTCCTGTGACACTAGTTTTAGATTCCGCTGCTTCACTTCAGGTTTTCTGTATCCCTCTGACCTCCTTATTGACGATGAAACACAGAAATTGCATCTTAATTAAATACAAAAGGCACAATGCCGACTTAAGTACAAGAAGACTGACTCTTCTTACTGTCAATGTTTCTACCATTCCTGTGACACTAGTTATAGACTCCGATGCTTCACTTCAGGTTTACTGTATCCCTCTGATCTTCTTATTGACGATGAAACACAGAAATTGCATCGGAATAAAATATAAATGGCACAATGCCGACTTAAGTACACAAAGACTGACTCTTCTTACTCTCTATGTTTGAACCATTCCTGTGACACTAGTTACGGATTCCGATGCTTCACTTCAGGTTTACTGTATCCCTCTGACTTTCTTATTGTCGAAGAAACACAGAAATTGCATCGAAATTAAGTACAAAATTCACAAAGCCGACTTAAGTACAAGAAAACTGACTCTTCTTACTGTCTATGTTTTGAACCATTCCTGTGACACTAGTTATAGATTCCGATGCTTCACTTCAGGTTTACCGTATCCCTCTGACCTCCTTATTGACGATGAAACACAGAAATTGCATCGGAATTATATACAATAGGCACAATGCCGACTTAAGGGGATACGGAATCACCTATCCCCGCAATGTTAATATATGCCTACTATAGGGAACATTTTCTCACAAACTACTGGAGACAGAGGGGTAAAAATTTTACTGTATGTGCATTCATATGTTACAACAATACTGAAACAACAGTTTATTGTCAAAGTATTTTCTTACAGAGATATTGTACATTTATTTTTAAGTAAATTTTTTCCATCGCTTTTTACTAGACTATCACCACTAAGTCTTTTGTAAATCAAGTAATTAAAAAATCGTTGTTTCAGTATGTAATAGGGACCTATGTCACTACGTCATAAAAATTTCAGACTTCTAGGTTGACCAGTACCTGAGATAATGTTCCTAGATGAAGTAAAAAGTAAACTTACGGGAAACGGAGAAAGAAGATTAAAACATTCCTGATCCGTAGCTAATACCCCCTTCACAGTCTTCATAATCATCTTCTTCTTTTGGCACCCCTCTGCACCTGTCTTGCTTTTTTCACTAATGTCTTGATTATATTATCAGCATGCCTTAGTCTGTGCTGATCTAAAAAGAACATAGCACGTACCGTACGGGAACCAACACACATACCCAACTTTTGAAGGACCTGGCATTTAGTTATATTTCCAAGATTGAAGGTTGCCACAGCATCATACACACCAAAATGTAGTGTATTAATTCCGACAAACACTGTTTTTGGGAGACGATGCCATATCACACTATTCAAGCACTCGTTGGGGTTCTGCGTTTTTCCGTGAAGACATTTCATCAGAAGACTTCTGTCAGCCAGATCTCTGAAAATGGGCTTTATTTCTGCCATGATGGCTGATGGTAGACTGTGGTGGTGAATGTATTTCTCTCCTGTTGTTAGTCCCCTATTGTATTTACACCAGCTGTTTTCACCTTTGGGGCACAAACCATGTTGTGGATGCTCATCCGTGGATGCGGTGTGGAAATATAAAGCCCATATAGCTCTCCTCATTTCTTCAAGATTGCCTGTATTTTGCCTGATTGCAAGGCCATAGCGGTTCTGAATGTGGTCTATTATGGAATCAGTCAATCTTCCTCTGCCATCCAAGGTTTTCCCATCATCTAGTTTTTTCCCTTTCATAACTGATTTTAACCTTCTCAGCCTGGCACCCATTCTCTTCTGCACATGTCCTATACATTCAAGTTTGCTTATATTTACACTGTTCCCATATGGTTTGCTTTCCAAAACTTCTTTGAATGCTTTAGAGTCACCATCTCCCAGATATTTGACATAGCGAACATTATACCACTGTGAAGAGCGATGAAAAATTTTCTTCACCCCAGCAACCTCCATGCCACCACTACTACCATAATAATTAGCAATACAGTCATCACTGTGTTCATTTTTCAGCCTGCCTGTGCACCTACAGTATTTAGACATTATTGCAACATCAATAACCTTGCCAGTATCAACACTAGTTGCTGTTACAACACCATTGTTGGAGGTGTGGCCCCTTTTCTGCCACGTGCCATCAAACGCCACTGTGAGGTCACGACTGCCGTCATTTTCTTCCACTGCTTCTTCCACAGCAACCTGCATTGACTTCTGTGCTACATCTTCAACTGCAGATCCTAGTACATAATTGTAAGCTTCAAACTTTGAAGGTGCACTTGGAAGATTTAGAACACCACATAGCATATCACCAGCTGCTTTGCCCTTACCAATTGCTCGCAATCCATAAACTAACCTAATATTTACACTATAAAGTTCAGTTTTCTTGTATCCATTATTTACAGTTACTGAAACCGAACTTGGAAACTTACAGCTGTATTTACAAACACTGCATATTAAATTAAACTGGGCAGCCAGGCCAACATGGGATTCTACTTTCAGAGAAACGTTTCCATGACATTTTTTGCAGCACAAACTGTTTTCAAGAGCTTCACACAATATATTCGTATCAATGAGTTCAAAAACTTCATTCCCTCTATCAAGTAAATTATATTTCTCTTCCAAATCTCTTAGTTTTTTATGAGAAGCACTGTTTTCATTTGGTGTAAGTTCGTTCGGCAAATCAGTAATAAGTGGATTCACATTTTCCAACAGTGATGATGATGAACTGCTTTGCTTTGCTAATGAATCATTATTTCTTTTCTTTTGCCAGTTCACACGCTTTTTAAATACTTTTGCTTTAGCTCTAGGCATTTTCACTGCGAAAAATGAAGCACTAAATACGAAATAACTCAACAACAACTACTTTCTTATATCACACTGTTTACAAAACAGTCCCGCCACAAAGTCAAAGAGTAACTTGAGGAAACCAGAGAGAAACATTTTCGGGCAACTAGTGTATAAATAGTCGCTGGAAACCGGGATATTTGAATTCATGTCACTTTAAAGGTACTGCCAAAAAGTTCATGGTCAGCCACGAGAGACGTGTATAACTAAAGCGCAATACCCGATCTCACAAATATATAAAAATAAAATAGTTATAATTGTAGTAGAGCTATGTATGATACGTCATTTTAAAGAGGAAACATGGCAGAATATAATACGCCAATAAAAAAAAATTCGATTTTTTAACCCAAAATCCGATTCCGTATCCCCTTAAGTACAAGAAGACTGACTCTTCTTACTGTCTATGTTTTGAACCATACCTGTGACACTAGTTATAGATTCCGATGCTTCACTTCAGGTTGACTGTATCCCTCTGACCTTCTTATTGACGATCAAACACAGAAAATTGATCGGAATTATATACAAAAGGCACAATGCCGACTCAAGTACAAGAAGACTGGCTCTTCTTACTGTCTATGATTTGAACCATTCCTGTGACACTAGTTATAGATTCCGATGCTTAACTTTAGGTTCACTGTATCCAGCTGACCATCTTATTGACGATGAAGCACAGAAATTTAGTCGGAATTAAATACAAAAGAACAATGCCGACTTCAGTACAAGAATACTGACTCTTCTTACTGTCTATGGTTTGAATCATTCCTCTGACACTAGTTATAGATTCCGATGCTTCACTTCTGGTTTACTGTATCCATTTCACCTTCTTATAGACGATGAAACACGAAAATTGCATCTTAATTAAATACAGACGGCACAATGCCGACTTCAGTACAAGAACACTGACTCTTCTTAATGTCTATGTTTTGAACCATTCCTGTGATACTAGATATAGATTCAGATGCTTCACTTCAGGTTTACTGTATCCAGCTGACCTTCTTATCGACGATGAAGCACATAAATTGCATCGGAATTAAATACAAAAGGCACAATGCCGACTAATGAACAAGAAGACTGACTCAACTTATTGTTTATGTTTTGAAATATTCCTGTGACACTAGTTATAGATTCCGATGCTTCACTTCAGGTTTACTATTACCAGCTGACCTTCTTATTGTCGATGAAACACAGAAATTGCATCGGAATTAAATACATAAGGCACAATGCCGACTTAAGTACAAGAAAGCTGACTCTTCTTACTGTCTATGTTTGAACCATTCCTGTGACATTAGTTATGGATTCCGATGCTGCACTTCAGGTTTACTGTATCCCTTGGACCCCCTTATTGACGATGAAACACAGAAGTTGCATCCGAATTAAATACAAAAGGCACAATGACGACCCAAGTACAAGAAGACTGGCTCATCTTACTGTCTATGTTTTGCACCATTACTGTGACACTAGTTATAGATTCCGATGCTTCCCTTCAGGTTTACTGTATCCCTCTGACCTTCTTATTAACGATGAAACACAGAAATTCAATCGGAATTATATACAAAAGGCACAATGCCGACTTAAGTACAAGAAAACTGACTCTTCTTACTGTTTATGTTTTGAAGAATTCCTGTGACACTAGTTATAGATTCCGATGCTTCACTTCAGGTTTACTGTATCCCCCTGACCTTCTTATTCACGATGAAACACAGAAATTGCATCGGAATTAATTACAAAAGGCACAATGCCGACTCAAGTACAAGAAGACTGGCTCTTCTTACTGTCTTTGTTTTGAACCATTCCTGTGACACTAGCTATAGATTCCTATGCTTCACTTCAGGTTTACTGTATCCCTCTGACCTTCTTATTGACGATGAAACACAGAAATTCAATCGGAATTATATACAAAAAGCACAATGCCGACTTAAGTACAAGAAGACTGACTCTTCTTACTGTCTATGTTTTGAACCATTCCTGTGACACTAGTTATAGATTCCGATGCTTCACTTCAGGATAACTGTATCCCTCTGACCTTCTTATTGACGATCAAACACAGAAAATTGATCGGAATTATATACAAAAGGCACAATGCCGACTCAAGTACAAGAAGACTGGCTCCTCTTACTGTCTATGATTTGAACCATTCCTGTGACACTAGTTATAGATTCCGATGCTTAACTTCAGTTTCACTGTATCCAGCTGACCATCTTATTGACGATGAAGCACAGAAATTGCATTGGAATTAAATACAAAAGGCACAATGCCGACTTAAGTACAAGAAGACTGACTCTTCTTACTGTATATGCTTTGACCCATTCCTGTAACACTAGTTATAGATTACGATGCTTTTCGTCTGGTTTACTGTAGTCCTCTGACCTTCTTATTGACGACGAAACACAGAAATTGCATCTTAATTAAATACAAAAGGCACAATGCCGACTTCAGTACAAGAATACTGACTCTTCTTACTGTCTATGGTTTGAACCATTCCTCTGACACTAGTTATAGATTTCGATGCTTCACTTCAGGATTACTGTATCCCTCTAACCCTCTTATTGACGATCAAGCACAGAAAATCATCGGAATTAAATAAAAAGGCACAATGCCAACTCAAGTACAAGAAGACTGGCTCTTCTTACTGTCTATGATTTGAACCATTTCTGTGACACTAGTAATAGATTCCGATGCTTCACTTCAGGCTTGCAATATCCCTCTGACCTTCTTATTGACTAAGATATACAGATATTGCATCGGAATTAAATACAAAAGTCACAATGCCGACTTAAGTACAAGAGACTTACCCTTCTTACTGTCTATGTTTTGAACCATTCCTGTGACACTAGTTACAGATTCCGATGCTTCACTTCAGGTTTACTGTATCCCTCTGAGCTTCTTATTGACGATGAAACACAGAAATTGCATCGGAATTATGTACAAAAGTCAGAATACCGACTTCAGTACAAGAAGACAGACTCTTCTCACAGTCTATGTTTTGAACCATTCCTGTGACACTAGTTAAAGATTCTGATGCTTCACTTCAGGCTTACAGTATCCCTCTGAACTTCTTATTGACTAAGATATACAGATATTGCATCGGAATTAAATACAAAAGCCACAATGACGACCCAAGTACAAGAAGACTGGCTCTTCTTACTGTCTGTGTTTTGAACCATTTCTGTGACACTAGTTATAGATTCCGATGCTTCCCTTCAGGTTTACTGTATCCCTCTGACCTTCTTATTGACGAAGAAACACAGAAATTGCATCGTAATCATATTCAAAAGGCCCAATGCCGACTTAAGTACAAGAAGACTGACCCTTCCTACTGTCATTGTTTTGAATCATTCCTGTAACACTAGTTATAAATTCCGATGCTTCACTTCAGGTTTAGTGTATCCCTCTGACCTTCGTATTGACGATGAAACACAGAAATTGCATCGGAATTAAATACAAAATGCACAAAGCCGACTTAAGTACAAAAAGAGTGACTCTTCTTACTGTCTATGTTTTGAACCATTCCTGTGACACTAGTTATAGATTCCGATGCTTCACTTCAGGTTTACTGTATCCCTATGATCTTCTTTTGACGATGAAACACAGAAATTGCATCAGAATTAAATATAAAAGGCACAATGCCGACTTAAGAACACAAAGACTGACTCTTCTTACTCTCTATGTTTGAACCATTCCTGTGACACTAGTTATGGATTCCGATGCTTCACTTCAGGTGTAATGTATCCCTCTGACCTTCTTATTGTCGACGAAACACAGAAATTGCATCGGAATTAAATACAAAAGGCCCAAAGCCGAGTTAAGTACAAGAAAACTGACTCTTCTTACTGTCTATGTTTTGAACCATTCCTGTGACACTAGTTATAGATTCCGATGCTTCAGTTCAGGTTTACTGTATCCCTCTGACCTCCTTATTGACGATGAAACACAGGAATTGCATCGGAATTAATTACAGAAGGCACAATGTCGACTCAAGTACAAGAAGACTGGCTCTTCTTACTGTCTATGTTTTGAACCATTTCTGTGAAACTAGTTATAGATTCCGATGCTTCACTCCAGGTTTACTGTATCCCTCTGACCTTCTTATTGACGATCAAGGAAAGAAAATTCATCGGAATTGAATACAAAAGGGACAATGCCAACTCAGGTACAAGAAGACTGACACTTCTTACTGTCTATGTTTTGAACCATTCCTGTGACACTAGTTATAGATTCCGATGCTTCACTTCATGTTTACTGTATCCATTTCACTTTCTTATAGGCGATGAAACACAGAAATTGCATCTTAACTAAATACAGACGGCACAATGCCGAATTAAGTACAAGAAGATTGACTCTTCTTACTGTCTATGTTTTGAACCATTCCTGTGACACTAGTTATAGATTCCGATGCTTCACATCAGGTTTACTGTATCCCTCTGACCTTATTTATGACGATGAAACACAGATATTAAATCTTATTTAAATACAAAAGCCACAATGCCGACTTCAGTACAAGAACACTGACTCTTCTTACTGTCTACGGTTTGAACCATTCCTGTGACACTAATTATAGATTCCGATGCTTCACTTCAGGTTTACTGTATCCCTCTGACCTTCTTATTGACGATCAAACACAGAAAATTCATCGGAATTAAATACAAAAGGCACAATGCCGACCCAAGTACAAGAAGACTGGCTCTTCTTACTGTCTATGTTTTGAACCATTCCTGTGACACTAGATATAGATTCAGATGCTTCACTTCAGGTTTACTGTATCCAGCTGACCTTCTTATTGACGAAGAAGCACATAAATTGCATCGGAATTAAATACAAAATTCACAATGCCGACTAATGAATAAGAAGACTGACTCCACTTACTGTTTATGTTTTGAAATATTCCTGTGACACTAGTTATAGATTCCGATGCTTCACTTCAGGTTTACTGTATCCCTCTGACCTTCTTATTGACGATCAAACACAGAAAATTCACCGGAATTAAATACAAAAGGCACAATGCCGACCCAAGTACAAGAAGACTGGCTCTTCTTACTGTCTATGTTTTGAACTATTCCTGTGACACTAGTTATGGATTCCGATGCTGCACTTCAGGTTTACTGTATCCCTCTGACCTTCTTATTGACGATGAAACACACAAATTGCAGCGGAAAATAAAATACAAAAGGCACAATGCCGACTTAAGTACAAGAAGATTGACTCTTCCTACTGTCAATGTTTGAACCATTCCTGTGACACTAGTTATAGATTCCGATGCTTCACTTCACATTTACTGTATCCCTCTGACCTACTTATTGACGATCAAACACAGAAAATTCACCGGAATTAAATACAAAAGGCACAATGCCGACCCAAGTACAAGAAGACTGGCTCTTCTTACTGTCTATGTTTTGAACCATTCCTGTGACACTAGTTAAAGATTCCGATGCTTCACTTCAGGCTTACAGTATCCCTCTGACCTTCTTATTGACTAAGATATACAGATATTGCATCGGAATTAAATACAAAAGCCACAATGACGACCCAAGTACAAGAAGACTGGCTCTTCTTACTGTCTATGTTTTGAACCATTTCTGTGACACTAGTTATAGATTCCGATGCTTCCCTTCAGGTTTACTGTATCCCTCTGACCTTCTTATTGACGAAGAAACACAGAAATTGCATCGTAATCATATTCAAAAGGCCCAATGCCGACTTAAGTACAAGAAGACTGACCCTTCCTACTGTCATTGTTTTGAACCATTCCTGTGACACTAGTTGTAGATTCCGATGCTTCACTTCAGGTTTAGTGTATCCCTCTGACCTTCGTATTGACGATGAAACACTGAAATTGCATCGGAATTAAATACAAAATGCACAAAGCCGACTTAAGTACAAAAAGAGTGACTCTTCTTACTGTCTATGTTTTGAACCATTCCTGTGACACTAGTTATAGATTCCGATGCTTCACTTCAGGTTTACTGTATCCCTCTGATCTTCTTTTGACGATGAAACACAGAAATTGCATCAGAATTAAATATAAAAGGCACAATGCCGACTTAAGAACACAAAGACTGACTCTTCTTACTCTCTATGTTTGAACCATTCCTGTGACACTAGTTATGGATTCCGATGCTTCACTTCAGGTGTAATGTATCCCTCTGACCTTCTTATTGTCGACGAAACACAGAAATTGCATCGGAATTAAATACAAAAGGCCCAAAGCCGACTTAAGTACAAGAAAACTGACTCTTCTTACTGTCTATGTTTTGAACCATTCCTGTGACACTAGTTATAGATTCCGATGCTTCAGTTCAGGTTTACTGTATCCCTCTGACCTCCTTATTGACGATGAAACACAGAAATTGCATCGGAATTAATTACAGAAGGCACAATGTCGACTCAAGTACAAGAAGACTGGCTCTACTTACTGTCTATGATTTGAACCATTCCTGTGACACTAGTTATAGATTATGATGCTTTACGTCTGGTTTACTGTAGTCCTCTGACCTTCTTATTGACGATGAAACACAGAAATTGCATCTTAATTAAATACAAAATTCACAATGCCGACTTCAGTACAAGTATACTGACTGTTCTTACTGTCTATGGTTTGAATCATTCCTCTGACACTAGTTATAGATTCCGTTGCTTCACTTCAGGTTTACTGTATCCCTCTGACCTTCTTATTGACGATCAGGCACAGAAAATTCATCGGAATTAAATACAAAAGGCACAATGCCAACTCAGGTACAAGAAGACTGGCTCTTCTTACTGTCTATGTTTTGAACCATTTCTGTGACACTAGTTATAGATTCCGATGCTTCACTCCAGGTTTACTGTATCCCTCTGACCTTCTTATTGACGATCAAGCAAAGAAAATTCATCGGAATTGAATACAAAAGGCACAATGCCGACTTCAGTACAAGAAGACTGACTCTTCTCACTGTCTATGTTTTGAACAATTCCTGTGACACTAGTTATTGATTCCGATGCTTCACTTCAGGTTCACTGTATCCCTCTGACCTTCTTATTGACGATGAAACACAGAAATTGCATCGGAATTAAATACAAAAGTCACAAAGCCGACTTAAGTACAAGAAAACTGACTCATCTTACTGTCTATGTTTTGAACCATTGCTGTGACACTAGTTTTAGATTCCGATGCTTCACTTCAGGTTTTCTGTATGCCTCTGACCTCCTTATTGACGATGAAACACAGAAATTACATCTTAATTAAATACAAAAGGCACAATGCCAACTTAAGTACAATGCTTTCTTCCATTCCTGTGACACTAGTTATAGATTCCGATGCTTCACTTCAGGTTTACTGTATCCCTCTAATCATCTTATTGACGATGAAACACAGAAATTGCATCGGAATTAAATATAAAATGCACAATGCCGACTTAAGTACACAAAGACTGACTCTTCTTACTCTCTATGTTTGAACCATTCCTGTGACACTAGTTATAGATTCCGATGCTTCACTTCAGGTTTACTGTATCCCTCTGACCTTCTTATTGTCGATGAAACACAGAAATTGCATCGGAATTAAATACAAAAGGCACAAAGCCGACTTAAGTACAAGAAAACTGACTCTTCTTACTGTCTATGCTTTGAAGAATTCCTGTGACACTAGTTATAGTTTCCGATGCTTCACTTCAGGTTTACTGTATCCCTCTGACTTTCTTATTGACGATGAAACACAGAAATTGCATCGGAATTAATTACAAAAGGCACAATGCCGACTCAAGTACAAGAAGACTGGCTCCCCTTACTGTCTATGGTTTGAACCATTCCTGTGACACTAGTTATAGATTCCGATGCTTCACGTCAGTTTTACTGTATCCCTCTGACCTTCTTATTGACGATGAAACACGGAAACTACATCGGAATTAAATACAAAAGGCACAAAGCCGACTTAAGTTCAAGAAGACTGACTCTTCTTAATGTCTATGTTTTGAACCATTCCTGTAACACTAATTATAGATTACGATGCTTCACTTCAGGTTTACTGTATCCCTCTGACCTGCTTATTGACGATCAAGCACAGAAAATTCATCGGAATTAAATACAAAAGGCACAATGCCGACTTCAGTACAAGAAGACTGACTCTTCTCACTGTCTATGTTTTGAACAATTCCTGTGACACTAGTTATTGATTCCGATGCTTCACTTCAGGTTCACTGTATCCCTCTGACCTTCTTATTGACGATGAAACACAGAAATTGCATCGGAATTAAATACAAAAGTCACAAAGCCGACTTAAGTACAAGAAAACTGACTCATCTTACTGTCTATGTTTTGAACCATTCCTGTGACACTAGTTATAGATTCCGATGCTTCACTCCAGGTTTGCTGTATCCCTTGGACCTTCTTATTTACGATGAAACACAGAAATTGCATCAGAATGTAATTGGAAAGGCATAATACCGACTTAAGTACAAGAAAACTGACTCGTCTAACTTTTTATGTTTTGAACCATTCCTGTGACACTAGTTAAAGATTCCGATGCTTCACTTCAGGTTTACTGTATCCCTGTGACCTTATTATTGACGACGAATCAAAGAAATTGCATCGGAATTAAATACAAAAGGCAGAATGCCAACGTAAGTACAAGTAAACTGACACTTCTTACTGTCTATGTTATGAACCATTCCTGTGACACTAGTTATAGATTCCAATGCTTCACTTCAGGTTTACTGTATCCCCCTGACCTTCTCATTGACGATGAAACACAGAAAGTGCATCGGAATTAAATACAAAAGGCAGTATGCCGATTGAAGTACAAGAAGACTGACTCTATCTATTGTCTATGTTTTGAATCATTCCGATGACACTAGTTATAGATTCCGATGCTTCACTTCAGGTTTACTGTATCCCTCTGACTTTCTTATTGACGATGAAACACAGAAATTGCATCGGAATTAAATACAAAAGGCACAAAGCCGACTTAAGTACAAGAAAACTGACTCATCTTACTGTCTATGTTTTGAACCATTCCTGTGACACTAGTTATCGATTCCGTACTTCACTTCAGGTTTACTGTATCCCTCTGACGCTCTTATTGACTATGAAACACAGAAGTTGCATCCGAATTAAATACAAAAGGCACAATGACGACCCAAGTACAAGAAGTCTGGCTCTTCTTACTGTCTATGTTTTGAACCGTTTCTGTGGAACCAATTTATAGTTTCCGATGCTTCCCTTCAGGGTTACTGTATCCCTCTGACCTTCTTATTGACGAAGAAACACAGAAATTGCATCGTAATTATATTCAAAAAGCCCAATGCCAACTTAAGTACAATAAGACTGACCCTTCCTACTGTCTGTGTTTTGAACCATTCCTGTGACACTATTTATAGATTCCGATGCTTCACTTCAGGTTTACTGTATCCCTCTGACCTTCGTATTGACGATGAAACACAGAAATTGCATTGGAATTAAATACAAAAGGCACAATGCCGACTTAAGTACAAGAAGATTGACTCTTCTTACTGTCAATGTTTCTACCATTCCTGTGAGACTAGTTATAGATTCCGATGCTTCACTTCAGGTTTACTGTATCCCTCTGACCTCCTTATTGACGATGAAACACAGAAATTGCATCGGAATTAATTACAAAAGGCACAATGCCGACTCAAGTACAAGAAGACTGGCTCCCCTTTCTGTCTATGATTTGAACCATTCCTGTGACACTAGTTATAGATTACGATGCTTAACTTCAGGTTCACTGTATCCAGCTGACCATCTTATTGACGATGAAGCACAGAAATTGCATGGGAATTAAATACAAAAGGCACAATGCCGACTTAAGTACAAGAAGACTGACTCTTCTTACTGTCTATGTTTTGAATCATTCCTGTGACACTAGTTATAGATTCCGATGTTTCACGTCAGTTTTACTGTATCCCTCTGACCTTCTTATTGACGATGAAACACAGAAACTACATCGGAATTAAATACAAAAGGCACAAAGCCGACTTAAGTTCAAGAAGACTGACTCTTCTTAATGTCTATGTTTTGGACCATTCCTGTGACACTAGTTATAGATTCCGATGCTTTACTTCAGGTTTACTGTACCCAGCTGACCTTCTTATTGACGATGAAACACAGAAATTGCATCGGCATTTTATACCAAAGGCACAATGCCGACTTAAGTACAAGAAGACTGACTCTTCTTACTGTCTATGCTTTGAACCATTCCTGTAACACTAGTTATAGATTCCGATGCTTCACTTCAGGTTTACTGTCTCCCTCTGACTTCCTTATTGACGATGAAACACAGAAATTGCATCGGAATTAATTACAAAAGGCACAATGCCGACTCAAGTACAAGAAGACTGGCTCCCTTTCTGTCTATGATTTGAACCATTCCTGTGACACTAGTTATAGATTACGATGCTTAACTTCAGGTTCACTGTATCCAGCTGACCATCTTATTGACGATGAAGCACAGAAATTGCATGGGAATTAAATACAAAAGGCACAATGCCGACTTAAGTACAAGAAGACTGACTCTTCTTACTGTATATGTTTTGAATCATTCCTGTGACACTAGTTATAGATTCCGATGCTTCACGTCAGTTTTACTGTATCCCTCTGACCTTCGTATTGACGATGAAACACAGAAATTGCATCGGAATTAAATACAAAATGCACAAAGCCGACTTAAGTACAAAAAGAGTGACTCTTCTTACTGTCTATGTTTTGAACCATTCCTGTGACACTAGTTATAGATTCCGATGCTTCACTTCAGGTTTACTGTATCCCTCTGATCTTCTTTTGACGATGAAACACAGAAATTGCATCAGAATTAAATATAAAAGGCACAATGCGGACTTAAGAACACAAAGACTGACTCTTCTTACTCTCTATGTTTGAACCATTCCTGTGACACTAGTTATGGATTCCGATGCTTCACTTCAGGTGTAATGTATCCCTCTGACCTTCTTATTGTCGACGATACACAGAAATTGCATCGGAATTAAATACAAAAGGCCCAAAGCCGACTTAAGTACAAGAAAACTGACTCTTCTTACTGTCTATGTTTTGAACCATTCCTGTGACACTAGTTATAGATTCCGATGCTTCAGTTCAGGTTTACTGTATCCCTCTGACCTCCTTATTGACGATGCAACACAGAGATTGCATCGGAATTAATTACAGAAGGCACAATGTCGACTCAAGTACAAGAAGACTGGCTCTTCTTACTGTCTATGATTTGAACCATTCCTGTGACACTAGTTATAGATTATGATGCTTTACGTCTGGTTTACTGTAGTCCTCTGACCTTCTTATTGACGATGAAACACAGAAATTGCATCTTAATTAAATACAAAATTCACAATGCCGACTTCAGTACAAGTATACTGACTCTTCTTACTGTCTATGGTTTGAATCATTCCTCTGACACTAGTTATAGATTCCGTTGCTTCACTTCAGGTTTACTGTATCCCTCTGACCTTATTGACGATCAGCACAGAAAATTCATCGGAATTAAATACAAAAGGCACAATGCCAACTCAGGTACAAGAAGACTGGCTCTTCTTACTGTCTATGTTTTGAACCATTTCTGTAACACTAGTTATAGATTCCGATGCTTCACTCCAGGTTTACTGTATCCCTCTGACCTTCTTATTGACGATCAAGCAAAGAAAATTCATCGGAATTGAATACAAAAGGGACAATGCCAACTCAGGTACAAGAGGACTGGCTCTTCTTACTGTCTATGTTTTGAACCATTTCTGTGACACTAGTTATAGATTCCGATGCTTAACTTCAGGTTTACTGTATCCCTCTGACCTTCGTATTGACGAAGATATACAGATATTGCATCGGAATTAAATACAAAAGGCACAATGCCGACTTAAGTACAAGAAGACTGACACTTCTTACTGTCTATGTTTTGAACCATTCCTGTGACACTAGTTATAGATTCCGATGCTTCACTTCATGTTTACTGTATCCATTTCACTTTCTTATAGGCGATGAAACACAGAAATTGCATCTTAACTAAATACAGACGGCACAATGCCGACTTAAGTACAAGAAGATTGACTCTTCTTACTGTCTATGTTTTGAACCATTCCTGTGACACTAGTTATAGATTCCGATGCTTCACATCAGGTTTACTGTATCCCTCTGACCTTATTAATGACGATGAAACACAGATATTAAATCTTATTTAAATACAAAAGCCACAATGCCGACTTCAGTACAAGAACACTGACTCTTCTTACTGTCTACGGTTTGAACCATTCCTGTGACACTAATTATAGATTCCGATGCTTCACTTCAGGTTTACTGTATCCCTCTGACCTTCTTATTGACGATCAAACACAGAAAATTCATCGGAATTAAATACAAAAGGCACAATGCCGACCCAAGTACAAGAAGACTGGCTCTTCTTACTGTCTATGTTTTGAACCATTCCTGTGACACTAGATATAGATTCAGATGCTTCACTTCAGGTTTACTGTATCCAGCTGACCTTCTTATTGACGAAGAAGCACATAAATTGCATCGGAATTAAATACAAAATTCACAATGCCGACTAATGAATAAGAAGACTGACTCCACTTACTGTTTATGTTTTGAAATTTTCCTGTGACACTAGTTATAGATTCCGATGCTTCACTTCAGGTTTACTGTATCCCTCTGACCTTCTTATTGACGATCAAACACAGAAAATTCACCAGAATTAAATACAAAAGGCACAATGCCGACCCAAGTACAAGAAGACTGGCTCTTCTTACTGTCTATGTTTTGAACGATTCCTGTGACACTAGTTATGGATTCCGATGCTGCACTTCAGGTTTACTGTATCCCTCTGACCTTCTTATTGACGATGAAACACACAAATTGCAGCGGAAAATAAATACAAAAGGCACAATTCCGACTTAAGTACAAGAAGATTGACTCTTCCTACTGTCAATGTTTGAACCATTCCTGTGACACTAGTTATAGATTCCGATGCTTCACTTCAGGTTTACTGTATCCCTCTGACCTTCTTATTGACGATCAAACACAGAAAATTCACCGGAATTAAATACAAAAGGCTCAATGCCGACCCAAGTACAAGAAGACTGGCTCTTCTTACTGTCTATGTTTTGAACCATTCCTGTGACACTAGTTAAAGATTCCGATGCTTCACTTCAGGCTTACAGTATCCCTCTGACCTTCTTATTGACTAAGATATACAGATATTGCATCGGAATTAAATACAAAAGCCACAATGACGACCCAAGTACAAGAAGACTGGCTCTTCTTACTGTCTATGTTTTGAACCATTTCTGTGACACTAGTTATAGATTCCGATGCTTCCCTTCAGGTTTACTGTATCCCTCTGACCTTCTTATTGACGAAGAAACACAGAAATTGCATCGTAATCATATTCAAAAGGCCCAATGCCGACTTAAGTACAAGAAGACTGACCCTCCCTACTGTCATTGTTTTGAACCATTCCTGTGACACTAGTTATAGATTCCGATGCTTCACTTCAGGTTTAGTGTATCCCTCTGACCTTCGTATTGACGATGATACACAGAAATTGCATCGGAATTAAATACAAAATGCACAAAGCCGACTTAAGTACAAAAAGAGTGACTCTTCCTACTGTCTATGTTTTGAACCATTCCTGTGACACTAGTTATAGATTCCGATGCTTCACTTCAGGTTTACTGTATCCCTCTGAACTTCTTTTGACGATGAAACACAGAAATTGCATCAGAATTAAATATAAAAGGCACAATGCCGACTTAAGAACACAAAGACTGACTCTTCTTACTCTCTATGTTTGAACCATTCCTGTGACACTAGTTATGGATTCCGATGCTTCACTTTAGGTGTAATGTATCCCTCTGACCTTCTTATTGTCGACGAAACACAGAAATTGCATCGGAATTAAATACAAAAGGCCCAAAGCCGACTTAAGTACAAGAAAACTGACTCTTCTTACTGTCTATGTTTTGAACCATTCCTGTGACACTAGTTATAGATTCCGATGCTTCAGTTCAGGTTTACTGTATCCCTCTGACCTCCTTATTGACGATGAAACACAGAAATTGCATCGGAATTAATTACAGAAGACACAATGTCGACTCAAGTACAAGAAGACTGGCTCTTCTTACTGTCTATGATTTGAACCATTCCTGTGACACTAGTTATAGATTATGATGCGTTACGTCTGGTTTACTGTAGTCCTCTGACCTTCTTATTGACGATGAAACACAGAAATTGCATCTTAATTAAATACAAAATTCACAATGCCGACTTCAGTACAAGTATACTGACTCTTCTTACTGTCTATGGTTTGAATCATTCCTCTGACACTAGTTATAGATTCCGTTGCTTCACTTCAGGTTTACTGTATCCCTCTGACCTTCTTATTGACGATCAGGCACAGAAAATTCATCGGAATTAAATACAAAAGGCACAATGCCAACTCAGGTACAAGAAGACTGGCTCTTCTTACTGTCTATGTTTTGAACCATTTCTGTGACACTAGTTATAGATTCCGATGCTTCACTCCAGGTTTACTGCATCCCTCTGACCTTCTTATTGACGATCAAGCAAAGAAAATTCATCGGAATTGAATACAAAAGGGACAATGCCAACTCAGGTACAAGAGGACTGGCTCTTCTTACTGTCTATGTTTTGAACCATTTCTGTGACACTAGTTATAGATTCCGATGCTTAACTTCAGGTTTACTGTATCCCTCTGACCTTCGTATTGACGAAGATATACAGATATTGCATCGGAATTAAATACAAAAGGCACAATGCCGACTTAAGTACAAGAAGACTGACACTTCTTACTGTCTATGTTTTGAACCATTCCTGTGACACTAGTTATAGAATCCGATGCTTCACTTCATGTTTACTGTATCCATTTCACTTTCTTATAGGCGATGAAACACAGAAATTGCATCTTAACTAAATACAGACGGCACAATGCCGACTTAAGTACAAGAAGATTGACTCTTCTTACTGTCTATGTTTTGAACCATTCCTGTGACACTAGTTATAGATTCCGATGCTTCACATCAGGTTTACTGTATCCCTCTGACCTTATTAATGACGATGAAACACAGATATTAAATCTTATTTAAATACAAAAGCCACAATGCCGACTTCAGTACAAGAACACTGACTCTTCTTACTGTCTACGGTTTGAACCATTCCTGTGACACTAATTATAGATTCCGATGCTTCACTTCAGGTTTACTGTATCCCTCTGACCTTCTTATTGACGATCAAACACAGAAAATTCATCGGAATTAAATACAAAAGGCACAATGCCGACCCAAGTACAAGAAGACTGGCTCTTCTTACTGTCTATGTTTTGAACCATTCCTGTGACACTAGTTATAGATTCCGATGCTGCACTTCAGGTTTACTGTATCCCTCTGACCTTCTTATTGACGATGAAACACACAAATTGCAGCGGAAAATAAATACAAAAGGCACAATGCCGACTTAAGTACAAGAAGATTGACTCTTCCTACTGTCAATGTTTGAACCATTCCTGTGACACTAGTTATAGATTCCGATGCTTCACTTCTGGTTTACTGTCTCCCTCTGACCTTCTTATTGACGATGAAACACAGAAATTGCATCGGAATTAATTACGAAAGGCACAATGCCGACTGACTCCTCCTACTGTCTATGTTTTGAACCATTGCTGTGACACTAGTTTTAGATTCCGATGCTTCACTTCAGGTTTTCTGTATGCCTCTGACCTCCTTATTGACGATGAAACACAGAAATTACATCTTAATTAAATACAAAAGGCACAATGCCAACTTAAGTACAATGCTTTCTTCCATTCCTGTGACACTAGTTATAGATTCCGATGCTTCACTTCAGGTTTACTGTATCCCTCTAATCATCTTATTGACGATGAAACACAGAAATTGCATCGGAATTAAATATAAAACGCACAATGCCGACTTAAGTACACAAAGACTGACTCTTCTTACTCTCTATGTTTGAACCATTCCTGTGACACTAGTTATAGATTCAGATGCTTCACTTCAGGTTTACTGTATCCCTCTGACCTTCTTATTGTCGATGAAACACAGAAATTGCATCGGAATTAAAAACAAAAGGCACAAAGCCGACTTAAGTACAAGAAAACTGACTCTTCTTACTGTCTATGCTTTGAAGAATTCCTGTGACACTAGTTATAGTTTCCGATGCTTCACTTCAGGTTTACTGTATCCCTCTGACCTTCTTATTGACGATGAAACACAGAAATTGCATCGGAATTAATTACAAAAGGCACAATGCCGACTCAAGTACAAGAAGACTGGCTCCCCTTACTGTCTATGGTTTGAACCATTCCTGTGACACTAGTTATAGATTCCGATGCTTCACGTCAGTTTTACTGTATCCCTCTGACCTTCTTATTGACGATGAAACACGGAAACTACATCGGAATTAAATACAAAAGGCACAAAGCCGACTTAAGTTCAAGAAGACTGACTCTTCTTAATGTCTATGTTTTGAACCATTTCTGTAACACTAATTATAGATTACGATGCTTCACTTCAATTTTACTGTATCCCTCTGACCTGCTTATTGACGATCAAGCACAGAAAATTCATCGGAATTAAATACAAAAGGCACAATGCCGACTTCAGTACAAGAAGACTGACTCTTCTCACTGTCTATGTTTTGAACCATTCCTGTGACACTAGTTATTGATTCCGATGCTTCACTTCAGGTTCACTGTATCCCTCTGACCTTCTTATTGACGATGAAACACAGAAATTGCATCGGAATTAAATACAAAAGTCACAAAGCCGACTTAAGTACAAGAAAACTGACTCATCTTACTGACTATGTTTTGAACCATTCCTGTGACACTAGTTATAGATTCCGATGCTTCACTTCAGGTTCACTGTATCCCTCTGACCTTCTTATTGACGATGAAACACAGAAATTGCATCGGAATTAAATACAAAAGTCACAAAGCCGACTTAAGTACAAGAAAACTGACTCGTCTAACTGTTTATGTTTTGAACCATTCCTGTGACACTAGTTAAAGATTCCGATGCTTCACTTCAGGTTTACTGTATCCCTGTGACCTTATTGTTGACGACGAATCATAGAAATTGCATCGGAATTAAATACAAAAGGCAGAATGCCAACATAAGTACAAGTAAACTGACACTTCTTACTGTCTATGTTTTGAACCATTCCTGTGACACTAGTTATAGATTCCAATGCTTCACTTCAGGTTTACTGTATCCCCCTGACCTTCTCATTGACGATGAAACACAGAAAGTGCATCGGATTTAAATACAAAAGGCAGTATGCCGATTGAAGTACAAGAAGACTGACTCTATCTATTGTCTATGTTTTGAATCATTCCGATGACACTAGTTATAGATTCCGATGCTTCACTTCAGGTTTACTGTATCCCTCTGACTTTCTTATTGACGATGAAACACAGAAATTGCATCGGAATAAAATACAAAAGGCACAAAGCCGACTTAAGTACAAGAAAACTGACTCATCTTACTGTCTATGTTTTGAACCATTCCTGTGACACTAGTTATAGATTCCGTACTTCACTTCAGGTTTACTGTATCCCTCTGACGCTCTTATTGACTATGAAACACAGAAGTTGCATCCGAATTAAATACAAAAGGCACAATGACGACCCAAGTACAAGAAGTCTGGCTCTTCTCACTGTCTATGTTTTGAACCGTTTCTGTGGAACCAATTTATAGTTTCCGATGCTTCCCTTCAGGGTTACTGTATCCCTCTGACCTTCTTATTGACGAAGAAACACAGAAATTGCATCGTAATTATATTCAAAAGGCCCAATGCCGACTTAAGTACAATAAGACTGACCCTTCCTACTGTCTTTGTTTTGAACCATTCCTGTGACTCTATTTATAGATTCCGATGCTTCACTTCAGGTTTACTGTATCCCTCTGACCCTCGTATTGACGATGAAACACAGAAATTGCATTGAAATTAAATACAAAAGGCACAATGCCGACTTAAGTACATAAAGAGTGACTCTTCTTACTGTCTACGTTTTGAACCACTCCTGTGACACTAGTTATAGATTCCGATGGTTCACTTCAGTTTTACTGTATCCCTCTGACCTGCTTATTGACGATGAAACACAGATATTGCATCGTAATTAAATACAAGAGGCACAATGCCGACTTAAGTACAAGAAGTCTGACTCTTCCTACTGTCTATGTTTTGAACCATTCCTGTGACACTAGTTTTAGATTCCGATGCTTCACTTCAGATTTTCTGTATCCCTCTGACCTCCTTATTGACGATGAAACACAGAAATTGCATCTTAAATAAATACAAAAGGCACAATGCCGACTTAAGTACAAGAAGACTGACTCTTCTTACTGTCAATGTTTCTACCATTCCTGTGAGACTAGTTATAGATTCCGATGCTTCACTTCAGGTTTACTGTATCCCTCTGACCTCCTTATTGACGATGAAACACAGAAATTGCATCGGAATTAATTACAAAAGGCACAATGCCGACTCAAGTACAAGAAGACTGGCTCTTCTTACTGTCTTTGTTTGAACCATTCCTGTGACACTAGCTATAGATTCCTATGCCTCACTTCAGGTTTACTGTATCCCTCTGACCTTCTTATTGACGATGAAACACAGAAATTGAATCGGAATTATATACAAAAGGCACAATGCCGACTTAAGTACAAGAAGACTGACTCTTCTTACAGTCTATGTTTTGAACCATTCCTGTGACACTAGTTATATATTCCGATGCTTCACTTCAGGTTAACTGTATCCCTCTGACCTTCTTATTGGCGATCAAACACAGAAAATTGATCGGAATTATATACAAAAGGCACAATGCCGACTCAAGTACAAGAAGACTGGCTCCCCTTTCTGTCTATGATTTGAACCATTCCTGTGACACTAGTTATAGATTACGATGCTTAACTTCAGGTTCACTGTATCCAGCTGACCATCTTATTGACGATGAAGCACAGAAATTGCATGGGAATTAAATACAAAAGGCACAATGCCGACTTAAGTACAAGAAGACTGACTCTTCTTACTGTCTATGTTTTGAATCATTCCTGTGACACTAGTTATAGATTCCGATGCTTCACGTCAGTTTTACTGTATCCCTCTGACCTTCTTATTGACGATGAAACACAGAAACTACATCGGAATTAAATACAAAGGGCACAAAGCCGACTTAAGTTCAAGAAGACTGACTCTTCTTAATGTCTATGTTTTGGACCATTCCTGTGACACTAGTTATAGATTCCGATGCTTTACTTCAGGTTTACTGTACCCAGCTGACCTTCTTATTGACGATGAAACACAGAAATTGCATCGGCATTTTATACCAAAGGCACAATGCCGACTTAAGTACAAGAAGACTGACTCATCTTACTGTCTATGCTTTGAACCATTCCTGTAACACTAGTTATAGATTACGATGCTTTACGTCTGGTTTACTGCAGTCCTCTGACCTTCTTATTGACGATGAAACACAGAAATTGCATCTTAATTAAATACAAAAGGCACAATGCCGACTTCAGTACAAGAATACTGACTCTTCTTACTGTCTATGGTTTGAACCATTCCTCTGACACTAGTTATAGATTCCGATGCTTCACTTCAGGTTTACTGTATCCCTCTGACCTTCTTATTGGCGATCAAGCACAGAAAATTCATCGGAATTAAATACAAAAGGCACAATGCCAAGTCAAGTAAAAGAAGACTGGCTCTTCTTACTGTCTATGTTTTGAACCATCTCTGTGACACTAGTTATAGATTCCGATGCTTCACTTCGGGCTTACTGTATCCCTTTGACCTTCTTATTGACTAAGATATACAGAGATTGCTTCGGAAATAAATACATAAGGCACAATGCCGACTTAAGTACAAGAAGACTTACCCTTCTTACTGTCTATGTTTTGAACCATTTCTGTGATACTAGTTACAGATTCCGATGCTTCACTTCAGGTTTACTGTATCCCTCTGAGCTTCTTATTGACGATGAAACACAGAAATTGCATCGGAATTATATACAAAAGTCAGAATGCCGACTTCAGTACAAGAAGACTGACTCTTCTCACTGTCTATGTGTTGAACCATTCCTGTGACACTAGTTATTGATTCCGATGCTTCACTTCAGGTTTACTGTATAACTCTGACATTCTTATTGACGATGAAACACAGAAATTGCATCTTAATTAAAAACAAAAGGCACAATGCCGACTTAAGTACAAGAAGACTGACTCTTCCTACTTTCTATGTTTTGAACCATTCCTGTGACACTAGTTTTAAATTCCGATGCTTCACTTCAGGTTTTCTGTATCCCTCTGACCTCCTTATTGACGATGAAACACAGAAATTGCATCTTAATTAAATACAGAAGGCACGATGCCGACTTAAGTACAAGAAGACTGACTCTTCTTACTGTCAACCTTTCTACCATTCCTGTGACACTAGTTATAGATTCCGATGCTTCACTTCAGGTTTACTGTATCCCTCTGATCTCCTTAATGACGATGAAACACAGAAATTGCATCGGAATTAATTACAAAAGGCACAATGCCGACTCAAGTACAAGAAGACTGGCTCTTCTTACTGTATTTGTTTAGAACCATTCCTGTGACACTAGCTATAGATTCCTATGCTTCACTTCAGGTTTACTGTATCCCTCTGGCCTTCTTATTGACGATGAAACACAGAAACTGCATCGGAATTAAATACAAAAGGCACAATGCCGACTTATGTTCAAGAAGACTGACTCTTCTTAATGTCTATGATTTGGACCATTCCTGTGTCACTAGTTATAGATTCGGATGCTTTACTTCAGGTTTACTGTACCCAGCTGACCTTCATATTGACGATGAAACACAGAAATTGCATCGGCATTTTATACAAAAGACGCAATGCCGACTTAAGTACAAGAAGACTGACTCTTCTTACTGTCTACTTGAACCATTCCTGTGACACTAGTTATAGATTATGATGCTTTACGTCTGGTTTACTGCAGTCCTCTGACCTTCTTATTGACGATGAAACACAGAAATTGCGTCTTAATTGAATACAAAACGCACAATGCCGACTTCAGTACAAGAATACTGACTCTTCTTACTGTCTATGGTTTGAATCATCCCTCTGACACTAGTTATAGATTCCGATGCTTCAATTCAGGTTTACTGTATCCCTCTGACCTTCTTATTGATGATCAAGCACAGAAAATTCATCGGAATTAAATACAAAAGGCACAATGCCAACTCAGGTACAAGAAGATGGCTCTTCTTACTGTCTATGTTTTCAACCATTTCTGTGACACTAGTTATAGATTCCGATGCTTCACTGCAGGTTTACTGTATCCCTCTGACCTTCTTATTGACGATCAAGCACAGAAAATTCATCGGAATTAAATACAAAAGGCACAATGCCAACTCAGGTACAAGAGGACTGGCTCTTCTTACTGTCTATGTTTTGAACCATTTCTGTGACACTAGTTATAGATTCCGATGCTTAACTTCAGGTTTACTGTATCACTCTGACCTTCTTATTGATGAAGATATACAGATATTGCATCGGAATTAAATACAAAAGGCTCAATACCGACTTAAGTACAAGAAGACTGACCCTTCTTACTGTCTATGTTTTGAACCACTCCTGTGACACTAGTTATAGATTCCGATGCTTCACTTCAGGTTTACTGTATCCATTTCACCTTCTTATTGACGATGAAACACAGAAATTGCATCTTAATTAAATACAGACGGCACAATGCCGACTTAAGTACAAGAAGATTGACTCTTCCTACTGTCTTTGTTTGAACCATTCCTGTGACACTAGCTATAGATTCCTATGCTTCACTTCAGGTTTACTGTATCCCTCTGACCTTCTTATTGACGATGAAACACAGAAATTGAATCGGAATTATATACAAAAGGCACAATGCCGACTTAAGTACAAGAAGACTGACTCTTCTTACAGTCTATGTTTTGAACCATTCCTGTGACACTAGTTATATATTCCGATGCTTCACTTCAGGTTAACTGTATCCCTCTGACCTTCTTATTGGCGATCAAACACAGAAAATTGATCGGAATTATATACAAAAGGCACAATGCCGACTCAAGTACAAGAAGACTGGCTCCCCTTTCTGTCTATGATTTGAACCATTCCTGTGACACTAGTTATAGATTACGATGCTTAACTTCAGGTTCACTGTATCCAGCTGACCATCTTATTGACGATGAAGCACAGAAATTGCATGGGAATTAAATACAAAAGGCACAATGCCGACTTAAGTACAAGAAGACTGACTCTTCTTACTGTCTATGTTTTGAATCATTCCTGTGACACTAGTTATAGATTCCGATGCTTCACGTCAGTTTTACTGTATCCCTCTGACCTTCTTATTGACGATGAAACACAGAAACTACATCGGAATTAAATACAAAGGGCACAAAGCCGACTTAAGTTCAAGAAGACTGACTCTTCTTAATGTCTATGTTTTGGACCATTCCTGTGACACTAGTTATAGATTCCGATGCTTTACTTCAGGTTTACTGTACCCAGCTGACCTTCTTATTGACGATGAAACACAGAAATTGCATCTTAATTAAATACAAAAGGCACAATGCCGACTTCAGTACAAGAATACTGACTCTTCTTACTGTCTATGGTTTGAACCAATCCTCTGACACTAGTTATAGATTCCGATGCTTCACTTCAGGTTTACTGTATCCCTCTGACCTTCTTATTGGCGATCAAGCACAGAAAATTCATCGGAATTAAATACAAAAGGCACAATGCCAACTCAAGTAAAAGAAGACTGGCTCTTCTTACTGTCTATGTTTTGAACCATCTCTGTGACACTAGTTATAGATTCCGATGCTTCACTTCGGGCTTACTGTATCCCTTTGACCTTCTTATTGACTAAGATATACAGAGATTGCTTCGGAAATAAATACATAAGGCACAATGCCGACTTAAGTACAAGAAGACTTACCCTTCTTACTGTCTATGTTTTGAACCATTTCTGTGATACTAGTTACAGATTCCGATGCTTCACTTCAGGTTTACTGTATCCCTCTAAGCTTCTTATTGACGATGAAACACAGAAATTGCATCGGAATTATATACAAAAGTCAGAATGCCGACTTCAGTACAAGAAGACTGACTCTTCTCACTGTCTATGTGTTGAACCATTCCTGTGACACTAGTTATTGATTCCGATGCTTCACTTCAGGTTTACTGTATAACTCAGACATTCTTATTGACGATGAAACACAGAAATTGCATCTTAATTAAAAACAAAAGGCACAATGCCGACTTAAGTACAAGAAGACTGACTCTTCCTACTGTCTATGTTTTGAACCATTCCTGTGACACTAGTTTTAAATTCCGATGCTTCACTTCAGGTTTTCTGTATCCCTCTGACCTCCTTATTGACGATGAAACACAGAAATTGCATCTTAATTAAATACAGAAGGCACGATGCCGACTTAAGTACAAGAAGACTGACTCTTCTTACTGTCAATCTTTCTACCATTCCTGTGACACTAGTTATAGATTCCGATGCTTCACTTCAGGTTTACTGTATCCCTCTGATCTCCTTAATGACGATGAAACACAGAAATTGCATCGGAATTAATTACAAAAGGCACAATGCCGACTCAAGTACAAGCAGACTGGCTCTTCTTACTGTATTTGTTTTGAACCATTCCTGTGACACTAGCTATAGATTCCTATGCTTCACTTCAGGTTTACTGTATCCCTCTGACCTTCTTATTGACGATGAAACACAGAAACTGCATCGGAATTAAATACAAAAGGCACAATGCCGACTTATGTTCAAGAAGACTGACTCTTCTTAATGTCTATGATTTGGACCATTCCTGTGTCACTAGTTATAGATTCCGATGCTTTACTTCAGGTTTACTGTACCCAGCTGACCTTCTTATTGACGATGAAACACAGAAATTGCATCGGCATTTTATACAAAAGACGCAATGCCGACTTAAGTACAAGAAGACTGACTCTTCTTACTGTCTATGTTTTGAACCATTCCTGTGACACTAGTTATAGATTATGATGCTTTACGTCTGGTTTACTGCAGTCCTCTGACCTTCTTATTGACGATGAAACACAGAAATTGCGTCTTAATTGAATACAAAACGCACAATGCCGACTTCAGTACAAGAATACTGACTCTTCTTACTGTCTATGGTTTGAATCATCCCTCTGACACTAGTTATAGATTCCGATGCTTCAATTCAGGTTTACTGTATCCCTCTGACCTTCTTATTGATGATCAAGCACAGAAAATTCATCGGAATTAAATACAAAAGGCACAATGCCAACTCAGGTACAAGAAGATGGCTCTTCTTACTGTCTATGTTTTCAACCATTTCTGTGACACTAGTTATAGATTCCGATGCTTCACTTCAGGTTTACTGTATCCCTCTGACCTTCTTATTGACGATCAAGCACAGAAAATTCATCGGAATTAAATACAAAAGGCACAATGCCAACTCAGGTACAAGAGGACTGGCTCTTCTTACTGTCTATGTTTTGAACCATTTCTGTGACACTAGTTATAGATTCCGATGCTTAACTTCAGGTTTACTGTATCACTCTGACCTTCTTATTGATGAAGATATACAGATATTGCATCGGAATTAAATACAAAAGGCTCAATACCGACTTAAGTACAAGAAGACTGACCCTCCTTACTGTCTATGTTTTGAACCATTCCTGTGACACTAGTTATAGATTCCGATGCTTCACTTCAGGTTTACTGTATCCATTTCACCTTCTTATTGACGATGAAACACAGAAATTGCATCTTAATTAAATACAGACGGCACAATGCCGACTTAAGTACAAGAAGATTGACTCTTCTTACTGTCTATGTTTTGAACCATTCCTGTGACACTAGTTATAGATTCCGATGCTTCACATCAGGTTTACTGTATCCCTCTTACCTTATTATTGACGATGAAACACAGATATTAAATCTTAATTAAAAACAAAAGGCACAATGCCGACTTCAGTACAAGAACACTGACTCTTCTTACTGTCTATGGTTTGAACCATTCCTGTGACACTAGTTATAGATTCCGATGCTTCACTTCAGGTTTACTGTATCCCTCTGACCTTCTTATTGACAATCAAACACAGAACATTCATCGGAATTAAATACAAAAGGCACAATGCCGACCCAAGTACAAGAAGACTGCCTCTTCTTACTGTCTATGTTTTGAACCATTCCTGTGACACTACATATAGATTCAGATGCTTCACTTCAGGTTTACTGTATCCAACTGACCTTCTTATTGACGATGAAGCACATAAATTGCATCGGAATTAAATACAAAAGGCACAATGCCGACTAATGAACAAGAAGACTGACTCTACTTACTGTTTATGCTTTGAAATATTCCTGTGACACTAGTTATAGATTCCGATGTTTCACTTCAGGTTTACTATTACCAGCTGACCTTCTTGTTGACGATGAAACACAGAAATTGCATCAGAATTAAATACATAAGGCACAATGCCGACTTCAGTACAAGAATACTGACTCTTCTTACTGTCTATGGTTTGAATCATTCCTTTGACACTAGTTATAGATTCCGATGCGCTCAATTCAGGTTTACTGTATCCCTGTGACCTTCTTATTGACAATCAAGCACAGAAAATTCATCGGAATTAAATACAAAAGGCACAATGCCAACTCAGGTACAAGAAGACTGGCTCTTCTTACTGTCTATGTTTTGAACCATTTCTGTGACACTAGTTATAGATTCCGATGCTTCACTTCTGGTTTACTGTATCCCTCTGACCTTCTTATTGACGATCAAACACAGAAAATTCATCGGAATTAAATACAAAAGGCACAATGCCGACCCAAGTACAAGAAGACTGGCTCTTCTTACTGTCTATGTTGTGATCCATTCCTGTGACACTACATATCGATTCAGATGCTTCACTTCAGGTTTACTGTATCCAGCTGACCTTCTTATTGACGATGAAGCACATAAATTGCATCGGAATTAAATACAAAAGGCACAATGCCGACTAATGAACAAGAAGACTGACTCTACTTACTGTTTATGTTTTGAAATATTCCTGTGACACTAGTTATAGATTCCGATGCTTCACTTCAGGTTTACTATTACCAGCTGACCCTCTTATTGACGATGAAGCACAGAAATTACATCGGAATTAAATACGAAAGGCACAATGCCGACTTAAGTTCAAGAAGACTGACTCTTCTTAATGTCTATGATTTGGACCATTCCTGTGACACTAGTTATAGATTCCGATGCTTTACTTTAGGTTTACTGTACCCAGCTGACCTTCTTATTGACGATGAAACACAGAAATTGCATCGGCATTTTATACAAAAGGCACAATGCCGACTTAAGTACAAGAAGACTGACTCTTCTTACTGTCTATGTTTTGAACCATTCCTGTGACACTAGTTATAGATTATGATGCTTTACGTCTGGTTTACTGTAGTCCTCTGACCATCTTATTGACGATGAAACACAGAAATAGCATCTTAATTAAATACATAAGGCACAATGCCGACTTAAGTACAAGAAAGCTGACTCTTCTTACTGTCTATGTTTTGAACCATTCCTGTGACACTACTTATGGATTCCGATGCTGCACTTCAGGTTTACTGTATCCCCCTGACCTTCTTATTGACGATGAAACACTCAAATTGCAGCGGAAAATAAATACAAAAGGCACAATCCCGACTTATGTACAAGAAGATTGACTCTTCCTACTGTCTATGTATTGAACCATTCCTGTGACACTAGTTATAGATTCCGATGCTTCACTTCAGGTTTACTGTATCCCTCTGACGCTCTTATTGACGATGAAACACAGAAGTGGCAACCGAATTAAATACAAAAGGCACAATGGCGACTCAAGTACAAGAAGACTGGCTCTTCTTTCTGTCTATGTTTTGAACCATTACTGTGACACTGGTTATAGATTCCGATGCTTACCTTCAGGTTTACTGTATCCCTCTGACCTTCTTATTGACGAAGAAACATAGACATTGCATCGTAATTATATTCAAAAGGCCCAATGCTGACTTAAGTACAAGAAAACTGACTCATCTTACTGTCTATGTTTTGAACCAATCCTGTGACACTAGTTATAGATTCCGATGCTTCACTTCAGGTTTACTGTATCCCTCTGAACTTCTTATTGACGAGAAAACACAGAAATTGCATCGGAATGAAATACAAAATGCACAATGCCGACTTAAGTACAAGAAGACTGACTCTTCCTACTGTCTATGTTTTGAACCATTGCTGTGACACTAGTTTTAGATTCCGATGCTTCACTTCAGGTTTTCTGTATCCCTCTGACCTCCTTATTGACGATGAAACACAGAAATTGCATCTTAATTAAATACAAAAGGCACAATGCCGATTTAAGTACAAGAAGACTGACTCTTCTTACTGTCAATGTTTCTACCATTCCTGTGACACTAGTTATAGATTCCGATGCTTCACTTTAGGTTTACTGTATCCCTCTGATCTTCTTATCGACGATGAAACACAGAAATTGCATCGGAATTAAATATGAAAGGCACAATGCCGACTTAAGTACACAAAGACTGACTCTTCTTACTCTCTATGTTTGAACCATTCCTGTGACACTAGTTATAGATTCCGATGCTTCACCTCAGGGTTACTGTATCCCTCTTACCTCCTTATTGTCGATGAAACACAGAAATTGCATCGGAAGTAAATACAAATGGCACAAAGCCGACTTAAGTACAAGAAAACATACTCTTCTTACTGTCTATGTTTTGAAGAATTCCTGTGACACTAGT
Organism: Schistocerca piceifrons; assembly: GCF_021461385.2. NCBI lineage: Eukaryota > Metazoa > Arthropoda > Insecta > Orthoptera > Acrididae > Schistocerca > Schistocerca piceifrons. Next base: position 1,137,429,822 of record NC_060139.1, on the reverse strand, counting down.
TATAGATTCCGATGCTTCACTTCAGGTTTACTGTGTCCCTCTGACCTTCTTATTGACGATGAAACACAGAAATTGCATTGGAATTAATTACAAAAGGCACAATACCGACTCAAGTTCAAGAAGACTGGCTCTTCTTACTGTCTTTGTTTTGAACCATTCCTGTGACACTAGCTATAGATTCCTATGCTTCACTTCAGGTTTACTGTATCCCTCTGACCTTCTTATTGACGATGAAACACAGAAATTGAATCGGAATTATATACAAAACGCACAATGACGACTTAAGTACAAGAAGACTGACTCTTCTTACTGTCTATGTTTTGAACCATTCCTGTGACACTAGTTATAGATTCCGATGCTTCACTTCAGGTTAACTCTATCCCTCTGACCTTCTTTCTGACGATCAAACACAGGAAATTGATCTGAAGTATATACAAAAGGCACTAAGCCGACTCAAGTACAAGAAGACTGGCTCCTCTTACTGTCTATGATTTGAACCATTCCTGTGACACTAGTTATAGATTCCGATGCTTAACTTCAGGTTCACTGTATCCAGCTGACCATCTTATTGACGATGAAGGACAGAAATTGCATCGGAATTAAATACAAAAGGCACAATGCCGACTTAAGTACAAGTAGACTGACTCTTCTTACTGTCTATGTTTTGAACCATTCCTGTGCCACTAGTTATAGATTCCGATGCTTCACGTCAGTTTTACTGTATCCTCTGACCTTCTTATTGACGATGAAACACAGAAACTACATTGAAATTAAATACAAAAGGCACAATGCCGACTTAAGTTCAAGAAGACTGATTTTTCTTATGTCTATGTTTTGGACCATTCCTGTGACACTAGTTATAGATTCCGATGCTTTACTTCAGGTTTACTGTACCCAGCTGACCTTCTTATTGACGATGAAACACAGAAATTGCATCGGCATTTTATACCAAAGGCACAATGCCGACTTAAGTACAAGAAGACTGACTCTTCTTACTGTCTATGCTTTGAACCATTCCTGTAACACCAGTTATAGATTACGATGCTTTACGTCTGGCTTACTGTAGTCCTCTGACCTTCCTGTTGACGATGAAACTCACAAATTGCATCTTAATTAAATACAAAAGGCACAATGCCGACTTCAGTACAAGAATACTGATTCATCTTACTGTCTATGGTTTGAACCATTCCTCTGACACTAGTTATAGATTGCGATGCTTCACTTCATTTTTACTGTATCCCTCTGACCTTCTTGTTGACGATCAAGCACAGAATATTCATCGGAATTAAATACAAAAGGCACAATGCCAACTCAAGTACATGAAGACTGGCTCTTCTTACTGTCTATGTTTTGAACCATTTCTGTGACACTAGTTACAGATTCCGATGCTTCACTTCAGGCTTACTGGATCCCTCTGACCTTCTTATTGACTAAGATATACAGATATTGCATCGGAATTAAATACAAAATGCACAATGCCGACACAAGTACAAGAAGACTTACCCTTCTTACTGTCTATGTTTTGAACCATTCCTGTGACACTAGCTACAGATTCCGATGCTTCACTTTAGGTTTACTGTATCCCTCTGACCTCCTTATTGACGATGAAACACAGAAATTGCATCGGAATTAATTACAAAAGGCACAATGCCGACTCAAGTACGAGACGACTGGCTCTTCTTACTGTCTTTGTTTTGAACCCTTCCTGTGACACTAGCTACAGATTCCTATTCTTCACTTCAGGTTTACTGTATCCCTCTGACCTTCTTATTGACGATGAAACACAGAAATTGCATCGGAATTATATACAAAAGGCACCATGCCGACTTAAGTACAAGAAGACTGACTCTTCTTACTGTCTATGTTTTCAGCCATTCCTGTGACACTAGTTATAGATTCCGATGCTTCACTTCAGGTTTACTGTATCCCTCTGACCTTCTTATTGACGATCAAACACAGAGAATTGATCGGAACTATATACAAATGGCACAATGCCGACTCAAGTCCAAGAAGACAAACTCTTCTTACTGTCTATGATTTGAACCATTCCTGTGACACTAGTTATAGATTCCGATGCTTAACTTTAGGTTCACTGTATCCAGCTGACCATCTTATTGACGATGAAGCACAGAAATTGCGTCGGAATTAAATACAAAAGGCACAATGCCGACTTTACGAGAAGACTGACTCTTCTTACTGTCTATGTTTTGAACCGTTCCTGTGACACTAGTTATAGATTATGATGCTTTACGTCTGGTTTACTGTAGTCCTCTGACCTTCTTATTGACGATGAAAGACAGAAATTGCATCTTAATTAAATACAAAAGGCACAATGCCGACTTCAGTACAAGAATACTGACTCTTCTTACTGTCTATGGTTTGAATCATACCTCTGACACTAGTTATAGATTCCGATGCTTCATTTCAGGTTTACTGTATCGCTTTGACCTTCTTATTGACGATCAAGCACAGAAAATTCATCGGAATTAAATACAGAAAGCACAATGCCAACTCAGGTACAGGAAGACTGGCTCTTCTTGCTGTCTATGTTTTGAACCATTTCTGTGACACTAGTTATAGATTCCGATGCTTCACTTCAGGTTTACTGTATCACTGTGACCTTCTTATTGACGATCAAGCACAGAAAATTCATCGGAATTAAATACAAAAGGCACAATGCCATCTCAGGTACAAGAGGACGGGCACTTCTTACTGTCTATGTTTTGAACCATTCCTGTGACACTGGTTATAGATTCCGATGCTTCACATCAGGTTTACTGTATCCCTCTGACCTTATTATTGACGATGAAACACAGATATTAAATCTTAATTAAATGCAAAAGGCACAATGCCGACTTCAGTACAAGAACACTGACTCTTCTTACAGTCTATGGTTTGAACCATTCCTGTGACACTAGTTATAGATTCCGATGCTTCACTTTAGGTTTACTGTATCCCTCTGACCTCCTTATTGACGATGAAACACAGAAATTGCATCGGAATTAATTACAAAAGGCACAATACCGACTCAAGTACAAGATGACTGGCTCTTCTTACTGTCTTTGTTTTGAACCATTCCTGTGACACTAGCTATAGATTCCTATGCTTCACTTCAGGTTTACTGTATCCCTCTGACCTTCTTATTGACGATGAAACAAAGAAATTGCATCGGAATTATATACAAAAGGCACAATGCCGACTTAAGTACAAGAACACTGACTCTTCTTACTGTCTATGTTTTGAACCATTCCTGTGACACTAGTTATAGATTCCGATGCTTCACTTCAGGTTTACTGTATCCCTCTGACCTTCTTATTGACGATCAAACACAGAAAATTGATCGGAACTATATACAAAAGGCACAATGCTCTTCTTACTGTCTATGATTTGAACCATTCCTGTGACACTAGTTACGGATTCCGATGCTGCACTTCAGGTTTACTGTATCCCTCTGACTTTCTTATTGACGATGAAACACACAAATTGTAGCGGAAAATAAATACAAAAGGCACAATGCCGACTTAAGTAGAAGAAGATTGACTCTTCCCACTGTCTATGTTTTGAACCATTCCTGTGACACTAGTCATAGATTCCGATGCTTAACTTCAGAATTACTGTATCCCTCAGACCTTCTGATTGCCGATGAAACACAGATATTGCATCGGAATGAAATACAAAAGGCACAATGCCGACTAAAGTACAAGAAGACTGACTCTTCTGACAGTCTATGTTTTGAACCATTCCTGTGACACTAGTTTTAGCTTCCGATGCTTCACTTCAGGTTTACTGTATCCCTTGGACCTTCTTCTTGACGTTGAAACACAGACATTGCATCGGAATTACATACAAAAGGCACAACGCCGACTTAAGTACAAGAAGACTGACTCTTCTTACTGACTATGTTTCAAACCATTTCTGTGACACTAGTTATAGATCCGATGCTGCACTTCTGGTTTACTGTATCCCTCTGACCTTCTTATTGAGGATGAAACACAGAAATTGCATTGGAATTAAATACAAAAGGCACAATGCCGAATTAAGTACAAGAAGACTGACACTTCTTACTGTCTATGAGTTGAACCATTCCCATGACACTAGTTATAGATTCCGATGCTTCACTTCAGGTTTACTGCATGTCTCTGAACTTCGTATTGACGATGAAACACAGAAATTGCATCGGAATTAAATACAAAAGGCACAATGCCGACTTAAGGACAAGATGACTGACTCTTCCGACTGTCTATGCTTTGAACCATTCCTGTGACTCTAGTTATAGATTCCGATGCTTCACTCCAAGTTTACTGTGTCCCTTGGACCTTCTTATTGACGATGAAACACAGAAATTGCATCGGAATTAAACACAATAGGCACAATGCCGACTTAAGTACAAGAAGACTGACTCTTCCCACTGTCTAAGTTTTGAACCATTCCTGTGACACTAGTTATAGATTCCGATGCATCACTTCAGGTTTACGGTATCCCTTGGACCTTCTTATTGACGATGAAACACAGAAATTGTACCGGAATTAAATACAAAAAGCACAATACCGACTTAAGTACAAGAAGACTGACTCTTCTTACTGACTATGTTTTGAACAATACCTGTGGCACTAGTCATAGATTCCGATGCTTAACTTCAGGATTACTGTATCCCTTGGACCTTCTTATTGACGATGAAACACAGAAATTGCATCGGAAGTAAATACAAAAGGCACAATGCCGACTTAAGTACAAGAAGACTGACTCTTCTTACTGACTATGTTTTGAACCATTCCTGTGACACTAGTTATTGATTCCGATGCTTCACTTCATGTTTACTGTATCCCTCTGACCTTCTTATTGACGATGAAACACAGAAATTGCATCGGAATTAAATACAAAAGGCACAATGCCGACTTAAGTACAAGAAGACTGACTCTTCTTACTGTCTATGTTTTGAACCATTCCTGTCACACTAGTTATAGATTCCGATGCTTCAATTCAGGTCTACTGTATCCCTTGGACCTTCTTATTTACGAGGAAACACAGATTTTGCATCGGAATTAAATACAAAAGGCATAATGCCGACTTAAGTACAAGAAGGCTGACTCTTCCAAATGCCTATGTTTTGAACCATTCCTGTGACACTAGTTATAGATTCCGATGCTTCATTTCAGGTCTACTGTATCCCTTGGACCTTCTTATTTACGATGAAACACAGATTTTGCATCGGAATTACATACAAAAGGCACAACGCCGACTTAAGTACAAGAAGACTGACTCTTCTTACTGACTATGTTTCAAACCATTTCTGTGACACTAGTTATAGATCCGATGCTGCACTTCTGGTTTACTGTATCCCTCTGACCTTCTTATTGAGGATGAAACACAGAAATTGCATTGGAATTAAATACAAAAGGCACAATGCCGAATTAAGTACAAGAAGACTGACACTTCTTACTGTCTATGAGTTGAACCATTCCCATGACACTAGTTATAGATTCCGATGCTTCACTTCAGGTTTACTGCATGTCTCTGAACTTCGTATTGACGATGAAACACAGAAATTGTATCGGAATTAAATACAAAAGGCACAATGCCGACTTAAGGACAAGATGACTGACTCTTCCGACTGTCTATGCTTTGAACCATTCCTGTGACTCTAGTTATAGATTCCGATGCTTCACTCCAAGTTTACTGTGTCCCTTGGACCTTCTTATTGACGATGAAACACAGAAATTGCATCGGAATTAAACACAATAGGCACAATGCCGACTTAAGTACAAGAAGACTGACTCTTCCCACTGTCTAAGTTTTGAACCATTCCTGTGACACTAGTTATACATTCCGATGCATCACTTCAGGTTTAATGTATCCCTTGGACCTTCTTATTGACGATGAAACACAGAAATTGTACCGGAATTATATACAAAAAGCACAATACCGACTTAAGTACAAGAAGACTGACTCTTCTTACTGACTATGTTTTGAACAATACCTGTGGCACTAGTCATAGATTCCGATGCTTAACTTCAGGATTACTGTATCCCTTGGACCATCTTATTGACGATGAAACACAGAAATTGCATCGGAAGTAAATACAAAAGGCACAATGCCGACTTAAGTACAAGAAGACTGACTCTTCTTACTGACTATGTTTTGAACCATTCCTGTGACACTAGTTATTGATTCCGATGCTTCACTTCATGTTTACTGTATCCCTCTGACCTTCTTATTGACGATGAAACACAGAAATTGCATCGGAATTAAATACAAAAGGCACAATGCCGACTTAAGTACAAGAAGACTGACTCTTCTTACTGTCTATGTTTTGAACCATTCCTGTGACACTAGTTATAGATTCCGATGCTTCAATTCAGGTCTACTGTATCCCTTGGACCTTCTTATTTACGAGGAAACACAGATTTTGCATCGGAATTAAATACAAAAGGCATAATGCCGACTTAAGTACAAGAAGGCTGACTCTTCCAAATGCCTATGTTTTGAACCATTCCTGTGACACTAGTTATAGATTCCGATGCTTCATTTCAGGTCTACTGTATCCCTTGGACCTTCTTATTTACGATGAAACACAGATTTTGCATCGGAATTAAGTACAAAAGGCACAATGCCGACTTAAGTACAAGAAGACTGACTCTTCTTACTGACTATGTTTTGAACAATACCTGTGGCACTAGTCATAGATTCCGATGCTTAACTTCAGGATTACTGTATCCCTTGGACCTTCTTATTGACGATGAAACACAGAAATTGCATCGGAATTAAATACAAAAGGCACAATGCCGACTTAAGTACAAGAAGACTGACTCTTCTTACTGTCTATGTTTGAACCTTTACTGTGTCACTAGTTATAGACTCCGATGCTTCACTCCAGGTTTACTGTATCCCTTGGACATTCTTCTTGACGATGAAACACAGAAATTGCTTCGGAATTAAATACAAAAAGCACAATGCCGACTTAAGTACAAGAAGACTGACCCTTCTTACTGTCTATGTTTTGAACCATTCCTGTGACTCTAGTTATAGATTCCGATGCTTCACTTCAGGTTTACTGTATCCCTCTGACCTTCTTATTGACGATGAAACACAGAAATTGCATCGGAATTAAATACAAATGCACAATGCCGACTTAAGTACAAAAAGACTGACTCTTCTTACTGTCTATGTTTTAAACCATTCCTGTGCCACTAGTTATAGATTCCGATGCTTCACTTCAGGTTTACTGAATCCCTTGGACCTTATTGTTGACGATGAAACACAGAAATTGCATCGGAAGTAAATACAAAAGGCACAATGCCGACTTAAGTACAAGAATACTGACTCATCTTACTTTCTATGTTTTGAACCGTCCCTGTGACACTAGTTATAGATTCCGATGCTTCACTCCAGAATTACTGTATCCCTTGGACCTTCTTATTGACGATGAAACACAGAAATTGCCTTGGAATTAAATACACAAGGCACAATGCCGACTTAAGGACAAGAAGACTGACTCTTCTTACTGACTATGTTTTGAACTATTCCTGTGACACTAGTTATAGGTTACGATGCTTCGCTTCAGGTTTACTGTATCCCTCTGACCTTCTTATTGGCGATGAAACACAGAAATTGCATCGGAATTAAATACAATAGGCACAATGCCGACTAAAGTACAAGAAGACTGACTCTTCTGACAGGCTATGTTTTGAGCCATTCCTGTGACACTAGTTTTAGCTTCCGATGATTCACTTCAGGTTTACTGTATCCCTTGGACCTTCTTATTGACGATGAAACACAGAATTGCACCGGAATTAAATACAAAAGGCACAATGCCGAATTAAGTACAAGAAGACTGACTCTTCTTAATGTCTATGTTTTGAACCATCCCTGTGACACTAGTATAGATTCCGATGCATCACTCCAGGTTTACTGTATCCCTATGACCTTCTTATTGACGATGAAACACAGAAATTGCATCGGAATTAAATACAATAGGCACAATGCCGACTTAAGTACAAGAAGACTGACTGTTCCTACTGTCTATATTTTGAAGCATTCCTGTACACTAGTTATAGATTCCGATGCTTCAATTCAGGTCCACTGTATTCCTTGGACCTTCTTATTTACGATGAAACACAGATTTTGCATCGGAATTAAATACAAAAGGCACAATGCCGACTTAAGTATAAGAAGGCTGACTCTTCCAACTGTCTATGTTTCAAACCATTCCTGTGCCACTAGTTATAGATTCCGATGCTTCACTTCAGGTTTACTGTATCCCTTGGACCTTCTTGTTGACGATGAAACACAGAATTTGCATCGGAAGTAAATACAAAAGGCACAATGCCGACTTAAGTACAAGAATACTGACTCATCTTACTTTCCATGTTTTGAACCGTCCCTGTGACATTAGTTATAGATTCCGATGCTTCACTCCAGAATTACTGTATCCCTTGGATCTTCTTATTGACGATGAAACACAGAAATTGCATCGGAAGTAAATACAAAAGGCACAATGCCGACTTAAGTACAAGAAGACTGACACTTCTTACTGACTAAGTTTTTAACCATTCCTGTGACACTAGTTATAGATTCCGATGCTGCACTTCAGGTTTACTGTATCCCTCTGGCCTTCTTATTGACGATGAAACACAGAATTCCACCGGAATTAAATTCAAAAGCCACAATGCCGACTTAAGTACAAGAAGACTGACTGTTCCTACTGTCTATGTTTTGAACCACTCCTGTGACACTAGTCATAGATTCCGATGCTTAACTTCAGAATTACTGTATCCCTCAGACCTTCTTATTGCCGATGAAAGACAGATATTTCATCGGAATTAAATACAAAAGGCACAATGCCGACTAAAGTACAAGAAGACTGACTCTTCTGACAGGCTATGTTTTGAACCATTCCTGTGACACTAGTTTTAGCTTCCGATGCTTCACTACAGGTTTACTGTATCCCTTGGACCTTCTTATTGACGATGAAACACAGAATTGCACCGGAATTAAATACAAAAGGCACAATGCCTAATTAAGTACAAGAAGACTAACTCTTCTTAATGTCTATGTTTTGAACCATCCCTGTGACACTAGTTATAGATTCCGATGCATCACTCCAGGTTTACTGTCTCCCTATGACCTTCTTATTGACGATGAAACACAGAAATTGCATCGGAATTAAATACAATAGGCACAATGGCGACTTAAGTACAAGAAGACTGACTGTTCCTACTGTCTATATTTTGAAGCATTCCTGTGACACTAGTTATAGATTCCGATGCTTCAATTCAGGTCTACTGTATTCCTTGGACCTTCTTATTTACGATGAAACACAGATTTTGCATGGGAATTAAATACAAAAGGCACAATGCCGACTTAAGTATAAGAAGGCTGACTCTTCCAACTGTCTATGTTTCAAGCCATTCCTGTGCCACTAGTTATAGATTCCGAAACTTCACTTCAGGTTTACTGTATCCCTTGGACCTTCTTGTTGACGATGAAACACAGAATTTGCATCGGAAGTAAATACAAAAGGCACAATGCCGACTTAAGTACAAGAATACTGACTCATCTTACTTTCTATGTTTTGAACCGTCCCTGTGACATTAGTTATAGATTCCGATGCTTCACTCCAGAATTACTGTATCCCTTGGACCTTCTAATTGACGATGAAACACAGAAATTGCATCGGAAGTAAATACAAAAGTCACAATGCCGACTTAAGTACAAGAAGACGGACTCTTCTTACTGACTATGTTTTGAACTATTCCTGTGACACTAGTTATAGATTACGATGCACCACTCCAGGTTTACTGTATCCCTCTAACCTTCTTATTGACGATGAAACACAGAAATTGAATCGGAAGTAAATACAAAAGGCACAATGCCGACTTAAGTACAAGAATACTGACTCATCTTACTTACTATGTTTTGAACCGTCCCTGTGACACTAGTTATAGATTCCGATGCTTCACTTCAGGTTTACTGTATCCCTGTGACTTTCTTATTGACGATGAAACACAGAAATTGCATCGGCATTAAATACAAAAGGCACAATACCGACTTAAGTACAAGAAGACTGACTTTTCTTACTGTTTTGAGCCATTCCTGTGACACTAGTCATAGATTCCGATGCTTAACTTCAGAATTACTGTATCCCTCAGACCTTCTTATTGCCGATGAAAGACAGATATTGCATCGGAATTAAATACAAAAGGCAAAATGCCGACTAAAGTACAAGAAGACTGACTCTTCTGACGGTCTATGTTTTGAACCATTCCTGTGACACTAGTTTTAGCTTCCGATGCTTCACTTCAGGTTTACTGTCTCCCTTGGACCTTCTTATTGACGATGAAACACATAAATTGCATCGGAATTATATAGAAAAGGCACAATGCCGACTTAAGTACAGGAATACTGACTCATCTTACTGTCTATGTTTTGAACCGTCTCTATGACACTAGTTATACATTCTGATGCTTCACTCCAGGTTTGCTGTATCCCTTGGACCTTCTTATTGACGTTGAAACACAGACATTGCATCGGAATTAAATACAAAAGGCACAACGCCGACTTAAGTACAAGAAGACTGACTCTTCTTACTGTCAATGTTTTGAACCGATCCTGTGACACTAGTTATAGATTCCGATGCTTCACGTCAGGTTTACTGTATCCCTTTGACCATCTTATTGACGATGAAACACAGAAATTGCATCGGAATTAAATACAAAAGGCACAATGCCGACTTAAATACAAGAAGACTGACTCTTCCGACTGTCTATGTTTTGAACCATTCCTGTGACACTCGTTATAGATTCCGATGCTTCACTCCAGGTTTACTGTGTCCCTTGGACCTTCTTATTGACGATGAAGCACAGACATTGCATCGGAATAAAATACAATAGGCTAAATGCCGACTTAAGTACAAGAAGACTGACTCTTCCCACCGTCTAAGTTTTGAACCATTCCTGTGACACTAGTTATAGATTCCGATGCTTCACTTCAGGTTTACTGTATCCCTCTGACCTTCTTATTGACGATGAAACACAGAAATTGTATCGGAATTAAATACAAAAGGCACAATACCGACTTAAGTACAAGAAGACTTACTCTTCTTACTGACTATGTTTTGAACAATACCTGTGGCACTAGTCATAGATTCCGATGCTTAACTTCAGGATTACTGTATCCCTTCTACCTTCTTATTGACGATGAAACACAGAAATTGCATCGGAATTAAATACAAAAGGCACAATGCCGACTTAAGTACAAGAAGACTGACTCTTCTTACTGACTATGTTTTGAACCATTCCTGTGACACTAGTTATTGATTCCGATGCTTCATTTCATGTTTACTGTAACCCTCTGACCTTCTTATTGACGATGAAACACAGAAATTGCATCGGAATTAAATACAAAAGGCACAATTCCGAATTAAGTACAAGAAGACTGACTCTTCTTACTGTCTATGTTTGAACCTTTCCTGTGACACTAGTTATAGACTCCGATGCTTCACTCCAGGTTTACTTAATCCCTTGCACCTTCTTATTGACGATGAAACACAGAAATTGCATCGGAATTAAATACAAAAGGCACTATGCCGACTTAAGTACAAGAAGACTGACTCTTCTTACTGACTATGTTTTGAACCATTCCTGTGACACTAGTTATTAATTCCGATGCTTCATTTCATGTTTACTGTATCCCTTGGACCTTCTTATTGACGATGAAACACAGAAATTGCATCGGAAGTAAATACAAAAGGCACAATGCCGAATTAAGTACAAGAAGACTGACTCTTCTTCCTGTCTATGATTTGAACCATTCCTGTGACACTAGTTATAGATTCCGATTCTTCAATTTAGGTCTACTGTATCCCTTGGACCTTCTTATTGACGATGAAACACAGATTTTGCATCGGAATTAAATACAAAAGGCGCAATGCCGACTTAAGTACAAGAAGGCTGATTCTTCCAACTGTCTATGTTTTAAACCATTCCTGTGCCACTAGTTATAGAATCCGATGCTTCACTTCAGGTGTACTGTATCCCTTGGACCTTCTTATTGACGATGAAACACAGAAATTGAATCGGAAGTAAATACAAAAGGCACAATGCCGACTTAAGTACAAGAATACTGATTCATCTTACTTTCTATGTTTTGAACCGTCCCTGTGACACTAGTTATAGATTCCGATGCTTCACTCCAGAATTACTGTATCCCTTGGACCTTCTTATTGACGATGAAACACAGAAATTGTATCGGAATTAAATACAAAAGGCACAATACCGACTTAAGTACAAGAAGACTTACTCTTCTTACTGACTATGTTTTGAACAATACCTGTGGCACTAGTCATAGATTCCGATGCTTAACTTCAGGATTATTGTATCCCTTGGACCTTCTTATTGACGATGAAACACAGAAATTGCATCGGAATTAAATACAAAAGGCACAATGCCGACTTAAGTACGAGAAGACTGACTCTTCTTACTGACTATGTTTTGAACCATTCCTGTGACACTAGTTATTGATTCCGATGCTTCATTTCATGTTTACTGTATCTCTCTGACCTTCTTATTGACGATGAAACACAGAAATTGCATCGGAATTAAATACAAAAGGCACAATGCCGAATTAAGTACAAGAAGACTGACTCTTCTTACTATGTTTGAACCTTTCCTGTGACACTAGTTATAGACTCCGATGCTTCACTCCAGGTTTACTGTATCCCTTGCACCTTCTTATTGACGATGAAACACAGAAATTGCATCGGAATTAAATACAAAAGGCACAATGCCGACTTCAGTACAAGAAGACTGACTCTTCTTACTGACTATGTTTTGAACCATTCCTGTGACACTAGTTATTGATTCCGATGCTTCATTTCATGTTAACTGTATCCCTTGGACCTTCTTATTGACGATGAAACACAGATATTACATCGGAATTAAATACAAAAGGCACAATGCCGAATTAAGTACAAGAAGACTGACTCTTCTTACTGTCTATGTTTTGAACCATTCCTGTAACACTAGTTATAGAATCCGGTGCTTCACTTCAGGTGTACTGTATCCCTTGGACCTTCTTATTGACGATGAAACACAGAAATTGCATCGGAATTAAATACAAAAGGCACAATGCCGACTTATGTACAAGAAGACTGACTCTTCTTACTGACTATGTTTTGAACCATTCCTGTGACACTAGTTATTGATTCCGATGCTTCATTTCATGTTTACTGTATCCCTCTGACCTTCTTATTGACGATGAAACACAGAAATTGCTTCGGAATTAAATACAAAAGGCACAATGCCGAATTAAGTACAAGAAGACTGACTCTTCTTACTGTCTATGTTTGAACCTTTCCTGTGAGAGTAGTTATAGACTCCGATGCTTCACTCCAGGTTTACTTAATCCCTTGCACCTTCTTATTGACGATGAAGCACAGAAATTGCATCGGAATTAAATACAAAAGGCACAATGCCGACTTAAGTACAAGAAGACTGACTCTTCTTACTGACTATATTTTGAACCATTCCTGTGACACTAGTTATTAATTCCGATGCTTCATTTCATGTTTACTGTATCCCTTGGACCTTCTTATTGACGATGAAACACAGAAATTGCATCGGAATTAAATACAAAATGCACAATGCCGAATTAAGTACAAGAAGACTGACTCTTCTTACTGTCTATGTTTTGAACCATTCCTGTGACACTAGTTATAGATTCCGATTCTTCAATTTAGGTCTACTGTATCCCTTGGACCTTCTTATTGACGATGAAACACAGATTTTGCATCGGAATTAAATACAAAAGGCGCAATGCCGACTTAAGTACAAGAAGGCTGACTCTTCCAACTGTCTATGTTATAAACCATTCCTGTGCCACTAGTTATAGAATCCGATGCTTCACTTCAGGTGTACTGTATCCCTTGGACCTTCTTATTGACGATGAAACACAGAAATTGAATCGGAAGTAAATACAAAAGGCACAATGCCGACTTAAGTACAAGAATACTGACTCATCTTACTTTCTATGTTTTGAACCGTCCCTGTGACACTAGTTATAGATTCCGATGCTTCACTCCAGAATTACTGTATCCCTTGGACCTTCTTATTGACGATGAAACACAGAAATTGTATCGGAATTAAATACAAAATGCACAATACCGACTTAAGTACAAGAAGACTTACTCTTCTTACTGACTATGTTTTGAACAATACCTGTGGCACTAGTCATACATTCCGATGCTTAACTTCAGGATTACTGTATCCCTTGGACCTTCTTATTGACGATGAAACACAGAAATTGCATCGGAATTAAATACAAAAGGCACAATGCCGACTTAAGTACAAGAAGACTGACTCTTCTTACTGACTATGTTTTGAACCATTCCTGTGACACTAGTTATTGATTCCGATGCTTCATTTCATGTTTACTGTATCCCTCTGACCTTGTTAATGACGATGAATCACAGAAATTGCATCGGAATTAAATACAAAAGGCACAATGCCGAATTAAGTACAAGAAGACTGACTCTTCTTACTGTCTATGTTTGAACCTTTCGTGTGACACTAGTTATAGACTCCGATGCTTCACTCCAGGTTTACTGTATCCCTTGCACCTTCTTATTGACGATGAAACACAGAAATTGCTTCGGAATTAAATACAAAAGGCACAATGCCGACTTCAGTACAAGAAGACTGACTCTTCTTACTGACTATGTTTTGAACCATTCCTGTGACACTAGTTATTGATTCCGATGCTTCATTTCATGTTTACTGTATCACTTGGACCTTCTTATTGACGATGAAACACAGAAATTACATCGGAATTAAATACAAAAGGCACAATGCCGAATTAAGTACAAGAAGACTGACTCTTCTTACTGTCTATGTTTTGAACCATTCCTGTAACACTAGTTATAGAATCCGGTGCTTCACTTCAGGTGTACTGTATCCCTTGGACCTTCTTATTGACGATGCAACACAGAAATTGAATCGGAAGTAAATACAAAATGCACAATGCAGACTTAAGTACAAGAATACTGACACATCTTATTTTCTATGTTTTGAACCGTCCCTGTGACACTAGTTATAGATTCCGATGCTTCACTCCAGAATTACTGTATCCCTTGGACCTTCTTATTGACGACGTAACACAGAAATTGCATCGGAATTAAATACAAAAGGCACAATGCTGACTTAAGTACAAGAAGACTGACTCTTCTTACTGACTATGTTTTGAACTACTCCTGTGACACTAGTTATAGATTACGATGCTTCGCTTCAGGTTTACTGTATCCCTCTGACCTTCTTATTGACGATGAAACACATTAATTGCATCGGAATTAAATACAAAAGGCACAATGCCGAATTAAGTACAAGAAGACTGATTCTTCTTACCGTCTATGTGTTGAACCATTCCTGTGACACTAGTTATAGACTCCGATGCTTCACTCCAGGTTTACTGTATCCCTCTGGCCTTCGTATTGACGATGAAACACAGAAATTGCTTGGGAATTAAATACAAAAGTCACAATGCCGACTTAAGTAAAAGAAGACTGACTCTTCCTACGGGCTATGTTTTGAACCATTCCTGTGATACTAGTTATAGATTTCGATGCTTCACTTCAGGTTTACTGTATCCCTCTGACCTTCTTATTGACGATGAAACACAGAAATTGCATCGGAATTACATACAAAAGGCACAATGCCGACTTAAGTACAAGAAGACAGACTCTTCTTACTGTCTATGTTTTGAACCATTCCTGTGACTCTAGTTATAGATTCCGATGCTTCACTTCAGGTTTACTGTATCCCTCTGACCATCTTATTGACGATGAAACACAGAAATTGCATCGGAATTACATACAAAAGGCACAATGCCTACTTAAGTACAAGAAGACTGACTCTTCTTACTGTCTATGTTTTGAACCATTCCTGTGACAGTAGTTATAGATTCCGATGCCTCAATTTAGGTCTACTGTATCCCTTGGACCATCTTATTGACGATGAAACACAGATTTTGCATCGGAATTAAATTCAAAAGGCACAATGCCGAATTAAGTACAAGAAGGCTGACTCTTCCAACTGTCTATGCTTTAAACCATTCCTGTGACACTAGTTATAGAATCCGATGCTTCACTTAAGGTGTACTGTATACCTTGGACCTTCTTATTGACGATGAAGCACTGAAATTGAATCGGAAGAAAATACAAAAGGCACAATGCCGACTTAAGTACAAGAATACTGACTCATCTTACTTTCTATGCTTTGAACCGTCCCTGTGACACTAGTTATAGATTCCGATGCTTCACTTCTGGTTTACTGTATCCCTTCTACCTTCTTATTGACGATGAAACACAGAAATTGCATCGGAATTAAATACAAAAGGCACAATGCCGACTTAAGTACAAGAAGACTGACTCTTCTTACTGACTATGTTTTGAACTATTCCTGTGACACTAGTTATAGATTACGATGCTTCGCTTCAGGTTTACTGTATCCCTCTGACCTTCTTATTGACGATGAAACACATAAATTGCATCGGAATTAAATACAAAAGGCACAATGCCGAATTAAGTACAAGAAGACTGACTCTTCTTACTGTCTATGTTTTGAACCATTCCTGTGACACTAGTTATAGATTCCGATGCTTAACTTCAGGTTCACTGTATCCCTCTGGCCGTCTTATTAACGATGAAACACAGAATTGCATCGGAATTAAATACAAAAGGCACAATGCCGACATAAGTACAAGAAGACTGACTCTTCTTACTGACTATGTTTTGAACCATTCCTGTGACACTAGTTATAGATTCCGATGGTTCATTTCAGGTTTACTGTATCCCTTGGACCTTCTTGTTGACGATGAAACACGGAAATTGCATCGGAATTAAATACAAAAGGCACAATGCCGACTTAAGTACAAGAAGACTGACTCTTCTTTCTGCCTATGCTTTGAACCATTCCTGTGACACTAGTTATATACTCCGATGCGTCACTCCTGGTTTACTGTATCCCTTGGACCTTCTTATTGAAGATGAAACACAGAAATTGCATCGGAATTAAATACAATAGGCACAATGCCTACTTAAGTACAAGAAGTCTGACAGTTCCTACTGTCTATGTTTTGAACCGCTCCTGTGACACTAGTCATAGATTCCGATGCTTCACTTCAGGTTTACTGTATCCCTTGGACCTTCTTATAGACGATGAAACACAGAAATTGCATCGGAATTAAATACAAAAGGCACAATACCGACTTAAATACAAGAAGACTGACTCTTCTTACTGACTATGTTTGAACCATTCCTGTGACACTAGTCATAGATTCCGATGCTTAACTTCAGAATTACTGTATCCCTCAGACCATCTTATTCCCGATGAAACACAGATATTGCATAGGAATTAAATACAAACGGCACAATGCCGACTAAAGTACAAGATGACTGACTCTTCTGACAGGCTATGTTTTGAACCACGCCTGTGACACTAGTTTTAACTTCCGATGCTTCACTTCAGGTTTACTGTATCCCTTGGACCTTCTTATTGACGATGAAACACATAAATTGCATCGGAATTAAATAGAAAAGGCACAATGCCGACTTAAGTACAGGAATACTGACTCATCTTACTGTCTATGTTTTGAACCGTGTCTGTGACACTAATAATACATTCCGAAGTTTCACTCCAGGTTTGCTGTATCCCTTGGACCTTATTAGTGACGTTGAAACACAGACATTGCATCGGAATTAAATACAAAAGGCACAACGCCGACTTATGTACAAGAAGACTGAGTCTTCTTACTGACTATGTTTCGAACCATTCCTGTGACACTAGTTATAGACTCCGATGCTGCACTTCAGGTTTACTGTATCCCTCTGACCTTCTTATTGACGATGAAACACAAAAATTGCATCGGAATTAAATACAAAAGGCACAATGCCGAATTAAGTACAAGATGACTGACTCTTCTTACTGTGTATGTGTTGAACCATTCCTGCGACACTAGTTGTAGATTCCGATGCTTCACTTCTGGTTTACTGTATCCCTCTGACCTTCTTATTGACGATGAAACACAGAAATTGCATCGGAATTAAATGCAAAAGGCACAATGCCAACTTAAGTACAAGAAGACTGACTCTTCCGACTGTCTATGTTTTGAACCATTCCTGTGAGACTAGTTATAGATTCCGATGCTTCACTCCAGGTTTACTGTGTCCCTTGGACCTTATTATTGACGATGAAACACAGAAATTGCGTCGGAATTAAATGCAATAGGCACAATGCCGACTTAAGTACAAGAAGACTGACACTTCTTACTGTCTATGTTTGAACCATTCCTGTGACTCTAGTTATAGATTCCGATGCTTCACTTCAGGTTTACTGTATCCCTCTAACCTTCGTATTGACGATGAGACACAGAAATAGCATCGGAATTAAAAACAAATGGCACAATGCCGACTTAAGTACATGTAGACTGACTTTACCTACTGTCTATGATTTGAACCATTCCTGTGACACTAGTTATAGATTCCGATGGTTCATTTCAGGTTTACTGTATCCCTTGGACCTTCTTGTTGACGATGAAACACAGAAATTGCGTCGGAATTAAATACAAAAGGCACAATACCGACTTAAGTACAAGAAGACTGACTCTTCTTACTTACTATGTTTTGAACAATACCTGTGGCACTAGTCATAGACTCCGATGCTTAACTTCAGGATTACTGTATCCCTTGGACCTTCATATTGACGATGGAACACAGAAATTGCATCGGAATTAAATACAAAAGGCACAATGCCGACTTAAGTACAAGAAGACTGACTCCTCTTACTGACTATGTTTTGAACCATTCCTGTGAAACTAGTTATTCATTCCACTGCTTCACTTCATGTTTACTGTATCCCTCTGACCTTCTTATTGACGATGAAACACAGAAAATGCATCGGAATTAAATACAAAAGGCATAATACCGACTTAAGTACAAGAAGACTGACTCTTATTCCTGACTATATTTTGAACCATTCCTGTGACACTAGTCATAGGTTCCGATGCTTACTTCAGGATTATTGTATCCCTTGGACTCTCTTATAGACGATGTAACACAGAAATTGCATCGGAATCAAATACAAAAGGCACAATGCCGACATAAGCACAAGAAGACTGACACTTCTTACTGTCTATGTTTTGAACCATTCCTGTGACACTACTTATAGATTCCGATGCTGCACTTCAGGTTTACAGTATCCCTCTGGCCTTCTTATTGACGATGAAACACAGAAATTGCATCGGAATTAAATACAAAAGGCACAATGCCGACTTAAGTACAAGAAGACTCACTCTTCTAACTGTCTATGTTTTGAACCGTTCCTGTGACTCTAGTTATAGATTCCGATGCTTCACTTCAGGTTTACTGTATCCCTCTAACCTTCGTATTTACGATGAGACACAGAAATAGCATCGGAATTAAAAACAAATGGCACAATGCCGACGTAAGTACATGTAGACTGACGTTACCTACTGTCTATGTCTTGAACCATTCCTGTGACACTAGTTATAGATTCCGATGGTTCATTGCAGGTTTACTGTATCCTTGGACCTTCTTGTTGACGATGAAACACAGAAACTGCATCGGAATTAAATACAAAAGGCACAATGCCGACTTAAGTACAAGAAGACTGACTCTTCTTTCTGTCTATGCTTTGAACCATTCCTGTGACACTAGTTATAGACTCCGATGCGTCACTCCTGGTTTACTGTATCCCTTGGACCTTCTTATTGACGATGAAACACAGAAATTGAATCGGAATTAAATACAAAATGCGCAATGCCGAATTAAGTACAAGAAGACTGACTCTTCTTACTGACTATGTTTTGAACCATTCCTGTGACACTAGTCATAGATTCCGATGCTTAAGTTCAGGATTACTGTATCCCTCAGACCTTCTTATTGCCGATGAAACACAGATATTGCATCAGAATTAAATAGAAAATGCACAGTGATGACTTAAGTACAAGAAGACTGACTCTTCCAAATGTCTATGTTTTGAACTATTCCTGTGACACTAGTTATAGATTCCGATGCTTCACTCCAGGTTTACTGTGTCCCTTGGACCTTCTTATTGACGATGAAACACAGACATTGCATCGGAATTAAACACAATAGGCACAATGCCGACTTAAGTACAAGAGTACTGACTCTTCCGACTGTCTACGTTATGAACCATTCCTGTGACACTAGTTATAGATTCCGATGCTTCACTTCTGGTTTACTGTATCCCTTGGACCTTCTTATTGACGATGAAACACAGAAATTGTATCGGAATTTAATACAAAAGGCACAATACCGACTTAAGTACAAGAAGACTGACTCTTCTTACTGACTATGTTTTGAACAATACCTGTGGCACTAGTCATAGATTCCGATGCTTAACTTCAGGATTACTGTATCCCTTGGACCTTCTTATCGACGATGGATCACAGAAATTGCATCGGAATTAAATACAAAAGGCACAATGCCGACTTAAGTACAAGAAGACTGACTCTTCTTACTGACTATGTTTTGAACCATTCCTGTGACACTAGTTATTGATTCCGATGCTTCACTTCATGTTTACTGTATCTCTCTGACCATCTTATTGACGATGAAACACAGAAATTGCATCGGAATTAAATACAAAAGGCACAATGCCGACTTAACTACAAGAAGACTGACTCTTCTAACTGTCTATGTTTTGAACCATTCCTGTGACACTGGTTATAGATTCCGATGCTTCATTTCAGGTCTACTGTATCCCTTGGACCTTCTTATTGACGATGAAACACAGATTTTGCATCGGAATTAAATACAAAAGGCACAATGCCGAATTAAGTACAATAAGACTGACTCTTCTTACTGTCTATGTGTTGAAACATTCCTGTGACACTAGTTATAGACTCCGATGCTTCACTCCAGGTTTACTGTATCCCTCTGATCTTCTTATTGACGATGAAACACAGAAATTGCTTAGGAATTAAATACAAAAGGCACAATGCCGACTTAAGTAAAAGAAGACTGACTCTTCCTACGGTCTATGTTTTGAACCATTCCTGTGACACTAGTTATAGATTCCGAGGCTTCACTTCAGGTTTACTGTATCCCTGTGACCTTCTTATTGACGATGAAACACAGAAAATGCATCGGAATTAAATACAAAAGGCATAATACCGACATAAGTACAAGAAGACTGACTCTTATTCCTGACTATATTTTGAACCATTCCTGTGCCACTAGTCATAGATTCCGATGCTTAACTTCAGGATTACTGCATCACTTGGACCTCCTTATTGACGATGAAACACAGTAATTGCATCGGAATTAAATACAAAAGGCACAATGCCGACATAAGTACAAAAGACTGACACTTCTTACTGACTAAGCTTTGAACCATTCCTGTGACACTAGTTTTAGATTCCGATGCTTCACTTCAGGTTTATTGTATCCCTCTGGCCTTCTTATTGACGATGAAACACAGAAATTGCATCGGAATTAAATACAAAAGGCACAATGCCGAATTAAGTACAAGAAGATTGGCTCTTCTTTCTGTCTATGCTTTGAACCATTCCTGTAACACTAGTTATAGACTCCGATGCTTCACTCCTGGTTTACTTTATCCCTTGGACCTTCTTATTGACGATGAAACACAGAAATTGCATCGGAACTATATACAAAAGGCACAATGCCGACTTAAGTACAAGAAGACTGACTCTTCTTACTGTCTATGCTTTGAACCATTCCTGTGACACTAGTTATAGATTCCGATACTTCAATTCAGGTCTACTGTATCCCTTGGACCTTCTTATTGATGATGAAACACAGATTTTGCATCGGAATTAAATACAAAAGGCACAATGCCGACTTAAGTACAAGAAGTCTGACTCTTCCAACTGCCTATGTTTTAAGCCATTCCTGTGCCATTAGTTATAGATTCCGATGCTTCACTTCAGGTTTAGTGTATCCCTTGGAGCCTCTTATTGACGATGAAGCACAGAAATTGCATCAGAAGTAAATACAAAAGGCACAATGCCGACTTAAGTACAAGAATACTGACTCATCTTACTTTCTATGTTTTGAACCGTCCCTGTGACACTAGTTATAGATTCCGATGCTTCACTCCAGAATTGCTGTATCCCTTGGACCTTCTTATTGACGATGAAAGACATAAATTGCATCGGAATTAAATACAAAAGGCACAATGCCGACTTAAGTACAAGAAGACTGACTCTTCTTACTCTCTATGCTTTGAACTATTCCTGTGACACTAGTTATAGATTACGATGCTTCGCTTCAGGTTTACTGTATCCCTCTGACCTTCTTATTGACGATGAAACACAGAAATTGCATCGGAATTAAATACAAAAGGCACAATGCCGAATTAAGTACAAGAAGACTGACTCTTCTTACTGTCTATGTGTTGAACCATTCCTGTGACACTAGTTTTAGACTCCGATGCTTCACTCCAGGTTTACTGTATCCCTCTGACCTTCTTATTGACGATGAAACACAGAAATTGCTTCAGAATTAAATACAAAAGGCACAATGCCGACTTAAGTAAAAGAAGACTGACTCTTCCTACGGTCTATGCTTTGAACCATTCCTGTGACACTAGTTATAGATTCCGATGCTTCACTTCAGGTTTACTGTATCCCTGTGACCTTCTTATTGACGATGAAACACAGAAATTGCATCGGAATTAAATACAAAAGGCACAATGCCGACATAAGTACAAGAAGACTGACACTTCTTACTGAATAAGTTTTGAACCATTCCTGTGCCAGTAGTTATAGTTTCCGATGCTTCACTTCAGGTTTACTGTATCCCTCTGGCCTTTTTATTGACGATAAAACACAGAATTGCATCGGAATTAAATACAAAAGATACAATGCCGAATTAAGTACAAGAAAACTGACTCTTGTTTCTGTCTATGCTTTGAACCATTCCTGTGACACTAGTTATAGACTCCAATGCTTCACTCCTGGTTTACTGTATCCCTTGGACCTTCTTATTGACGATGAAACACAGAAATTGCATCGGAATTAAATACAAAAGGCACAATGCCGACTTAAGTACAAGAAGACTGACTCTTCTTACTGTCTATGTTTGAACCATTCCTGTGACTCTAGTTATAGATTCCGATGCTTCACTTCAGGTTTACTGTATCCCTCTAACCTTCGTATTGACGATGAGACACAGAAATAGCATCGGAATTAAAAACAAATGGCACAATGCCGACGTAAGTACATGTAGACTGACGTTACCTACTGTCTATGTCTTGAACCATTCCTGTGACACTAGTTATAGATTCCGATGGTTCATTGCAGGTTTACTGTATCCCTTGGACCTTCTTGTTGACGATGAAACACAGAAATTGCATCGGAATTAAATACAAAAGGCACAATACCGACTTAAGTACAAGAAGACTGACTCTTCTTACTTACTATGTTTTGAACAATACCTGTGGCACTAGTCATAGACTCCGATGCTTAACTTCAGGATTACTGTATCCCTTGGACCTTCATATTGACGATGGAACACAGAAATTGCATCGGAATTAAATACAAAAGGCACAATGCCGACTTAAGTACAAGAAGACTGACTCCTCTTACTGACTATGTTTTGAACCATTCCTGTGAAACTAGTTATTCATTCCACTGCTTCACTTCATGTTTACTGTATCCCTCTGACCTTCTTATTGACGATGAAACACAGAAAATGCATCGGAATTAAATACAAAAGGCATAATACCGACTTAAGTACAAGAAGACTGACTCTTATTCCTGACTATATTTTGAACCATTCCTGTGACACTAGTCATAGGTTCCGATGCTTACTTCAGGATTATTGTATCCCTTGGACTCTCTTATAGACGATGTAACACAGAAATTGCATCGGAATCAAATACAAAAGGCACAATGCCGACATAAGCACAAGAAGACTGACACTTCTTACAGTCTATGTTTTGAACCATTCCTGTGACACTACTTATAGATTCCGATGCTGCACTTCAGGTTTACAGTATCCCTCTGGCCTTCTTATTGACGATGAAACACAGAAATTGCATCGGAATTAAATACAAAAGGCACAATGCCGACTTAAGTACAAGAAGACTGACTCTTCTAACTGTCTATGTTTTGAACCGTTCCTGTGACTCTAGTTATAGATTCCGATGCTTCACTTCAGGTTTACTGTATCCCTCTAACCTTCGTATTGACGATGAGACACAGAAATAGCATCGGAATTAAAAACAAATGGCACAATGCCGACGTAAGTACATGTAGACTGACGTTACCTACTGTCTATGTCTTGAACCATTCCTGTGACACTAGTTATAGATTCCGATGGTTCATTGCAGGTTTACTCTATCCCTTGGACCTTCTTGTTGACGATGAAACACAGAAACTGCATCGGAATTAAATACAAAAGGCACAATGCCGACTTAAGTACAAGAAGACTGACTCTTCTTTCTGTCTATGCTTTGAACCATTCCTGTGACACTAGTTATAGACTCCGATGCGTCACTCCTGGTTTACTGTATCCCTTGGACCTTCTTATTGACGATGAAACACAGAAATTGAATCGGAATTAAATACAAAATGCGCAATGCCGAATTAAGTACAAGAAGACTGACTCTTCTTACTGACTATGTTTGAACCATTCCTGTGACACTAGTCATAGATTCCGATGCTTAAGTTCAGAATTACTGTATCCCTCAGACCTTCTTATTGCCGATGAAACACAGATATTGCATCAGAATTAAATAGAAAATGCACAGTGATGACTTAAGTACAAGAAGACTGACTCTTCCCAATGTCTATGTTTTGAACTATTCCTGTGACACTAGTTATAGATTCCGATGCTTCACTCCAGGTTTACTGTGTCCCTTGGACCTTCTTATTGACGATGAAACACAGACATTGCATCGGAATTAAACACAATAGGCACAATGCCGACTTAAGTACAAGAGTACTGACTCTTCCGACTGTCTACGTTATGAACCATTCCTGTGACACTAGTTATAGATTCCGATGCTTCACTTCTGGTTTACTGTATCCCTTGGACCTTCTTATTGACGATGAAACACAGAAATTGTATCGGAATTTAATACAAAAGGCACAATACCGACTTAAGTACAAGAAGACTGACTCTTCTTACTGACTATGTTTTGAACAATACCTGTGGCACTAGTCATAGATTCCGATGCTTAACTTCAGGATTACTGTATCCCTTGGACCTTCTTATCGACGATGGAACACAGAAATTGCATCGGAATTAAATACAAAAGGCACAATGCCGACTTAAGTACAAGAAGACTGACTCTTCTTACTGACTATGTTTTGAACCATTCCTGTGACACTAGTTATTGATTCCGATGCTTCACTTCATGTTTACTGTATCCCTCTGACCTTCTTATTGACGATGAAACACAGAAATTGCATCGGAATTAAATACAAAAGGCACAATGCCGACTTAAGTACAAGAAGACTGACTATTCTAACTGTCTATGTTTTGAACCATTCCTGTGACACTAGTTATAGATTCCGATGCTTCATTTCAGGTCTACTGTATCCCTTGGACCTTCTTATTGACGATGAAACACAGATTTTGCATCGGAATTAAATACAAAAGGCACAATGCCGAATTAAGTACAATAAGACTGACTCTTCTTACTGTCTATGTGTTGAAACATTCCTGTGACACTAGTTATAGACTCCGATGCTTCACTCCAGGTTTACTGTATCCCTCTGATCTTCTTATTGACGATGAAACACAGAAATTGCTTAGGAATTAAATACAAAAGGCACAATGCCGACTTAAGTAAAAGAAGACTGACTCTTCCTACGGTCTATGTTTTGAACCATTCCTGTGACACTAGTTATAGATTCCGAGGCTTCACTTCAGGTTTACTGTATCCCTGTGACCTTCTTATTGACGATGAAACACAGAAAATGCATCGCAATTAAATACAAAAGGCATAATACCGACATAAGTACAAGAAGACTGACTCTTATTCCTGACCATATTTTGAACCATTCCTGTGCCACTAGTCATAGATTCCGATGCTTAACTTCAGGATTACTGCATCACTTGGACCTCCTTATTGACGATGAAACACAGTAATTGCATCGGAATTAAATACAAAAGGCACAATGCCGAATTAAGTACAAGAAGATTGGCTCTTCTTTCTGTCTATGCTTTGAACCATTCCTGTAACACTAGTTATAGACTCCGATGCTTCACTCCTGGTTTACTTTATCCCTTGGACCTTCTTATTGACGATGAAACACAGAAATTGCATCGGAACTATATACAAAAGGCACAATGCCGACTTAGGTACAAGAAGACTGACTCTTCTTACTGTCTATGCTTTGAACCATTCCTGTGACACTAGTTATAGATTCCGGTACTTCAATTCAGGTCTACTGTATCCCTTGGACCTTCTTATTGACGATGAAACACAGATTTTGCATCGGAATTAAATACAAAAGGCACAATGCCGACTTAAGTACAAGAAGTCTGACTCTTCCAACTGCCTATGTTTTAAGCCATTCCTGTGCCATTAGTTATAGATTCCGATGCCTCACTTCAGGTTTAGTGTATCCCTTGGAGCCTCTTATTGACGATGAATTACAGAAATTGCATCGGAAGTAAATACAAAAGGCACAATGCCGACTTAAGTACAAGAATACTGACTCATCTTACTTTCTATGTTTTGAACCGTCCCTGTGACACTAGTTATAGATTCCGATGCTTCACTCCAGAATTGCTGTATCCCTTGGACCTTCTTATTGACGATGAAAGACATAAATTGCATCGGAATTAAATACAAAAGGCACAATGCCGACTTAAGTACAAGAAGACTGACTCTTCTTACTCTCTATGCTTTGAACTATTCCTGTGACACTAGTTATAGATTACGATGCTTCGCTTCAGGTTTACTGTATCCCTCTGACCTTCTTATTGACGATGAAACACAGAAATTGCATCGGAATTAAATACAAAAGGCACAATGCCGAATTAAGTACAAGAAGACTGACTCTTCTTACTGTCTATGTGTTGAACCATTCCTGTGACACTAGTTTTAGACTCCGATGCTTCACTCCAGGTTTACTGTATCCCTCTGACCTTCTTATTGACGATGAAACACAGAAATTGCTTCAGAATTAAATACAAAAGGCACAATGCCGACTTAAGTAAAAGAAGACTGACTCTTCCTACGGTCTATGCTTTGAACCATTCCTGTGACACTAGTTATAGATTCCGATGCTTCACTTCAGGTTTACTGTATCCCTGTGACCTTCGTATTGACGATGAAACACAGAAATTGCATCGGAATTAAATACAAAAGGCACAATGCCGACATAAGTACAAGAAGACTGACACTTCTTACTGAATAAGTTTTGAACCATTCCTGTGCCAGTAGTTATAGTTTCCGATGCTTCACTTCAGGTTTACTGTATCCCTCTGGCCTTTTTATTGACGATAAAACACAGAATTGCATCGGAATTAAATACAAAAGATACAATGCCGAATTAAGTACAAGAAAACTGACTCTTCTTTCTGTCTATGCTTTGAACCATTCCTGTGACACTAGTTATAGACTCCAATGCTTCACTCCTGGTTTACTGTATCCCTTGGACCTTCTTATTGACGATGAAACACAGAAATTGCATCGGAATTAAATACAAAAGGCACAATGCCGACTTAAGTACAAGAAGACTGACTCTTCTTACTGTCTATGTTTGAACCATTCCTGTGACTCTAGTTATAGATTCCGATGCTTCACTTCAGGTTTACTGTATCCCTCTAACCTTCTTATTGACGATGAGACACAGAAATAGCATCGGAATTAAATACAAATGGCACAATGCCGACTTAAGTTCATGTAGACTGACTTTTAGTACTGTCTATGTTTTCAACCATTCCTGTGACACTAGTTATAGATTCCGATGGTTCATTTCAGGTTTACTGTGTCCCGTGGACCTTCTTATTGACGATGAAACACAGAAATTGCATCGGAATTAAATACAAAAGGCACAATGCCGACTTAAGTACAAGAAGACTGACTCTTCTTTCTGTCTATGATTAGAACCATTCCTGTGACTCTAGTTATGGATTCCGATGCTTCACTCCAAGTTTACTGTATCCCTTGGACCTTATTATTGACGATGTAACACAGAAATTGCATCAGAATTAAATAGAAAATGCAAGGTGATGACTTAAGTACAAGAAGACTGACTCTTCTTACTGACTATGTGTTGAAACAATCCTGTGACACTAATTATAGATTCCGATGCTTCACTTCAGGTTTACTGAATCCCTTGGACCTTCTTATTGACGATCAAACACAGAAATTGCATCGGAATTAAATACAAACGGCACAATGCCGATTTAAGTACAAGAAGACTGACTCTGCTTACTGTCTATGCTTTTAACCATTCCTGTGACACTAGTTATAGATTCCGATGCTTCAGTCCAGGTCTACTGTATCCCTTGGACCTTCCTACTGACGATGAAAGACAGAAATTGCATCAGAATTAAATACAAAAAGCACAATGCTGACTTAGTAAAAGAAGTCTGACTCTTCTTACTGTCAATGTTTGAACCATTCCTGTGACACTAGTTATAGATTCCGATGCTTCACATCAGGTTTACTGTATCCCTTATACCTTCTTATTGACGATGAAACACACAAATTGCATCGGAATTAAATACAAAAGGCACAATGCCGACTTGAGTACAAGAATACTGACTCATCTTACTTTCTATGTTTTGAACCGTCCGTGTGACACTAGTTATAGATTCCGATGCTTCACTCCAGGTTTACTGTATCCCTTGGACCTTCTTATTGACGATGAAACATAGAAATTGCATCGGAATTAAATACAAAAGGCACAATACCGACATAAGTACAAGAATACTGACTCTTCCTACTGACTATGTATTGAACCGTTCCGGTGACACTAGTCATAGATTCCGATGCTTAACTTCAGGATTACTGTATCCCTTGGACCTTCTTATTGACGATGAAACTATGAAATTGCATCGGAATTAAATAAAAAAGGCACAATGCCGACTTAAGTACAAGAAGACTGACTCTTCATACTGACTATGTTTTGAACCATTCTTGTGACGCTAGCTATAGATTCCGATGCTTCACTTCAGGTTTACTGTATCCCTCAAACCTTCTTATTGACGATGAAACACAGAAATTCCATCGGAATTAAATACAAAAGGCACAATGCCGAGTTAAGTACAAGAAGACTGACTCTTCTTACTGTCTATGTTTTGAACCATTCCTGTGACTCTAGTTATAGATTCCGATGCTTCACTTCAGGTTTACTGTGTCGCTCTGACTTTCTTATTGACGCTGAAACACAGAAGTTGCATCGGAATTAAATACAAAAGGCACAATGTCGACTTAAGTACAAGAAGATTGACTCTTCTTACTGTCTATGTGTTGAACCATTCCTGTGACACTAGTTATAGATTCCGATGCTTCAATTCTGATCTACTGTATCACTTGGACCTTATTATTGACGATGAGAAACAGATATTTCATCGGAATTAAATACAAAAAACACAATAGGACTGACTCTTCTTACTGACTATGTTTGAACCATTCCTGTGACACTAGTTATAGAATCCGATGCTTCACATCAGGTTTACTGTATCGCTCTGACCTTCTTATTGACGATGAAACACAGAAATTGCATCGGAATTAAATACAAAAGGCACAATGCCGACTTAAGTAAAATAAGTCTGACTCTTCTTACTGTCAATGATTTGAACAATTCCTGTGACACTAGTTATAGATTCCGATGCCTCACTCCAGGTTTACTGTACCCCTTGGACCTTCTTATTGACGATGAAACACAGAAATTGCATCGGAATTAAACACAAAAGTCACAATGCCGACTTAAGTACAAGAATACTGACTCATCTTACTTTCTATGATTTGAACCGTCCCTGTGACACTAGTTATAGATTCCGATGCTTCACAAAAGGTTTACTGTATCCCTTGGACTTTCTTATTGACGATGAAACACAGAAATTGCATCGGAATTAAATACAAAAGGCACAATGCCGACTTAAGTGCAAGAAGACTGACTCTTCCGACTGTCTATGCTTTGAACCATTCCTGTGACACTAGTTATAGATTCCGATGCTTCACTCCAGGTTTACTGTGTCCCTTGGACCTTCTTATTGACGATGAAACACAGAAATTGCATCGGAATTAAATACAATAGGCACAATGCCGACTTAAGTACAAGAAGACTGACTCTTCCCACTGTCTAAGTTTTGAACCATTCCTGTGACACTAGTTATAGGTTCCGATGCTTCACTTCAGGTTTACTGTATCCCTTGGACCTTCTTATTGACGATGAAACACAGAAATTGTATCGGAATTAAGTACAAAACGCACAATACCGACTTAAGTACAAGAAGACTGACTCTTCTTACTGACTATGCTTTGAACAATACCTGTGGCACTAGTCATAGATTCCGATCCTTAACTTCAGGATTACTGTATCCCTTGGACCTTCTTATTGACGATGAAACACAGAAATTGCATCGGAATTAAATACAAAAGGCACAATGCCGACTTAAGTACAAGAAGACTGACTCTTCTTACTGACTATATTTTGGACCATTCCTGTGACACTAGTTATTGATTCCGATGCTTCACTTCATGTTTACTGTATCCCTCTGACGTTCTTATTGACGATGAAACACAGAAATTGCATCGGAATTAAATACAAAAGGCACAATGCCGAATTAAATACAAGAAGACTGACTCTTCTTACAGTCCATGTTTTGAACCATTCCTGTGACACTAGTTATAGACTCCGATGCTTCACTTTAGGTTTACTGTATCCCTCACACCTTCTTGTTGACGATGAAACACAGAAATTGCATCGGAATTAAATATAAAATGCACAATACCGACATAAGTACACGAATACTGACTCTTCTTACTGACTATGTTTTGAACCATTCCTGTGACACTAGTCATAGATTCCGATGCTTCACTTCAGGTTTACTGTATCCCTGAAACCTTCTCATTGACGATGAATTACAGAAATTGCATCGGAATTAAATACAAAAGGCACAATGCCGACTGAAGTATAGGAATACTGACTCATCTTACTGTCTATGTTTTGAACCGTCTCTGTGACACTAGTTATACATTCCGATGCTTCACTCCAGGTTTGCTGTATCCCTTGGACCTGCTTATTGACGTTGAAACACAGACATTGCATCGGAATTAAATACAAAAGGCACAACGCCGACTTAAGTACAAGAAGACTGACTCTTCTTACTGACTATGTTTTGAACAATTTCTGTGACACTAGTTATAGATTCCGATGCTGCACTTCAGGTTTACAGTATCCCTCTGACCTTCTTATTGATGATGAAACACAGAAATTGCATCGGAATTAAATACAAAAGGCACAATGCCGAATTACGTACAAGAAGACTGACTCTTCTTACTGTCTATGTTTGAACCTTTCCTGTGACACTAGTTATAGACTCCGATGCTTCACTCCAGGTTTACTGTATCCCTTGGACCTTCTTCTTGACGATGAAACACAGAAAATGCATCGGAATTAAATACAAAAGGCTCAATGCCGACTTAAGTACAAGAAGACTGACTCTTCTTACTGTCTGTGTTGTGAACCATTCCTGTGACTCTAGTTATAGATTCCGATGCTTCGCTTCAGGTTTACTGTATCCCTCTGACCTTCTTATTGACGATGAAACACAGAAATTGCATCGGAATCAAATACAAATGATACATGCCGTCTTAAGTACAAGAAGACTGTCTCTTCTTACTGTCTATGTTTTGATCCATTCCTGTGACACTAGTTATAGATTCCGATGCTTCAATTCAGGTCTACTGTATCCCTTGGACCTTCCTATTGACGATGAAACACAGAAATTGCGTCGGAAGTAAATACAAAAATCACAATGCCGACTTAAGTACAAGAATACTGACTCATCTTACTTTCTATGTTTTGAACCGTCCCTGTGACACTAGTTATAGATTCCGATGCTTCACTCCAGAATTACTGAATCCCTTGGACCTTCTTATTGACGATGAAACACAGAAATTGCATAGGAATCAAATACAAAAGGCACAATGCCGAGTTAAGTACAAGAAGACTGACTCTTCTTACTGACTATATTTTGAACTATTCCTGTGACACTAGTTATAGATTACGATGCTTCGCGTCAGGTTTACTGTATAACTCTGACCTTCTTATTGACGATGAAACACAGAAATTGCATTGGAATTAAATACAAAAGGCACAATGCCGAATTAAGTACAAGAAGACTGACTCTTCTTACTGTCTATGTGTTGAACCATTCCTGTGACACTAGTTATAGACTCCGATGCTTCACTCCAGGTTTACTGTATCCCTCTGACCTTCTTATCGACGATGAAACACAGAAATTGCTTCGGAATTAAATACAAAAGGCACAATGCCGACTTAAGTAAAAGAAGACTGACTCTTCCTACGGTCTATGTTTTGAACCATTCCTGTGACACTAGTTTTTTATTCCGATGCTTCACTTCAGGTTTACTGTATCCCTTGGACCTTCTTATTGACGATGAAACACAGAAATTGCATCGGAATTAAATACAAAAGGCATAACACCGACTTAAGTGCAAGAAGACTGACTCTTATTCCTGACTATATTTTGAACCATTCCTGTGACACTAGCCATACATTCCGATGCTTAACTTCAGGTTTACTGTATTCCTTGGACCTTCTTATTGACGATGAAACACAGAAATTGCATCGGAATTAAATACAAAAGGCACAATGCCGACATAAGTACTAGAAGACTGACACTTCTTACTGACTAAGTTTTGAACGATTCCTGTGACACTAGTTATAGATTCCGATGCTTCACTTCAGGTTTACTGTATCCCTCTGGAATTCTTATTGACGATGAAACACAGAATTGCATCGGAATTAAATACAATACGCACAATGCCGAATTAAGTACAAGAAGACTGACTCTTCTCTCTGTCTATGCTTTGAACCATTTCTGTGACACTAGTTATAGACTCCGATGCTTCACTCCTGGTTTACTGTATCCCTTGGAACTTCTTATTGACGATGAATCACAGAAATTGCATCAGAATTAAATACAGAAGGCACAATGCCGACTTAAGTACAAGAAGACTGACTCTTCTTACTGTCTATGTTTTGAACCACTCCTGTGACTCTAGTTATAGATTCCGATGCTTCACTTCAGGTTTACTGTATCCCTCTAACCTTCTTATTGACGATGAGACACAGAAATAGCATCGGAATTAAATACAAATGGCACAATGCCGACTTAAGTACATGTAGACTGAATTTTCCTACTGTCTATGTTTTGAACCATTCCTGTGACACTAGTTATAGATTCCGATGGTTCATTTCAGGTTTACTGTATCCCTTGGACCTTCTTATTGACGATGAAACACAGAAATTGCATCGGAATTAAATACAAAAGGCAGAATGCCGACTTAAGTACAAGAAGACTGATTCTTCTTTCTGTTTATGCTTTGAACCATTCCTGTGACACTAGTTATAGACTCCGATGCGTCACTCCAAGTTTACTGTATCCCTTGGACCTTCTTATTGACGATGAAACACAGAAATTGCATCGGAATTAAATACAAAATGCACAATGCCGAATTAAATATAAGAAGACTGACTCTTCTTACTGTCTATGATTAGAACCATTCCTGTGACTCTAGTTATAGATTCCGATGCTTAACTTCAGCATTACTGTATCCCTCTGACCTTCTAAGTGACGATGAAGCACAGAAATTGCATCGGAATTAAATACAAAAAGCACAATGCCGACTTAAGTACAAGAATACCGACTCATCTTACTGTCTATGCTTTGCACCGCCCTGTGACACTAGTTATAGATTCCGATGCTTCACTCCAGGTTTAATGCATCCCTTTGACTTTCTTATTGACGATGTAACACAGAAATTGCATCGGAATTAATTACAAAAGGCACAATGCCAACTTAAGTAAAAGAAGTCTGACTCTTCTTACTGTCAATGTTTTGAACCATTCCTGTGACACTAGTTATAGATTCCGATGCTTCACCCCAGGTTTACTGTATCCCTTGGACCTTGTTATCGACGATGAATCACAGAAATTGCATCAGAATTAAATAGAAAATGCACAGTGATGACTTAAGTACAAGAAGACTGACACTTCTTACTGACTATGTTGTGAACCAATCCTGTGACACTAATTATAGATTCCGATGCTTCACATCAGGTTTACTGTATCCCTTGGACCTTCTTATTGACGATGAAACACTGAAATTTTATCGGAATTAAATACAAAAGGCACAATGCCGACTTAAGTACAAAAATACTGACTCATCTTACTTTCTATGCTTTGAACCGTCCCTGTGACACTAGTTATAGATTCCGATGCCTCACTCCAGGTTTACTGTATCCCTTGGACCTTCTTATTGACGATGAAACACAGAAATTGCATCGGAATTAAATACAAAAGGCACAATACCGACATAAGTACAAGAATACTGACTCTTCTTACTGACAATGTTTTGATACATTCCTGTGACACTAGTCATAGATTCCGATGCTTAACTTCAGGATTACTGTATCCCTTGGACCTTCTTATTGACGATGAAACTAAGAAATTGCGTCGGAATTAAATACAAAAGGCACAATGCCGACTTAAGTACAAGAAGACTGACTCTTCATACTGACTATGCTTTGGACCATTCTTGTGACACTAGCTACAGATTCCGATGCTTCACTTCAGGCTTACTGTATCCCTCAAACCTTCTTACTGACGATGAAACACGTAAATTGCATTGGATTTAAATACAAAAGGCACAATGCCGACTTAAGTACAAGAAGACTGACTCTTCTTACTGTCTATGTTTTGAACCATTCCTGTGACTCTAGTTATAGTTTCCGATGCTTCACTTCAGGTTTACTGTCTCCCTCTGACCTTCTTATTGACGATGAAACACAGAAGTTGCATCGGAATTAAATACAAAAGCACAATGCCGACTTAAGTACAAGAAGACTGACTCTTCTTACTGTCTATGTTGTGAACCATTCCTGTGACTCTAGTTATAGATTCCGATGCTTCACTTCAGGTTTACTGTATCGCTCTGACCTTCTTAATGACGATGAAACACAGAAGTTGCATCGGAATTAAATACAAAAGGCACAATGCCGACTTAAGTACAAGAAGACTGACTCTTCTTACTGTCTATGTTTGAACCATTCCTGTGACACTAGTTATAGATCCCGATGCTTCAATTCAGATCTACTGTATCCCTCTGACCTTCTTATTGACGATGAAACACAGAAATTGCATAGGAATTAAATACAAAAGGCACAATGCTGACTTAAGTACTAGAATACTGACTCATCTTACTTTCTTTGTTTTAAACCGTCCCTGTGACACTAGTTATAGACTCCGATGCTTCACTCCAAGTGTACTGTATCCCTCAGACCTTCTTGTTGACGATGAAACACAGAAATTGCAACGGAATTAAATACAAAATGCACAATACCGACATAAGTACAAGAATACTGACTCTTCTTACTGACTATTTTTGAACTATTCCTGTGACACTAGTCATAGATTCCGATGCTTAACTTCAGGATTACTGTATCCCTTGGACCCTTTTATTGACGATGAAACACAGAAATTGCATCGGAATTAAATACAAAAGGCACAATGCCGACTTAAGTACAAGAAGACAGACTTTTCATACTGACTATGATTTGAACCATTCTTGTGACACTAGCTATAGATTCCGATGCTTCACTTCAGGTTTACTGTATCAATTAAACCTTCTCATTGACGATGAATTACAGAAATTGCATCGGAATTAAATACAAAAGGCACAATGCCGAATTAAGTACAAGAAGACTGACTCTTCTTACTGTCTATGTTTTGAACCATTCCTGTGACACTAGTTATAGACTCCAATGCTTCGCTCCAGGTTTACCGTATGCCTCTGACCTTCTTATTGCCGATGAAACACAGAAATTGCGTCGGAATTAAATACAAAAGGCACAATACCGACATATGTACAAGAATACTGACTCTTCTTACAGACTATGTTTTGAACCATTCCTGTGACACTAGTCATAGATTCCGATGCTTCACTTCAGGATTACTGTATCCCTTGGACCTTCTTATTGACGATGAAACACAGAAATTGCATCGGAATTAAATACAAAAGGCACAATGCCGACTTAAGTACTGGAAGACTGACTCTTCATACTGACTATGCTTTTGAACCATTCTTGTGACACTAGCTATAGATTCCGATGCTTCACTTTAGGTTTACTGTATCTCTTAAACCTTCTTATTGACGATGAAACACAGAAATTGTATCGGAATGAAATACAAAAGGCACAATGCCGACTTAAGTACAAGAAGACTGACTCTT
This sequence comes from Schistocerca piceifrons, assembly GCF_021461385.2. Taxonomy (NCBI): domain Eukaryota; kingdom Metazoa; phylum Arthropoda; class Insecta; order Orthoptera; family Acrididae; genus Schistocerca; species Schistocerca piceifrons. Next base: position 1,137,393,314 of record NC_060139.1, on the reverse strand, counting down.
CTTACTGTCTATGTTTTGAACCATTCCTGTGACTCTAGTTATAGATTCCGATGCTTCACTTCAGGTTTACTGTATCCCTCTGACTTTCTTATTGACGGTGAAACACAGAAGTTGGATCGGAATTAAACACAAAAGGTACAATGCCGACTTAGGTAAATGTAGACTGACTCTTCCTACTGTGAAAGTTTTGAACCATTCCTGTGACACATGTTATAGATTCCGATGCTTCACTTCAGGTTCACTGTATCCCTTGGACCTTCTTGTTGATGATGAAACACAGAAATTGCATCGGAATTAAATACAAAAGGCACAATGCCGACTTAACTACGAGAAGACTGACTCTTCTTACTGACTATGCCTTGAACCATTCCTGTGACACTAGTTATAGATTTCGATGCTTAACTTCAGGATTACTGTATCCCGCTGACCTTCGTAGTGACGATGAAACACAGAAATTGCATTGGAATTAAATAGAAAAGGCACAATGCCGACTTAAGTTCAAGAATACTGACTCATCTTACTGTCTATGCTTTGAACCGTCCCTGTGACACTAGTTATAGATTCCGATGCTTCACTCCAGGTTTAATGTATCCCTTTGACCTTCTTATTGACGATGAAACACAGAAATTGCATCGGAAATAAATACAAAAGGCACAATGCCGACATAAGTACAAGAAGACTGACCCTTCTTACTGACTATGTTTTGAACAACCCCTTTGACTCTAGTTATCGATTACGATGCTTCACTTCAGGTTTACTGTATTCCTCTGACCTTCTTATTGACGATGAAACACAGAAATTGCATCGGAATTAAATACAAAAGGTACAATGCCGAATTAAGTACAAGAAGACTGACTATTATTACTGTCTATGTTTTGAACCATTCCTGAGACACTAGTTATAGACTCCAATACATCACTCCAGGTTTACTGTATCCTTTGGACCTTCTTATTGACGATGAAACACAGATATTTCATCGGAATTAAATACAAAAGGCCAAATGCCGACTTCAGTACAAGAAGACTGACTCTTCTTACTGTCTATGTTTTGAACCATTCCTGTGACACTAGTTATAGATTCCGATGCTTCACTCCAGGTTTACTGTATCCCTTGGACCATTTTGTTGATGATGAAACACAGAAATTGCATCGGAATTAAATACAAAAGGCACAATGCCGACTAAAGTACAAGAAGACTGACTCTTCTTACAGTCTATGTTTTGAACCATTCCTGTGACACTAATTCCGGTGCTTCACTCCTGGTTTACTGTATCCCTTGGACCTTCTTATTGACGATGAAACACAGAAATTGCATCGGAATTAAATACAAAAGGCACAATGCCGATTTAAGTACAAGAAGATTGACTCTTATTACTGTCTATGTTTTGAACCATTCCTGAGACACTAGTTATAGACTCCAATACATCACTCCAGGTTTACTGTATCCTTTGGACCTTCTTATTGACGATGAAACACAGATATTTCATCGGAATTAAATACAAAAGGCAAAATGCCGACTTAAGTACAAGAATACTGACTCTTCTTACTGTCTATGTTTTGAACCATTCCTGTGACACTAGTTATAGATTCCGGTGCTTCACTCCAGGTTTACTGTATCCCTTGGACCTTCTTATTGACGATAAAACACAGAAATTGCATCGGAATTAAAAACGAAAGGCACAATGGAGAATCAAGTACAAGAAGACTGACTCTTCTTACTGTCTATGCTTTGAACCACTCCTGTGACACTAGTTATAGATTCCGATGCTTCACTCCAGGTTTACTGTATCCCTTGGACCTTCTTATTGACGATGAAACACAGAAATAGCATCCGAATTAAATACAAAAGGCACAATGCCGACTTAAGTACAAGAAGACTGACTCTTCCTACTGTGTATGTTTTGAACCATTCCTGTGACACTAGTTATAGATTCCGATGCTTCACTTCAGGTTTACTGTATCCCTCTGACCTTCTTATCGACGATGAGACACAGAAATTGCATCGGAATTAAATACAAAAGGCACAATGCTGACTTATGTACAAGAAGAATGACTCTTCTTACTGACTATGCTTTGAACCACTCCTGTGACACTAGTTATGGATTCCGATGCTTCACTTCAGGTTTACTGTATCCCTTAAACCTTCTTATTGACGATGAAACACAGAAATTGCATCGGAATTAAATACAAAAGGCACAATGCCGACTTAAGTACAAGATACTGACTCTTCTTACGGTCTATGTTTTGAACCATTCCTGTGCCTCTAGTTATAGATTCCGATGCTTCACTTCAGGTTTACTGTATCCCTCTGACCTTCTTATTGACGATGAAACACAGAAGTTGCATCGGAATTAAATACAAAAAGCACAATGCCGACTTAAGTACATGTAGACTGACTCTTCCTACTGTGAATGCTTTGAACCATTCCTGTAACACATGTTATAGATTCCGATGCTTCACTTCAGGTTTACTGTATCCCTTGGACCTTCTTATTGACGATGAAACACAGAACTTGCATCGGAATTAAATACAAATGCCACAATGCCAACTTAACAACAAGAAGACTGACTCTTATTACTGACTATGCCTTGAACCATTCCTGTGACACTAGTTACAGATTGCGATGCTTCACTTCTGGTTTACTGTATCGCTTGGACCTTCTTATTGACGATGAAAAACAGATATTGCATCGGAATTAAATAGAAAAGGCACAATGCCGACTTAAGTACAAGAATACTGACTTTTCTCACTGTTTATGTTTTGAACCATTCCTGTGACACTAGTTATAGATTCCGATGCTTCACTTCTGGTTTACTGTATCCCTCTGACCTTCCTATTGACGACGAAACACAGAAATTGCATCCGAATTAAATACAAAAGGCACAATGCCGACTTAAGTACAAGAAGACTGACTCTTCCTATTGTCTATGTTTTGAACCATTCCTGTGACACTAGTTATTGATTCCGATGCTTCACTTCAGGTTTACTGTATCCCTGTGACCTTCTTATTGACGATGAAACACAGAAATTGCATCGGAATTAAATACAATAGGCACAATGCTGACTTAAGTACAAGAAGACTGACCCTTCTTACTGACTATGCTTTGAACCACTCCTGTGACACTAGTTGTGGATTCCGATGCTTCACTTCAGGTTTTCTGTATCCCTTAAACCTTCTTATTGACGATGAAACACAGAAATTGCATCGGAATTAAATACAAAAGGCACAATGCCGACTTAAGTACAAGAAGACTGACTCTTCTTACTGTCTATGTTTTGAACCATTCCTGTGACTCTAGTTATAGATTCCGATGCTTCACTTCAGGTTTACTGTATCCCTCTGACCTTCTTATTGATGATGAAACATAGAAGTTGCATCGGAATTAAATACAAAAGGCACAATGCCGACTTAAGTACATGTAGACTGACTCTTCCTACTGTGAATGCTTTGAACCATTCCTGTGACACATGTTATAGATTCCGATGCTTCACTTCAGGTTTACTGTATCCCTTGGACCTTCTTATTGACGATGAAACACAGAAATTGCATCGGAATTAAATACAAATGCCACAATGCCGACTTAACTACAAAAAGACTGACTCTTCTTACTGACTATGCCTTGAACCATTCCTGTGACACTAGTTACACATTCCGATGCTTCACTTCAGGTTTACTGTATCGCTTGGACCTTCTTATTGACAATGAAAAACAGATATTGCATCGGAATTAAATAGAAAAGGCACAATGCCGACTTAAGTAAAAAAATACTGACTTTTCTCACTGTTTATGTTTTGAACCATTCCTGTGACACTAGTTATAGATTCCGATGCTTCACTCCAGAATTACTGAATCCCTTGGACCTTCTTATTGACGATGAAACACAGAAATTGCATAGGAATCAAATACAAAAGGCACAATGCCGAGTTAAGTACAAGAAGACTGACTCTTCTTACTGACTATATTTTGAACTATTCCTGTGACACTAGTTATAGATTACGATGCTTCGCGTCAGGTTTACTGTATAACTCTGACCTTCTTATTGACGATGAAACACAGAAATTGCATTGGAATTAAATACAAAAGGCACAATGCCGAATTAAGTACAAGAAGACTGACTCTTCTTACTGTCTATGTGTTGAACCATTCCTGTGACACTAGTTATAGACTCCGATGCTTCACTCCAGGTTTACTGTATCCCTCTGACCTTCTTATTGACAATGAAAAACAGATATTGCATCGGAATTAAATAGAAAAGGCACAATGCCGACTTAAGTAAAAAAATACTGACTTTTCTCACTGTTTATGTTTTGAACCATTCCTGTGACACTAGTTATAGATTCCGATGCTTCACTCCAGAATTACTGAATCCCTTGGACCTTCTTATTGACGATGAAACACAGAAATTGCATAGGAATCAAATACAAAAGGCACAATGCCGAGTTAAGTACAAGAAGACTGACTCTTCTTACTGACTATATTTTGAACTATTCCTGTGACACTAGTTATAGATTACGATGCTTCGCGTCAGGTTTACTGTATAACTCTGACCTTCTTATTGACGATGAAACACAGAAATTGCATTGGAATTAAATACAAAAGGCACAATGCCGAATTAAGTACAAGAAGACTGACTCTTCTTACTGTCTATGTGTTGAACCATTCCTGTGACACTAGTTATAGACTCCGATGCTTCACTCCAGGTTTACTGTATCCCTCTGACCTTCTTATTGACGATGAAACACAGAAATTGCATCGGAATTAAATACAAAAGGCATAACACCGACTTAAGTGCAAGAAGACTGACTCTTATTCCTGACTATATTTTGAACCATTCCTGTGACACTAGTCATACATTCCGATGCTTAACTTCAGGTTTACTGTATTCCTTGGACCTTCTTATTGACGATGAAACACAGAAATTGCATCGGAATTAAATACAAAAGGCACAATGCCGACATAAGTACTAGAAGACTGACACTTCTTACTGACTAAGTTTTGAACGATTCCTGTGACACTAGTTATAGATTCCGATGCTTCACTTCAGGTTTACTGTATCCCTCTGGAATTCTTATTGACGATGAAACACAGAATTGCATCGGAATTAAATACAATACGCACAATGCCGAATTAAGTACAAGAAGACTGACTCTTCTTTCTGTCTATGCTTTGAACCATTTCTGTGACACTAGTTATAGACTCCGATGCTTCACTCCTGGTTTACTGTATCCCATGGAACTTCTTATTGACGATGAATCAGAATTAAATACAGAAGGCACAATGCCGACTTAAGTACAAGAAGACTGACTCTTCTTACTGTCTATGTTTTGAACCACTCCTGTGACTCTAGTTATAGATTCCGATGCTTCACTTCAGCTTTACTGTATCCCTCTAACCTTCTTATTGACGATGAGACACAGAAATAGCATCGGAATTAAATACAAATGGCACAATGCCGACTTAAGTACATGTAGACTGAATTTTCCTACTGTCTATGTTTTGAACCATTCCTGTGACACTAGTTATAGATTCCGATGGTTCATTTCAGGTTTACTGTATCCCTTGGACCTTCTTATTGACGATGAAACACAGAAATTGCATCGGAATTAAATACAAAAGGCAGAATGCCGACTTAAGTACAAGAAGACTGATTCTTCTTTCTGTTTATGCTTTGAACCATTCCTGTGACACTAGTTATAGACTCCGATGCGTCACTCCAAGTTTACTGTATCCCTTGGACTTTCTTATTGACGATGAAACACAGAAATTGCATCGGAATTAAATACAAAAGGCACAATGCCGAATTAAATATAAGAAGCCTGACTCTTCTTACTGTCTATGATTAGAACCATTCCTGTGACTCTAGTTATAGATTCCGATGCTTAACTTCAGCATTACTGTATCCCTCTGACCTTCTAAGTGACGATGAAGCACAGAAATTGCATCGGAATTAAATACAAAAAGCACAATGCCGACTTCAGTACAAGAATACCGACTCATCTTACTGTCTATGCTTTGCACCGCCCTGTGACACTAGTTATAGATTCCGATGCTTCACTCCAGGTTTAATGCATCCCTTTGACTTTCTTATTGACGATGTAACACAGAAATTGCATCGGAATTAATTACAAAAGGCACAATGCCAACTTAAGTAAAAGAAGTCTGACTCTTCTTACTGTCAATGTTTTGAACCATTCCTGTGACACTAGTTATAGATTCCGATGCTTCACCCCAGGTTTACTGTATCCCTTGGACCTTGTTATCGACGATGAATCACAGAAATTGCATCAGAATTAAATAGAAAATGCACAGTGATGACTTAAGTACAAGAAGACTGACACTTCTTACTGACTATGTTGTGAACCAATCCTGTGACACTAATTATAGATTCCGATGCTTCACATCAGGTTTACTGTATCCCTTGGACCTTCTTATTGACGATGAAACACTGAAATTTTATCGGAATTAAATACAAAAGGCACAATGCCGACTTAAGTACAAAAATACTGACTCATCTTACTTTCTATGTTTTGAACCGTCCCTGTGACACTAGTTATAGATTCCGATGCCTCACTCCAGGTTTACTGTATCCCTTGGACCTTCTTATTGACGATGAAACACAGAAATTGCATCGGAATTAAATACAAAAGGCACAATACCGACATAAGTACAAGAATACTGACTCTTCTTACTGACAATGTTTTGAAACATTCCTGTGACACTAGTCATAGATTCCGATGCTTAACTTCAGGATTACTGTATCCCTTGGACCTTCTTATTGACGATGAAACTAAGAAATTGCGTCGGAATTAAATACAAAAGGCACAATGCCGACTTAAGTACAAGAAGACTGACTCTTCATACTGACTATGCTTTGGACCATTCTTGTGACACTAGCTACAGATTCCGATGCTTCACTTCAGGCTTACTGTATCCCTCAAACCTTCTTACTGACGATGAAACACGGAAATTGCATTGGATTTAAATACAAAAGGCACAATGCCGACTTAAGTACAAGAAGACTGACTCTTCTTACTGTCTATGTTTTGAACCATTCCTGTGACTCTAGTTATAGTTTCCGATGCTTCACTTCAGGTTTACTGTCTCCCTCTGACCTTCTTATTGACGATGAAACACAGAAGTTGCATCGGAATTAAATACAAAAGCACAATGCCGACTTAAGTACAAGAAGACTGACTCTTTTTACTGTCTATGTTCTGAACCGTCCCTGTGACACTAGTTATAGATTTCGATGCTTCTATTCAGGTATACTGTATCCCTTGAACCTTCTTATTGCCGACGAAACACAGAATTTGCATCGGAATTAAATACAAAAAGCACAATGCCGACTTAAGTACAAGAAGACTGACTCTTCTTACTGTCTATGTTTTGAACCACTCCTGTGACTCTAGTTATAGATTCCGATGCTTCACTTCAGCTTTACTGTATCCCTCTAACCTTCTTATTGACGATGAGACACAGAAATAGCATCGGAATTAAATACAAATGGCACAATGCCGACTTAAGTACATGTAGACTGAATTTTCCTACTGTCTATGTTTTGAACCACTCCTGTGACTCTAGTTATAGATTCCGATGCCTCACTCCAGGTTTACTGTATCCCTTGGACCTTCTTATTGACGATGAAACACAGAAATTGCATCGGAATTAAATACAAAAGGCAGAATGCCGACTTAAGTACAAGAAGACTGATTCTTCTTTCTGTTTATGCTTTGAACCATTCCTGTGACACTAGTTATAGACTCCGATGCGTCACTCCAAGTTTACTGTATCCCTTGGACCTTCTTATTGACGATGAAACACAGAAATTGCATCGGAATTAAATACAAAAGGCACAATGCCGAATTAAATATAAGAAGACTGACTCTTCTTACTGTCTATGATTAGAACCATTCCTGTGACTCTAGTTATAGATTCCGATGCTTAACTTCAGCATTACTGTATCCCTCTGACCTTCTAAGAGACGATGAAGCACAGAAATTGCATCGGAATTAAATACAAAAAGCACAATGCCGACTTCAGTACAAGAATACCGACTCATCTTACTGTCTATGCTTTGCACCGCCCTGTGACACTAGTTATAGATTCCGATGCTTCACTCCAGGTTTAATGCATCCCTTTGACTTTCTTATTGACGATGTAACACAGAAATTGCATCGGAATTAATTACAAAAGGCACAATGCCAACTTAAGTAAAAGAAGTCTGACTCTTCTTACTGTCAATGTTTTGAACCATTCCTGTGACACTAGTTATAGATTCCGATGCTTCACCCCAGGTTTACTGTATCCCTTGGACCTTGTTATCGACGATGAATCACAGAAATTGCATCAGAATTAAATAGAAAATGCACAGTGATGACTTAAGTACAAGAAGACTGACACTTCTTACTGACTATGTTGTGAACCAATCCTGTGACACTAATTATAGATTCCGATGCTTCACATCAGGTTTACTGTATCCCTTGGACCTTCTTATTGACGATGAAACACTGAAATTTTATCGGAATTAAATACAAAAGGCACAATGCCGACTTAAGTACAAAAATACTGACTCATCTTACTTTCTATGTTTTGAACCGTCCCTGTGACACTAGTTATAGATTCCGATGCCTCACTCCAGGTTTACTGTATCCCTTGGACCTTCTTATTGACGATGAAACACAGAAATTGCATCGGAATTAAATACAAAAGGCACAATACCGACATAAGTACAAGAATACTGACTCTTCTTACTGACAATGTTTTGAAACATTCCTGTGACACTAGTCATAGATTCCGATGCTTAACTTCAGGATTACTGTATCCCTTGGACCTTCTTATTGACGATGAAACTAAGAAATTGCGTCGGAATTAAATACAAAAGGCACAATGCCGACTTAAGTACAAGAAGACTGACTCTTCATACTGACTATGCTTTGGACCATTCTTGTGACACTAGCTACAGATTCCGATGCTTCACTTCAGGCTTACTGTATCCCTCAAACCTTCTTACTGACGATGAAACACGGAAATTGCATTGGATTTAAATACAAAAGGCACAATGCCGACTTAAGTACAAGAAGACTGACTCTTCTTACTGTCTATGTTTTGAACCATTCCTGTGACTCTAGTTATAGTTTCCGATGCTTCACTTCAGGTTTACTGTCTCCCTCTGACCTTCTAATTGACGATGAAACACAGAAGTTGCATCGGAATTAAATACAAAAGCACAATGCCGACTTCAGTACAAGAAGACTGACCCTTTTTACTGTCTATGTTCTGAACCGTTCCTGTGACACTAGTTATAGATTTCGATGCTTCTATTCAGGTCTACTGTATCCCTTGAACCTTCTTATTGCCGACGAAACACAGAATTTGCATCGGAATTAAATACAAAAAGCACAATGCCGACTTAAGTACAAGAAGACTGACTCTTCTTACTGTGTTTTGAACCATTCCTGTAACACTAGTTATAGATTCCAATGCTTCACATCAGATTTACTGTATCCCTCTGACCTTCTTATTGACGACGAAACACAGAAATTACATCGGAATTAAATGAAAAAGGCACAATGCCGACTTAAGTACAAGAAGACAGACTCTTCATACTGACTATGATTTGAACCATTCTTGTGACACTAGCTATAGATTCCGATGCTTCACTTCAGGTTTACTGTATCAATTAAACCTTCTCATTGACGATGAATTACAGAAATTGCATTGGAATTAAACACAAAAGGCACATTGCCGACTTAAGTACAAGAAGACTGACTCTTCTTACTGTCTATGTTGTGAACCATTCCTGTGACTCTAGTTATAGATTCCGATGCTTCACTTCAGGTTTACTGTATCGCTCTGACCTTCTTAATGACGATGAAACACAGAAGTTGCATCGGAATTAAATACAAAAGGCACAATGCCGACTTAAGTACAAGAAGACTGACTCTTCTTACTGTCTATGTTTGAACCATTCCTGTGACACTAGTTATAGATCCCGATGCTTCAATTCAGATCTACTGTATCCCTCTGACCTTCTTATTGACGATGAAACACAGAAATTGCATAGGAATTAAATACAAAAGGCACAATGCTGACTTAAGTACTAGAATACTGACTCATCTTACTTTCTTTGTTTTAAACCGTCCCTGTGACACTAGTTATAGACTCCGATGCTTCACTCCAAGTGTACTGTATCCCTCAGACCTTCTTGTTGACGATGAAACACAGAAATTGCAACGGAATTAAATACAAAATGCACAATACCGACATAAGTACAAGAATACTGACTCTTCTTACTGACTATTTTTGAACTATTCCTGTGACACTAGTCATAGATTCCGATGCTTAACTTCAGGATTACTGTATCCCTTGGACCCTTTTATTGATGATGAAACACAGAAATTGCATCGGAATTAAATACAAAAGCACAATGCCGACTTAAGTACAAGAAGACAGACTCTTCATACTGACTATGATTTGAACCATTCTTGTGACACTAGCTATAGATTCCGATGCTTCACTTCAGGTTTACTGTATCAATTAAACCTTCTCATTGACGATGAATTACAGAAATTGCATTGGAATTAAATACAAAAGGCACAATGCCGAATTAAGTACAAGAAGACTGACTCTTCTTACTGTCTATGTTTTGAACCATTCCTGTGACACTAGTTATAGACTCCAATGCTTCGCTCCAGGTTTACCGTATGCCTCTGACCTTCTTATTGACGATGAAACACAGAAATTGCGTCGGAATTAAATACAAAAGGCACAATACCGACATATGTACAAGAATACTGACTCTTCTTACAGACTATGTTTTGAACCATTCCTGTGACACTAGTCATAGATTCCGATGCTTCACTTCAGGATTACTGTATCCCTTGGACCTTCTTATTGACGATGAAACACAGAAATTGCATCGGAATTAAATACAAAAGGCACAATGCCGACTTAAGTACAGGAAGACTGACTCTTCATACTGACTATGCTTTTGAACCATTCTTGTGACACTAGCTATAGATTTCGATGCTTCACTTCAGGTTTACTGTATCTCTTAAACCTTCTTATTGACGATGAAACACAGAAATTGTATCGGAATGAAATACAAAAGGCACAATGCCGACTTAAGTACAAGAAGACTGACTCTTCTTACTGTCTATGTTTTGAACCATTCCTGTGACTCTAGTTATAGATTCCGATGCTTCACTTCAGGTTTACTGTATCCCTCTGACTTTCTTATTGACGGTGAAACACAGAAGTTGGATCGGAATTAAACACAAAAGGTACAATGCCGACTTAGGTACATGTAGACTGACTCTTCCTACGGTGAAAGTTTTGAACCATTCCTGTGACACATGTTATAGATTCCGATGCTTCACTTCAGGTTCACTGTATCCCTTGGACCTTCTTGTTGATGATGAAACACAGAAATTGCATCGGAATTAAATACAAAAGGCACAATGCCGACTTAACTACGAGAAGACTGACTCTTCTTACTGACTATGCCTTGAACCATTCCTGTGACACTAGTTATAGATTTCGATGCTTAACTTCAGGATTACTGTATCCCGCTGACCTTCGTAGTGACGATGAAACACAGAAATTGCATTGGAATTAAATAGAAAAGGCACAATGCCGACTTAAGTTCAAGAATACTGACTCATCTTACTGTCTATGCTTTGACCCGTCCCTGTGACACTAGTTATAGATTCCGATGCTTCACTCCAGGTTTAATGTATCCCTTTGACCTTCTTATTGACGATGAAACACAGAAATTGCATCGGAAATAAATACAAAAGGCACAATGCCGACATAAGTACAAGAAGACTGACCCTTCTTACTGACTATGTTTTGAACAACCCCTTTGACTCTAGTTATCGATTACGATGCTTCACTTCAGGTTTACTGTATTCCTCTGACCTTCTTATTGACGATGAAACACAGAAATTGCATCGGAATTAAATACAAAAGGTACAATGCCGAGTTAAGTACAAGAAGACTGACTATTATTACTGTCTATGTTTTGAACCATTCCTGAGACACTAGTTATAGACTCCAATACATCACTCCGGGTTTACTGTATCCTTTGGATCTTCTTATTGACGATGAAACACAGATATTTCATCGGAATTAAATACAAAAGGCCAAATGCCGACTTCAGTACAAGAAGACTGACTCTTCTTACTGTCTATGTTTTGAACCATTCCTGTGACACTAGTTATAGATTCCGATGCTTCACTCCAGGTTTACTGTATCCCTTGGACCATCTTGTTGATGATGAAACACAGAAATTGCATCGGAATTAAATACAAAAGGCACAATGCCGACTAAAGTACAAGAAGACTGACTCTTCTTACAGTCTATGTTTTGAACCATTCCTGTGACACTAATTCCGGTGCTTCACTCCTGATTTACTATATCCCTTGGACCTTCTTATTGACGATGAAACACAGAAATAGCATCCGAATTAAATACAAAAGGCACAATGCCGACTTAAGTACAAGAAGACTGACTCTTCCTACTGTGTATGTTTTGAACCATTCCTGTGACACTAGTTATAGATTCCGATGCTTCACTTCAGGTTTACTGTATCCCTCTGACCTTCTTATCGACGATGAGACACAGATATTGCATCGGAATTAAATACAAAAGGCACAATGCTGACTTATGTACAAGAAGAATGACTCTTCTTACTGACTATGCTTTGAACCACTCCTGTGACACTAGTTATAGATTCCGATGCTTCACTTCCGGTTTACTGTATCCCTCTGACCTTCCTATTGACGACGAAAGACAGAAATTGCATCCGAATTAAATACAAAAGGCACAATGCCGACTTAAGTACAAGAAGACTGACTCTTCCTACTGTCTATGTTTTGAACCATTCCTGTGACACTAGTTATTGATTCCGATGCTTCACTTCAGGTTTACTGTATCCCTGTGACCTTCTTATTGACGATGAAACACAGAAATTGCATCGGAATTAAATACAAAAGGCACAATGCTGACTTAAGTACAAGAAGACTGACCCTTCTTACTGACTATGCTTTGAACCACTCCTGTGACACTAGTTATGGATTCCGATGCTTCACTTCAGGTTTTCTGTATCCCTTAAACCTTCTTATTGACGATGAAACACAGAAATTGCATCGGAATTAAATACAAAAGGCACAATGCCGACTTAAGTACAAGAAGACTGACTCTTCTTACTGTCTATGTTTTGAACCATTCCTGTGACTCTAGTTATAGATTCCGATGCTTCACTTCAGGTTTACTGTATCCCTCTGACCTTCTTATTGATGATGAAACACAGGAGTTGCATCGGAATTAAATACAAAAGGCACAATGCCGACTTAAGTACATGTAGACTGACTCTTCCTACTGTGAATGCTTTGAACCATTCCTGTGACACATGTTATAGATTCCGATGCTTCACTTCAGGTTTACTGTATCCCTTGGACCTTCTTATTGACGATGAAACACAGAAATTGCATCGGAATTAAATACAAATGCCACAATGCCGACTTAACTACAAGAAGACTGACTCTTCTTACTGACTATGCCTGGAACCATTCCTGTGACACTAGTTACACATTCCGATGCTTCACTTCAGGTTTACTGTATCGCTTGGACCTTCTTATTGACAATGAAAAACAGATATTGCATCGGAATTAAATAGAAAAGGCACAATGCCGACTTAAGTACAAGAAGACTGACCCTTCATACTGTCTATGTTTAAAACCATTCCTGAGACACTAGTTGTAGATTCCGATGCTTCACTCCAGGGTTACTATATCCCTTGGACCTGCTTATTGACGATTAAACACAGAAATTGCATCGGAATTAAATACAAAATCACAATACCGACTTAAGTACAAGAAGACTGACTCTTCTTACTGTCTATGTTTTGAAGCATTCCTGTGACACTAGTTATAGATTAAGATGTTTCACTTCAATTTTACTGTATCCCTTGGCCCTTCTTATTGACGATGAAACACGGAAATTGCATCGGAATGAAATACAAAAAGCACAATGCCGACTTATGTACAAGAAGACTGACTCTTCCTACTGTCAATGTTTTGAACCATTCCTGTGACACTTGTAATAGATTCCGATGCTTCACTTCAGGTTTACTGTATGCCTCTGATCTTCTTATTAACGATGAATCACAGAAATTGCATCGGAATTAAATACAAAAGGCACAATGCCGACTTAAGTACAAGAAGACTGACTCTTCTTTCTGTCTATGTTTTGAACCATTCCTGTGACACTATTTATAGATTCCGATGCTTCTTTTCGGGTTTACTGTATCCCTCTGACCTTCTTATTGACGATGAAACACAGAAATTGCATCGGAATTAAATACAAAAGGCACAATGCCGACTTAAGTACAAGAAGACTGACTCTTCTTACAGTCTATGTTTTGAACCATTCCTGTGACACTAATTCCGGTGCTTCACTCCTGGTTTACTGTATCCCTTGGACCTTCTAATTGACGATGAAACACAGAAATTGCATCGGAATTAAATACAAGAGGCACAATGCCGAATTAAGTACAAGAAGACTGACTGTTATTACTGTCTATGTTTTGAACCATTCCTGAGACACTAGTTATAGACTCCAATACATCACTCCAGGTTTACTGTATCCATTGGACCTTCTTATTGACGATGAAACACAGATATTTCATCGGAATTAAATACAAAAGGCAAAATGCCGACTTAAGTACAAGAAGACTGACTCTTCTTACTGTCTATGTTTTGAACCATTCCTGTGACACTAGTTATAGATTCCGGTGCTTCACTCCAGGTTTACTGTATCCCTTGGACCTTCTTATTGACGATAAAACACAGAAATTGCATCGGAATTAAATACGAAAGGCACAATGGAGAATCAAGTACAAGAAGACTGACTCTTCTTACTGTCTATGCTTTGAACCACTCCTGTGACACTAGTTATAGATTCCTATGCTTCACTCCAGGTTTACTGTATCCCTTGGACCTTCTTATTGACGATGAAACACAGAAATAGCATCCGAATTAAATACAAAAGGCACAATGCCGACTTAAGTACAAGAAGACTGACTCTTCCAACTGTTTATGTTTTGAACCATTCCTGTGACACTAGTTATAGATTCCGATGCTTCACTTCAGGTTTACTGTATCCCTCTGACCTTCTTATCGACGATGAGACACAGAAATTGCATCGGAATTAAATACAAAAGGCACAATGCTGACTTATGTACAAGAAGAATGACTCTTCTTTAGACTATGCTTTGAACCACTCCTGTGACACTAGTTATGGATTCCGATGCTTCACTTCAGGTTTACTGTATCCCTTAAACCTTCTTATTGACGATGAAACACAGAAATTGCATCGGAATTAAATACAAAAGGCACAATGCCGACTTAAGTACAAGATACTGACTCTTCTTACGGTCTATGTTTTAAACCATTCCTGTGACTCTAGTGATAGATTCCGATGCTTCACTTCAGGTTTACTGTATCCCTCTGACCTTCTTATTGACGATGAAACACAGAAGTTGCATCGGAATTAAATACAAAAAGCACAATGCCGACTTAAGTACATGTAGACTGACTCTTCCTACTGTGAATGCTTTGAACCATTCCTGTGACACATGTTATAGATTCCGATGCTTCACTTCAGGTTTACTGTATCCCTTGGACCTTCTTATTGACGATGAAACACAGAACTTGCATCGGAATTAAATACAAATGCCACAATGCCAACTTAACGACAAGAAGACTGACTCTTATTACTGACTATGCCTTGAACCATTCCTGTGACACTAGTTACAGATTCCGATGCTTCACTTCTGGTTTACTGTATCGCTTGGACCTTCTTATTGACGATGAAAAACAGATATTGCATCGGAATTAAATAGAAAAGGCACAATGCCGACTTAAGTACAAGAAGACTGACTTTTCTCACTGTTTATGTTTTGAACCATTCCTGTGACACTAGTTATAGATTCCGATGCTTCACTTTCGGTTTACTGTATCCCTCTGACCTTCCTATTGACGACGAAACACAGAAATTGCATCCGAATTAAATTCAAAAGGCACAATGCCGACTTAAGTACAAAAAGACTGACTCTTCCTACTGTCTATGTTTTGAACCATTCCTGTGACACTAGTTATTGATTCCGATGCTTCACTTCAGGTTTACTGTATCCCTGTGACCTTCGTATTGACGATGAAACACAGAAATTGCATCGGAATTAAATACAAAAGGCACAATGCTGACTTAAGTACAAGAAGACTGACCCTTCTTACTGACTATGTTTTGAACCATTCCTGTGACACTAGTTATGGATTCCGATGCTTCACTTCATGTTTACTGTATCCCTTAAACTTTATTATTGACGATGAAACACAGAAATTGCATCGGATTAAATACAAAAGGCACAATGCCGACTAAAGTACAAGAAGACTGACTCTTCCTACTGTGTATGTTTTGAACCATTCCTGTGACACTAGTTATAGATTCCGGTGCTTCACTCCAGGTTTACTGTATCCCTTGGACCTTCTTATTGACGATAAAACGCAGAAATTGCATCGGAATTGAATACGAAAGGCACAATGGAGAATCAAGTACAAGAAGAGTGACTCTTCTTACTGTCTATGCCTTGAACCACTCCTGTGACACTAGTTATAGATTCCGATGCTTCACTCCAGGTTTACTGTATCCCTTGGACCTTCTTATTGACGATGAAATACAGAAATAGCATCCGAATTAAATACAAAAGGCACAATGCCGACTTAAGTACAAGAAGACTGACTCTTCTTACTGTCAATGTTTTGAACCATTCCTGTGACACTTGTACTAGATTCCGATGCTTCACTTCAGGTTTACTGTATCCCTCTGACCTTCTTATTGATGATGAAACGCAGAAGTTGCATCGGAATTAAATACAAAAGGCACAATGCCGACTTAAGTACAAGACGACAGACTTTCTTTACTGTCTATGTTCTGAACCATTCCTGTGACACTAGTTATAGATTCCGATGCTTCACTTTAGGTTTACTGTATCACTCTGACCTTCTTATCGACGTTGAGACACAGAAATTGCATCGGAATTACATACAAAAGGCACAATGCTGACTTAAGTACAAGAGGACTGACTCTTCTTACTGACTATGCTTTCAACCACCCCTGTGACACTAGTTATGGATTCCGATGCTTCACTTCAGGTTTTCTGTATCCCTTAAACCTTCTTATTGACGATGAAACACAGAAATTGCATCGGAATTAAATACAAAAGGCACAATGCCGACTTAAGTACAAGAAGACTGACTCTTCTTACTGTCTATGTTTTGAACCATTCCTGTGACTCTAGTTATAGATTCCGATGCTTCACTTCAGGTTTACTGTATCCCTCTGACCTTCTTATTGATGATGAAACGCAGAAGTTGCATCGGAATTAAATACAAAAGGCACAATGCCGACTTAAGTACATGTAGACTGACTCTTCCTACTGTGAATGCTTTGGACCATTCCTGTGACACATGTTATAGATTCCGATGCTTCACTTCAGGTTTACTGTATCCCTTGGACCTTCTTATTGACGATGAAACACAGAAATTGCATCGGAATTAAATACAAATGCCACAATGCCAACTTAACTACAAGAAGACTGACTCTTCTTACTGACTATGCCTTGAACCATTCCTGTGACACTAGTTACACATTCCGATGCTTCACTTCAGGTTTACTGTATCGCTTGGACCTTCTTATTGACAATGAAAAACAGATATTGCATCGGAATTAAATAGAAAAGGCACAATGCCGACTTAAGTACATAAAGACTGACTTTTCTCATTGTTTATGTTTTGAACCATTCCTGTGACACTAGTTATAGATTCCGATGCTTCACTTCCGGTTTACTGTATCCCTCTGACCTTCCTATTGACGATGAAACACAGAAATTGCATCCGAATAAAATACAAAAGGCACAATGCCGACTTTAGTACAAGAAGGCTGACTCTTCCTACTGTCTATGTTTTGAACCATTCCTGTGACACTAGTTATAGATTCCGATGCTTCACTTCAGGTTTACTGTATCCCTGTGACCTTCTTATTGACGATGAAACACAGAAATTGCATCGGAATTAAATACAAAAGGCACAATGCTGACTTAAGTACAAGAAGACTGACCCTTCTTACTGACTATGGTTTGAACCATTCCTGTGACACTAGTTATGGATTCCGATGCTTCACTTCAGGTTTACTGTATCCCTTAAACATTGTTATTGACGATGAAACACAGGAATTGCATCGGAATTAAATACAAAAGGCACAATGCCGACTTAAGTACAAGAAGACTGACCCTTTTTACTGTCTATGTTTAAAACCATTCCTGAGACACAAGTTGTAGATTCCGATGCTTCACTCCAGGGTTACTATATCCCTTGGACCTGCTTATTGACGATTAAACACAGAAATTGCATCGGAATAAAATACAAAATCACAATACCGACTTAAGTACAAGAAGACTGACTCTTCTTACTGTCTATGTTTTGAAGCATTCCTGTGACACTAGTTATAGATTAAGATGCTTCACTTCAATTTTACTGTATCCCTTGGCCCTTCTTATTGACGATGAAACACGGAAATTGCATCGGAATGAAATACAAAAAGCACAATGCGACTTATGTACAAGAAGACTGACTCCTCCTACTGTCAATGTTTTGAACCATTCCTGTGACACTTGTAATAGATTCCGATGCTTCACTTCAGGTTTACTGTATGCCTCTGATCTTCTTATTAACCATGAATCACAGAAATTGCATCGGAATTAAATACAAAAGGCACAATGCCGACTTAAGTACAAGAAGACTGACTCTTCTTTCTGTCTATGTTTTGAACCATTCCTGTGACACTAGTTATAGATTCCGCTGCTTCTTTTCGGGTTTACTGTATCCCTCTGACCTTCTTATTGACGATGAAACACAGAAATTGCATCGGAATTAAATACAAAAGGCACAATGCCGACTTAAGTACAAGAAGACTGACTCGTTTTACTGACAATGCTTTGAACCACTCCTGTGACACTAGTTATAGATTCCGATGCTTCACTTCTGTTTTACTGTATCCCTCTGACCTTCTAATTGACGATGAAACACAGAAATTGCATCGGAATTAAATACAAAAGGCACCATGCCGACTTAAGTACAAGACGACAAACTTTTCTTACTGTCTATCATTTGAACCATTCCTGTGACTCTAGTTATAGATTCCGATGCTTCACTTCAGGTTTACCGTATCCCTCTGACCTCCTTATTGACGATGAAACACAGAAATTGCATCGGAATTAAATACAAAAGGCACAATGCTGACTTAAGTACAAGAAGACTGACCCTTCTTACTGACTATGTTTTGAACCATTCATGTGACACTAGTTATGGATTCCGATGCTTCACTTCAGGTTCACTGTATCCCTTAAACCTTCTTATTGACGATGAAACACAGAAATTGCATCGGAATTAAATACAAAAGGCACAATGCCGACTTAACTACAAGAAGACTGACTCTTCTTACTAACTATGGTTTGAAACATTCCTGTGACACTAGTTATAGATTCCGATGCTTCAATTCAGGTCTACTGTCGCCCTTGGACCTTCTTATTGACGATGAAACACAGAAATCGCATCGGAATTAAATACAAAAGGCACAATGCCGACTTAAGTACAAGAAGACTGACCCTTCTTACTGTCTATGTTTAAAACCATTCCTGAGACACTTGTTATAGATTCCGATGCTTCACTCCAGGCTTACTGTATCCCTTGGACCTTCTTATTGACGATGAAACACAGAAATTGCATCGGAATTAAATACAAAAGGCACAATGCCGACTTAAGTACAAGAAGACTGACCCTTCTTACTGTCTATGTTTAAAACCATTCCTGAGACACTAGTTACAGATTCCGATGCTTCACTCCAGGGTTACTGTATCCCTTGGACCTTCTTATTGACGATGAAACACAGAAATTGCATCGGAATTATATAGAAAAGCACAATGCCGACTTAAGTACAAGAAGACTGAATCTTCTTACTGTCTATGTTTTGAAGCATTCCTGTGACACTAGTTATAGATTAAGATGCTTCACTTCAATTTCACTGTATCCCTTGGCCCTTCTTATTGACGATGAAACACGGAAATTGCATCGGAATGAAATACAAAAAGCACAATGCGACTTATGCACAAGAAGACTGACACTTGCTACTGTCAATGCTTTGAACCATTCCTGTGACACTTGTAATAGATTCCGATGCTTCACTTCAGGTTTACTGTATGCCTTTGATCTTCTTATTAACGATGAATCACAGAAATTGCATCGGAATTATTTACAAAAGGCACAATGCCGACTTAAGTACAAGAAGACTGACTCTTCTTTCTGTCTATGCTTTGAACCATTCCTGTGACACTAGTTATAAATTCCGATGCTTCTTTTCAGGTTTACTGTATCCCTCTGACCTTCTTATTGACGATGAAACACAGAAATTGCATCGGAATTAAATACAAAAGGCACAATGTCGACTTAAGTACAAGAAGACTGACTCTTTTTACTGACTATGTTTTGAACCACTCCTGTGACACTAGTTATAGATTCCGATGCTTCACTTCTGGTTTACTGTATTCCTTGGACCTTCTTTGTGACGATGAAACACAGAAATTGCATCGGAATTAAATACAAATGCCACAATGCCGACTTAACTACAAGAAGACTGACTCTTCTTACTGACTGTGCCTTGAACCATTCCTGTGACACTAGTTACACATTCCGATGCTTCACTTCAGGTTTACTGTATCGCTTGGACCTTCTTATTGACAGTGAAAAACAGATATTGCATCGGAATTAAATAGAAAAGGCACAATGCCGACTTAAGTACAAAAAGAGTGACTTTTCTCACTGTTTATGTTTTGAACCATTCCTGTGACACTAGTTATAGATTCCGATGCTTCTCTTCAGGTTTACTGTATCCCTGTGACCTTCTTATTGACGATGAAACACAGAAATTGCATCGGAATTAAATACAAAAGGCACAATGCTGACTTAAGTACAAGAAGACTGACCCTTCTTACTGACTATGGTTTGAACCATTCCTGTGACACTAGTTATGGATTCCGATGCTTCACTTCATGTTTACTGTAACCCTTAAACCTTGTTATTGACGATGAAACACAGAAATTGCATCGGAATTAAATACAAAAGGCACAATGCCGACTTAAGTACAAGAAGACTGACCCTTCTTACTGTCTATGTTTAAAACCATTCCTGAGACACTAGTTATAGATTCCGATGCTTCACTCCAGGGTTACTATATCCCTTGGACCTGCTTATTGACGATTAAACACAGAAATTGCATCGGAATTAAATACAAAATCACAATACCGACTTAAGTACAAGAAGACTGACTCTTCTTACTGTCTATGTTTTGCAGCATTCCTGTGACACTAGTTATAGATTAAGATGCTTCACTTCAATTTTACTGTATCCCTTGGCCCTTCTTATTGACGATGAAACACGGAAATTGCATCGGAATGAAATACAAAAAGCACAATGCCGACTTATGTACAAGAAGACTGACTCTTCCTACTGTCAATGTTTTGAACCATTCCTGTGACACTTGTAATCGATTCCGATGCTTCACTTCAGGTTTACTGTATGCCTCTGATCTTCTTATTAACGATGAATCACAGAAATTGCATCGGAATTAAATACAAAAGGCACAATGCCGACTTAAGTACAAGAAGACTGACTCTTCATTCTGTCTATGTTTTGAACCATTCCTGTGACACTAGTTATAGATTCCGATACTTCTTTTCGGGTTTACTGTATCCCTCTGACCTTCTAATTGACGATGAAACACAGAAATTGCATCGGAATTAAATACAAAAGGCACCATGCCGACTTAAATACAAGACGACAAACTTTTCTTACTGTCTATCTTTTGAACCATTCCTGTGACTCTAGTTATAGATTCCGATGCTTCACTTCAGGTTTACTGTATCCCTTGGACCTTCCTGTTGACGATGAAACACAGAAATTGCATCCGATGTAAATACAAAAGGCACAATGCCGACTTAAGTACAAGAAGACTGACTCCTCCTACTGTCTATGTTTTGAACCATTCCTGTGACACTAGTTATAAATTCCGATGCTTCACTTCAGGTTTACTGTATCCCTCTGACCTCCTTATTGACGATGAAACACAGAAATTGCATCGGAATTAAATACAAAAGGCACAATGCTGACTTAAGTACAAGAAGACTGACCCTTCTTACTGACTATGTTTTGAACCATTCATGTGACACTAGTTATGGATTCCGATGCTTCACTTCAGGTTCACTGTATCCCTTAAACCTTCTTATTGACGATGAAACACAGAAATTGCATCGGAATTAAATACAAAAGGCACAATGCCGACTTAAGTACAAGAAGACTGACTCTTCCAACACTCTATGTTTTGAACCATTCGTGAAACACTAGTTATAGATTCCGATGCTTCACTTAGGGTTTACTGTATCCCTCTGACCTTCTTATTGACGATGAATCACAGAAATTGCATTGGAATTAAATAAAAAAGGCACAATGCCGACTTAACTACAAGAAGACTGACTCTTCTTACTGACTATGGTTTGAACCATTACTGTGACACTAGTTATCTAATCCGATGCTTCAATTCAGGTCTACTGTCGCCCTTGGACCTTCTTATTGACGATGAAACACAGAAATCGCATCGGAATTAAATACAAAAGGCACAATGCCGACTTAAGTACAAGAAGACTGACCCTTCTTACTGTCTATGTTTAAAACCATTCCTGAGACACTAGTTATAAATTCCGATGCTTCTTTTCAGGTTTACTGTATCCCTCTGACCTTCTTATTGACGATGAAACACAGAAATTGCATCGGAATTATATAGAAAAGCACAATGCCGACTTAAGTACAAGAAGACTGACTCTTCTTACTGTCTGTGTTTTTAAGCATTCCTGTGACACTAGTTATAGATTAAGATGCTTCACTTCAATTTCACTGTATCCCTTGGCCCTTCTTATTGACGATGAAACACGGAAATTGCATCGGAATGAAATACAAAAAGCACAATGCCGACTTATGCACAAGAAGACTGACTCTTGCTACTGTCAATGTTTTGAACCATTCCTGTGACACTAGTTATAGATTCCGATGCTTCACTTCAGGTTTACTGTATGCCTCTGATCTTCTTATTAACGATGAATCACAGAAATTGCATCGGAATTAATTACAAAAGGCACAATGCCGACTTAAGTACAAGAAGACTGACTCTTCTTTCTGTCTATGCTTTGAACCATTCCTGTGACACTAGTTATAAATTCCGATGCTTCTTTTCAGGTTTACTGTATCCCTCTGACCTTCTTATTGACGATGAAACACAGAAATTGCATCGGAATTAAATACAAAAGGCACAATGTCGACTTAAGTACAAGAAGACTGACTCGTTTTACTGACTATGTTTTGAACCAGTCCTGTGACACTAGTTACAGATTCCGATGCTTCACTTCAGGTTTACTGTATCCCTCTGACCTTCTTGTTGACGATGAAACACAAAAATTGCATCGGAATTAAATGCAAAAGGCACAATGCCGACTTAAGTCCAAGAAGACTGACTCGTTTTACTGACTATGTTTTGAACCAGTCCTGTGACACTAATTACAGATTCCGATGTTTCACTTCTGGTTTACTGTATCCCTCTGACCTTCTAATTGACGATGAAACACAGAAATTGCATCGGAATTAAATACAAAAGGCACAATGCCGACTTAAGTACAAGAAGACTGACTCCTCTTACTGTCTAAGCTTTGAACAAATCCTGTGACAGTAGTTGTAGATTCCGATGCCTCACTTCATGTTTACTGTATCCCTCTGACCTTCTTATTGACGATGAAACACAGAAATTGCATCGGAATTAAATACAAAAGGCACAATGCTGACTTACGTACAAGAAGACTGACTCTTCTTACTGTCTATGCTTTGAACCATTCCTGTGACACTAGTTATAGATTCCGATGCTTCAATTCAGGTCTACTGTATCCGTTGGACCTTCTTATTGACGATGAAACCCAGAAATTGCATCGGAATTAAATCCAAAAGCACAATGCCGACTTAAGTACAAGAAGACTGACCCTTCTTACTGTCTATGGTTAAAACCATTCCTGAGACACTAGTTATAGATTCCGATGCTTCACTCCAGGGTTACTGTATCCCTTGGTCCTTCTTACTGACGATGAAACACAGAAATTGCATCGGAATTATATAGAAAAGGCACAATGCCGACTTAAGTACAAGAAGACTGACTCTTCTTACTGACTATGTTTTGAACCATTCCTGTGTCACTAGTTATAGATTCCGATGCTTCACTTCAGGTTTACTGTATCCCTTGGACCTTGTTATTGACGATGAAACGCAGAAATTGCATCGGAATTAAATACAAAATCACAATACCGACTTAAGTACAAGAAGACTGACTCTTCTTACTGTCTATGTTTTGAAGCATTCCTGTGACACTAGTTATAGATTCCGATGTTTCACTTCAGGTGTAGTGTATCCCTTGGCCCTTCTTATTGACGATGAAACACAGAAATTGCATCGGAATAAAATACAATAAGCACAATGCCGACTTAAGTACAAGAAGACTGACTCTTCCTACTGTCAATGTTTTGAACCATTCCTGTGACACTTGTAATAGATTCCGATGCTTTACTTCAGGTTTACTGCATTCCTCTGATCTTCTTATTAACGATGAAACACAGAAATTGCATCGGAATTAAATACAAAAGGCACAATGCCGACTTAAGTACAAGAAGAGTGACTCTTCCTACTGTCTATGTTTTGAAACATTCCTTTGACACTAGCTATAGATTCCGATGCTTCTTTTCAGGTTTACTGTATCCCTCTGACCTTCTTATTGACAATGAAACACAGAAATTGCATCGGAATTAAATACAAAAGGCACAATGCCGACTTAAGTACAAGAAGACTGACTCGTTTTACTGACTATGTTTTGACCCACTCCTGTGACACTAGTTATAGATTCCGATGCTTCACTTCTGGTTTACTGTATCCCTCTGACCTTCTTATTAACGATGAAAGACAGAAATTGCATCGGAATTAAATAGAAAAGGCACCATGCCGACTTAAGTACAAGACGACAGACTTTTTTTACTGTCTATCTTCTGCACCATTCCTTTGAGTCTAGTTATAGATTCCAATGCTTCACTTCAGGTTTACTGTATCCCTTGGACCTTCCTATTGACGATGAAACACAGAAATCGCATCCGAATTAAATACAAAAGGCACAATGCCGACTTAAGTACAAGAAGACTGACTCTTCGTACTGTCTATGTTTTGAACCATTCCTGTGACACTAGTTATAGATTCCGATGCTTCACTTTAGGTTTACTGTATCCCTCTGACCTTCTTATTGACGACGAAACACAGAAATTGCATCGGAATTAAGTACAAAAGGCACAATGCTGACTTAAGTACAAGAAGACTGACCCTTCTTACTGACTATGTTTTGAACCATTCCTGTGACACTAGTTATGGATTCCGATGCTTCACTTCAGGTTTACTGTATCCCTTAAACCATCTTATTGACGATGAAACACAGAAATTGCATCGGAATTGAATACAAAAGGCACAATGCCGAATTAAGTACAAGAAGACTGACTCTTCTTACTGTCTAAGATTTGAACCATTCCTGTGACTCTAGTTATAGATTCCGATGCTTCACTTCATGCTTACGGTATCCCTCTGACCTTCTTATTGACGATGAAACACAGAAATTGCATCGGAATTAAATACAAAAGGCACAATGCCGACTTACGTACAAGAAGACTGACTCTTCTTACTGTCTATGTTTTGAACCATTCCTGTGACACTAGTTATAGATTCCGATGCTTCAATTCAGGTCTACTGTATCCCTTGGACCTTCTTATCTACGATGAAACACAGAAATTGCATCGGAATTAAATACAAAAGGCACAATGCCGAGTTAAGTACAAGAAGACTGACCCTTCTTACTGTCTATGTCTAAACCATTCCTGAGACACTAGTTATAGATTCCGATGCTTCACTCCAGGGTTACTGTATCCCTTGGACCTTCTTATTGACGATGAAACACAGAAATTGCATCGGAATTATATAGAAAGGCACAATGCCGACTTAAGTACAAGAAGACTGACTCTTCTTACTGACTATGTTTTGAACCACTCCTGTGACACTAGTTATAGATTCCGATGCTTCACTTCAGGTTTACTGTATCCCTTGGACCTTGTTATTGACGATGAAACAAAGAAATTTAATCGGAATTAAATACAAAATCACAATACCGACTTAAGTACAAGAAGACTGACTCTTCTTACTGCCTATGTTTTGAAGCATTCCTGTGACACTAGTCATAGATTCCGATGCTTCTTTTCAGGTTTACTGTATCCCTCTGACCTTCTTATTGACGATGAAACACAGAAATTGCATCGGAATTAAATACAAGAGGCACAATGCCGACTTAAGTACAAGAAGTCTGACTCCTCTTACTGTCTAAGTTTTGAACCAATCCTGTGACTCTAGTTATAGATTCCGATGCTTCACTTTATGTTTACTGTATCCCTCTGACCTTCTTCTTGACGATGAAACACAGAAATTGCATCGGAATTAAATACGAAAGGCACAATGCCGAATTACGTACAAGAAGACTGACTCTTCTTACTGTCTATGTTTTAAACCATTCCTGTGACACTAGTTATAGATTCCTATGCTTCAATTCAGGTCTACTGTAACCCTTGGACCTTCTTATAGACGATGAAACACAGAAATTGCATCGGAATTAAATACAAAAGACACAATGCCGACTTAAGTACAAGAAGACTGACCCTTCCTACTGTCTATGTTTAAAACCATTCCTGAGACACTAGTTATAGATTCCGATGCTTCACTCCAGGGTTACTGTATCCCTTGGACCTTCTTATTGACGATGAAACACAGAAATTACATCGGAATTAAATATAAAAGGCACAATGCCTACTTAAGTACAAGAAGACTGACTCTTCTTACTGGCTATGTTTTGAACCATTCCTGTGACACTAGTTATAGATTCCGATGCTTCACTTCAGGTTTACTGTATCCGTTGGACCTTCTTATTGACGATGAAACACAGAAATTGCATCGGAAGTTAATACAAAAGGCACAATGCCGTCTTAAGTACAAGAAGACTGACTCTTCCTACTGTCAATGATTTGAACCATTCCTGTGACACTAGTTATAGATTCCGATGCTTCACTTCAGGTTTACTGTATCCCTCTGATCTTCTTATTGACGATGAAACACAGAAATTGCATCGGAATTAAATACAAAAGGCACAATGTCGACTTAAGTACAAGAAGACTGACTCATCTTACTGTCTATGTTTTGAACCATACCTGTGACACTAGTTGTAGATTCCGATGCTTCACTTCAGGTATGCTGTAACCCTTGGACCTTCTTATTGACGCTGAAACACAGAAATTGCATCGGAATTAAACACAAAAGGCTCAATGGCGACTTAAGTACAAAAAGACTGACTCTTCTTACAGACTCTGTTTTGAGGCATTCCTGTGACACTAGTTATAGATTCCGATGCTTCACTTCAGGTTTACTGTATCCCTCTGATCTTCTTATTGACGATGAAACACAGAAATTGCATCGGAATTAAATAGAAGAGGCACAATGCCGACTTAAGTACAAGAAGACTGACTCATCTTACTGTCTATGGTTTGAACCATTCCTGTGACACTAGTTATAGATTCCGATGCTTCGCTTCAGGTTTACTGTATCCCTTGGACCTTCTTATTGACGATGAAACACTGAAATTGCATCGGAATTAAATAGAAAAGGCAGAAAGCCGACTTAAGTACAAGAAGAGTGACTCTTCTTACTGTCTATGATTTGAACCATTCCTGTGACACTAGTTATAGATTCCGATGCTTCACTTCAGGTTTACTGTATCCCTTGGACCTTCGTATTGACGGTGAAACACCGAAATTGCATCGGAATTAAATTCAAAATCACAATACCGACCTAAGTACAAGAAGACTGACTCTTCTTATTGTCTATGTCTTGAAGCATTCCTGTGACACTAGTTATAGATTCCGATGCTTCACTCGAGGGTTACTGTATCCCTCTGACCTTCTTATTGACGATGAAACACAGATATCGCATCGGATTTAAATACAAATGACACAATGCCGACTTAAGTACAAGAAGACTGACTCTTCTTACTGCCTATGTTTTGAGCCTTTCCTGTGGGACCAGTATTAGATTCCAATGCTTCACTTCAGGTTAACTGTATCCCTTGGACCTTCTTATTGACAATGAAACACAGAAATTGCATCGGAATTAAATACGAAAGGCACAATGCCAACTTAAGTACAAGAAGACTGACCCTTCTCACTGTCTATGTTTTGAACCATTCCTGTGACACTAGTTATAGATTCCGATGCTTCTCTCGAGGGTTACTGTATCCCTCTGACCTTCTTATTGACGATGAAACACAGAAATTGCATCGGAATTAAATACAAAAGGCACAATGCCGACTTAAGTACAAGAAGACTGACTCTTCTTACTGTCTAAGATTTGAGAAATTCCTGTGTCACTAGTTGTAGATTGCTATGCTTCACTTCAGGTTTACTGTATACCTCTGACCTTCTTATTGACGATGAAATACAGAAATTGCGTCGAAATTAAATACAAAAGGCACAATGCCGACTTAAGTACAAGAAGACTGACTCTTCTTACTGACTATGTTTTGAGCCATTCCTGTGACACTAGTTGTAGATTGCTATGCTTCACTTCTGGTTTACTGTACCCCTTGGACCTTCGTATTCACGATGAAACACAGAGATTGCATCAGAATCAAACACAAAAGGCACAATGCCGACTTAAGTACAATAAGGCTGACACTTCTAACTGTCTATGTTTTGAACCTTTGCTGTGAGACGACTTTTAGATTCCGATGCTTCACTTCAGGTTTACTGTTTCCCTTGGACCTTCTTATTGACGATGAAACACAGAAATTGCATCGGAATTAAATGCAAAAGTCACAATGAAGACCTAAATACAAGAAGACTGACTCATCTTACTGTCTATGTTTTGATACTTTCCTGTGAGACCAGTTTATAATTCCGATGCTTCACTTCAGGTTTACTGTATCCCTTGGACCTTCTTATTAACGATGAAAATCAGAAATTGCATCGGAATTAAATACAAAAGGCACAATGCCGATTTAAGTACAAGAAGACTGACTCTTCCTACTGTCTATGCTTTGAACCATTCCTGTGACACTAGTTATAGATTCCGGTGCTTCACTTCAGGTTTACTGTATCCCTTGGACCTTCTTATTGACAACGAAACACAGAAATTCCATCCGAATTAAATACAAAAGGCGCAATGCCGACTTAAGTACAAGAAGACTGACTCTTCGTACTGTCTATGTTTTGAACCATTCCTGTGACACTAGTTATAGATTCCGATGCTTCACTTAAGGTTTACTGTATCCCTCTGACCTTCTTATTGACGATGAAACACAGTAATTGCATCGGAATTAAATACAAAATGCACAATGCCGACTTAAGTACAAGAAGACTGACTATTTTTACTGACTATGTTTTGAACCATTCCTGTGACACTAGTTTTAGATTCCGATGCTTCACTTCAGAATTACTGTATCCCTTGGACCTTCTTATTGACGATGAAACACAGAAATTGCACCGGAATTAAATACAAAAGGCACAACGCCGACTTAAGTTCAAGAAGACTGACTCTTCTTACTGACTATGTTATGAACCATTCCTGTGACTCAACTTATAGATCCCGATGCTTCACTTCATGTTTACTGTATCCCTCTGACCTTCTTATTGACGATGAAACACAGAAATTGCATCGGAATTAAATAGAAACGCCACAATGCCTACTTAAGTACAAGAAGACTGACTCTTCTTACTGTCTATGTTTTGAACCATTCCTGTGACACTAGTTATAGATTACGATGCATGACTTCAGTTTTACTGTATTCCTTGGACCTTCTTATTGACGATGAAACACAGAAATTGCATCGGACTTAAATAGAAAAGGCACAATGCCGACTTAATTAAAAGAAGACTGACCCTTCTTACTTTCTATGTTTTGAAGCATTCCTGTGACACTAGTTATAGATTCTGATGCTTCACTTCAGGGTTACTGTATCCCTCTAACCTTCTTA
Source organism: Schistocerca piceifrons (assembly GCF_021461385.2). Lineage (NCBI taxonomy): Eukaryota > Metazoa > Arthropoda > Insecta > Orthoptera > Acrididae > Schistocerca > Schistocerca piceifrons. Next base: position 1,137,363,014 of record NC_060139.1, on the reverse strand, counting down.
TTGACGATGAAACACAGAAATTGCATCGGAATTAAATACAAAAGGCACAAAGCCAACTTAAGTACAAGAAGACTGACTCTCCTTACTGACTATGGTTTGAACCATTCCTGTGACACTAGCCGTAGATTGCTAAGCTTCACTTGAGGTTTACTGTATCCCTCTGACCTTCTTAAAGAGGATGAAACACAGAAATTGCATCGGAATTAAATACAAAAGGCATAATGCCGACTTAAGTACAAGAAGACTGACTCTTCTTACTGTCTAGGTTTTGAACCGTTCCTGTGACACTAGTTATAGATTCCGATGCTTCACTTCAGGTTTACTGTGTCCCTTGCACCTTCTTATTGACGATGAAACACTGATATCGCATCGGAATTAAATACGAATGACACAATGCAGACTTAAGTACAAGAAGACTGACTCTTCTTACTGTGTATGTTTTGAACCTTTCCTGTGGGACCAGTATTAGATTCCAATGCTTCCCTTCAGGTTAACTGTATCCCTTGGACCTTCTTATTGACGATGAAACACAGAAATTGCATCGGAATTAAATACGAAAGGCACAATGCTGTCTTAAGTACAAGAAGACTGACTCTTCTTACTGTCTGTGTTTTGAACTTTCCTGTGGGACCAGTTTTAGATTCCGATGCTTCACGTCAGGTTTACAGTATCCCTTGGACCTTCTTATTGACGATGAAACACAGAAATTGCATCGGAATTAAATACAAAAGGTACAATTCCGACATAAGTAGAAGAAGACTGACTCTTCTTACTGTCTATGTTTTGAATCTCTCCTGTGGGACCAGTTTTAGATTCCGATACTTCACCTCAGGTTTACTGTACCCCATGGACCTTCGTATACACGATGAAACACAGAGATTGCATCAGAATAAAACACAAAAGGCACAATGCCGACTTAAGCACAATAAGGCTGACACTTCTTATAGACTATGTTTTGAACCATTCCTGTGAGACAACTTTTAGATTCCGATGCTTCACTTCAGGTTTACTGTTTCCCTTGGACCTTCTTATTGATGATGAAACACAGAAGTTGCATCGGAATTAAATACAAAAGGCACAATGCCGACTTAAGTACAAGAAGACTGACTCTCCTTACTGTCTATGTTTTGAACCATTCCTGTGACACTAGTTATAGATTCCGATGATTCACTCCAGGTTTACTATATCCCTTGAACCTTCTTATTGACGATGAAACACAGAATTTGCATCGTAACTAAATACAAAAGGCACAATGCCGACTTATGGACAAAGAGACTGACTTCTCTTACTGACTATGTTTTGAACCATTCCTGTGACACTAGCTATAGATTCCGATGCATCACTTCAGGTTTACTGTATCCCTCTGACCTTCTTATTGACGATGAAACACAGAAATAGCATCGGAATTAAATAGAAAAAGCACAATGCGGACTTAAGTACAAGAAGACTGACTCTTTTTACTGACTATGGTCTGAGCTATTCCTGTGACACTAGTTATAGACTGCGATGCTTCACTTCAGGTTTACTGTATACCTTGGACCTTCTTATTGACGATGAAACACAGAAATTGCAAAGGAATTAAATACAAAAGGCACAATATCGACTTAAGTACAAGAAGACTGACTCTTCCTACTGTCTATGTCTTGAACCATTCCTGTGACACTAGTTTTTGGTTCCGATGCTTCACTTCAGGTTTACTGTATCCCACTGACCTTCTTATTGTTGATGAAACACAGATATTGCATTGGAATTAAATACAAAAGGCACAATGCCGACGTAAGTACTAGAAGACTGACTCTTCCTACTATCTATGATTTGAATCATTCCTGTGACACTAGTTATAGATTCCGATGCTACACTCCAGGTTTACTGTATCCCTTGGTCCTCCTTATTGACGATGAAACACAGAAATTGCATCGGAATTAAATAGAAAAGGCACAATGCCGACTTAAGAGCAAGAAGACTGACTGTTCTTACTGACTATGTTTTGAACCATTCCTGTGACACTAGTTTTAGATTCCGATGCTTCACTTCATGTTTATTGTATCCCTCTGACCTTCTTATTACCGATGAAACACAGATATTGCATCGGAATTAAATACAAAAGGCACAATGCAGACTTAAGTACAATAAGACTGACACTTCTTACTGTGTCTGTTTTGAACTCAGCCTGTGACACTAGTTATAGATTCCGATGCTTCACTTCAGGTTTACTGTATCCCTTGGACCTTCTTATTGACGATGAAACACAGAAATTGCATCGGAATTAAAAACAAAAGGCACAATGCCGACTTAAGTACAAGAAGACTGACTCTTCTTACTGTCTACGTTTTGAACCATTCCTGTGACACTAGTTATAGATTCCGATGCTTCACTTCAGGTTTACTGTATCCCTCTGACCATCTTATTGACGATGAAACACAGAAACTGCATCAGAATTAAATACAAAAGGCACAATACCGACTTAAGTACAAGAAAACTGACTCTTCTTACTGTCTATGTTTTGAACCATTCCTGTGACACTACTTATAGATTCCGATGCTTCACTTTAGGTTTACTGTATCCCTTGGACCTTCTTATTGACGATGAAACACAGCAATTGCATCGGGATTAAATACAAAAGGTACAATGCCGACTTAAGTACAAGAAGAATGACTCTTTTTACTGACTATGCTTTGACCCATTCCCTTGACTCTAGTTATAGATTCCGATGCATCACTTCAGGGTTACTGTATCGCTTGGACCTTCTTATTGACGAAGATACACAGAAATTGCATCGGAATTAAACACAAAAGGGACAATACCGACTTAAGTACAAAAAGACTGACTCTTCTTGTTGACTATGATTAGAACCATTCCTGTGACACTAGTTATAGATTCCGATGCTTCACTTCAGGTTTACTGTATCCCTCTGACCATCTTATTGACGATGAAACACAGAAATTGCATCGGAATTAAATACAAAAGGCACAATGCCGACTTAAGTACAAGAAGACTGACTCTTCTTACTGTCTATGTTTTGAATCTCTCCAGTGAGACCAGTTTTAGACTCCGATACTTCACCTCAGGTTTACTGTACCCCTTGGACCTTCGTATTCATGATGAAACACAGAGATTGCATCGGAATCAAACACAAGAGGCAAAATGCCGACTTAAGTACAATAAGGCTGACACGTCTTACTGTCTATGTTTTGAACCTTTCCTGTGAGACGACTTTTAGATTCCGATGCTTCACTTCAGGTTTACTGTTTCCTTGGACCTTGTTATTGACGATGAAACACAGAAATTGCATCGGAATTAAATACATAAGTCACAGTGAAGACCTAAATACAAGAAGACTGTCTCATCTTACTGTCTATGTTTTGTTCCTTTCCTGTGAGACCAGTTTATAATTCCGATGGTTCACTTCAGGTTTACTGTATCCCTTGGACCTTCTTATTAACGATGAAACACAAAAATTGCATCGGAATTAAATACAAAAGGCACAATGCCGACGTAAGTATAAGAAGACTGACTCCTCTTACTGTCTATGTTTTGAACCATTCCTGTGACACTAGTTATGGATTCCGATGCTTCACTTCTGGTTTACTGTATCTCTTGGACCTTCTTATTGACGATGAAACATAGAAACTGCATCGGAATTAAACACAAAAGGCACAATGCCGACTTAAGTACAAAAAGACTGACTCTTCTTACTGACTATGATTAGAACCATTCCTGTGACACTAGTTATAGGTTCATATGCTTCACTTCAGATTTACTGTATCCCTCTGACCTTCTTATTGACGATGAAACACAGAAATTGCATCGGAATTAAATACAAAAGGCACAATGCCGACTTAAGTACAAGAAGACTGACTCTTTTTACTGACTATGTTTTGAACCATTCCTGTGACACTAGTTATAGATTCGGATGCTTCACTTCAGGTTCACTGTATCCCTCTGTCCTTCTTATTCACGATGAAACACAGAAATTGCATCGGAATTAAATAGAAAAGGCACAATGCCGACTTCAGTACAAGAAGACTGACTCTTCTTACTGACTATGTTTTGAGCCATTCCTGTGACACTAGTTGTAGATTGCTATGCTACACTTCAGGTTTACTGTACCCCTTGGACCTTCGTATTCACGATGAAACACAGGGAATGCATCTGAATCAAACACAAAAGGCACAATGCCGACTTAAGTACAATAAGGCTGACACTTTTTACTGTCTATGTTTTGAACCTTTCCTGTGAGACGACTTTTACATTCCGTTGCTTCACTTCAGGTTTACTGTTTCCCTTGGACCTTCTTATTGACGATGAAACACAGAAATTGCATCGGAATTAAATGCAGAAGTCACAATGAAGACCTAAATACAGGAAGACTGACTCATCTTACTGTCTATGTTTTCATGCTTTGCTGTGAGACCAGTTTATAATTCCGATGCTTCACTTCAGGTTTACTGTATACCTTGGACCTTCTTATTGACGATGAAACACAGAAATTGCATCGGAATTAAATACAAAAGGCACAATGCCGGCGTAAGTACAAGAAGACTGACTCTTCTTACTGTCTATGTTTTGAACCATTCCTGTGACACTAGTTATAGGTTCATATGCTTCACTTCAGATTTTCTGTATCCCTCTGACCTTCTTATTGACGATGAAACACAGAAATTGCATCGGAATTAAATACAAAAGGCACAATGCCGACTTAAGTACAAGAAGACTGACTCTTCCTACTGTCTATGCTTTGAACCATTCCTGTGACACTAGTTATAGATTCCGATGCATCACTTCAGGTTTACTGTATCCCTTGGCCTTCTTATTGACGATGAAACACAGAAATTGCATCGGAATTAAATACAAAAGGCACAATGCCGACTTAGGTACAGGAAGACTGACTCTTTTTACTGACTATGTTTTGAACCATTCCTGTGACACTAGTTATGGATTCTGATGCTTCACTTCAGGGTTACTGTGTCCCTCTGACCTTCTTATTGACGATGAAACACAGAAATTGCATCGGAATTAATTACAAAAGGCATAATGCCGACTTAAGTACAAGAAGACTGACTCTTTTTACTGTCTATGTTTTGAACCGTTCCTGTGACACTAGTTATAGATTCCGATGCTTCACTTCAGGTTTACTGTGTCCCCTGGACCTACTTATTGACGATGAAACACAGAAATTGCATCGGAATTAAATACGAAAGGCACAATGCTGACTTAAGTGCAAGAAGACTGACTCTTCTTACTGTCTATGTTTTGAACTTTCCTGTGAGACCAGTTTTAGATTCCGATGCTTCACTTCAGGTTTACAGTATCCCTTGGACCTTCTTATTGACGATGAAACACAGAAATTGCATCGGAATTAAATACAAAAGGCACAATTCTGACATAAGTAGAAGAAGACTGACTCTTCTTACTGTCTATGTTTTGAATCTCTCCTGTGGGACCACTTTTAGTTTCCGATACTTCACCTCAGGTTTACTGTACCCCATGGACCTTCGTATTCACGATGAAACACAGAGATTGCATCGGAATCAAACACAAAAGGCACAATGCCGACTTAAGCACAATAAGGCTGACACTTCATACAGACTATGCTTTGAACCATTCCTGTGAGACGACCTTTAGATTCCGATGCTTCACTTCAGGTTTACTGCTTCCCTTGGACCTTCTTATTGATGATGAAACAGAGAAGTTGCATCGGAATTAAATACAAAAGGCACAATGCCGACATAAGTACAAGAAGACTGACTCTCCTTACTGTCTATGTTTTGAACCACTCCTGTGACACTAGTTATAGATTCCGATGCTTCACTCCAGGCTTACTGTATCCCTTGAACCTTCTTGTTGACGATGAAACACAGAAATTGCATCGTAACTAAATACAAAAGGCACAATGCCGACTTAAGGACAAAGAGACTGACTTCTCCTACTGACTATGTTTTGAACCATTCCTGTGACACTAGTTATAGATTCCGATGCTTCACTTCAGGTTTACTGTATCCCTCTGACCTTCTTATTGACGATAAAACACAGAAACTGCATCAGAATTAAATACAAAAGGCACAATACCGACTTAAGTACAAGAAGACTGACTCTTCTTACTGGCTATGTATTGAACCATTCCTGTGACACTAGTTATAGATTACGATGCTTCACTTCAGGTTTACTGTGTCGCTTGGACCTTCTTATTGACGAAGATACACAGAAATTGCATCGGAATTAAACTCAAAACTTAAGTACAAAAAGACTGACTCTTCTTATTGACTATGGTTAGAACCATTCCTGTGACACTAGTTATAGATTCTGATGCTTCACTTCAGGTTTACTGTATCCCTCTGACCTTCTTATTGACGATGAAACACAGAAATTGCATCGGAATTAAATACAAAAGGCACAATTGCGACTTAGGTACAAGAAGACTGACTCTTCTTACTGTCTATGTTTTGAATCTCTCCAGTGAGACCAGTTTTAGACTCCGATACTTCACCTCAGGTTTACTGTACCCCTTGGACCTTCGTATTCACGGTGAAACACAGAGATTGCATCGGAATTAAATACATAAGTCACAGTGAAAACCAAAATACAAGAAGACTGACTCATCTTAATGTCTATGTTTTGATCCTTTCCTGTGAGACCAGTTTATAATTCCGATGGTTCACTTCAGGTTTACTGTATCCCTTGGACCTTCTTGTTGACGATGAAACACAGAAATTGCATCAGATTTAAATACAAAATGCACAATGCTGACTTAAGTACAAGAAGACTGAGTCTTCTTACTGTCTATGTTTGAACCATTCCTGTGGCACTAGTTATGGATTCCGATGCTTCACTTCTGGTTTACTGTATCTCTTGGACCGTCTTATTGACGATGAAACATAGAAACTGTATCGGAATTAAACACAAAAGGCACAATGGCGACTTATGTATAAAAAGACTGACTCTTTTTACTGACTATGATTAGAACCATTCCTGTGACACTAGTTATAGATTCCGTTGCTTCACTTCAGCTTTACTGTATCCCTCTGACCTACTTATTGACGATGAAACACAGAAATTGCATCGGAATTAAATACAAAAGGCACAATGCCGACTTAAGTACAAGAAGACTGACTCTTTTTACTGACTATGTTTTGAACCATTCCTGTGACACTAGTTATAGATTCGGATGCTTCACTTCAGATTTACTGTATCCCGCTGACCTTCTTATTCACGATGAAACACAGAAATTGCATCGGAATAAAATAGAAAAGGCACAATGCCGACTTAAGTACAAGACGACTGACTTTTCTTACTGTCTATGTTTTGACCCATTCCTGTCACACTAGTTATAGGTTCCGATGCTTCACTTCAGGTTTACTGTATCCCTTGGACCTTCTTATTGACGATGAAACACAGAAATTGCAACGGAATTAAATACAAAAAGCACAATGCCGACTTAAGTACAAGAAGACTGACTCTTCTTACTGACTATGTTTGAACCATGCCCGTGACTATAGTTATAGATCCCGATGCTTCACTTAAGGTTTACTGTATCCCACTGACCTTCTTATTGACGATGAAACACAGAAATTGCATCGGAATTAAATAGAAACGCCACAATGCCTACTTAAGTACAAGAAGACTGACTCTTCTTACTGTCGATGTTTTAAACCATTCCTGTGACACTAGTTATAGATTCCGATGCTTGACTTCAGTTGTACTGTTTCCCTTGCACCTTCTTATTGACGATGACACACAGAAATTGCATCGGAAATAAATACAAATGGCACAATGCCGACTTAAGTACAAGAAGACTGACCCTTCTTACTGTCTATGTTTGGAACCATTCCTGTGACACTAGTTGTAGATTCCGATGCTTCACTTCCGGTTTACTGTATCCCAGTGACCTTCTTATTGACGATGAAACACAGATATTGCATCGGAATTAAATAGAAGAGGCACAATGCCGACTTAAGTACAAGAAGACTGACTCTTCTTACCGTCTATACTTTGAACCATTCCTGTGACACTAGTTATAGATTCCGATGCTTCACTTCAGGTTTACAGTGTCCCTTGGACCTTCTCATTGACGATGAAACACAGAAATCCCATCGGATTTAAATACAACTGACACAATGCAGACTTAAGTACAAGAAGACTGACTCTTCTTACTGTCTATGTTTTGAACCATTCCTGTGACACTAGTTATAGTTTCCGATGCTTCACTTCAGGTTTACTGTATCTCTTGGATATACTTATTGACGATGAAACACAGAAATTGCATCGGAATTAAATACAAAAGGCACAATGCCGACTTAAGTTCAAGAAGACTGACTCTTCTTACTGTCTATGTTTTGAACCATTCCTGTGACACTAGTTATAGATTCCGATGCTTCACTCCAGGTTTACTGTATCCCTTGGACCGCCTTATTGACGATGAAACACAGAAATTGCATCGGAATTAAATACAAAAGGCACAATGCCGACGTAAGTACAAGAAGACTGACTCTTCTTAATGTCTATGTTTTGATTCCCTCCTGTGAGACCAGTTTTAGATTCCGATACTTCACCTCAGGTTTACTGTACCCCTTGGACCTTCGTATTCACGATGAAGCACAGAGATTGCATGGGAATCATACACAAAAGGCAAAATGCCGACTTAAGTACAATAAGGCTGACACTTCTTACTGTCTATGTTTTGAACCTTTCCTGTGAGACGACTTTTAGATTCCGATGCTTCACTTCAGGTATACTGTTTCCCTTGGACCTTCTTATTGACGATGAAACACAGAAATTGCGTCGGAAGTAAATACAAAAGTCACAATGAATACCTAAATACAAGAAGATTGACTCATCTTGCTGTCTATGATTTGATCCTTTCCTGTGAGACCAGTTTATAATTCCGATGCTTCACTTCAGGTTTACTGTATCCCTTGGAACTTCTTATTGACGATGAAACACAGAAATTGCATCGGAATGAAATACAAAGGGCACAATGCCGACTTAAGTACAAGAAAACTGAATCTTCCTACTGTCTATGATTTGAACCATTCCAGTGTCACTAGTTATAGATTCCGATGCTTCACTCCAGATTTACTGTATCCCTCTGACCTTCTTATTGACGATGAAACACAGATATTGCGTCGGAATTAAATACAAAAGGCACAATGCCGACTTAAGTACAAGAACACTGACTCTCCTTACCGTCTATGTTTTGAACCATTCCTGTGACACTAGTTATAGATTCCGATGCTTCACTTCAGGTTTACTGTGTCCATAGGACCTTCTTATTGACGTTGAAACACAGAAATACCATCGGATTTAAATACAAATGACACAATGCAGACTTAAGTACAAGAAGACTGACTCTTCTTACTGTCTATGATTTGAACCATTCCTGAGACACTAGTTATAGATTCCGATGCTTCACTCAAGGTTTAATGTATCCCTTGGACCTTCTTATTGACGATGTAACACAGAAATTGCATCGGAACTAAATACAAAAGGCACAATGCCGACTTAAGTACAAGAAGACTGACTCTTCTTACTGTCTATGTTTGAATCTCTCCTGTGAGACCAGTTTTAGATTCCGATACTTCACCTCAGGTTTACTGTACCCCTTGGACCTTCGTATTCACGATGAAACACAGAGATCGCATCGGAATCAAACACAAAAGGCACAATGGAGACATAAGTACAATAAGGCTGACACTTCTTACTGTCTATGTTTTGAACCTTTCCTGTGAGACGACTTTTAGATTCCGATGCTTCACCTCAGGTTTACTCTACCCCTTGGACCTACTTATTGACGATGGAACACAGAAATTGCATCGGAATTAAATACAAAAGTCACAATGAATACCTAAATACAAGAAAACTGACTCATCTTACTGTCTATGTTTTGATCCTTTCCTGTGAGACCCGTTTTTAATTCCGATTCTTCACTTCAGGTTTACTGTATCCCTTGGACCTTCTTATTGACGCTGAAACACAGAAATTGCATCGGAATTAAATACAAAAGGCTCAATGCCGACTTATGTACAAGAAGACTGACTCTTCTTACAGTCTATGTTTTGAACCATTCCTGTGACACTAGTTATAGTTTCCGATGCTTCACTTCAGGTTTACTGTGAACCTAGGAACTTCTTATTGACGATGAAACACAGAAATTGCATCGGAATTAAATACAAAAGGCACAATGCCCACTTAAGTACAAGAAGACTGAATCTTCCTACTGTCTATGATTTGAACCATTCCAGTGACACTAGTTATAGATTCCGATGCTTCACTTCAGGTTTACTGTATCCTTTGGACCTTCTTATTGACGTTGAAACACAGAAAATGCATCGGTATTAAATACAAAAGGCACAATGCCGACTTAAGTACCAGAAGACTGACTATTACTACTATCTATGTTTTGAACCATTCCCGTGACACTAGTTATAGATTGCGATGCTTCACTTCAGGTTTACTGTATCCCTCTGATCTTCTTATTGACGATGAAACACAGGAATTGCATCAGAATTAAATAGAAAATGCAGAATGATGACTTAAGTACAAGAAGACTGACTCTTCTTACTGACTATGTTTTGAACCATTCCTGTGACACTAGTTATAAATTCCGATGCTTCACTTCAGGTTTACTGTATCCCTTGGACCTTCTTATTGACGATGAAACACAGAAATTGCATCGGAAATAAATACAAAAGGCACAATGCAGAATTAAGTACAAGACGACTGACTCTTCTTACTGTCTATGTTTTGAACCATTCCAGTGACACTAGTTATAGATTCCGATGCTTCACTCCAGGTTTACTGTATCCCTTGGACCTTCTTATTGACGATAAAACGCAGAAATTGCATCGGAATTAAATACAAAAGGCACAATGCCGACTACAGTACAAGAAGACTGACTCATCTAACAGTCTATGCTTTGAACCATTACTGTGACACTAATTATAGATTCCGGTGCTTCACTCCAGGTATACTGTTTCCCTTGGACCTTCTTATTGACGATGAAACACAGGAATTGCATCAGAATGTAATAGAAAAGGAACAATGCCGACGTAAGTACAAGACGACTGACGCTTCATACTGACTATGTTTTGAACCATTCCTGTGACACTACTTAAAGATTCCGATGCTTCACTTCTGGTTTACTGTATCCCTTGGACCTTCTTATTGACGATGAAACACAGATATTGCATCGGAATTAAATAGAAAAGGAACAATGCCGACTTAATTCCAAGAAGACTGACTCTTCTTACTGTTTATGTTTTGAACCATTCCTACGACACTAGTTATAGATTCCGATGCTTCACTACAGGTTTACTGTATCCCTTGGACCTTCTTATTGACTATGAAACACAGAAATTGCATCGGAATGGAATACAAAAGGCGCAATGCCGACTAAAGTACAAGAAGACTGCCTCTTCTTGAACCATTCCTGTGACACTAGTTATAGATTCCGGTGCTTCACTCCAGGTTTACTGTACCCTTGGACCTCCTAATTGACGATGAAACACAGAAATTGCATCAGAATTAAATAGAAAAGGCACAATGCCGACTTAAGTACGAGAAGACTAACGCCTCTTACTGACTATGGTTTGAACCATTCCTGTGACACTAGTGATAGATTCCGATGCTTCACTTCAGGTTTACTGTATCCCTTGGACCTTCTTATTGACGATGAAACACAGATATGGCATCGGAATTAAATAGAAAAGAAACAATGCCGACTTAAGTACAAGAAGACTGACACTTCTTACTGTCTTTGTTTTGAACCATTCCTGTGACACTAGTTATAGATTCCGATGCTTCACTTCAGTTTGCTGTATCCCTCTGACCTTCCTATAGACGATGAAACAAAGAAATTGCATCCGAATTAAATTCAAAAGGCACAATGCCGACTTAAGTACAAGAAGACTGACTCTTCGTACTGTCTATGTTTTGACCATTCCTGTGACACTAGTTATAGATTCCGATACTTCACTTCAGGTTTACGGTACCCCTCTGACCTTCTTATTGTCGATGAAACACAGAAATTGCATCGGAATTAAATACAAAAGGCACAATGCCGACTTAAGTAAAAGAAGACTGACTCTTCTTACTGTCTATGTTTTGAACCTTTCCTGTGAGACGACTTTTAGATTCCGATGCTTCACCTCAGGTTTACTGTACCCCTTGGACCTTCTTATTGACGATGAAACACAGAAATTGCATCGGAATTTAATACAAAAGGCTCAATGCCGACTTAAGTACAAGAAGACTGACTCTTCTTACAGTCTATGCTTTGAACCATTCCTGTGACACTAGTTATATTTTCCGATGCTTCACTTCAGGTTTACTGTGTCCCTAGGAACTTCTTATTGACGATGAAACACAGAAATTGCATCGGAATTAAATACAAAAGGCACAATGCCGACTTAAGTACAAGAAGACTGAATCTTCCTACTGTCTATGATTTGAACCATTCCAGTGACACTAGTCATAAATTCCGATGCTTCACTCCAGGTTTACTGTATCCCTCTGACCTTCTCATTGACGATGAAACACAGATATTGCGTCGGAATTTAATACAAAAGGCACAATGCCGACTTAAGTACAAGAACACTGACTCTTCTTACCGTCTATGCTTTGAACGATTCCTGTGACACTAGTTATAGATTCCGATGCTTCACTTCAGGTTTACTGTGTCCCTAGGACCTTCTTATTGACGATGAAACACAGAAATACCATCGGATTTAAATACAAATGACACAATGCAGACTTAAGTACAAGAAGACTGACTCTTCTTACTGTCTATGTTTTGAACCATTCCTGTGACACTAGTTATAGTTTCCGATGCTTCACTTCATTTGTAGTGTATCCCTTCGACCTTCTCATTGACGATGAAACACAGAAATTGCATCGGAATTAAATACAAAAGGCACAATGCCGACTTAAGTACAAGAAGACTGACTCTTCTTACTGTCTATGTTTGAATCTCTCCTGTGAGACCAGTTTTAGATTCCGATACTTCACCTCAGGTTTACTGTACCCCTTGGACCTTCGTATTCACGATGAAACACAGAGATCGCATCGGAATCAAACACAAAAGGCACAATGACGACTTAAGTACAATAAGGCTGACACCTCTTACTGTCTATGTTTTGAACCTTTCCTGTGAGACGACTTTTAGATTCCGATGCTTCACCTCAGGTTTACTGTACCCCTTGGACCTACTTATTGACGATGAAACACAGAAAATGCATCGGAATTAAATACAAAAGTCACAATGAATACCTAAATACAAGAAAACTGACTCATCTTACTGTCTATGTTTTGATCCTTTCCTGTGAGACCTGTTTTTAATTCCGATGCTTCACTTCAGGTTTACTGTATACCTTGGACCTTCTTATTGACGATGAAACACAGAAATTGCATCGGAATTAAATACAAAAGGCTCAATGCCGACTTATGTACAAGAAGACTGACTCTTCTTACAGTCTATGTTTTGAACCATTCCTGTGACACTGGTTATAGTTTCCAATGCTTCACTTCAGGTTTACTGTATCCCTTGGACCTTCTTATTGACGTTGAAACACAGAAAATGCATCGGTATTAAATACAAAAGGCACAATGCCGACATAAGTACAAGAAGACTGACTATTCCTACTATCTATGTCTTGAACCATTCCATTGACACTAGTTATAGATTGCGATGCTTCACTTCAGGTTTACTGTATCCCTCTGATCTTCTTATTGACGATGAAATACAGAAATTGCATCAGAATTAAAACGAAAATGCACAATGATGACTTAAGTACAAGAAGACTCACTCTTCTTACTGACTATGTTTTGAACCATTCCTGTGACACTAGTTATAAATTCCGATGCTTCACTTCAGGTTTACTGTATCCCTTGGACCTTCTTATTGACGATGAAACACAGAAATTGCATCGGAAATAAATACAAAAGGCACAATGCAGAATTAAGTACAAGACGACAGACTCTTCTTACTGTCTATGTTTTGAACCATTCCAGTGACACTAGTTAGAGATTCCGATGCTTCACTCGAGGTTTACTGTATCCGTTGGACCTTCTTATTGACGATAAAACGCAGAAATTGCATCGGAATTAAATACAAAACGCACAATGCCGACTACAGTACAAGAAGACTGACTCTTCTAACAGTCTATGTTTTGAACCATTCCTGTGACACTGGTTAAAGTTTCCAATGCTTCACTTCAGGTTTACTGTATCCCTTGGACCTTCTTATTGACGATGAAACACAGAAATTGCATCGAAAATAAATACAAAAGGCACAATGCAGAATTAAGTACAAGACGACAGACTCTTCTTACTGTCTATGTTTTGAACCATTCCAGTGACACTAGTTAGAGATTCCGATGCTTCACTCGAGGTTTTTCTGTATCCCTTGGACCTTCTTATTGACGAAGAAACACAGAAATTGCATCGGAATTAAATACAAAAGGCACAATGCCGACTTTAGTTCAAGAAGACTGACCCTTCTTAGTGTCTATGTTTTGAACCATTCCTGTGACTCTAGTTATAGATTCCGATGCTTCACTTCAGGTTTACGGTACCCCTCTGACCTTCTTATTATCGATGAAACACAGAAATTGCATCGGAATTAAATACAAAAGGCACAATGCCGACTTAAGTACAAGAAGACTGACTCTTCTTACTGTCTATGTTTTGAACCATTCCATTGACACTAGTTATAGATTCCGATGCTTCACTCCAGGTTTACTGTATCCCTTGGACCTTCTTATTGACGATGAAACACAGAAATTGCATCGGAATTAAATACAAAAGGCACAATGCCGACATAAGTACAAGAAGACTGACTCTTCTTACTGTCTATATTTCGAACCATTCCTGTGACACTAGGGATGGATTACGATGCTTCACTTGAGGTTTACTGTATACCTTGGACCTACTTATTGACGATGAAACACAGAAATTGCATCGGAATTAAACACAAAAGGCACAATGCGACTTAAGTACAAGGAGACTGAGTCTTCTTACTGTCTATGTTTGAATCTCTCCTGTGAGACCAGTTTTAGATTCCGATAGTTCACCTCAGGTTTACTGTACCCCTTGGACCTTCGTATTCACGATGAAACACAGAGATTGCATCGGAATCAAACACAAAAGGCACAATGCCGACTTAAGTACAAGAGGACTGACTCTTCCTACTGTTTATGTTTTGAACCATTCCTGTGACACTAGTTATAGATTCCGATGCTTCACTACAGGTTTACTGTATCCCTTGGACCTTCTTATTGACTATGAAACAGAGAAATTGCATCGGAATTGAATACAAAAGGCGCAATGCCGACTAAAGTACAAGAAGACTGACTCTTCTTGAACCATTCCTGTGACACTAGTTATAGATTCCGGTGCTTCACTCCAGGTTTACTGTACCCTTGCACCTTCTTATTGACGATGAAACACAGAAATTGCATCAGAATTAAATAGAAAAGGCACAATGCCGACTTAAGTACGAGAAGACTAACGCCTCTTACTGACTATGGTTTGAACCATTCCTGTGGTACTAGTGATAGATTCCGATGCTTCACTTCAGGTTTACTGTATCCCTTGGACCTTCTTATTGACGATGAAACACAGCCATGGCATCGGAATTAAATAGAAAAGGAACAATTCCGACTTAAGTACAAGAAGACTGACACTTCTTACTGTCTTTGTTTTGAACCATTCCTGTGACACTAGTTATGGATTCCGATGCTTCACTTCAGGTTTGCTGTATCCCTCTGACCTTCCTATAGATGATGAAACAAAGAAATTTGCATCCGAATTAAATACAAAAGGCACAATGCCGACTTAAGTTCAAGAAGACTGACTCTTCCTACTGTCTATGTTTTGACCATTCCTGTGACACTAGTTATAGATTCCGATGCTTCACTTCAGGTTTACTGTATCCCTCTGAACTTTTTATTGACGATGAATCACAGAAATTGCATCGGAATTAAATACAAAAGGCACAATGCCGACATAACAACAAGAAGACTGACTTTTCTTACTGACTATGTTTTGAACCATTCTTGAGACACTAATTATAGATTCCGATGCTTCACTCCAGGTTTACCTTATCCCTTGGACCTTCTTATTGACGAAGAAACACAGAAATTGCATCGGAATTAAATACAAAAGGAACAATGCCGACTTTAGTTCAAGAAGACTGACCCTTCTTAGTGTCTTTGTTTTGAACCATTCCTGTGACTCTAGTTATAGATTCCGATGCTTCACTTCAGGTTCACGGTACCCCTCTGACCTTCTTATTGTCGATGAAACACAGAAATTGCATCGGAATTAAATACAAAAGGCACAATGCGACTTAAGTACAAGGAGACTGAGTCTTCTTACTGTCTATGTTTGAATCTCTCCTGTGAGACCAGTTTTAGATTCCGATAGTTCACCTCAGGTTTACTGTACCCCATGGACCTTCGCATTCACGATGAAACACAGAGATTGCATCGGAATCAAACACAAAAGGCACAATGCCGACTTAAGTACAATAAGGCTGACACTTCTTACTGTCTATGTTTTGAACCTTTCCTGTGAGACGACTTTTAGATTCCGATGCTTCACCTCAGGTTTACTGTACCCCTTGGACCTACTTATTGACGATGAAACACAGAAATTCCAGCGGAATTAAATACAAAAGTCACAATGAATACCTAAATACAAAAAAACTGACTCATCTTACTGTCTATGTTTTGATCCTTTCCTGTGAGACCTGTTTATAATTCCGATGCTTCACTTCAGGTTTACTGTATCCCTAGGACCTTCTTATTGACGATGAATCACAGAAATTGCATCGGAATTAAATACAAAAGGCTCAATGCCGACGTATGTACTAGAAGGCTGACTCTTCTTACAGTCTATGTTTTGAACCATTCCTGTGACACTAGTTATATTTTCCGATGCTTCACTTCAGGTTTACTATGTCCCTAGGAACTTCGTATTGACGATGAAACACAGAAATTGCATCGGAATTAAATACAAAAGGCACAATGCCGACTTAAGTACAAGAAGACTGAATCTTCCTACTGTCTATGATTTGAACCATTCCAGTGACACTAGTTATAGATTCCGATGCTTCACTCCAGGTTTACTGTATTCCTCTGACCTTCTTATTGACGATGAAACACAGATATTGCGTCGGAATTAAATACAAAAGGCACAATGCCGACTTAAGTACAAGAACACTGAGTCTTTTTACCGTCTATGCTTTGAACCATTCCTGTAACACTAGTTATAGATTCCGATGCTTCACTTCAGGTTTACTGTGTCCCTAGGACCTTCTTATTGACGATGAAACACAGAAATACCATCGGATTTAAATACAAATGACACAATGCAGTCTTAAGTAGAAGAAGACTGACTCTTCTTACTGTCTATGCTTTGAACCATTCCTGTGACACTAGTTACAGTTTCCGATGCTTCACTTCATTTGTACTGTATCCATTCGACCTTCTCATTGACGATGAAACACAGAAATTGCATCGGAATTAAATACAAAAGGCACAATGCCGACTTAAGTACAAGAAGACTTACTCTTTCTACTGTCTATGATTTGAACCATTCCTGTAACACTAGTTATAGATTCCGATGCTTCACTTCAGGTTTACTGTGTCCCTAGGACCTTCTTATTGACGATGAAACACAGAAATACCATCGGATTTAAATCCAAATGACACAATGCAGTCTTAAGTAGAAGAAGACTGACTCTTCTTACTGTCTATATTTTGAACCATTCCTGTGACACTAGGGATAGATTCCGATGCTTCACTTGAGGTTTACTGTATCCCTTGGACCTACTTATTGACGTTGAAACACAGAAATTGCATCGGAATTAAATACAAAAGGCACAATGCCGACTTAAGTACAAGAAGACTGACTCTTCCTACTGTCTATGTTTGAATCTCTCCTGTGAGACCAGTTTTAGATTCCGATACTTCACCTCAGGTTTACTGTACCCCTTGGACATTCGTATTCACGATGAAACACAGAGATCGCATCTGAATCAAACACAAAAGGTACAATGCCGACTTAAATACAATAAGGCTGACACTTCTTACTGTCTATGTTTTGAACCTTTCCTGTGAGACGACTTTTAGATTCCGATGCTTCACCTCAGGTTTACTGTACCCCTTGGACCTACTTATTGACGATGAAACACAGAAATTGCATCGGAATTAAATACAAAAGTCACAATGAATACCTAAATACAAGAAAACTGACTCATCTTACTGTCTATGTTTTGAGCCTTTCCTGTGAGACCTGTTTTTAATTCCGATGCTTCACTTCAGGTTTACTGTATCCCTTGGACCTTCTTATTGACGATGAAACACAGAAATTGCATCGGAATTAAATACAAAAGGCTCAATGCCGACTTAAGTACAAGAAGACTGAATCTTCCTACTGTCTATGATTTGAACCATTCCAGTGACACTAGTTATAGATTCCGATGCTTCACTTCATTTTTACTGTATCCCTTGGACCTTCTTATTGACGTTGAAACACAGAAAATGCATCGGTATTAAATACAAAAGGCACAATGCCGACTTAAGTACAAGAAGACTGACTACTCCTACTAACTATGTTTTGAACCATTCCATTGACACAAGTTATAGATTGCGATGCTTCACTTCAGGTTTACTGTATCCCTCTGATCTTCTTATTGACGATGAAACACAGAAATTGCATCAGAATTAAATAGAAAATGCACAATGATGACTTAAGTACAAGAAGACTGACTCTTCTTACTGTCTATGTTTTGAACCATTCCAGTGACACTAGTTAGAGATTCCGATGCTTCACTCCAAGTTTACTGTATCCGTTGGACCTTCTTATTGACGATAAAACGCAGATATTGCATCGGAATTAAATACAAAACGCACAATGCCGACTACACTACAAGAAGACTGACTTTTCTAACAGACTATGCTTTGAACCATTACTGTGACACTAGTTATAGATTCCGGTGCTTCACTCCAGGTATACTGTTTCCCTTGGACCTTCCTATAGACGATGAAACAAAGAAATTGCATCCGAATTAAATACAATAGGCACAATGCCGACTTAAGTACAAGAAGACTGACTCTTCTTACTGTTTATGTTTTGAACCATTCCTGTGACACTAGTTATAGATTCCGATGCTTCACTACAGGTTTACTGTATCCCTTGGACCTTCTTATTGACTATGAAACACAGAAATTGCATCGGAATTGAATACAAAAGGCGCAATGCCGACTAAAGTACAAGAAGACTGACTCTTCTTGAACCATTCCTGTGACACTAGTTATAGATTCCGGTGCTTCACTCCAGGTTAACTGTACCCTTGCACCTTCTTATTGACGATGAAACACAGAAATTGCATCAGAATTAAATAGAAAAGGCACAATGCCGACTTAAGTACGAGAAGACTAACGCCTGTTACTGACTATGATTTGAACCATTCCTGTGACACTAGTGATAGATTCCGATGCTTCACTTCAGGTTTACTGTATCCCTTGGACCTTCTTATTGACGATGAAACACAGCCATGGCATCGGAATTAAATAGAAACGGAACACTGCCGACTTAAGTACAAGAAGACTGAATCTTCCTACTGTCTATGATTTGAACCTTTCCAGTGACACTAGTTATAGATTCCGATGCTTCACTTCAGGTTTACTGTATCCCTTGGACCTTCTTATTGACGTTGAAACACAGAAAATGCATCGGTATTAAATACAAAAGACACAATGCCGACTTAAGTACAAGAAGACTGACTATTCCTACTATCTATGTTTTGAACCATTCCATTGACAGTAATTATAGATTGCGATGCTTCACTTCCGGTTTACTGTATCCCTGTGATCTTCTTATTGGCGATGAAACACAGAAATTGCATCAGAATTAAATAGAAAATGCACAATGATGACTTAAGTACAAGAAGACTTACTCTTCTTACTGACTATGTTTTGAACCATTCCTGTGACACTAGTTATAAATTCCGATGCTTCACTTCAGGTTTACTGTATCCCTTGGACCTTTTTATTGACGATGAAACACAGAAATTGCATCGGAAATAAATACAAAAGGCACAATGCAGAATTAAGTACAAGACGACTGACTCTTCTTACTGTCTATGCTTTGAACCATTCCAGTGACACTAGTTAGAGATTCCGATGTTTCACTCCAGGTTTACTGTATCGGTTGGACCTTCTTATTGACGATAAAACGCAGAAATTGCATCGGAATTAAATACAAAACGCACAATGCCGACTACAGTACAAGAAGACTGACTCTTCTAACAGTCTATGCTTTGAACCATTACTGTGACACTAGTTATAGATTCCGGTGCTTCACTCCAGGTATACTGTTTCCCTTGGACCTTCCTATAGACGATGAAACAAAGAAATTGCATCCGAATTAAATACAAAAGGCACAATGCCGACTTAAGTACAAGAAGACTGACTCTTCTTACTGTATATGTTTTGATCCATTCCTGTGACACTAGTTATAGATTCCGATGCTTCACTACAGGTTTACTGTATCCCTTGGACCTTCTTATTGACTATGAAACACAGAAATTGCATCGGAATTGAATACAAAAGGCGCAATGCCGACTAAAGTACAAGAAGACTGACTCTTCTTGAACCATTCCTGTGACACTAGTTATAGATTCCGGTGCTTCACTCCAGGTTTACTGTACCCTTGCACCTTGTTATTGACGATGAAACACAGAAATTGCATCATAATTAAATAGAAAAGGCACAATGCCGACTTAAGTACGAGAAGACTAACGCCTCTTACTGACTATGGTTTGAACCATTCCTGTGACACTAGTGTTAGATTCCGATGCTTCACTTCAGGTTTACTGTATCCCTCTGAACTTTTTATTGACGATGAATCACAGAAATTGCATCAGAATTAAATACAAAAGGCACAATGCCGACTTAACTACAAGAAGACTGACTCTTCTTACTGACTATGTTTTGAACCATTCTTGTGACACTAATTATAGATTCCGATGCTTCACTCCAGGTTTACCTTATCCCTTGGACCTTCTTATTGACGAAGAAACACAGAAATAGCATCGGAATTAAATACAAAAGGCACAATGCCGACTTTAGTTCAAGAAGACTGACCCTTCTTACTGTCTATGTTTAGAACCATTCCTGTGACTCTAGTTATAGATTCCGATGCTAGACTTCAGGTTTACGGTACCCCACTGACCTTCTTATTGTCGATGAAACACAGAAATTGCATCGGAATTAAATACAAAAGGCACAATGCCGACTTAATTACAAGAAGACTGACTCTTCTTACTGTCTATGATTTGAACCATTCCATTGACACTAGTTATAGATTCCGATGCTTCACTCCAGGTTTACTGTATCCCTTGGACCTTCTTATTGACGATGAAACACAGAAATTGCATCGGAATTAAATACAAAAGGCACAATGCCGACATAAGTACAAGAAGACTGACTCTTCTTACTGTCTATATTTTGAACCATTCCTGTGACACTAGGGATAGATTCCGATGCTTCACTAGAGGTTAACTGTATCCCTTGGACCTACTTATTGACGATGAAACACAGAAATTGCATCGGAACTAAATACAAAAGGCACAATGCGACTTAAGTACAAGGAGACTGAGTGTTCTTACTGTCTATATTTGAATCTCTCCTGTGAGACCAGTTTTAGATTCCGATACTTCACCTCAGGTTTACTGTACCCCTTGGACCTTCGTATTCACGATGAAACACAGAGATTGCATCGGAATCAAACACAAAAGGCACAATGCCGACTTAAGTACAATAAGGCTGACACTTCTTACTGTCTATGCTTTGAACCTTTCCTGTGAGACGACTTTTAGATTCCGATGCTTCACCTCAGGTTTACTGTACCCCTTGGACCTACTTATTGACGATGAAACACAGAAATTGCATCGGAATTAAATACAAAAGTCACAATGAATACCTAAGTACAAGAAAACTGACTCATCTTACTGTCTATGTTTTGAGCCTTTCCTGTGAGACCTGTTTATAATTCCGATGCTTCACTTCAGGTTTGCTGTATCCCTCTGACCTTCCTATAGACGATGAAACAAAGAAATGCATCCGAATGAAATACAAAAGGCACAATGCCGACTTAAGTACAAGAAGACTGATTCTTCCTACTGTCTATGTTTTGACCATTCCTGTGACACTAGTTATAGATTCCGATGCTTCACTCCAGGTTTACTGTATCCCTGGGACATTGTTATTGACGATGAAACACAGAAATTGCAACGGAATGAAATAGAAAAGGTACAATGCCGACTTAAGTACAAGAAGACTGACTCTTGTTACTGACTATGTTTGAACCATTCCTGTGACACTAGTTATACATTCCGACGCTTCACTTCATGTTTACTGTATCCCTTGGACCTTGTTATTGACGATGAAACACAGAAATTGCATCGGAGTAAAATACAAAAGGCACAATGCCGACTTAAGGGCAATAAGACTGTCTCTTCTTAGTGACTATGTTTTGAACCATACCTGTGACACTAGCTATAGATTCTGATGCTTCACTTCAGGTTTACGGTATCCCTCTGTCTTTCTTATTGACGATGAAACACAGAAATTGCATCGGAATTAAATACAAAAGGCACAATGCCGACTTAAGGACAAGGAGACTGACTCTTCTTACTGTCTATGTTTTGAACCATTCCTGTGACACTAGTTATAGTTTCCGATGCTTCAATTCAGGTCTACTGTATCCCATCGACCTTCTTATTCACAATGAAACACAGAAATTGCATCGGAATTAAATACAAAACTCACAATGCCGACTTAAGAACAAGAAGACTGACTCTTCTTACTGTCTATGTTATGAACCATTCCTGTGACACTAGTTATACATTCCGATGCTTCACTTCAGGTTTACTGTATCCCTTGGACCTTCTTATTGACGATGAAACACAGAAATTGCATCGGAATTAAATACAAAAGGCACAATGCCGACTTAAGTACAAGAAGACTGACTCTTCCTACTGTCAATGCTTTGGACAATTCCTGTGACACTAGTTATAGATTCCGATGCTTCACTTCAGGTTTACTGTATCCCTTGGACCTTCTTATAGACGATGAGACACAGAAATTGCATCGGAATTAAAAACAAAATTCACAATTCTGACTTAAGTACAAAAAGACTGACTCTTCTTACTGACTAAGCCTTGATCCATTCCTGTGACACTAGTTATAGATTCCGAAGCTTCACTTCAGGTTTACTGTATCCCTCTGAACTTTTTATTGACGATGAAACACAGAAATTGCATGGGAATTGAATACAAAAGGCACAATGCCGACTTAACTACAAGAAGACTGACTCTTCTTACTGCATATGTTTTGAACTATTCCTGTGACACTAGTTATAGATTCCGATGCTTCAATTCAGGTCTACTGTATCCCATCGACCTTCTTATTCACGATGAAACACAGAAATTGCATCGGAATTAAATACAATAGGCACAATGCCGACTTAAGTACAAGAAGACTGACTCTTCTTATTGACTACGTTTTGAACCATTCCTGTGACACTAGTTATAGATTCCGATGCTTCACTTCAGGTTTACTGTAGCCCTCTGATCTTCTTATTGACGATGAAACACAGAAATTGTATCGGAATTAAATACAAAAGGCACAATGCCGAGTTAAGTACAAGAAGACTGACTCTTATTACTGTCTATGTTTTGAACCATTCCAGTGACACTAGTTATAGATTCCGATGCTTCGCTTCAGGTTTACTGTGTCCCTTGGACCTTCTTATTGAAGATGAAACACAGAAATTGCATCGGAATTAAACACAAAAGGCACAATGCCGACTTAAGTACAAAAAGACTGACTCTTCTTACTGACTAAGTTTTGAACCATTCCTGTGACACTAGTTATAGATTCCGATGCTCACTTCAGGTTTACTGTATCCCTCTGACCTTCTTATTGACGATGAAACACAGAAATTGCATCGGAATTAAATACAAAAGGCACAATGCCGACTTATGTACAAGAAGACCGTCTCTTCCTACCGACGATGTTTTGAACCCTTCCTGTGACACTAGTTATAGATTCCGATGCTTCACTTCAGGTTTACTGTATCCCTTAGACCTTCTTATTGACGATGAAACACAGAAATTGCATCGGAATTAAATACAAAAGGCACAATGCCGACTGAAGTACAAGAAGACTGACTCTTCTTACTGTCTATGATTTGAACCATTCCATTGACACTAGTTATAGATTTTGATGCTCACTCCAGGTTTACTGTATCCCTTTGCCCTTGTTATTGACGATGAAACACAGAAATTGCATTGGGATTAAGTAGAAAAGGCACAATGCAGACTTAAGTACAAGAAGACTGACTCTTCTTACTGACTATGTTTTGAACCATTCCTGTGACACAAGTTATAGATTCCGATGATTCACTTCAGGTTAACTGTATCCCTTGGACCTTCTTATTGACTATGAAACACAGAAATTGCATCGGAATTGAATACAAAAGGCGCAATGCCGACAAAAGTACAAGAAGACTGACTCTTCTTGAACCATTCCTGTGACACTAGTTATAGATTCCGGTGCTTCACTCAAGGTTTACTGTACCCTTGCACCTTGTTATTGACGATGAAACACAGAAATTGCATCAGAATTAAATAGAAAAGGCACAATGCCGACTTAAGTACGAGAAGACTAACGCCTCTTACTGACTATGGTTTGAACCATTCCTGTGACACTAGTGTTAGATTCCGATGCTTCACTTCAGGTTTACTGTATCCCTTGGACCCTCTTATTGACGATGAAACACAGACATGGCATCGGAATTAAATAGTAAAGGAACAATGCCGACTTAAGTACAAGAAGACTGACACTTCTTACTGTCTTTGTTTTGATTCATTCCTGTGACACTAGTTATAGATTCCGATGCTTCACTTCAGGTTTGCTGTATCCCTCTGACCTTCCTATAGACGATGAAACAAAGAAATTGCATCCGAATTAAATACAAAAGGCACAATGCCGACTTAAGTACAAGAAGACTGACTCTTCCTACTGTCTATGTTTTGACCATTCCTGTGACACTAGTTATAGATTCCGATGCTTCACTTCAGGTTTACTGTATCCCTCTGAACTTTTTATTGACGATGAATCACAGAAATTGCATCAGAATTAAATACAAAAGGCACAATGCCGACTTAACTACAAGAAGACTGACTCTTCTTACTGACTATGCTTTGAACCATTCTTGTGACACTAATTATAGATTCCGATGCTTCACTCCAGGTTTACCTTATCCCTTGGACCTTCTTATTGACGAAGAAACACAGAATTTGCATGGGAATTAAATACAAAAGGCACAATGCCGACTTTAGTTCAAGAAGACTGACCCTTCTTACTGTCTATGTTTTGAACCATTCCTGTGACTCTAGTTATAGATTCCGATGCTTCACTTCAGGTTTACGGTACCCCACTGACCTTCTTATTGTCGATGAAACACAGAAATTGCATCGGAATTAAATACAAAAGGCACAATGCCGACTTAAGTACAAGAAGACTTACTCTTCTTACTGTCTATCTTTTGAACCATTCCATTGACACTAGTTATAGATTCCGATGCTTCACTCCAGGTTTACTGTATCCCTTGGACCTTCTTAATGACGATGAAACACAGAAATTGCATCGGAATTAAATACAAAAGGCACAATGCCGACATAAGTAAAAGAAGACTGACTCTTCTTACTGTCTATATTTTGAACCATTCCTGTGACACTAGGGATAGATTCCGATGCTTCACTTGAGGTTAACTGTATCCCTAGGACCTACTTATTGACGATGAAACACAGAAATTGCATCGGAATTAAATACAAAAGGCTCAATGCCGACTTGTGTACAAGAAGACTGACTCTTCTTACAGTCTATGTTTTGAACCATTCCTGTGACACTAGTTATAATTTCTGATGCTTCACTTCATGTTTACTGTGTCCCTAGGAACTTCTTATTGACGATGAAACACAGAAATTGCATCGGAATAAAATACAAAAGGCACAATGCCGCCTTAAGTACAAGAAGACTGAATCTTCCTACTGTCTATGATTTGAACCATTCCAGTGACACTAGTAATAGATTCCGATGCTTCACTCTAGGTTTACTGTATCCGTTGGACCTTCTTATTGACGATGAAACACAGGAATTGCATCAGACTGAAATAGAAAAGAACAATGCCGACTTAAGTACAAGACGACTGACGGTTCTTACTGACTATATTTTGAACCATTCCTGTGACACTACTTAAAGATTCCGATGCTTCACGTCTGGATTACTGTATCCCTTGGACCTTCTTATTGACTATGAAACACAGAAATTGCATCGGAAATGAATTCAAAAGGCGCAATGCCGACTAAAGTACAAGAAGACTGACTCTTCTTACAGTCTATGTTTTGAACCACTCCTGTGACACTAATTATAGATTCCGGTGCTTCACTCCAGGTTTACTGTACCCTTGGACATTCTTATTGACGATGAAACACAGAAATTGCATCAGAATTAATTAGAAAAGGCACAATGCCGACTTAAGTACGAGAAGACTAACGCCTCTTACTGACTATGGTTTGAACCATTCCTGTCACACTAGTGATAGATTCCGATGCGTCACTTCAGGTTTACTGTATCCCTTCGACCTTCTTATTGACGATGAAACACAGATATGGCATCGGAATTAAATAGAAAAGGAACAATGCCGACTTAAGTACAAGAAGACTGACACTTCTTACTGTCTTTGCTTTGAACCATTCCTGTGACACTAGTTATAGATTCCGATGCTTCACTTCAGGATGGCTGTATCCCTCTGACCTTCCTATAGACGATGAAACAAAGAAATGCATCCGAATTAAATACAAAAGGCACAATGCCGACTTAAGTACAAGAAGACTGACTCTTCCTACTGTCTATGTTTTGACCATTCCTGTGACACTAGTTATAGATTCCGATGCTTCACTTCAGGTTTACCGTATCCCTCTGAACTTTTTATTGACCATGAATCACAGAAATTGCATCGGAATTAAATACAAAAGACACAATGCCGACTTAAGTACAAGAAGACTGACTCTTCCTACTGTCAATGTTTTGAACAATTCCTGTGACACTAGTTATAGATTCCGACGCTTCACTTCAGGTTTACTGTATCCCTTGGACCTTCTTATAGACGATGAAACACATAAATTGCATCGGAATTAAAAACAAAATTCACAATTCCGGCTTAAGTACAAAAAGACTGACTCTTCTTACTGACTAAGTCTTGATCCATTCCTGTGAAACTAGTTATAGATTCCGAAGCTTCACTTCAGGTTTACTGTATCGCTCTGAACTTTTTATTGACGATGAAACACAGAAATTGCATGGGAATTGAATACAAAAGGCACAATGCCGACTTAACTACAAGAAGACTGACTCTTCTTACTGCATTTGTTTTGAACCATTCCTGTGACACTAGTTATAGATACCGATGCTTCAATTCAGGTCTACTGTATCCCATCGACCTTCTTATTCACGATGAAACACAGAAATTGCATCGGAATTAAATACAATAGGCACAATGCCGACTTAAGTACAAGAAGACTGACTCTTCTTATTGACTACGTTTTGAACCATTCCTGTGACACTAGTTATAGATTCTGATGCTTCACTTCAGGTTTCTTGTACCCCTTGGACCTTCTTATTGACGATGAAACACAGAAATTGCCTCGGAATTAAATACAAAAGGCACAATGCCGACATAAGGACAAGAAGACTGACTCTTCTTACTGACTTTGTTTTGAACCATTCCTGTGACACTAGTTATAGATAGTGATGCTTCACTTCAGGTTTACTGTATCCCTTGGACTTCCTTATTGACGATGAAACACAGAAATTGCCTCGGAATTAAATACAAAAGGCACAATGCCGACTTATGTACAAGAAGACCGTCTCTTCCTACCGACGATGTTTTGAACCCTTCTTGTGACACTAGTTATAGATTCCGATGCTTCACTTCAGATTTACTGTATCCCTTGGACCTTCTTATTGACGATGAAACACAGAAATTGCATCGGAATTAAATACAAAAGGCACAATGCCGACTGAAGTACAAGAAGACTGACTCTTCTTACTGTCTATGATTTGAACTATTCCATTGACACTAGTTATAGATTTTGATGCTCACTCCAGGTTTACTGTATCCCTTTGCCCTTGTTATTGACGATGAAACACAGAAATTGCATTGGACTTAAGTAGAAAAGGCACAATGCCGACTTAAGTACAAGAAGACTGACTCTTCTTACTGACTATGTTTTGAACCATTCCTGTGACACAAGTTATAGATTCCGATGATTCACTTCAGGTTAACTGTCTCCCTTGGACCGTCTTATTGACGATGAAACACAGAAATTGCATCGGAATTAAGTACAAAAGGCAAAATGACGACTTAAGTACACGAAGACTGACTCTACTTACTGTCTATGTTTTGAACCATTCCTGTGACACTAGTTATAGATTCCGATGCTACACTCCAGGTTTACTGTATCCTTGGACCTTGTTATTGACGATGAAACACAGAAATTGCATCGGAATTAAATACAAAAGGCACAATGCCGACATAAGGACAAGAAGACTGACTCTTCTTACTGACTTTGTTTTGAACCATTCCTGTGACACTAGTTATAGATAGTGATGCTTCACTTCAGGTTTACTGTATCCCTTGGACTTCCTTATTGACGATGAAACACAGAAATTGCCTCGGAATTAAATACAAAAGGCACAATGCCGACTTAAGTACAAGAAGACTGACTCTTCTTACTGACTAAGTTTTGAACCATTCCTGTGACACTAGTTACAGATTTTGATGCTTCACTTCAGGTTTTCTGTATACCTTGGACCTTCTTATTGACGATGAAACACAGAAATTGCATCGGAATTAAATACAAAAGGCACAATGCCGACTTATGTACAAGAAGACCGTCTCTTCCTACCGACGATGTTTTGAACCCTTCCTGTGACACTAGTTATAGATTCCGATGCTTCACTTCAGGTTTACTGTATCCCTTGGACCTTCTTATTGACGATGAAACACAGAAATTGCATCGGAATTAAATACAAAAGGCACAATGCCGACTGAAGTACAGGAAGACTGACTCTTCTTACTGCCTATGTTATGAACCATTCCTGTGACACTAGTTATACATTCCGATGCTTCACTTCAGGTTTACTGTATCCCTTGGACCTTCTTATTGACGATGAAACTCAGAAATTGCATCGGAATTAAATACAAAAGGCACAATGCCGACTTAAGTACAAGAAGACTGACTCTTCCTACTGTCAATGTTTTGAACAATTCCTGTGACACTAGTTATAGATTCCGATGCTTCACTTCAGGTTTACTGTATCCCTTGGACCTTCTTATAGACGATGAAACACAGAAATTGCATCGGAATTAAACACAAAATTCACAATTCCGACTTAAGTACAAAAAGACTGACTCTTCTTACTGACTAAGTCTTGAACCATTCCTGTGACACTAGTTATAGATTCCGAAGCTTCACTTCGGGTTTACTGTATCCCTCTGAACTTTTTATTGACGATGAAACACAGAAATTGCATGGGAAATGAATACAAAAGGCACAATGCCGACTTAACTACAAGAAGACTGACTCTTCTTACTGTCTATGTTTTGAAGCATTCCTGTGCCTCTAGTTATAGATTCCGATGCTTCGCTTCAGGTTTACGGTACCCCTCTGACCTTCTTACTTACGATGAAACACAGAAATTGCATCGGAATTAAGTACAAAAGGCACAATGCCGACTTGAGTACAAGAAGACTGACTCTTCTTACTGCATATGCTTTGAACAATTCCTGTGACACTAGTTATAGATTCCGATGCATCAATTCAGGTCTACTGTATCCCATCGACCTTCTTATTCACGATGAAACACAGAAATTGCATCGGAATTAAATACAATAGGCACAATGCCGACTTAAGTACAAGAAGACTGACTCTTCTTATTGACTATGTTTTGAACCATTCCTGTGACACTAGTTATAGATTCCGATGCTCACTTCAGGTTTACTGTATCCTTTGACCTTCTTATTGACGATGAAACACAGAAATTGCATCGGAATTAAATACAAAAGGCACATTGCCGTCTTAAGTACAAGAAGACTGACTCTTCCTACTTTCAATGTTTTGAACCATTCCAGTGACACTAGTTATAGATTCCGATGCTTCACTTCAGGTTTACTGTAGACCTCTGATCTTCTTATTGACAATGAAACACAGAAATTGTATCGGAATTAAATACAAAAGGCACGATGCCGAGTTAAGTACAAGAAGACTGACTCTTATTACTGTCTATTTTTTGAACCATTCCTGTGACACTAGTTGTAGATTCCGATGCTTCGCTTCAGGTTTACTGTGTCCCTTGGACCTTCTTATTGACGATAAAACACAGAAATTGCATCGGAATTAAACACAAAAGGCACAATGCCGACTTAAGTACAAAAAGACTGACTCTTCTTACTGACTAAGTTTTGAACCATTCCTGTGACACTAGTTATAGATTCCGATGCTCACTTCAGGTTTACTGTATCCTTTGACCTTCTTATTGACGATGAAACACAGAAATTGCATCGGAATTAAATAGAAAATGCACAATACCGACTTAAGTACTAGGCGACTGACTTTTCTTACTGTCTATGTTTTGAAATATTCCTGTGACACTAGTTATAGATTTTGATGCTTCACTTCAGGTTTTCTGTATCCCTTGGACCTTCTTATTGACGATGAAACACAGAAATTGCATCGGAATTAAATACAAAAGGCACAATGCCGACTTATGTACAAGAAGACCGTCGCTTCCAACTGACGATGTTTTGAACCCTTCCTGTGACACTAGTTATAGATTCCGATGCTTCACTTCAGGTTTACTGTATCCCTTGGTGCTTCTTATTGACGATGAAACACAGAAATTGCATCGGAATTAAATACAAAAGGCACAATGCCGACTGAAGTACAAGAAGACTGACTCTTCTTACTGTCTATGATTGGAACCATTCCATTGTCACTAGTTATAGATTTTGATGCTATCTCCAGGTTTAATGTATCCCTTTGCCCTTGTTATTGACGATGAAACACAGAAATTGCATTGGAATTAAGTAGAAAAGGCACAATGCCGACTTAAGTACAAGAAGACTGACTCTTCTTACTGACTATGTTTTGAACCATTCCTGTGGCACAAGTTATAGATTTCGATGATTCACTTCAGGTTAACTGTATCCCTTGGACCGTCTTATTGACGATGAAACACAGAAATTGCATCGGAATTAAATACAAAAGGCAAAATGACGACTTAAGTACACGAAGACTGACTCTACTTACTTTCTATGTTTTGAACCATTCCTGTGACACTAGTTATAGATTCCGATGCTACACTCCAGGTTTACTGTATCCTTGGACCTTGTTGTTGACGATGAAACACAGAAATTGCATCGGAATTAAATACAAAAGGCACAATGCCGACATAAGGACAAGAAGACTGACTCTTCTTACTGACTTTTTTTGAACCATTCCTGTGACACTAGTTATAGATTGTGATGCTTCACTTCAGGTTTACTGTATCCCTTGGTCCTCCTTATTGACGATGAAATACAGGAATTGCATCGGAATTAAATACAAAAGGCACAATGCCGACTTAAGTACAAGAAGACTGACTCTTCCTTCTGTCTATGTTTTGAACCATTCCTGTGACACTAGTTATAGATTCCGATGCTACACTCCAGGTTTACTGTATCCTTGGACCTTGTTATTGACGATGAAACACAGAAATTGCATCGGAATTAAATTCAAATGGCACAATGCCGACTTAAGTACAAGAAGTCTTACTCTTCCTACTGTCTGTGTTTGGAACCATTCCTGTGACACTAGTTATAGATGCGGATGCTTCACTTCAGGTTTACTGTATCCCTCGGACCTTCCTATTGACGATGAAACACAGAAATTTCAACGGAATTAAATACAAAAGGCACAATGCCGACTAAAGTACAAGAAGACTGACTCTTCTTACTGACTATGTTTTGAACCATTCCTGTGACACTAGTTATAGATTCTGATGCTTCACTTCAGGTTTACTGTACCCCATGGACCTTCTTATTGACGATGAAACACATAAATTGCATCGGAATTAAATAGAAAAGGCACAATGCCGACTTAAGTACAAGAACACTGACTCCTCTTACTGTCTATGTTTTGAAAAATTCCTGTGACACTAGTTATAGATTCCGATGCTTCACTACAGGTTTACTGTATCCCTTGGACCTTCTTATTGACTATGAAACACAGAAATTGCATCGGAATTGAATACAAAAGGCGCAATGCCGACTAAAGTACAAGAAGACTGACTCTTCTTGAACCATTCCTGTGACACCAGTTATAGATTCCGGTGCTTCACTCCAGGTTTACTGTACCCTTGCACCTTCTTATTGACGATGAAACACAGAAATTGCATCAGAATTAAATAGAAAAGGCACATTGCCGACTTAAGTACGAGTAGACTAACGCCTCTTACTGACTATGGTTTGAACCATTCCTGTGACACTAGTGATAGATTCCGATGCTTCACTTCAGGTTTACTGTATCCCTTGGACCTTCTTATTGACGATGAAACACAGACATGGCATCGGAATTAAATAGAAAAGGAACAATGACGACTTAAGTACAAGAAGACTGACACTTCTTACTGTCTTTGTTTTGAACCATTCCTGTGACACTAGTTATAGATTCTGATGCTTCACTTCAGGTTTGCTGTATCCCTCTGACCTTCCTATAGACGATGAAACAAAGAAATTGCATCCGAATTAAATACAAAAGGCACAATGCCGACTTAAGTACAAGAAGACTGACTCTTCCTACTGTCTATGTTTTGACCATTCCTGTGACACTAGTTATTGATTCCGATGCTTCACTTCAGGTTTACTGTATCCCTCTGAACCTTTTATTGACGATGAATCACAGAAATTGCATCGGAATTAAATACAAAAGGCACAATGCCGACTTAACTACAAGAAGACTGATTCTTCTTACTGACTATGTTTTGAACCATTCCATTGACACTAGTTATAGATTCCGATGCTTCACTCCAGGTTTACTGTATCCCTTGGACCTTCTTAATGACGATGAAACACAGAAATTGCATCGGAATTAAATACAAAAGGCACAATGCCGACATAAGTACAAGAAGACTGACTCTTCTTACTGTCTATATTTTGAACCATTCCTGTGACACTAGGGATAGATTCCGATGCTTCACTTGAGGTTTACTGTATCCCTTGGACCTACTTATTGACGATGAAACACAGAAATTGCATCGGAATTAAATACAAAAGGCACAATGCGACTTAAGTACAAGGAGACTGAGTCTTCTCACTGTCTATGTTTGAATCTCTCCTGTGAGACCAGTTTTAGATTCCGATACTTCACCTCAGGTTTACTGTACCCCTTGGACCTTCGTATTCACGATGAAACACAGAGATTGCATCGGAATCAAACACAAAAGGCACAATGCCGACTTAAGTACAATGAGGCTGACACTTCTTACTGTCTATGCTTTGAACCTTTCCTGTGAGACGACTTTTAGATTCCGATGCTTCACCTCAGGTTTACTGTACCCCTTGGACCTACTTATTGACGATGAAACACAGAAATTGCATCGGAATTAAATACAAAAGTCACAATGAATACCTAACTACAAGAAAACTGACTCATCTTACTGTCTATGTTTTGATCCTTTCCCGTGAGACCTGTTTATAATTCCGATGCTTCACTTCACGTTTACTGTATCCCTTGGACCTTCTTATTGACGATGAAACACAGAAATTGCATCGGAATTAAATACAATAGGCTCAATGCCGACTTATGTACAAGAAGACTGACTCTTCTTACAGTCTATGTTTTGAACCATTCCTGTGACACTAGTTATATTTTCCGATGCTTCACTTCAGGTTTACTGTGTCCCTAGGAACTTCTTATTGACGATGAAACACAGAAATTGCATCGGAATTAAATACAAAAGGCACAATAACCGACTTAAGTACAAGAAGACTGAATCTTCCTACTGTCTATGATTTGAACCATTCCAGTGACACTAGTTATAGATTCCGATGCTTCACTCCAGGTTTGCTGTATCCGTTGGACCTTCTTATTGACGATAAAACACAGAAATTGCATCGGAATTAAATACAAAAGGCACAATGCCGACTACAGTACAAGAAGACTGACTCTTCTAACAGTCTATGCTTTGATCCATTACTGTGACACTAGTTATAGATTCCGGTGCTTCACTCCAGGTATACTGTTTCCCTTGGACCTTGTTATTGACGACGAAACACAGGAATTGCATCAGAATGAAATAGAAAAGAACAATGCCGACTTATGTACAAGACGACTGACGCTTCTTGCTGACTATGTTTTGAACCATTCCTGTGACACTACTTAAAGATTCCGATGCTTCACGTCTGGTTTACTGTATCCCTTGGACCTTCTTATTGACGATGAAACACAGATATTGCATCGGAATTAAATAGAAAAGGAACAATGCCGACTTAATTACAAGAAGAGTGACTCTTCTTACTGTTTATGTTTTGAACTATTCCTGTGACACTAGTTATTGATTCCGGTGCTTCACTCCAGGTTTACTGTACCCTTGGACCTTCTTATTGACGATGAAACACAGAAATTGCATCAGAATTAAATAGAAAAGGCATAATGCCGACTTAAGTACGAGAAGACTAACGCCTCTTACTGACTATGGTTTGAACCATTCCTGTGACACTAGTGATAGATTCCGATGCTTCACTTCAGGTTTACTGTATCCCTTGGTCTTTCTTATTGACGATGAAACACAGATATGGCATGGGAATTAAATAAAAAAGGAACAATGCCGACTTAAGTACAAGAAGACTGACTCTTCTTACTGTCTATGTTTTGAACCATTCCATTGACACTAGTTATAGATTCCGATGCTTCACTTCAGATTTTGCTGTATCCCTCTGACCTTCCTATAGACGATGAAACAAAGAAATTGCATCCGAATTAAATACAAAAGGCACAATGCCGACTTAAGTACAAGAAGACTGACTCTTCCTAATGTCTATGTTTTGACCAATCCTGTGACACTAGTTATAGATTCCGATGCTTCACTTCAGGTTTACTGTATCCCTCTGAACTTTTTGTTGACGATGAATCACAGAAATTGCATCGGAATTAAATACAAAAGGCACAATGCCGACTTAACTACAAGAAGACTGACTCTTCTTACTGACTATGTTTTGAGCCATTCTTGTGACACTAGATATAGATTCCGATGCTTCACTCCAGGTTTACCTTATCCCTAGGACCTTCTTATTGACGAAGAAACGCAGAAACTGCAACGGAATGAAATACAAAAGGCACAATGCCGACTTTAGTTCAAGAAGACTGACCCTTCTTACTGTCTATGTTTTGAACCATTCCTGTGACTCTAGTTATAGATTCCGATGCTTCACTTCAGGTTTACGGTACCCCTCTGACCTTCTTATTGTCGATGAAACACAGAAATTGCATCGGAATTAAATACAAAAGGCACAATGCCGACTTAAGTACAAGAAGACTGACTCTTCTTACTGTCTATGTTTTGAACCATTCCATTGACACTAGTTATAGATTCCGATGCTTCACTCCAGGTTTACTGTATCCCTTGGGCATTGTTATTGACGATGAAACACAGAAATTGCATCGGAATTAAATAGAAAAGGTACAATGCCGACTTCAATACAAGAAGACTGACTCTTCTTACTGTCTATGTTATAAACCATTCCTGTGACACTAGTTATACATTCTGACGCTTCACTTCATGTTTACTGTATTCCTTGGAACTTCTAATTGAGGATGAAACACAGAAATTGCCTCGGAATTAAATACAAAAGGCACAATGCCGACTTAAGTACAAGAAGACTGACTCTTCTTACTGTCTATGTTTTGAACCATTCCTGTGACACTAGTTATAGTTTCCGATGCTTCAATTCAGGTCTACTGTATCCCATCGACCTTCTTATTCACAATGAAACACAGAAATTGCATCGGAATTAAATACAAAAGGCACAATGCCGACTTAAGTACAAGAAGACTGACTCTTCTTACTGTCTATGTTATAAACCATTCCTGTGACACTAGTTATACATTCCTATGCTTCACTTCAAGTTTACTGTATCCCTTGGACCTTCTTATTGACGATGAAACACAGAAATTGCATCGGAATTAAATACAAAAGGCACAATGCCGACTTAAGTACAAGAAGACTGACTCTTCCTACTGTCAATGTTTTGAACAATTCCTGTGACACTAGTTATAGATTCCGATGCTTCACTTCAGGTTTACTGTAGCCCTTGGACCTTCTTATAGACGATGAAACACAGAAATTGCATCGGAATTAAACACAAAATTCACAATTCAGACTTAAGTACAAAAAGACTGACTCTTCTTACTGACTAAGACTTGAACCATTCCTGTGACACTAGTTATAGATTCCGAAGCTTCACTTCAGGTTTACAGTATCCCTCTGAACTTTTTATTGACGATGATACACAGAAATTGCATGGGAATTGAATACAAAAGGCACAATGCCGACTTAACTACAAGAAGACTGACTCTTCTTACTGACTATATTTTGAACCATTCTTGTGACACGAGTTATAGATTCCGATGCTTCACCCCAGGTTTACTGTTTATCTTGGACCTTCGAATTGACGAAGAAACACAGAAATTAAATCGGAATTAAATACAAAAGGTACAATGCCTACTTTAGGTCAAGAAGACTGACTCTTCTTACTGTCTATGTTTTGAAGCATTCCTGTGACTCTAGTTATAGATTCCGATGCTTCGCTTCAGGTTTACGGTACCCCTATGACCTTCTTATTTACGATGAAACACAGAAATTGCATCGGAATTAAGTACAAAAGGCATAATGCCGACTTAAGTTCATGAAGACTGACTCTTCTTACTGCATAAGTTTTGAACAATTCCTGTGACACTAGTTATAGATTCCGATGCTTCAATTCAGGTCTACTGTATCCCATCGACCTTCTTATTCACAATGAAACACAGAAATTGCATCGGAATTAAATACAATAGGCACAATGCCGACTTAAGTACAAGAAGGCTGACTCTTCTTACTGTCTATGTTTAAAACCATTCCTGTGACGCTAGTTATAGATTCTGATGCCTCACTCCAGGTTTACTGTATCCCTCTGACCTTCTTATTGATGACGAAACACAGAAATTGCAACGGAATTAAATACAAAAGGCACAATGCCGACTAAAGTACAAGAAGACTGACTCTTCTTAATGACTATGTTCTGAACCATTCCTGTGACACTAGTTATAGATTCTAATGCTTCACTTCAGGTTTCTTGTACCCCTTGGACCTTCTTATTGATGATGAAACACATAAATTGCGTCGGAATCAAATAGAAAAGCACAATGCCGACTTAAGTACAAGAAGACTGACTCCTCGTACTGTCTATGTTTTGAACCATTCCTGTGACACTAGTTATAGATTCCGATGCTTCACTTCAGGTTTACTGTGTCCCTTGGACCTTCTTATTGACAAAGAAACACAGAAATTGCATCAGAATTAAACACAAAAGGCACAATGCCGACTTAAGTACAAAAAGACTGACTCTTCTTACTGACTAAGTTTTGAACCATTCCTGTGACACTAGTTATAGATTCCGATGCTCACTTCAGGTTTACTGTATCCCTCCGACCTTCTTATTGACGATGAAAGACAGAAATTGCATCGGAATTAAATAGGAAATGCACAATACCGACTTAAGTACTAGGCGACTAACTTTTCTTACTGTCTATGTTTTGAACCATTCCTGTGACACTAGTTATAAATTTTGATGCTTCACTTCAGGTTTTCTGTACCCCTTGGACCTTCTTATTGACGATGAAACACAGAAATTGCATCGGAATTAAATACAAAAGGCACAATGCCGACTTATGTACAAGAAGACCGTCTCTTCCTACTGACGATGCTTTGAACCCTTCCTTTGACACTAGTTATAGATTCTGATGCTTCACTTCAGGTTTACTGTATCCCTTGGACCTTCTTATTGACGATGAAACACAGAAATTGCATCGGAATTAAATACAAAAGGCACAATGCCGACTGAAGTACAAGAAGACTAACTCTTCTTACTGTCTATGATTTGAAACATTCCATTGACACTAGGTATAGATTTTGATGCTCACTCCAGGTTTACTGTATCCCTTTGCCCTTGTTATTGACGATGAAACACAGAAATTGCATTGGAATTAAGTAGAAAAGGCACAATGCCGACTTAAGTACAAGAAGACTGACTCTTCTTACTGACTATGTTTTGAACCATTCCTGTGACACAAGTTATAGATTCCGATGATTCACTTCAGGTTAACTGTATCCCTTGGACCGTCTTATTGACGATGAAACACAGAAATTGCATCGGAATTAAATACAAAAGGCAAAATGAAGACTTAAGTACACGAAGACTGACTCTTCTTACTGTCTATGTTTTGAACCATTCCTGTGACACTAGTTATAGATTCCGATGCTACACTCCAGGTTTACTGTATCCCTTGGACCTTGTTATTGACGATGAAACACAGAAATTGCATCGCAATTAAATACAAAAGGCACAATGCCGACATAAGGACAAGAAGACTGACTCTTCTTACTGACTTTGTTTTGAACCATTCCTGTGAAACTAGTTATAGATTGTGATGCTTCACTTCAGGTTTACTGTATCCCTTGGACCTCCTTATTGACGATGAAATACAGGAATTGCATCGGAATTAAATACAAAAGGCACAATGCCGACTTAAGTACAAGAAGACTGACTCTTCCTTCTGTCTATGTTTTGAACCATTCCTGTGACACTAGTTATAGATTCCGATGCTTCACTTCAGGTTTACTGTATCCCTTGGACCGCCTTATTGACGATTAAATACAGAAATTGCATCGGAATTAAATACAAAGGCACAATGCCGACTTAAGTACAAAAAGACTGTCTCTATTTACTGACAATGTTTTGAACCATTCCTGTGACACTAGTTATACATTCCTATGCTCACTTCAGGTTTACAGTATCCCTCTGACCTTCTTATTGACGATGAAACACTGAAATTGCATCGGAATTAAATAGAAAATGCACAATGCCGACTTAAGTACAAGACGACTGACATTTCTGACTGTCAATGTTTTGAACCATTCCTGTGACACTAGTTATAGATTCCGATGCTTCACTTCAGGCCTACTGTATCCCTGGAATCTTCTTATTGACGATGAAACACAGAAATTGCATCGGAATTAAATACAAAAGGCACAATGCCGACGTAAGTACAAGAAGACTGACTCTTCCTACTGTCTATGTTTTGAACCATTCCTGTGACACTAGTTTTGGATTCCGATGTTTCACTTCAGGTTTGCTGTATCCCTCTGACCTTCTAATTGACGATGAAACACAGCAATTGCATTGGAATTAAACACAAAATTCACAATTCCGTCTTAAGTACAAAAAGACTGACTCTTCTTACTGACTAAGTCTTGAACCATTCCTGTGACACTAGTTATAGATTCCGATGCTTCACTTCAGTTTTACTGTATCCCTTGGACCTACTTATAGACGATGAAACACAGAAATTGCATCGGAATTAAACACAAAATTCACAAATCCGACTTAAGTACAAAAAGACTGACTCTTCTTACTGACTAAGTCTTGAACCATTCCTGTGACACTAGTTATAGATTCCGATGCTTCACTTCAGGTTTAGTGTATCCCTCTCAACTTTTTATTGACGATGAACCGCAGAAATTGCATGGGAAATGAATACAAAAGACACAATGCCGACTTAACTACAAGAAGACTGACTCTTCTTACTGACTATGTTTTGAACCATTCTTGTGACACTAGTTATAGATTCCGATGCTTCACTCCAGGTTTACTGTATCCCTTGGACCTTCGTATTGACGAAGAAACACAGAAATTGCATCGGAATTAAATACAAAAGGCAAAATGCCGACTTTAGGTCAATAAAACTGACTCTTCTTACTGTCTATGTTTTGAACCATTCCTGTGAATCTAATTATGGATTCCGATGCTTCGCTTCAGGTTTACGGTACCCCTCTGACCTTCTAATTTACGATGAAACACAGAAATTGCATCGGAATTAAGTACAAAAAGCACAATGCCGACTTAAGTACAAGAAGACTGACTCTTCTTACTGCCTATGTTTTGAACCATTCCTGTGACACTAGTTATAGATTCCGATGCTTCAATTCAGGTCTACTGTATCCCATCGACTTCTTATTCACGATGAAACACAGAAATTGCATCGGAATTAAATACAAAAGGCACAATGCCGACTTAAGTACAAGAAGACTGACTCTTCTTACTGTCTATGTTTAAAACCATTCGTGTGACACTAGTTATAGATTCTGATGCCTCACTCCAGGTTTACTGTATCCCTCGGACCTTCTTATTGATGATGAAACACAGAAATTGCAACGGAATTAAATACAAAAGGCACAATGCCGACTGAAGTACAAGAAGACTGACTCTTCTTATTGACTATGTTTTGAACCATTCCTGTGACACTAGTTATAGATTCTGATGCTTCACTTCAGGTTTCTTGTACCCCTTGGACCTTCGTATTGACGATGAATCACATAAATTGCGTCGGATTTAAATAGAAAAGCACAATGCCGACTTAAGTACAAGAAGACTGACTCCTCGTACTGTCTATGTTTTGAGCGATTCCTGTGACACTAGTTATAGATTCCAATGCTTCACTTCAGGTTTACTGTATCCTTTGGAGCTTCTTATTGACGATGAAACACAGAAATTGCATCGGAATTAAATACAAAAGGCACAATACCGACTTAAGTACAAGAAGACTGACTCTTCTTACTGTCTATGTTTTGAACCATTCCTGTGACACTTGTTATAGATTCCGATGCTTCACTTCAGGTTTACTGTATCCCTTGGACCTTCTTATTGACGGTGAAACACAGAAATTGCATCGGAATTAAATACAAAAGGCACATTGCCGACTTAAGTACAAGAAGACTGACTCTTCCTACTTTCAATGTTTTGAACCATTCCTGTGACACTAATTATAGATTCCGATGCTTCACTTCAGGTTTACTGTAGCCCACTGATCTTCTTATTGACGATGAAACACAGAAATTGTATCGGAATTAAATACAAAAGGCACAATGCCGAGTTAAGTACAAGAAGACTGACTCTTATTACTGTCTATGTTTTGAACAATTCCTGTGACACTAGTTATAGATTCCGATGCTTCACTTCAGGTTTACTGTATCCCTTGGACCTTCTTATTGACGATGAAACACAGAAATTGCATTGGAGGTAAACACTAAAGGCACAATGCCGACTTAAGTACAAAAAGACTGACTCTTCTTACTGACTAAGTATTGAACCATTCCTATGACACTAGTTATAGATTCCGATGCTCACTTCAGGTTTACTGTATCCCTCTGACCTTCTTATTGACGATGAAACACAGAAATTGCATCGGAATTAAATAGAAAATGCACAATGTCGACTTAAGTACTATGCGACTGACTTGTCTTACTGTCTATGTTTTGAACCATTCCTGTGACACTAGTTATAGATTTTGATGCTTCACTTCAGGTTTTCTGTATCCCTTGGACCTTCTTATTGACGATGAAACACAGAAATTGCATCGGAATTAAATACAAAAGGCACAATGCCGACTTATGTACAAGAAGACCGTCTCTTCCTACAGACGATGTTTTGAACCCTTCCTGTGACACTAGTTATAGATTCCGATGATTCACTTCAGGTTTACTGTATCCCTTACACCTTCTTATTGACGATGAAACACAGAAATTGCATCGGAATTAAATACAAAAGGCACTATGCCGACTGAAGTACAAGATGACTGACTCTTCTTACTGTCTATGATTTGAACCATTTCATTGACACTAGTAATAGATTCCGATGCTCACTCCAGGTTTACTGTATCCCTTTGCCCTTGTTATCGACGATGAAACACAGAAATTGCATTGGAATTAAGTAGAAAAGGCACAATGCCGACATAAGTACAAGATGACTGACTCTTCTTACTGACTATGTTTTGAACCATTCCTGTGACACAAGTAATAGATTCCGATGATTCACTTCAGGTTAACTGTATCCCTTGGACCGTCTTATTGACGATGAACCACAGAAATTGCATCGGAATTAAATACAAAAGGCAAAATGACGACTTAAGTACACGAAGACTGCCTCTTCTTACTGTCTATGTTTTGAACCACTGCTGTGACACTAGTTATAGATTCCGATGCTACACTCCAGGTTTACTGTATCCCTTGGACCTTGTTATTGACGATGAAACACAGAAATTGCATCGGAATTAAATACAAAAGGCACAATGCCGACATAAGGACAAGAAGACTGACTCTTCTTACTAACTTTGTTTTGAACCATTGCTGTGACACTAGTTATAGTTTGTGATGCTTCACTTCAGGTTTACTGTATCCCTTGGACCTCCTTATTGACGATGAAGTACAGAAATTGCATCGGAATTAAATACAAAAGGCACAATGCTGACTTAAGTACAAGAAGACTGACTCTTCCTTCTGTCTATGTTTTGAACCATTTCTGTGACACTAGTTATAGATTCCGATGCTTCACTTCAGGTTTACAGTATCCCTCTGACCTTCTTATTGACGATGAAACACTGAAATTGCATCGGAATTAAATAGAAAATGCACAATGCCGACTTAAGTACAAGACGACTGACATTTCTGACTGTCAATGTTTTGAACCATTCCTGTGACACTAGTTATAGATTCCGATGCTTCACTTCAGGCCTACTGTATCCCTGGGACCTTCTTATTGACGATGAAACACAGAAATTGCATCGGAATTAAATACAAAAGGCACAATGCCGACGTAAGTACAAGAAGACTGACTCTTCCTACTGTCTATGTTTTGAACCATTCCTGTGACACTAGTTATAGATTCCGATGCTTCAATTCAGGTCTACTGTATCCCATCGACTTCTTATTCACGATGAAACACAGAAATTGCATCGGAATTAAATACAAAAGGCACAATGCCGACTTAAGTACAAGAAGACTGACTCTTCTTACTGTCTATGTTTAAAACCATTCGTGTGACACTAGTTATAGATTCTGATGCCTCACTCCAGGTTTACTGTATCCCTCGGACCTTCTTATTGATGATGAAACACAGAAATTGCAACGGAATTAAATACAAAAGGCACAATGCCGACTAAAGTACAAGAAGACTGACTCTTCTTATTGACTATGTTTTGAACCATTCCTGTGACACTAGTTATAGATTCTGATGCTTCACTTCAGGTTTCTTGTACCCCTTGGACCTTCGTATTGACGATGAATCACATAAATTGCGTCGGAATTAAATAGAAAAGCACAATGCCGACTTAAGTACAAGAAGACTGACTCCTCGTACTGTCTATGTT
The DNA here is from genome assembly GCF_021461385.2 of Schistocerca piceifrons. NCBI lineage: Eukaryota > Metazoa > Arthropoda > Insecta > Orthoptera > Acrididae > Schistocerca > Schistocerca piceifrons. The sequence continues at coordinate 1,137,319,384 of NC_060139.1, read as the reverse complement.
TTGAGCGATTCCTGTGACACTAGTTATAGATTCCAATGCTTCACTTCAGGTTTACTGTATCCTTTGGAGCTTCTTATTGACGATGAAACACAGAAATTGCATCGGAATTAAATACAAAAGGCACAATACCGACTTAAGTACAAGAAGACTGACTCTTCTTACTGTCTATGTTTTGAACCATTCCTGTGACACTTGTTATAGATTCCGATGCTTCACTTCAGGTTTACTGTATCCCTTGGACCTTCTTATTGACGGTGAAACACAGAAATTGCATCGGAATTAAATACAAAAGCCACATTGCCGACTTAAGTACAAGAAGACTGACTCTTCCTACTTTCAATGCTTTGAACCATTCCTGTGACACTAGTTATAGATTCCGATGCTTCACTTCAGGTTTACTGTAGCCCTCTGATCTTCTTATTGACGATGAAACACAGAAATTGTATCGGAATTAAATACAAAAGGCACAATGCCGAGTTAAGTACAAGAAGACTGACTCTTATTACTGTCTATGTTTTGAACCATTCCTGTGACACTAGTTATAGATTCCGATGCTTCACTTCAGGTTTACTGTATCCCTTGGACCTTCTTATTGACGATGAAACACAGAAATTGCAGTGGAGGTAAACACTAAAGGCACAATGCCGACTTAAGTACAAAAAGACTGACTCTTCTTACTGACTAAGTATTGAACCATTCCTATGACACTAGTTATAGATTCCGATGCTCACTTCAGGTTTACTGTATCCCTCTGACCTTCTTATTGACGATGAAACACAGAAATTGCATCGGAATTAAATACAAAATGCAAAATGCCGACTTAAGTACACGAAGACTGATTCTTCTTACTGACTATGTTTTAAACCACTCCTGTGACACTATTTATAGATTCCGATGCTACACTCCAGGTTTACCGTATCCCTTGGATCTTCGTATTGACGATGCAACACAGAAATTGCAGCGGAATTAAATACAAAGGGCACAATGACGACTTAAGTACAAGAAGACTGACTCTTCTTACTGACTATGTTTTGAACCATTCCTGTGACACTAGATATAGATTCCGATGCTTCACTTCAGGTTTACTGTATCCCTTAGACCTGCTTATTGACGAAGAAACAAGGAAATTTCATCGGAATTAAATACAAAAGGCACAATGCCGACTTAAGTACAAGAAGACTGACTCTTCTTACTGTCTACCTTTTGAACCATTACTGTGAGCTAGTTATAGATTCCGATGCTTCACTCCAGGTTTACTGTATCCCTTGGACCTTCTTATTGACGATGAGACACAGAAATTGCATTGGAATTAAATACAAAAGTCACAATGCCGACTTAAGAACAAGAAGACTGACTCTTCTTACGATGTTTTGAACCATTCCTGTGACACTAGTTATAGATTCCGATGCTTCACTTCAGGTTTACTGTACGCCTTGGACCTTCTTATTGACGATGAAACACAGATATTGAATCGGAGTTAAATACAAAAGGCAAAATGCCGACTTCAGAACACGAAGACTGACACTTCTTACTGTCTATGTTTTGAACCATTCCTGTGACACTAGTTATAGATTCCGATGCATCACTTCAGGTTTATTGTATCCCTCTGACCCTCTTATTGACGATGAAACACAGAAATTGCATCGGAATTACATAGAAAAGGCCCAACGTCGACTTAAATACAAGAAGACTGACTCTTCTTACTGTCTATGTTTTGAACCATTCTTGTGACACTAGTTTTAGATTCCGATGCTTCACTCCAGGTTTACTGTATCCCTTGGACCTTCTTATTGACGATGAAGGACAAAAATTGCATCGGAATTAAATAGAAAAGGCACAATGCCGACTTAGGAACAAGAAGACTGACTCTTTTTACTGACAATATTTTGAACCATTCCTGTGACACTAGTCATAGATTCCGATGCTTCACTTCAGGTTTACTGTTTACCGTGGACCTTCTTATTGGCGATGAAACACAGAGATTGCATCGGAATTAAATACAAAAGGCACAATGCCGACTTAAGAACAAGAAGACTGATTCTTCCTACTGTCTATGTTTTGAACCATTCCTGTGACACTAGTTTAGGATTCCGATGCTTCACTTCAGTTTTACAGTATCCCTCTGACTTTCTTATCGACGATGAAACACAGAAATTGCATCGGAATTAAATACAAAAGGCACAATGCCGACTTAAGTGCAAGAAGACTGACTCTTCCTACTGACTATGTTTTGAACCATTCCTGTGACACTAGTTATAGTTTCTGATGCTTCACTTCAGGTTTACTGTATCCCTCTGACCTTCTTATTGACGATGAAACACAGAAATTGCATCAGAATTAAATACAAAAGGCACAATGCCGACTTAAGTACAAGAAGACTGACCCTTCTTACTGTCTATGTTTGAACCATTCCTGTCACACTAGTTATAGATACCGATGCTTCACTCCAGGTTTACTGTATCCCTTGGACCTTGTTATTGGTGATGAAACACAGAAATTGCATCGGAACTAAATAGAAAAGGCACAATGCCGACTTAAGTACAAGAAGACTGACTATTCCTACTGACTATGTTTTGAACCATTCCTGTGACACTAGTTATAGATTCCGATGCTTCACTTGAGGTTTACTGTATCCCTCTGACCTTCTTATTGACGAGGAAACACAGAAATTGAATCGGAATTAAATAGAAACGCCACAATGCCTACTTAAGTACAAGAAGACTGACTCTTCTTACTGTCTATGTTTGAACCATTCCTGTGACACCAGTTATAGATTCCGATGCATGACTTCAGTTTTACTGTATCCCTTGGACCTTCTTATTGACGATGAAACACAGAAATTGCATCGGAATTAAATACAAAAGGCACAATGCCGACTGAAGTACAAGAAGACTGACCCTTCTTACTGTCTATGTTTGAACCATTCCTGTCACACTAGTTATAGATACCGATGCTTCACTTCAGGTTTACTGTATCCCTCTGAACTTCTTATTGACGATGAAACACAGAAATTGCATCGGAATTAAATACAAAAGGCACAATTCCGACTTAAGTACAAGAAGACTGACTCTTCTTACTAACTATGTTTTGAACCATTCCTGTGACACTAGTTATAGATTGCGATGCTTCACTTCAGGTTTACTGTATCCCTCTGACCTTCTTATTGACGATGAAACACAGAAATTGCAACGGAATTAAATACAAAAGGCACATTGCCGACGTAAGTACAAGAAGACTGACTCTTCCTACTTTCAATGCTTTAAACCATTCCTGTGACACTAGTTATAGATTCCGATGCTTCACTTCAGGTTTACTGTAGCCCTCTGATCTTCTTATTGACGATGAAACACAGAAATTGTATCGGAATTAAATACAAAAGGCACAATGCCGAGTTAAGTACAAGAAGACTGACTCTTATTACTGTCTATGTTTTAAACCATTCCTGTGACACTAGTTATAGATTCCGATGCTCAGTTCAGGTTTACTGTATCCCTCTGACCTTCTTATTGACGATGAAACACAGAAATTGCATCGGAATTAAATAGAAAATGCACAATGTCGACTTAAGTACTAGGCGACTGACTTGTCTTACTGTCTATGTTTTGAACCATTCCTGTGACACTAATTATAGATTTTGATGCTTCACTTCAGGTTTTCTGTATCCCTTGGACCTTCTTATTGACGATGAAACACAGAAATTGCATCGGAATTAAATACAAAAATCACAATGCCGACTTATGTACAAGAAGACCGTCTCTTCCTACAGACGATGTTTTGAACACTTCCTGTGACACTAGTTATAGATTCCGATGATTCACTTCAGGTTTACTGTATCCCTTGGACCTTCTTATTGACGATGAAACACAGAAATTGCATCGGAATTAAATACAAAAGGCACTATGCCGACTGAAGTACAAGAAGACTGACTCTTCTTACTGTCTATGATTTGTACCATTTCATTGACACTAGTAATAGATTCCGATGCTCACTCCAGGTTTACTGCATCCCTTTGCCCTTGTTATCGACGATGAAACACAGAAATTGCATTGGAATTAAGTAGAAAAGGCACAATGCCGACATAAGTACAAGATGACTGACTCTTCTTACTGACTATGTTTTGAACCATTCCTGTGACACAAGTAATAGATTCCGATGATTCACTTCAGGTTAACTGTATCCCTTGGACCGTCTTATTGACGATGAAACACAGAAATTGCATCGGAATTAAATACAAAAGGCAAAATGACGACTTAAGTACACGAAGACTGACTCTTCTTACTGTCTATGTTTTGAACCATTGCTGTGACACTAGTTATAGATTCCGATGCTACACTCCAGGTTTACTGTATCCCTTGGACCTTGTTATTGACGATGAAACACAGAAATTGCATCGGAATTAAATACAAAAGGCACAATGCCGACATAAGGACAAGAAGACTGACTCTTCTTACTAACTTTGTTTTGAACCAATCCTGTGACACTAGTTATAGTTTGTGATGCTTCACTTCAGGTTTACTGTATCCCTTGGACCTCCTTATTGACGATGAAGTACAGAAATTGCATCGGAATTAAATACAAAAGGCACAATGCCGACTTAAGTACAAGAAGACTGACTCTTCCTTCTGTCTATGTTTTGAACCATTTCTGTGACACTAGTTATAGATTCAGATCCTTCACTTCAGGTTTACTGTATCCCTTGGACCGCCTTATTGACGATGAAACACAGAAATTGCATCGGAATTAAATACAAAGGCACAATGCCGACTTAAGTACAAAAAGACTGACTCTTCTTACTGACTGTTTTGAACCATTCCTGTGACACTAGTTATAGATTCCGATGCTCATTTCAGGTTTACAGTATCCCTCTGACCTTCTTATTGACGATGAAACACAGAAATTGTATCGGAATTAAATACAAAAGGCACAATGCCGACTTAAGTACAAGAAGACTGACTCTTTTACTGACTATGTTTAGAACCATTCCTGTGACACTAGTTATAGATTCGGATGCTTCACTTCAGGTTTACTGTATCCCTCGGACCTTCTAATTGACGATAAAACACTGAAATTGCATCGGAATTAAATAGAAAATGTACAATGCCGACTTAAGTACAAGACTACTGACTTTACTGACTGACTATGTTTTGAACCATTGCTGTGACACTAGTTATAGATTCCGATGCTTCACTTCAGGTCTACTGTATCCCTTGGACCTTCTTATTGACGATGAAACACAGAAATTGCATCGGAATTAAATACAAATGGCACAATGCCGACTTAAGTACATGAAGTCTGACTCTTCCTACCGTCTATGTTTTGAACCATTCCTGTGACACTAGTTATAGATTCGGATGCTTCACTTCAGGTTTACTGTATCCCTCGGACCTTCTTATTGACGATGAAACACAGAAATTGCAACGAAATTAAATACAAAATGCACAATGCCGACTAAAGTACAAGAAGACTGACTCTTCTTAGTGACTATGTTTTGAACCATTCCTGTGACACTAGTTATAGATTCTGATGCTTCACTTCAGGTTTACTGTACCCCTTGGAGCTTCTTATTGACGATGAAACACATAAATTGCATCGGAATTAAATAGAAAAGGCACAATGCCGACTTAAGTACAAGAACACTGACTCCTCTTACTGTCTATGTTTTGAACCATTCCTGTGACACTAGTTATAGATTCTGATGCTTCACTTCAGGTCTACTGTATCCCTTGGACCTTCTTATTGACGAAGAAACACAGAAATTGCATCGGAATTAAATACAAAAGGCACAATGACGACTTAAGTACAAGAAGACTGACTCTTCCTGCTGTCTATGATTTGAAACACTCCTGTGACACTAGTTATAGATTCCGATGCTTCACTTCAGGTTTACTGTATCCCTCAGTCATTCTTATTGACGATGAAACACGGAAATTACATCGGAATGAAATACAAAAGGCATAATGGCGACTTAAGTACATGAAGACCGATTCATCCTACTGACTATGGTTTGAACCATTCCTGTGACACTAGTTATAAATTCCGATGCTTCACTTCAGGTTTACTGTATCCCTTGGACCTTCTTATTGACGAAGAAACTCAGAAATTGCATCGGAATTAAATACAAAAGGCACAATGCCGACTTAAGTACAAGAAGACTGACCCTTCTTACGGTCTATGATTTGAACCATTACATTGACACTAGTCATAGATTCCGATGCTTCACTCCAAGTTTATTGTATCCCTTTGACCTTATTATTGACGTTGAAACACAGAAACTGCATCGGAATTAAATAGAAAATGCACAATGCCGACATAAGTACAAGAAGTCTGACTCTTCTTAGTGACTATGATTTGAACCATTCCTGTGACACTAGTTATAGATTCCGATGATTCATTTCAGGTTTACTGTATCACTTGGACCTTCTTATTGACGATGAAACACAGAAATTGCTTCGGAATTAAATACAAAATGCAAAATGCCGACTTAAGTACACGAAGACTGACTCTTCTTACTGACTATGTTTTAAACCATTCCTGTGACACTATTTATAGATTCCGATGCTACACTCCAGGTTTACCGTATCCCTTGGATCTTCTTATTGACGATGAAACACAGAAATTGCAGCGGAATTAAATACAAAAGGCACAATGCCGACATAAGGACAAGAAGACTGACTCTTCTTACTGACTTTGCTTTGAACCATTCCTGTGACTCTAGTAATAGATTCCGATGCCTCCCTTCAGGTTTACTGTACCCCTTGGACATGCTTATTGACGAAGAAACACAGAAATTGCATCGGAATTAAATACAAAAGGCACAATGACGACTTAAGTACAAGAAGACTGACTCTTCCTACTGTCTATGATTTGAAACACTCCTGTGACACTAGTTATAGATTCCGATGCTTCACTTCAGGTTTACTGTATCCCTCAGACATTCTTATTGACGATGAAACACGGAAATTACATCGGAATTAACTACAAAATGCAAAATGCCGACTTAAGTACAAGAAGACTGACTCTTCTTACTGACTATGCTTTGAACCATTCCTGTGACACTAGATATAGATTCCGATGCTTCACTTCAGGTTTACTGTATCCCTTAGACCTTCTTATTGACGAAGAAACAAGGAAATTTCATCGGAATTAAATACATAAGGCACAATGCCGACTTAAGTACAAGAAGACTGACTCTTCTTACTGTCTATCTTTTGAACCATTACTGTGAGCTAGTTATAGATTCCGATGCTTCACTCCAGGTTTACTGTATCCCTTGGACCTTCTTATTGACGATGAGACACAGAAATTGCATTGGAATTAAATACAAAAGTCACAATGCCGACTTAAGGACAAGAAGACTGACTCTTCTTACGATGTTTTGAATCATTCCTGTGACACTAGTTATAGATTCCGATGCTTCACTTCAGGTTTACTGTACGCCTTGGACCTTCTTATTGACGATGAAACACAGAAATTGAATCGGAGTTAAATACAAAAGGCAAAATACCGACTTCAGTACACGAAGACTGACTCTTCTTACTGTCTATGTTTTGAACCATTCCTGTGACACTAGTTATAGATTCCGATGCTTCACTTCAGGTTTATTGTATCCCTCTGACCCTCTTATTGACGGTGAAACACAGAAATTGCATCGGAATTACATAGAAAAGGCCCAACGTCGAGTTAAATACAAGAAGACTGACTCTTCTTACTGTCTATGTTTTGAACCACTCTTGTGACACTAGTTTTAGATTCCGATGCTTCACTCCAGGTTTACTGTATCCCTTGGACCTTCTTATTGACGATGAAAGACAAAAATTGCATCGGAATTAAATAGAAAAGGCACAATGCCGACTTAGGTACAAGAAGACTGACTCTTCTTACTGACAATGTTTTGAACCATTCCTGTGACACTAGTCATAGATTCCGATGCTTCACTTCAGGTTTACTGTATACCGTGGACCTTCTTATTGACGATGAAACACAGACATTGCATCGGAATTAAATACAAAAGGCACAATGCCGACTTAAGAACAAGAAGACTGATTCTTCCTACTGTCTATGTTTTGAACCATTCCTGAGACACTAGTTTAGGATTCCGATGCTTCACTTCAGGTTTACTGTATCCCTTGGACCTTCTTATTGACGATGAAACTCAGAAATTGCATCGGAATTAAATACAAAAGGCACAATGCCGACATAAGTACATGAATACCGACTCTTCCTACTGACTATGTTTGAACCATTCCTGTGACACTAGTTATAGATTCCGATGCTTCGCTTGAGGTTTACTGTATCCCTTGGACCTTCTTATTGACGATGAAACACAGAAATTGCATCGGAATTAAATACAAAAGGCACAATGCCTACTTAAGGGCAAGAAGACTGACTCTTCTTACTGACTATGTTTTGAACCATTGCTGTGACACTAGCTATAGATTCGGATGCTTCACATCAGGTTTACTATAGCCCTCTGACCTTCTTAATGACGATAAAACACTGAAAATGCATCGGAATTAAATACAAAAGGCACAATGCCGACTTAAGTACAAGAAGACTGACTCTTCTTACTGTCTATGTTTTGAGCAATTCCATTGACACTAGTTATGGATTCCGATGCTTCACTTCAGGTTTACTGTATCCCTTGGACCTTCGTATTGACGATGAAACACAGAAATTGCATCGGAAGTAAATACAAAAGGCACAATGCCGACTTAAGTACAAGACGTCTGACTCTTCTTACTGTCTATGCTTTGAACCGTTACTGTGACACTAGTTATAGATTCCGATGCTTCACTCCAGGTTTACTGTATCCCTCTGACCGTCTTATTGACGATGAAACACTGAAATTGCATCGGAATTAAATTGAAAAGGCACAATGCCGGCTTAAGTACTAGAAGACTGACTCTTCCTACTGTCTATGTCTTGAACCATTCCTGTGACACTAGTTATGGATTCCGATGCTTCACTTCAGGTTTACTGTATCCCTTGGACCTTCTTATTGACGATGAAACACAGAAATTGCATCGGAATTCAATACAAAAGGCACAATGCCGACTTAAGTACAAGAAGACTGACTCTTCTAACTGACTATGTTTTGAACCATTCTTGTGACACTTGTTATGGATTCCGATGCTTCACTTCAGGTTTACTGTATCCCTCTGACCTTCTTATTGAAGATGAAACACAGAAATTGCATCGGAATTAAATACAAAAGGCACAATCCCGACTTAAGTACAAGAAGACTGACCCTTCTACTGTCTATGTTTTGAACCATTTCTGAGACACTAGTTATAGAGTCCGATGCTTCACTTCAGGTTTACTGGATCCCTTGGGCCTTCTTATTGTCGATGAATCACAGAAATTGCATCGGAATTAATTACAAAAGGCACAATGCCGACTTAAGCACAAGAAGACCTACTCTTCTTACTGTCTATATTTTGAACCATTCCAGTGACACTAGTTATAGATTCCGATGCTTCACTTCAGCTTTACTGTATCCCTTGGACCTTATTATTGACGATGAACAACAGGAATTGCATCGGAATTAAATACAAAAGGCACAATGCCGACTTAAGTACAAGACGTCTGACTCTTCTTACTGACTATGTTTTGAACCATTCCTGTGACACTAGTTATAGATTCCGATGCTTCACTTCAGGTTTACTGTTTCCTTGGACCTTCTTATTGACGATGAAACACAGAAATTGCATCGGAATTAAATACAAAAGGCACAATCACGACTTAAGTACAAGAAGACTGACTCTTCTACTGTCTATGTTTTGAACCATTTCTGTGACACTAGTTATAGAGCCCGATGCTTCACTTCAGGTTTACTGGTTCCCTTGAGCCCTCTTATTGACGATGAATTACAGAAATTGCATCGGAATTAATTACAAAAGGCACAATGGCGACTTCAGTACAAGAAGACTGACTCTTCCTACTGTCTATAATTTGAACCATTCCAGTGACGCTAGTTATGGATTCCGATGCTTCACTTCAGGTTTACTGTATCCCTTGGACCTTCTTGTTGACGATGAAACACAGAAATTGCATCGGAAGTAAATACAAAAGGCACAATGCCGACTTAAGTACAAGACGTCTGACTCTTCCTACTGTCTATGTTTTGAACCATTACTGTGACACTAGTTATAGATTCCGATGCTTCACTCCAGGTTTACAGTATCCCTTGGACCTTCGTATTCACGATGAAACACAGAAATAGCATCAGAGTTAAATACAAGAGGCACAATGCCGACTTAAGGCCAAGAAAAGTGACTCTTCTTACTGTCTGTGTTTGAACCATTCCTGTGACACTAGTTATAGATTCCGATGCTTCACTTCAGGTTTCCTGTATCCCTTTGACCTTCTTATTGCCGGTGAAACACAGAAATTGTATCGGAATTAAATTCGAAAGGCACAATGCCAACTTAAGTACAAGAAGACTGACTCTTCTTACTGACTATGTTTTGAACCATTCCTGTGACACTAGTTATAGATTCCGATGCTTCACTTCAGGTTTACTGTATCCCTCTGACCTTCTTATTGACGATGAAACACGGCAATTGCATCGGAATTAAATAGAAAAAGCACAATGCCGACTTAAGTACAAGAAGACTGACTCTTCTTACTGTCTATGTTTTGAACCATTCCTGTGACACTAGTTGTTTATTCCGATGTTTCACTTCAGGTTCACTGTATCCCTTGGACCCTCTTAATGACGATGAAACACAGGAATTGCATCAGAATTAAATACAAAAGGCACAATGCCGACTTAAGGACAAGAAGACTGACTCTTCTTACTGACTATGACTTGAACCATTCCTGTGACACTAGCTATAGATTCCGATGCTTCACATCAGGCATACTGTATCCCTCAGACCTTCTTATTGACGATGAAACACAGAAATTGCATCGGAATTAAATACAAATGCACAATACCGACTTACGTACAAGAAGACTGACTCTTCTTACTGTCTATGCTTTGAACCATTCCATTAACACTAGTTATAGATTCCGATGCTTCACTCCAGGTTTACTGTATCCCTTGGACCTTCTTATTGAAGATGAAACACAGAAATTGCATCGGAATTAATAAGAAAAGGCACAATGAAGACATAAGTACAAGAAGACTGACTCTTCTTACTGACTATGTTTTGAACCATTCCTGTGACACTAGTTATAGATTCCAATGCTTCACTTCAGGTTTACTGTATCCCTTGGACCTTCTTATTGACGATGAAACACAGAAATTGCATCGGAATTAAATACAAAAGGCGAAATGCCGACTTGAGTACACGAAGACTGACTCCTCTTACTGACTATGATTTGATCCATTCCTGTGACACTAGTTATAGATTCCCATGGTACACTCCAGGTTTACTCTATCCCTTGGACCTTCTTATTGACGATGAAACACAGAAATTGTGTCGGAATTAAATACAAAAGGCACAATGCCGACTTAAGGACAAGAAGACGGACTGTTCTTTCTGAATATGTTTGAACCATTCCTGTGACACTAGTTATAGATTCCGATGCTTCACTTCAGGTTTACTGTTTCCCTTGGACCTTCTTATTGACGATGAAACACAGAAATTGCATCGGAATTAAATACAAAAGGCGTAAATGCCGACTTAAGTACAAGAAGACTGACTCTTCTACGGTCTATGATTTGAACCTTTTCTGTGACACTATTTATAGAGTCCGATGCTTCACTTCAGGTTTACTGTATCCCTTGGGCCCTCTTATTGACGATGAATCACAGAAATTGCATCGGAATTAATTAAAAAGGCACAATGGCGACTTAAGTACAAGAAGACTGACTCTTCTTACTGTCTATATTTTGAACCATTCCAGTGACGCTAGTTATGGATTCCGATGCTTCACTTCAGGTTTACTGTATCCCTTGGACCTTCTTGTTGACGATGAAACACAGAAATTGCATCGGAAGTAAATACAAAAGGCACAATGCCGACTTAAGTACAAGACGTCTGACTCTTCTTACTGTCTATGTTTTGAACCATTACTGTGACACTAGTTATAGATTGCGATGCTTCACTCCAGGTTTACAGTATCCCTTGGACCTTCTTATTGACGATGAAACACAGAAATAGCATCGGAGTTAAATACAAGAGGCACAATGCCGACTTAAGGCCAAGAAAACTGACTCTTCTTACTGTCTATGTTTGAACCATTCCTGTGACACTAGTTATAGATTCCGATGCTTCACTTCAGGTTTCCTGTATCCCTTTGACCTTCTTAATCCCGGTGAAAGACAGAAATTGTATCGGAATTAAATTCAAAAGGCACAATGCCAACTTAAGTACAAGAAGACTGACTCTTCTTACTGACTATGTTTTGAACCATTCCTGTGACACTAGTTATAGATTCCGATGCTTCACTTCAAAATTACTGTATCCCTCTCACCTTCTTATTGACGATTAAACACGGCAATTGCATCGGAATTATATAGAAAAAGCACAATGCCGACTTAAGTACAAGAAGGCTGACTCTTCTTACTGTCTATGTTTTGAACCATTCCTGTGACACTAGTTGTAGATTCCGATGCATCACTTCAGGTTCACTGTATCCCTTGGACCCTCTTATTGACGATGAAACACAGGAATTGCATCAGAATTAAAAACAAAAGGCACAATGCCGACTTAAGGACAAGAAGACTGACTCTTCTTACTGACTATGACTTGAACCAGTCCTGTGACACTAGCTATAGATTCCGATGCTTCACATCAAGTATACTGTATCCCTCAGACCTTCTTATTGACGATGAAACACAGAAATTGCATCGGAATTAAATACAAAAGGCACAATGCCGACTTACGTACAAGAAGACTGACTCTTCTTACTGTCTATGCTTTGAACCATTTCATTGACACTAGTTATAGATTCCAATGCTTCACTTCAGGTTTACTGTATCCCTTGGACCTTCTTATTGACGATGAAACACAGAAATTGCATCGGAATTAAATACAAAAGGCGAAATGCCGACTTGAGTACACGAAGACTGACTCTTCTTACTGTCTATGATTTGATCCATTCCTGTGACACTAGTTATAGATTCCCATGCTACACTCCAGGTTTACTCTATCCCTTGCACCTTCTTATTGACGATGAAACACAGAAATTGTGTCGGAATTAAATACAAAAGGCACAATGCCGACTTAAGGACAAGAAGACGGACTGTTCTTTCTGACTATGTTTGAAGCATTCCTGTGACACTAGTTATAGTTTCCGATGCTTCACTTCAGGTTTACTGTTTCCCTTGGACCTTCTTATTGACGATGAAACACAGAAATTGCATCGGAATTAAATACAAAAGGCGTAAATGCCGACTTAAGTACAAGAAGACTGACTCTTCTACGGTCAATGATTTGAACCTTTTCTGTGACACTATTTATAGAGTCCGATGCTTCACTTCAGGTTTACTGTATCCCTTGGGCCTTCTTATTGACGATGAATCACAGAAATTGCATCGGAATTAATTACAAAAGGCACAATGGCGACTTAAGTACAAGAAGACTGACTCTTCTTACTGTCTATATTTTGAACCATTCCAGTGACGCTAGTTATAGATTCCGATGCTTCACTTCAGGTTTACTGTATCCCTTGGACCTTCTTGTTGCCGATTAAACACAGAAATTGCATCGGAAGTAAATACAAAAGGCACAATGCCGACTTAAGTACAAGACGTCTGACTCTTCTTACTGTCTATGTTTTGAACCATTACTGTGACACTAGTTATAGATTCCGATGCTTCACTCCAGGTTTACAGTATCCCTTGGACCTTCTTATTCACGATGAAACACAGAAATAGCATCAGAGTTAAATACAAGAGGCACAATGCCGACTTAAGGCCAAGAAAAGTGACTCTTCTTACTGTCTGTGTTTGAACCATTCCTGTGACACTAGTTATAGATTCCGATGCATCACTTCAGGTTTCCTGTATCCCTTTGACCTTCTTATTGCCGGTGAAACACAGAAATTGTATCGGAATTAAATTCGAAAGGCACAATGCCAACTTAAGTACAAGAGGACTGACTCTTCTTACTGACTATGTTTTCAACCATTCCTGTGACACTAGTTGTAGATTCCGATGCTTCACTTCAGGTTCACTGTATCCCTTGGACCCTCTTATTGACGATGAAACACAGGAATTGCATCAGAATTAAATACAAAAGGCACAATGCCGACTTAAGGACAAGAAGACTGACTCTTCTTACTGACTATGACTTGAACCATTCCTGTGACACTAGCTATAGATTCCGATGCTTCACATCAGGTATACTGTATCCCTCAGACCTTCTTATTGACGATGAAACACAGAAATTGCATCGGAATTAAATACAAATGCACAATGCCGACTTACGTACAAGAAGACTGACTCTTCTTACTGTCTATGCTTTGAACCATTCCATTAACACTAGTTATAGATTCCGATGCTTCACTCCAGGTTTACTGTATCCCTTGGACCTTCTTATTGAAGATGAAACACAGAAATTGCATCGGAATTAATAAGAAAAGGCACAATGAAGACTTAAGTACAAGAAGACTGACTCTTCTTACTGACTATGTTTTGAACCATTCCTGTGACACTAGTTATAGAATCCAATGCTTCACTTCAGGTTTACTGTATCCCTTGGACCTTCTTATTGACGATGAAACACAGAAATTGCATCGGAATTAAATACAAAAGGCGAAATGCCGACTTGAGTACACGAAGACTGACTCCTCTTACTGACTATGATTTGATCCATTCCTGTGACACTAGTTATAGATTCCCATGGTACACTCGAGGTTTACTCTATCCCTTGGACCTTCTTATTGACGATGAAACACAGAAATTGTGTCGGAATTAAATACAAAAGGCACAATGCCGACTTAAGGACAAGAAGACGGACTGTTCTTTCTGAATATGTTTGAACCATTCCTGTGACACTAGTTATAGATTCCGATGCTTCACTTCAGGTTTACTGTTTCCCTTGGACCTTCTTATTGACGATGAAACACAGAAATTGCATCGGAATTAAATACAAAAGGCGTAAATGCCGACTTAAGTACAAGAAGACTGACTCTTCTACGGTCTATGATTTGAACCTTTTCTGTGAGACTATTTATAGAGTCCGATGCTTCACTTCAGGTTTACTGTATCCCTTGGGCCTTCTTATTGACGATGAATCACAGAAATTGCATCGGAATTAATTAAAAAGGCACAATGGCGACTTAAGTACAAGAAGACTGACTCTTCTTACTGTCTATATTTTGAACCATTCCAGTGACGCTAGTTATGGATTCCGATGCATCACTTCAGGTTTACTGTATCCCTTGGACCTTCTTGTTGACGATGAAACACAGAAATTGCATCGGAAGTAAATACAAAAGGCACAATGCCGACTTAAGTACAAGACGTCTGACTCTTCTTACTGTCTATGTTTTGAACCATTACTGTGACACTAGTTATAGATTGCGATGCTTCACTCCAGGTTTACAGTATCCCTTGGACCTTCTTATTGACGATGAAACACAGAAATAGCATCGGAGTTAAAAACAAGAGGCACAATGCCGACTTAAGGACAAGAAAACTGACTCTTCTTACTGTCTATGTTTGAACCATTCCTGTGACACTAGTTATAGATTCCGATGCTTCACTTCAGGTTTCCTGTATCCCTTTGACCTTCTTAATCCCGGTGAAACACAGAAATTGTATCGGAATTAAATTCGAAAGGCACAATGCCAACTTAAGTACAAGAAGACTGACTCTTCTTACTGACTATGTTTTGAACCATTCCTGTGACACTAGTTATAGATTCCGATGCTTCACTTCAGGTTTACTGTATCCCTCTCACCTTCTTATTGACGATTAAACACGGCAATTGCATCGGAATTAAATAGAAAAAGCACAGTGCCGACTTAAGTACAAGAAGGCTGACTCTTCTTACTGTCTATGTTTTGAACCATTCCTGTGACACTAGTTGTAGATTCCGATGCTTCACTTCAGGTTCACTGTATCCCTTGGACCCTCTTATTGACGATGAAACACAGGAATTGCATCAGAATTAAATACAAAAGGCACAATGCCGACTTAAGGACAAGAAGACTGACTCTTCTTACTGACTATAACTTGAACCATACCTGTGACACTAGCTATACATTCCGATGCTTCACATCAGGTATACTGTATCCCTCAGACCTTCTTATTGACGATGAAACACAGAAACTGCGTCGGAATTAAATACAAAAGGCACAATGCCGACTTACGTACAAAAAGACTGACTCTTCTTACTGTCTATGCTTTGAACCATTCCATTGACACTAGTTATAGATTCCGATGCTTCACTCCAATTTTACTGTATCCCTTGGACCTTCTTATTGAAGATGAAACACAGAAATTGCATCGGAATTAAATACAAAACGCGAAATGGCGACTTGAGTACACGAAGACTGACTCTTCTTACTGTCTATGATTTGATCCATTCCTGTGACACTAGTTATAGATTCCCATACTATACTCCAGGTTTACTCTATCCCTTGGACCTTCTTATTGACGATGAAACACAGAAATTGTGTCGGAATTAAATACAAAAGGCACAATGCGGACTTAAGGACAAGAAGACGGACTGTTCTTTCTGACTATGTTTGAACCATTCCTGTGACACTAGTTATAGGATCCGATGCTTCCCTTCAGGTTTACTGTTTCCCTTGGACCTACTTATTGACGATGAAATACAGAAATTGCATCGGAATTAAATACAAAAGGCATAATGCCGACTTAAGTACAAGAAGACTGACTCTTCTACTGTCTATGATTTGAACCTTTTCTGTGACACTATTAATAGAGTCCGATGCTTCACTTCAGGTTTACTGTATCCCTTGGGCCTTCTTATTGACGATGAATCACAGAAATTGCATCGGAATTAATTACAAAAGGCACAATGCCGACTTAAGTACAAGACGTCTGACTCTTCTTACTGTCTATGTTTTGAACCATTACTGTGACACTAGTTACAGATTCCGATGCTTCACTCCAGGTTTACTGTATCCCTTGTACCTTCTTATTGACATTGAAACACAGAAATTGCATCGGAATTAAGTACAAGAGCACAATGCCGACTTAAGGACAAGAAGTCTGACTGTTCATACTGACTATGTTTTGAACCATTCCTGTGACACTAGTTATAGATTCCGATGATTCACTTCAGGTCTATTGTATCCCTCTGACCTTCTTATTGACGATGAAACACAGAAATTGCATCGGAATTAAATAGAAAAGGCACAATGACGACTTAAGTACAAGATGACTGACTCTTCTTACTGACTATGATTTGAACCATTCCTGTGACACTAGTTGTAGATTCCGATGCTTCACTTCAGGTTTACTGTATACCTTGGACCTTCTTATTGACGATGAAACACAGAAATTGCATCGGAATTAAATACAAAAGGCACAGTGCCGACTTAAGTACAAGAGGACTGACTCTTCCTACTGTCTATGTTTTGAACCATTCCTGTGACACTACTTATAGATTCCGATGCTTCACTTAAGGTTTACTGTATCCCTCTGACCTTATTGCCGATGAAACACAGAAATTGCATCGGAATTAAATACAAAAGGCACAATGACGACTTAAGGACAAGAAGACTGACTCTTCTGACTGACTATGTTTTGTACCATTCCTGTGACACTAGTTATAGATTCCGATGCTTCACTTCAGGTTTACTGTATCCCTCTGACCTTCTTATTGACGATGTAACACAGAAATTGCATCGAAATTAAATACAAAAGGCACAATGCCGACTTAAGTACAAGAAGACAGACTCTTCTTACTGTCTATTTTTGAACCATTCCTGTGACACTAGTTATAGATTCCGATGCTTCACTTCAGGTTTACTGTATCCCTCTGACCTTCTTATTGCGGTGAAACACAGATATTGCATCGGAATTAAATACGAAAGGCAGAATGCAAACTTAAGTACAAGAAGACTGACACTTCTTACTGACTATGCTTTGATCCATTCCTGTGACACTAGTTATAGATTCCGATGCGTCACTTCAGGTTTACTGTATCCCTCTGACCTTCTTATAGACGATGAAACACAGAAATTGCATCGGAATTATATAGAAAAGGCACAATGCCGAATTAAGTACAAGAAGACTGACTCCTCTTACTGTCTATGTTTTGAACCATTCCTGAGACACTAGTTGTAGTTTCCGATGCCTCACTTCAGGTGTACTGTATCCCTTGGACTTCCTTATTGAAGATGAAACACAGAAATGAATCGGAATTAAATACAAAAGACACATTGCCGTCTCAAGTACAAGAAGACTGACTCTTCTTACTCTCCATGTTTAGAACCATTCCTGTGACACTAGTTATAGATTCCGATGCTTCACTTCAGGTTTACTGTATCCCTCTGACCGTCTTATTGACGATGAAACACTGAAATGGCATCGGAATTAAATTGAAAAGGCACAATGCCGACTTAAGTACTAGAAGACTGACTCTTCCTACTGTCTATGCCTTGAACCAATCCTGTGACACTAGTTATGGATTCCGATGCTTCACTTCAGGTTTACTGTATAGGTTGGACCTTCTTATTGACGATGAAACGCAGAAATTGCATCGGAATTAAATACAAGAGGCACAATGCCGACTTAAGTACAAGAAGACTGACTCTTCTTACTGACTATGTTTTGAACCATTCTTGTGACACTTGTTATGGATTCCGATGCTTCACTTCAGGTTTACTGTATCCCACTGACTTTCTTATTGAAGATGAAACACAGAAATTACATCGGAATTAAATACAAAAGGCACAATGCCGAATTATGTTCAAGAGGACTGACTCTTCTAACTGTCTATTATTGAACCAGTCCTGTGACACTACTTATAGACTCAGATGCTTCACTCCAGGTTTACTGTATCCCGTGGACCTTCTTATTGGCGACGAAACACAGAAATTGCATCGGAATTTAATACAAAAGGCACAATGCCGACTTAAGTAAAAGAAGTCTGACTCTTCTTACTGTCTATGATTTGAACCATTCCTGTGACACTAGTTATAGATTCCGATGCTTCACTCCAGGTTTACTGTATCCCTTGGTCCTTCATATTGACGATGAAACACAGAAATTGCATCAGAATCATATAGAATATGCACAATGATGACTTTAGTACAAGAAGACTTTCTATTCTTACTGACTATGATTTGAACCATTCCTGTGACACTAGTTATAGATGCCGATGCTTCACTTCAGGATTACTGTATCCCTCTGACCTTCTTATTGACGATGAAACACAGAAATTGAATCGGAATTAAATACAAAAGGCACAATGCTGACTTAACTACAAGAAGACTGACTCTTCTTATCGTCTATGTTTTGAACCATCCCTGTGACACTAGTTATAGACTCCGATGCTTCACTCCAGGTTTACTGTATCCCTTGGTCCTTCTTATTGACGATGAAACACAGAAATATATTCGGATTTAAATACAAAAGGCACAATGCCGACTTAAGTACAAGAAGACTGACTCTTCTTACTGTCTATGATTTGAACAATTCCTGTGATACTAGTTTTAGATTCCGATGCTTCACTCCAGGTTTACTATATCCCTTGGGCCTTCTTATTGACGATGAATCACAGAAATAGCATCGGAATTCAATACAAAAGGCACAATGCCGACTTAACTATAAGAAGACTGACTCTTCTTACTGACTATGTTTTGAACCATTCCTGTGACACTAGCTATAGATTCCGATGCTTCACTTCAGGTTTACTGTATCCCTCTGACCTTCTTATTGTCGATGAAACACTGAAATTGCAGCGGAATTAAATACAAAAGGAAGAATGCCGACTTATGTACTAGAAGACTGACTCTTCTTACTGTCTATGTTTTGAACCATTCCATTGACACTAGTTATAGATTCCGATGCTTCACTCCAGGTGTATTGTATCCCTTGGACCTTGTTATTGACGATAAAACACAGAAAATGCATCGGAATTAAAAAGAAAGGGCACAATGCCAACTTATGTACGGGAAGACTGACTTTTCTTACTGACTATGTTTTGAACCATTCCTGTGACACTAGTTATAGATTCCTAAGCTTCACTTCAGGTTTACTGTATCCCCTGGACCTTCTTATTGACGATGAAACACAGAAATTGCATCGGAATTAAATACAAAAGGCAAAATGCCGACTTAAGTACAAGAAGACTGACACTTCTTACTGACTATGTTTTGAACCATTCCTGTGACACTAGTTATAGATTCCGCTGCTTCACTTCAGGTTTACTGTATCCCTCTGACCTTCTTATTGACGATGAAACACAGAAATTGCATCGGAATTATATAGAAAAGGCACAATGCCGAATTAAGTACAAGAAGACTGACTCTTCTTACTGTCTATGTTGGACCATTCCTGAGACACTAGTTGTAGATTCCGATGCCTCACTTCAGGTTTACTGTATCCCTTGGACTTCCTTATTGACGATGAAACACAGAAATTGCATCGGAATTAAATACAAAAGACACATTGCCGACTTAAGTACAAGAAGACTGACTCTTCTTACTCCCTATGTTTTGAACCATTCCTGTGACACTAGTTATAGATTCCGATGCTTCACTTCAGGTTTACTGTATCCCTCTGACCTTCTTATTTACGATGAAACACTGAAATTGCATCGGAATTAAATTGAAAAGGCACAATTTCGACTTAGGTACTAGAAGAGTGACTCTTCCTACTCTCTATGTCTTGAACCATTCCTGTGACACTAGTTATAGATTCCGATGCTTCACTTCAGGATTACTGTATCCCTTGGTCCTTCTTATTGACGATGAAACACAGAAATTGAATCGGAATTAAATACAAAAGGCACAATGCCGACTTAAGTACAAGAAGACTGACTCTTCTTACCATGCTTTGAACCATTCCTGTGACTCTAGTTATAAATTCCGAGGCATCACTTCAGGTTTACTGTATCCCTTGGGCCTTCTTATTGACGATGAAACACAGAAATTGCATCGGAATTAAATACAAATGACACAATGCAGAATTGAGTACAAGAAGACTGTCTCTTCTTACTGTCTATGCTTTGAACCATTCCTGTGACACTAGTTATAGATTCCGATGCTTCACTTCAGGTTTACTGCATCCCTTGGACCTGCTTATTGACGATGAAACACAGAAATTGCATCGGGATTAAATACAAAAGGCACAATGCCGACTTAAGGACAAGAAGACTGACTCTTCTTACTGACTATGCTTTGAACCATTCCTGTGACACTAGCTATAGATTCCGATGTTTCACTTCAGGCTTACTGTATCCCTCTGACCTTCTTATTGACGATGAAACACAGAAATTGCATCGGAATTAAATACAAAAGGCACAATGCCGACTTAAGTACAAGAAGACTGACTCTTCTTACTGTCTATGTTTTGATCCATTCCATTGACACTAGTTATAGATTCCGATACTTCACTCCAGGTTTACTGTTCCCTGTGACCTTCTTATTGACGATGAAACACAGAAATTGCATCGGAATTAAATACAAAAGGCACAATGCCGACTTAAGGAGAAGAGTCAGACTCTTCTTACTGACAATGTTTTGAACCATTCCTGTGACACTAGCTATAGATTCCGATGTTTCACTTCAGGTTTACTGTATCCCTCTCACCTTCTTATTGACGATGAAACTCAGAAATTGCATCGGAATTAAATAGAAAAGGTACAATGCCGACTTAAGTACAAGAAGACTGACTCTTCTTACTGACTATGTTTTGAACCATTCCTGTAACACTAGTTATAGATGCCGATGCTTCACCTCAGGTTTGCTGTATCCCATGGATCTTCTTATTGACGATGAAACACAGAAATTGCATCGGAATTAAATACAAAAGGCAAAATGCCGACTTAAGTACACGAAGGCTGACTCTTCTTACTCTCTATGCTTTGAACCATTCCTGTGACACTAGTTATAGATTCCGATGCTACACTCCAGGTTTACTGTATCCCTCTGACCTTCCAATTGACGATGAAACATAGAAATTGCATCGGAATTAAATACAAAAGTCACAATGTCGACTTAAGTACAAGAAGACTGACTCTTCTTACTTTCTATGTTTTGAACAATTCCTGTGACACTAGTTTTAGATTCCGATGCTTCACTCCAGGTTTACTGTATCCCTTGGACCTTCTTATTGACGATGAAACACAGAAATTGAATCGGAATTAAATAGAAAAGGCACAATGCCGACCTATGTACAAGAAGACTGACTCTTCTTACTGACTATGCTTTGAACCATTCCTGTGACACTAGTTATAGATTCTGATGCTTCACTTGTGGTTTACCGTATACCTTGGATCTTCTAATTGACGATGAAACACATAAATTGCATCGGTATTAAATGCAAAAGGCACAATGCCGACTTAAGTACAAGAAGACTGACTCTTCCTACTGTCTATGCTTTGAACCATTCCTGTGACACTAGTTTTGGATTCCGATGCTTCACTTCAGGTTTGCTGTATCCCTCTGACCTTCTTAATGACGATGAAACACAGAAATTGCATCGGAATTAAATAGAAAAGGCACAATGAAGACTTAAGTACAAGAAGACTGACTCTTGTTACTGACTAGGCTTTGAACCATTCCTGTGACACTAGTTATAGATTCCGATGCTACACTCTAGGTTTACTGTCTCCCTTGGACCTTCTTATTGACGACGAAACACAGAAATTGCATCGGAATTAAATTCAAAAGGCACAATGCCGCCTTAAAGACAAGAAGACTGGCTGTTCTTACTGACTATGTTATGAACCATTCCTGTGACACTAGTTATAGATTCCGATGCTACACTTCAGGTTTATTGTATCCCTCTGACCTTCTTATTGACGATGAAACACAGAAATTGCATCGGAATTAAATAGAAAAGGCTCAATGTCGACTTAAGTACAAGAAGACTGACTCTTCTTACTGTCTATGTTTTGAACCATTCCTGTGACACTAGTTATAGATTCCGATGCTTCACTCCAGGCTTACTGTTTCCCATGGACCTTGTTATTGACAATGAAACACAGAAATTGCATCGGAATTAAATACAAAAGGCACAATGCTGACTTAAGTACAAGAAGACTGACTCTTCTTACTGACTATGTTTTGAACCATTCCTGTGACACTAGTTATAGATTCCGATGCTTCACTTCAGGATTACTGTATACCTTGGACCTTCTTATTGACGATGAAACACAGAAATTGCATCAGAATTAGATACAAAAGGCACAATGCCGACTTAAGTACAAGAAGACGGACCTTTCCCACTGTCTATGTTTTGAACCATTCCTGCGACACTAGTTTTCGATTTCGATGCTTCACTTCAGGTTTACTGTATCCGTCTGACCTTCTTATTGACGATGAAAAACAGAAATTCCATCGGAATTAAATACAAGAGGCACAATGCCGACTTAAGTACAAGAAGACTGACCCATCTTACTGTCTATGCTTTGAACCATTCCTGTGACACTAGTTATAGATGCCGATGCGTCACTTCAGGTTTACTGTATCCCTCTGACCTTCTTATTGACGATGAAACACAGAAATTGCATCGGAATTAAATACAAAAGACACAATGCCGATTTAAGTACAAGAAGACTGACTCTTCTTACTGACTATGATTTGAACCATTCCTCTGACACTAGTTCTAGATTCCGATGCTTCACTTCAGGTTTACTGTATCCCATGGACCTTCTTATTGACGATAAAACACAGAAATTTCATCGGAATTATAAACAAAAGGCAAAATGCCGACTTAAGTACACGAAGACTAACTCTTCTTACTGTCTATGTTTTGCACCATTCCTGTGACACTAGTTATAGATTCCGATGCTACACTCCAGGTTTCCTGTATCCCTTGGACCTTCCTACTGACGATGAAACACAGAAATTGCTTCGAAATTAAATACAAAAGGCACAATGCCGACTTAAGGACAAGAAGACTGACTGTTCATACTGACTATGTTTTGAACCATTTCTGTGACACTAGTTATAGATTCCGATGCTACACTTCAGGTTTTTTGTATCCCTCTGACCTGCTTATTGACGATGAAACACAGAAATTGCATCGGAATTAAATAGAAAATGCACAATGTCGACTTAAGTACAAGAAGACTGACTCTTCTTACTGTCTATGTTTTGAACCATTCCTGTGACACTAGTTGTAGATTCCGATGCTTCACTCCAGGTTTACTGTATACCTTAGACATTCTTATTGACGATGAAACACAGAAATTGCTTCGAAATTGAATACAAAAGGCACAATGCCGACTTAGGTACAAGAAGACTGACCCTTCCTACTGTCCATGATTTGAACCAATCCTGTGACACTGGTTTTGGATTCCGATGCTTCACTTCAGGTTTACTGTATCCTTCTGACCCTCTTATTGACGATGAAACACAGAAATTGCATCGGAATTAAATACAAAAGGCAAAATGCCGACTTAAGTACACGAAGGCTGACTCTTCTTACTCTCTATGTTTTGAACCATTCCTGTGACACTAGTTATAGATTCCGATGCTACACTCCAGGTTTACTGAATCCCTCTGACCTTCCAATTGACGATGAAACACAGAAATTGCATCGGAATTAATTAAAAAAAAATCACAATGCCGACTTATGGACAAGAAGACTGACTCTTCTTACTGACTTTGTTTTGAACCATTCCTGTGACACTAGCTATAGAATCCTATGTTTCACTTCAGGTTTACTGTATACCACTGACCTTCTTATTGACGATGAAACACAGAAATTGCATCGGAATTAAATGGAAAAGGCACAATGTCGACTTAAGTACAAGAACACTGACTCTTCTTACTGTCTATGTTTTGAACAATTCCTGTGACACTAGTTTTAGATTCCGATTCTTCACTCAAGGTTTACTGTATCCCTTGGGCCTTCCTATTGACGATGAAACACAGAAATTGCGTCAGAATTAAATACAAATGGCACAATGCAGATTTGAGTACAAGAAGAATGTCTCTTCTTACTGTCTATGTTTTTAACCATTCCTATGACACTAGTTATAGATTCCGATGCTTCACTCCAGGTTTACTGTATCCCTTGGACCTTCTTATTGACGATGAAACACAGGAATTGCAATGGAATTAAATACAATAGGCACAATGCCGACTTAAGGACAAGAAGACTGACTCTTCTTACTGACTATGTTTTGAACCCTTCCTGTGACACTAGCTATAGATTCCGATGTTTCACTTCAGGTTTACTGTATACCTCTGACCTTCTTATTGACGATGAAACACAGAAATTGCATCGGAATTAAATAGAAAAGGAACAATGCCGACTTAAGTACAAGAAGACTAACTCTTCTTACTGACTATGTTTGGAACCGTTCCTGTGACACTAGTTATAGATGCCGATGCTTCACCTCAGGTATAGTGCATCCCATGGATCTTCTTATTGACGATGAAACACAGAAATTGGATCCGAATTAAATACAAAAGGCAAAATGCCGACTTAAGTACACTAAGGCTGACTCTTCTTACTGTCTATGTTTTGAACCATGCCTGTGACACTAGTTTTAGATTCCGATGCTACACTCCAGGTTTACTGTATCCCTCTGACCTTCCAATTGACGATGAAACATAGAAATTGCATCGGAATTAAATACAAAAGGCACAATGTCGACTTAAGTACAAGAAGACTGACTCTTCTTACTGTCTATGTTTTGAACAATTCCTGTGACACTAGTTTTAGATTCCGATGCTTCACTCCAGGTTTACTGTATCCCTTGGACCTTCTTATTGACGATGAAACACAGAAATTGAATCGGAATTAAATAGAAAAGGCACAATGCCGACCTAAGTACAAGAAGACTGACTCTTCTTACTGACTATGCTTTGAACCATTCCTGTGACACTAGTTATAGATTCTGATGCTTCACTTGAGGTTTACCGTATACCTTGGAGCTTCTAATTGACGATGAAACACATAAATTGCATCGGTATTAAATGCAAAAGGCACAATGCCGACTTAAGTACAAGAAGACTGACTCTTCCTACTGTCTATGCTTTGAACCATTCCTGTGACACTAGTTTTGGATTCCGATGCTTCACTTCAGGTTTGCTGTATCCCTCTGACCTTCTTTATGACGATGAAACACAGAAATTGCATCGGAATTAAATAGAAAAGGCACAATGAAGACTTAAGTACAAGAAGACTGCCTCTTGTTACTGACTAGGCTTTGAACCATTCCTGTGACACTAGTTATAGATTCCGATGCTACACTCTAGGTTTACTGTCTCCCTTGGACCTTCTTATTGACGATGAAACACAGAAATTGCATCGGAATTAAATTCAAAAGGCACAATGCCGCCTTAAAGACAAGAAGACTGGCTGTGCTTACTGACTATGTTATGAACCATTCCTGTGACACTAGTTATAGATTCCGATGATACACTTCAGGTTTATTGTATCCCTCTGACCTTCTTATTGACGATGAAACACAGAAATTGCATCGGAATTAAATAGAAAAGGCTCAATGTCGACTTAAGTACAAGAAGACTGACTCTTCTTACTGTCTATGTTTTGAACCATTCCTGTGACACTAGTTATAGATTCCGATGCTTCACTCCAGGCTTACTGTTTCCCATGGACCTTGTTATTGACAATGAAACACAGAAATTGCATCGGAATTAAATACAAAAGGCACAATGCCGACTTAAGTCAAGAAGACTGACTGTTCTTACTGACTATGTTTTGAACCATTCCTGTGACACTAGTTATAGATTCCGATGCTTCACTTCAGGATTACTGTATACCTTAGACATTCTTATTGACGATGAAACACAGAAATTGCTTCGAAATTGAATACAAAAGGCACAATGCCGACTTAGGTACAAGAAGACTGACCCTTCCTACTGTCCATGATTTGAACCAATCCTGTGACACTGGTTTTGGATTCCGATGCTTCACTTCAGGTTTACTGTATCCTTCTGACCCTCTTATTGACGATGAAACACAGAAATTGCATCGGAATTAAATACAAAAGGCAAAATGCCGACTTAAGTACACGAAGGCTGACTCTTCTTACTCTCTATGTTTTGAACCATTCCTGTGACACTAGTTATAGATTCCGATGCTACACTCCAGGTTTACTGAATCCCTCTGACCTTCCAATTGACGATGAAACACAGAAATTGCATCGGAATTAATTAAAAAAAAATCACAATGCCGACTTATGGACAAGAAGACTGACTCTTCTTACTGACTTTGTTTTGAACCATTCCTGTGACACTAGCTATAGAATCCTATGTTTCACTTCAGGTTTACTGTATACCACTGACCTTCTTATTGACGATGAAACACAGAAATTGCATCGGAATTAAATGGAAAAGGCACAATGTCGACTTAAGTACAAGAACACTGACTCTTCTTACTGTCTATGTTTTGAACAATTCCTGTGACACTAGTTTTAGATTCCGATTCTTCACTCAAGGTTTACTGTATCCCTTGGGCCTTCCTATTGACGATGAAACACAGAAATTGCGTCAGAATTAAATACAAATGGCACAATGCAGATTTGAGTACAAGAAGAATGTCTCTTCTTACTGTCTATGTTTTTAACCATTCCTATGACACTAGTTATAGATTCCGATGCTTCACTCCAGGTTTACTGTATCCCTTGGACCTTCTTATTGACGATGAAACACAGGAATTGCAATGGAATTAAATACAATAGGCACAATGCCGACTTAAGGACAAGAAGACTGACTCTTCTTACTGACTATGTTTTGAACCCTTCCTGTGACACTAGCTATAGATTCCGATGTTTCACTTCAGGTTTACTGTATACCTCTGACCTTCTTATTGACGATGAAACACAGAAATTGCATCGGAATTAAATAGAAAAGGAACAATGCCGACTTAAGTACAAGAAGACTAACTCTTCTTACTGACTATGTTTGGAACCGTTCCTGTGACACTAGTTATAGATGCCGATGCTTCACCTCAGGTATAGTGCATCCCATGGATCTTCTTATTGACGATGAAACACAGAAATTGGATCCGAATTAAATACAAAAGGCAAAATGCCGACTTAAGTACACTAAGGCTGACTCTTCTTACTGTCTATGTTTTGAACCATGCCTGTGACACTAGTTTTAGATTCCGATGCTACACTCCAGGTTTACTGTATCCCTCTGACCTTCCAATTGACGATGAAACATAGAAATTGCATCGGAATTAAATACAAAAGGCACAATGTCGACTTAAGTACAAGAAGACTGACTCTTCTTACTGTCTATGTTTTGAACAATTCCTGTGACACTAGTTTTAGATTCCGATGCTTCACTCCAGGTTTACTGTATCCCTTGGACCTTCTTATTGACGATGAAACACAGAAATTGAATCGGAATTAAATAGAAAAGGCACAATGCCGACCTAAGTACAAGAAGACTGACTCTTCTTACTGACTATGCTTTGAACCATTCCTGTGACACTAGTTATAGATTCTGATGCTTCACTTGAGGTTTACCGTATACCTTGGAGCTTCTAATTGACGATGAAACACATAAATTGCATCGGTATTAAATGCAAAAGGCACAATGCCGACTTAAGTACAAGAAGACTGACTCTTCCTACTGTCTATGGTTTGAACCATTCCTGTGACACTAGTTTTGGATTCCGATGCTTCACTTCAGGTTTGCTGTATCCCTCTGACCTTCTTTATGACGATGAAACACAGAAATTGCATCGGAATTAAATAGAAAAGGCACAATGAAGACTTAAGTACAAGAAGACTGCCTCTTGTTACTGACTAGGCTTTGAACCATTCCTGTGACAGTAGTTATAGATTCCGATGCTACACTCTAGGTTTACTGTCTCCCTTGGACCTTCTTATTGACGATGAAACACAGAAATTGCATCGGAATTAAATTCAAAAGGCACAATGCCGCCTTAAAGACAAGAAGACTGGCTGTGCTTACTGACTATGTTATGAACCATTCCTGTGACACTAGTTATAGATTCCGATGATACACTTCAGGTTTATTGTATCCCTCTGACCTTCTTATTGACGATGAAACACAGAAATTGCATCGGAATTAAATAGAAAAGGCTCAATGTCGACTTAAGTACAAGAAGACTGACTCTTCTTACTGTCTATGTTTTGAACCATTCCTGTGACACTAGTTATAGATTCCGATGCTTCACTCCAGGCTTACTGTTTCCCATGGACCTTGTTATTGACAATGAAACACAGAAATTGCATCGGAATTAAATACAAAAGGCACAATGCCGACTTAAGTCAAGAAGACTGACTGTTCTTACTGACTATGTTTTGAACCATTCCTGTGACACTAGTTATAGATTCCGATGCTTCACTTCAGGATTACTGTATACCTTGGACCTTCTTATTGGCGATGAAACACAGAAATTGCATCAGAATTAGATACAAAAGGCACAATGCCGACTTAAGTACAAGAAAACGGACCCTTCCCACTGTCTATGTTTTGAACCATTCCTGCGACACTAGTTTTCGATTTCGATGCTTCACTTCAGGTTTACTGCATCCGTCTGACCTTCTTATTGACGATGAAAAACAGAAATTCCATCGGAATTAAATACAAGAGGTACAATGCCGGCTTAAGGACAAGAAGACAGACTCTTCTTACTGATCATGATTTGAACCATTCCTGTGACACTAGTTATAGATTCCGATGCTTCACTTCAGGTTTACTGTATCCCTTGGACCTTCTTATTGACGATGAAACACAGAAATTGCATCGGAATCAAATACAAAAGGCACAATGCCGACTTAAATACAAGAAGACTGACCCATCTTACTGTCTATGTTTTGAACCATACCTGTGACACTAGTTATAGACGCCGATGCGTCACTTCAGGTTTACTGTATCCCTCTGACCTTCTTATTGACGATGAAACACAGAAATTGCATGGGAATTAAATACAAAAGGCACAATGCCGATTTAAGTACAAGAAGACTGACTGTTCTTACTGACTATGATTTGAACCATTCCTCTGACACTAGTTCTAGATTCCGATGCTTCACTTCAGGTTTACTGTATCCCATGGACCTTCTTATTGACGATAAAACACAGAAATTTCATCGGAATTAAAAACAAAAGGCAAAATGCCGACTTAAGTACACGAAGACTAACTCTTCTTACTGTCTATGTTTTGCACCATTCCTGTGACACTAGTTATAGATTCCGATGCTACACTCCAGGTTTCCTGTATCCCTCTGACCTTCTTATTGACGATGAAACACAGAAATTGCATCGGAATTAAATACAAAAGGCACAATGCCGATTTAAGTACAAGAAGACTGACTCTTCTTACTGTCTATGATTTGAACCATTCCTGTGACACTAGTTATAGATTCCGATGCTTCACTCCAGGTTTACTGTATACCTTAGACATTCTTATTGACCATGAAACACAGAAATTGCTTTGAAATTGAATACAAAAGGCACAATGCCGACTTAGGTACAAGAAGACTGACCCTTCCTACTGTCCATGATTTGAACCAATCCTGTGACACTGGTTTTGGATTCCGATGCTTCACTTCAGGTTTACTGTATCCTTCTGACCTTCTTACTGACGATGAAACACAGAAATTGCATCGGAATTAAATACAAAAGCACAATGCCGACTTAAGTACTAGAAGACTGACTCTTCCTACTGTCTATGTTTTGAACCATTCCTGTGACACTAGTTATAGATTCCGATGCCTCAATTCAGGTTTACTGTATCCCTTTGACCTTTTTATAGCCGGTGAAATACAGAAATGGCATCGGAATTAAATACGAAAGCCACAATGCCAACTTAAGTACAAGAAGACTGACTCTTGTTACTGCCTATGTTTTGATCCATTCCTTTGACAATAGTTGTAGATTCCGATGCTTCTCTTCAGGTTTACTGTATCCCTTGGACCTTCTGATTGACAATGAAACACAGAAATTGCATCGGAATTAAATACAAAAGACACTATGCCGACTTAAGTACAAGAAGAGTGACTCTCCTTACTTACTATGTTTTGAACCATTCCTGTGACACTAGTTATAGATTCCGATGCTTCACTAGATGTTTACTGTATCCCTTGAACCTTCTTATTGACGATGAAACACAGAAATCGCATCGGAATTAAATACAAAAGGCACAATGCCGACGTAAGTACATGAAGACCGACTCTTCCTACTGACTATTATTTGAACCATTCCTGTGACACTAGTTACAGATTCCGATGCCTTACTTGAGGTTTACTGTATTCCTTGGACCTTCGTATTGACGATGAAACACAGAAATTGCATCGGAATTAAATACAAAAGGCACAATGAAGACTTAAGTACAAGAAGACTGACTCTTCTTACTGTCTATGTTTTGAACCATTCCTTTGACCCTAGTTATAGATTCCGATGCTTCACTCCCGGTTTACTGTATCCCTTGGACCTTCTGATTGGCGATGAAACACAGAAATTGCATCGGAATTAAATACAAAAGGCAAAATGCCGACTTAAGGACAAGAAGACTGACTCTTCTTACTGACTATGCTTTGAACCATTCCTGTGACACTAGCTATAGATTCCGATCCTTCACTTCAGGTTTACTGTATCCCTCTGACTTTCTTATTGACGATGAAACACAGAAATGGCATCGGAATGAAATACAAAAGCACAATGCCGACATAAGTACAAGAAGACTGACTCTTCCTACTGTCTAGGTTTTTAACGATTCCTGTGACACTAGTTATAGATTCCGATGCTTCACTTGAGGTTTACTGTATTCCTTGGACCTTCTTACTGACGATGAAGCACAGAAATTGCATCGGAATTAAACACAAAAGGCACAATGCAGACTTAGGTACATAAAGACTGACTCTTCATACTGACTATGTTTTGAACCATTCCTGCGAGACTAGTTATAGATTCCGATGCTTCACTTCAGATTTACTGTATCCCTCTGACCTTCGTATTGACGATGAAACACAGAAATTGCATCGGAATAAAATACAGAAGGCACAATGCCGACTTAAGTACAAGAAGACTGACTCTTCCTACTGACTATGCTTTGAACCTTTCCTGTGACACTAGTCATAGATCTCGATGCTTCACTTCAAGTTTACTGTATTCCTCTGACCTTCTTATTGACGATGAATCACAGA
This sequence comes from Schistocerca piceifrons, assembly GCF_021461385.2. Lineage (NCBI taxonomy): Eukaryota > Metazoa > Arthropoda > Insecta > Orthoptera > Acrididae > Schistocerca > Schistocerca piceifrons. Next base: position 1,137,287,180 of record NC_060139.1, on the reverse strand, counting down.
AACTGCATCGGAATTAAATAGAAACGCCACAATTCCCACTTAGGTACAAGAAGACTGACTCTTCTTACTGGCTATGTTTTGAACCAATCCTGTGACACTAGTTATAGATTCCGATGCTTGACGTCAGGTTTACTATATCCCTTGGACCTTATTATCGACGATGAAACACAGAAATTGCATCGGAATTATATACAAAAGGCACAATGCCGACTTCAGTACATGAAGACCGACTCTTCCTACTGACTATGTTTTGAACCATTCCTGTGACACTAGTTATAAATTCTGATGCTTCACTTGAGGTTTACTGTATCCCTTGGACCTACTAATTGACGATGAAACCCAGAAATTGCATCGGAATAAAATACAAAAGGCACAATGCCGACTTAAGGACAATAAGACTGTCTCTTCTTACTGTCTATGTTTTGAACCATTCCTGTGACACTAACTATAGATTCCGATGCTTCACTTCAGGTTTACTATATCCCTCTGACTCTCTTATTGACGATGAAACACAGAAATTGCATCGCAATTAAATACAAAAGGCACAATGCTGACTTAAGTACAAGAAAACTCACTCTTCTTACTGTCTATGTTTTGAACCATTCCATTGACACTAGTTATAGATTCCAATGCTTCACTCCTGGTTTACTGTATCCCTTGGACCTTGTTATTGACGATGAAACACAGAAATTGCATCGGAATAAAATACGAGAGGCACAATGCCGACTTAAGTACAAGAAGACTGACTTCTTTTACTGACTATGTTTGAACCATTCCTGTGACACTAGTTATAGATTCCGATGCTTCACTTCAGGTGTACTGTATACCTTGGACATTCTTATAGACGATGAAACACAGAAATTGCATCGGAATGAAATACAAGAGGCACAATGCCGACTTATGTACAAGAAGACTGACTCTTCCTACTGTCTATGTTTTGAACCAATCCTGTGACACTAGCTATAGATTCCGATGCTTCACTTCAGCTTTACTGTATCCCTCCGACTTTCTTATTGACGATGAAACACAGAAATTGCATCGGAATTATGTACAAAAGGCACAATGCCGACTTCACTACATGAAGACCGACTCTTCCTACTGACTATGTTTTGAACCATTCCTGTGACACTAGTTATAGATTCTGATGCTTCACTTGAGGTTTACTGTATCCCATGGACCTTCTAATTGACGATGAAACCCAGAAATTGCATCGGAATTCAATACAAAAGGCACAATGCCGACTTAAGTACAAGAAGACAGACTCTTCTTACTGTCTATGCTTTGAACCATTCCTGTGACACTTGTTATAGATTCCGATGCTTCACTCCAGGTTTACTGTATCCCTTGGACCTTGTTATTGACGATGAAACACAGAAATTGCATCGGAGTAAAATACAAAAGGCACAATGCCGACTTAAGGACAATAAGACTGTCTCTTCTTAGTGACTATGTTTTGAACCATTCCTGTGACACTAGCTATAGATTCCGATGCTTCCCTTTAGGTTTACTGTATCCCTCTGTCTTTCTTATTGACGATGAAACACAGAAATTGCATCGCAATTAAATACAAAAGGCACAATGCTGACTTAAGTACAAGAAAACTCACTCTTCTTACTGTCTATGTTTTGAACCATTCCATTGACACTAGTTATAGATTGCAATGCTTCACTCCAGGTTTACTGTTTCCCTTGGACCTTCTTATTGACGGTGAAACACAGAAATTGCATCGGAATAAAATACAAAAGGCACAATGCCGACTTAAGGAAAAGAAGACTGTCTCTTCTTACTGACTGTGTTTTGAACCATTCCTGTGACACTAGCTATAGATTCCGATGCTTCACTTCAGGTTTACTGTATCCCTCTGACGTTCTGATTGACGATGAAACACAGAAATAGCATCGGAATTAAATACAAAAGGCACAATGCCGACTTAAGTACAAGAAGACTGACTCTTCTTACTGTCTATGTTTTGAACCATTCCATTGACACTAGTTATAGATTTCGATGCTTCACTCCTGGTTTACTGTATCCCTTGGACATTGTAATTGACGATGAAACACAGAAATTGCATCGGAATTAATTACAAAAGGCACAATGCCGACTTAATTACATGAAGGCTGACTCTTCTTACTGACTATGTTTTGAACCATTCCTGTGACACTAGTTATAGATTCCGATGCTTCACTTCATGTTTACTGTATCCCTTGGACCTTATTATTGACGATGAAACACAGAAATTGCATCGGAATTAAATACAAAAGGCAAAATGCCGACTTTAGTACACGAGGACTGACTCTTCTTACTGTCTATGATTTGAACCATTCCTGTGACACTAGTTATAGATTCCGATGCTACACTCCTGGTTTACTCTACCCCTTGGACCTTCTTATTGACGATGAAACACAGAAATCGCATCGGAATTAAATACAAAAGGCACAATGCCGACTTAAGTACATGGAGACCGACTCTTCCTACTGACTATGTTTTGAACAATTCCTGTGACACTAGCTATAGATTCCGATGCCTTACTTGAGGTTTACTGTAACCCTTGGACATTCGTATTGACGATGAAACACAGAAATTGCATCGGAATGAAATACAAAAGGCACAATGCTGACTTAAGGAAAAGAAGACTGTCTCTTCTTACCGACTATGTTTTGAACCATTCCTGTGACACTAGCTATAGATTCCGATGCTTCTCTTCAGGTTTACTGTATCACTCTGACTTTCTTATTGACGATGAAACACAGAAATTGCATCGGAATTATATAGAAAAGGCACAATACCGACTTAAGTACAAGAAGACTGACTCTTCTTACTGACTATGTTTTGAACCATTCCTGTGACACTAGTTATAGATTCCGATTCTTCACTTCAAGTTTACTGTATCCCTTGGTCCTTCTTATTGGCGATGAAACACAGAAATTGCATCGGAATTAAATACAAAGGCACAATGCCGACTTAAGGACAAGAGGACTGACTCCTCTTACTGACTATGTTTTGAACCATTCCTGTGACACTAGCTATAGATTCCGATGCTTCACTTCAGGTTTACTGTATCCCTCTGACTTTCTTATTGACGATGAAACACAGAAATGGCATCGGAATTAAACACAAAAGGCACAATGCGCACTTATGTACAAGAAGACTGACTCTTCCTACTGTCTATGTTTTGAACCATTCCTGTGACACTAGTTATAGATTCCGATGCTTCACTTCAGGTTTACTGTATCCCTTGGACTTTCTTATTGACGATGAAACACAGAAATTGCATCGGAATTATATACAAAAGGCACAATGCCGACTTCAGTACATGAAGACCGACTCTTCCTACTGACTATGTTTGAACCATTCCTGTGACACTAGTTATAGATTCTGATGCTTCATTTAAGGTCTACTGTATCCCTTGGACCTTCTTATTGACGATGAAACCCAGAAATTGCATCGGAATTAAATACAAATGGCACAATGCCGACTTAAGTACAAGAACACAGACTCTTCTTACTGTCTATGTTTTGAACCATTCCTGTGACACTAGTTATGGATTCCGATGCTTCACTCCAGGTTTGCTGTTTCCATTGGACCTTCTTATTGACGGTGAAACACAGAAATTGCATCGGAATAAAATACAAAAGGCACAATGCCGACTTAAGGAAAAGAAGACTGTCTCTTCTTACTGACTATGTTTTGAACCATTACTGTGACATTAGCTATAGATTCCGATGCTTCACTTCAGGTTTACTGTATCCCTAGGACTTTCTGATTGACGATGAAACACAGAAATTGCATCGGAATTAAATACAAAAGGCACAATGCCGACTTAAGTACAAGAAGACTGACTCTTCTTACTGTCTATGTTTTGAACCATTCCATTGGCACTAGTTATAGATTCCGATGCTTCACTCCTGGTTTACTGTATCCCTTGGTCATTGTAATTGACGATGAAACACAGAAATTGCATCGGAATTAAATACAAAAGGCAAAATGCCGACTTAAGTACACGAGGACTGACTCTTCTTACTGTCTATGATTTGAACCATTCCTGTGACACTAGGTATAGATTCCGATGCTACACTCCTGGTTTACTGTATACCTTGGACCTTCTTATTGACGATGAAACACAGTAATCGCATCTTAATTACATACAAAAGGCACAATGCCGACTTAAGTACAAGAAGACTGACTCTTCTTACTGTCTATGTTTTGAACCATTCCTGGGACACTAGTTATAGATTCCGATGCTTCACTTCAGGTTCACTGTATTCCTTGGACCTTCTTATTGACGATGAAACACAGAAATTGCATCGGAATTAAATACAAAAGGCACAATGCCGACTTAAGTACAAGAAGACCGACTCTTCCTAATGTCTATGGTTTGAACCATTCCTGTGACACTAGTTATAGATTCCGATGCTTCACTTGAGGTTTACTGTATCCTTTGGACCTTCTTTTTGTCGATGAAACACAGAAATTGCATCGGAATTTAATGCAAAAGGCACAATGCCGACTTAAGTACATGAAGACCGACCCTTCCTACTGACTATGCTTTGAACCATTCCTGTGACACTAGTTATAGATTCCGATGCTTCACTTGAGGTTTACTGTATCCCTTGGACCTTCTTAGTGACGACGAAAATCAGAAATTGCGTCGGAATTAAATACAAAGGGCACAATGCCGACTTAAGTAGAAGAAGACTGACTCTTCTTACTGACAATGATTTGAACCATTCCTGTGACACTAGTTATAGATCCAGATGCTTCACTTCAGGTTTACTGTATCCCTCTGACCTTCTTATTGTCGATTAAACACAGAAATTGCATCGGAATTAAATAGAAACGCCACAATGCTTATTTAAGTACAAGAAGACTGACTCTTCTTACTGGCTATGTTTTGAACCATTCCTGTGACACTAGTTATGTATTCCGATGCTTGCCGTCAGTTTTACTTTATCCCTTGGACCTTCTTATTGATGATGAAACACAGATATTGCATCGGAATTAAATACAAAGGGCAAAATGCCGACTTAAGTACACGAAGACAGACTCATCTTACTGTCTATGTTTTGAACCATTCCTGTGACACTAGTTATAGATTCCGATGCCTTACTTGAGGTTTACTGTATCCCTTGGACCTTTGTAATGACGATGAAACACAGAAATTGCATCGGAATTAAATACAAAAGGCACAATGCTGACTTAAGCACAAGAAGACTGACTCTTTTTACTGACTACGTTTTGAACCATTCCTGTGACACTAGCTATAGATTCCGATGCTTCACGTCAGGTTTACTGTATCCCTCTGACTTTCTTATTAACGATGAAAAACAGAAATGGCATCGGAATTAAATAGAAAATGCACAATGCCGTCTTAAGTACAAGAAGACTGACTCTTCCTACTGTCTAGGCTTTGAACCATTCCTGTGACACTAGTTATAGATTCCGATGCTTCACTTGAGGTTTACTGTATCCCTTGGACCTTCTTATTGACGATGAAACACAGAAATTGCATCGGAATTAAATACAAAAGGCAGAATGTCGACTTAAGTACAAGAAGACTGACCCCTCTCACTGTCTATGATTTGAACCATTCCTGTGACTCTAGTTATAGATTCCGATGCTTCACTTCATGTTTACTGTATCACTCTGACCTTCTTATTGACGATGAAACACAGAAATTGAATCGGAATTAAATACGAAAGGCACAATGACGACTTAAGTACAATAAGACTGACTCTTCTTACTGACTATGCTTTGAACCATTCCTGTGACACTAGTTATAGCTTACGATGCTTCACTTCAGGTTTACTGTGTCCCTCTGACCTTCTTGTTGACGATGAAACACAGAAATTGCATCGGAATTAAATACAAAAGGCACAATGCCGACTTAAGTACAAGAAGACTGACTCTTCTTACTGTCTATGTTTTGAACCATTCCTGGGACACTAGTTATAGATTCCGATGCTTCACTTCAGGTTCACTGTATTCCTTGGACCTTCTTATTGACGATGAAACACAGAAATTGCATCGGAATTAAATACAAAAGGCACAATGCCGACTTAAGTACAAGAAGACCGACTCTTCCTAATGTCTATGGTTTGAACCATTCCTGTGACACTAGTTATAGATTCCGATGCTTCACTTCATGTTTACTGGATCCCTTGGACCTTCTTATTGACGATGAAACACAGAAATTGCATCGGAATTAAATACAAAAGACACAATGCCGACATAAGTACATGAAGACCGACTCTTCGTACTGACTATGTTTTAACCATTCCTGTGACACTAGTTATAGATTCCGATGCTTCACTACAGTTTTACTGCATCCCTTGAACTTTCTTATTGACGATGAAACACAGAAATTGCATCGGAATTTAATGCAAAAGGCACAATGCCGACTTAAGTACAAGAGGACTGACTCTTCCTACTGTCTAAGCTTTGAACCATTCCTGTGACACTAGTTATAGATTCCGATGCTTCACTTGAGGTTTACTGTATCCTTTGGACCTTCTTTTTGTCGATGAAACACAGAAATTGCATCGGAATTTAATGCAAAAGGCACAATGCCGACTTAAGTACATGAAGACCGACCCTTCCTACTGACTATGCTTTGAACCATTCCTGTGACACTAGTTATAGATTCCGATGCTTCACTTGAGGTTTACTGTATCGCTTGGACCTTCATATTGACGATGAATCACAAAAATTGCATCGGAATTAAATAGAAAAGGCACAATGCCGACTTAAGTACAAGAAGACTGACTTTTCTTACTGTCTATGTTTTGAGCCATTCCTGTGACACTAGTTATAGATGCCGATGCTTCACTTCAGGTTTATTGTATCCCTTGGACCTTCTCAGTGACGATGAAAGTCAGAAATTGCATCGGAATTAAATACAAAGGGCACAATGCCGACTTAAGTAGAAGAAGACTGACTCTTCTTACTGACAATGATTTGAACCATTCCTGTGACACTAGTTATAGATCCAGATGCTTCACTTCAGGTTTACTGTATCCCTCTGACCTTCTTATTGTCGATAAAACACAGAAATTGCATCGGAATTAAATAGAAACGCCACAATGCTTATTTAAGTACAAGAAGACTGACTCTTCCTACTGGCTATGTTTTGAACCATTCCTGTGACACTAGTTATGTATTCTGATGCTTGACGTCAGTTTTACTTTATCCCTTGGACCTTCTTATTGACGATGAAACACAGATATTGCATCGGAATTAAATACAAAGGGCAAAATGCCGACTTAAGTACACGAAGACAGACTCTTCTTACTGTCTATGTTTTGAACCATTCCTGTGACACTAGTTATAGATTCCGATGCCTTACTTGAGGTTTACTGTATCCCTTGGACCTTCGTAATGACGATGAAACACAGAAATTGCATCGGAATTAAATACAAAAGGCACAATGCCGAGTTAAGTAAAGAAGACTGACTCTTCTTAATGTCTATGTTTTGATCAATTCCCTTGATCCTAGTTACACATTCCGATGCTTCACTCCAGGTTTACTGTATCCCTTGGACCATCTTATTGGCGATGAAACAAAGAAATTGCATCGGAATTAAATACAAAAGGCACAATGCCGACTTAAGTACAAAAAGACTAACTCTTCTTACTGACTATGTTTGAACCATTCCTGTGACACTAGCTATAGATTCCGATGCTTCACCTCAGGTTTACTGTATTCCTCCGACTTTCTTATTGACGATGAAACACAGAAATGGCATCGGAATTAAATACAAAATGCATAATACCAACTTAAGTACAAGAAGACTGACTCTTCCTACTGTCTAGGTTTTGAACCATTCCTGTGACACTAGTTATAGATTTCGATGCTTCACTTGAGGTTTACTGGATGCCTTGGACCTTCTTATTGACGATGAAACACAGAAATTGCATCGGAGTCAAACACAAAAGGCACAATGCAGACTTAGGTACATGAAGAGTGACTCTTCATACGGACTATGTTTTGAACCATTCCTGTGACACTAGTTATAGATTCCGATGCTTCACTTAAGGTTTAGTGTATCCCTCTGACCTTCTTATTGACGATGAAACACAGAAATCGCATCGGAAATAAATACAAAATGCACAATGCCGACTGAAGTACAAGAAGACTGACTCTATTTACTGACTATGTATTGAACCATTCCTGTGACACTAGTTATGGATTCGGATGCTTCACTTCAGGTTTACTGTATCCCCCTGACCTTCTTATTGACGATGAAACACAGAAATTGCTTCGGAATTAAATAGAAAAGGCACAATGTCGACTTAAGTACATGACGTCTGACTTTTCGTACTGTCTATGTTTTGAACCATTCCTGTGACACTAGTTATAGATTCCGATGCTTCACTTCAGGTTTACTGTATCCCTTGGACCTTTTTATTGACGATGAAAAACAGAAATTGCATCGGAATTAAATACAAAATACACAATGCCGTCATAAGTACAAGTAGTCTGACTCGTCTTATTGACTATATTTTGAACCATTCCTGTGACACTAGTTATAGATCCCGATGCTTCACTTCAAGTTTACTGTATCCCTCTGACCTTCTTATTGACGATGAAACACAGATACTGCATCGGAATTAAATAGAAACGCCACAATTCCTACTTAGGTACAAGAAGACTGACTTTTCTTACTGGCTATGTTTTGAATCATTCCTGTTACACTAGTAATAGATTCCGATGATCGACTTCAGTTTTTCTGTATTCCTTGGACCTTCTTATTGACGATGAAACACAGAAATGGCATCGGAATTAAATAGAAAAGGCACCATGCCGACTAAAGTACAAGATGACTGACTTTTTTTACTGTCTATGTTTTGAACCATTCATGTGACACTAGTTATAGATTCCGATGCTTCACTTCAGGTTTACTGTATCCCTTGGACCTTCTTATTGGCGATGAAACACAGAAATTGCATCGGAAATAAATACAAAAGGCACAATGCCGACTTAAGGACAAGAAGACTGACTCCTCTTACTGACTATGTTTTGAAGCATTCCTGTGACACTAGCTATAGATTCCGATGCTTCATTTCAGGTTTACTGTATCCCTCTGACTTTCTTATTGACGATGAAACACAGAAATGGCGTCGGAATTAAATACAAAAGGCACAATGCCGACTTAAGTACACGAAGACTGACTCTTCCTACTGTCTAGGATTTGAACCATTCCTGTGAAACTAGTTATACATTCCTATGCTTCACTTGAGGTTTACTGTATCCCTTGGACCTTCTTATTGACTATGAAACACAGAAATTGCATCGCAATTAAACACAAAAGGCACAATGCAGACTTAGGTACATAAAGACTGACTCTTCATACTGACTATGTTTTGAACCATTCCTGTGACACTAGTTATAGATTTCGATGCTTCACTTGAGGTTTACTGGATGCCTTGGACCTTCTTATTGACGATGAAACACAGAAATTGCATCGGAATCAAACACAAAAGGCACAATGCAGACTTAGGTACATAAAGAGTGACTCTTCATACTGACTATGTTTTGAACCATTCCTGTGACACTAGTTATGGATTCGGATGCTTCACTTCAGGTTTACTGTATCCTCCTGACCTTCTTATTGACGATGAAACACAGAAATTGCATGTTAATTAAAAACAAAAGGCACAATGCCGACTTAAGTACAAGAAGACTGACCCTTCTTACTGGCTATGTTTTGAAGCATTCCTGTGACACTAGCTATAGATTCCGATGCTTCATTTCAGGTTTACTGTATCCCTCTGACTTTCTTATTGACGATGAAACACAGAAATGGCGTCGGAATTAAATGCAAAAGGCACAATGCCGACTTAAGTACACGAAGACTGACTCTTCCTACTGTCTAGGATTTGAACCATTCCTATGAAACTAGTTATACATTCCGATGCTTCACATGAGGTTTACTGTATCCCTTGGACCTTCTTATTGACTATGAAACACAGAAATTGCATCGCAATTAAACACAAAAGGCACAATGCAGACTTAGGTACATAAAGACTGACTCTTCATACTGACTATGTTTTGAACCATTCCTGTGACACTAGTTATAGATTACGACGCTTCACTTCAGGTTTACTGTATCCCTCTGACCTTCTTATTGACGATGAAACACGGAAATTGAATCGGATTTAAATACAAAAGGCACAATGCCGACTGAAGTACAAGAAGACTGGCTCAATTTACTGACTATTTTTGAACCATTCCTGTGACACTAGTTATGGATTCGGATGCTTCACTTCAGGTTTACTGTATCCCCCTGACCTTCTTATTGACGATGAAACACAGAAACTGCATCGGAATTAAATAGAAAAGGCTCAATGCCGACTTAAGTACAAGACGACTGACTTTTCGTACTGTCTATGATTTGAACCATTCCTGTGGCACTAGTTATAGATTCCGATGCTTCACTTCAGGTTTACTGTATCCCTTGGACCTTCTTATTGACGATGAAACACAGAAATTGCATCGGAATTAAATACAAAAGGCACAATGCCGACTTAAGTACAAGAAGACTGACTCTTCTTACTGTCTATGTTTTGAACCATTCCTGTGACACTAGTTATAGATTCCGATGCTTCACTTCAGGTTTACTGTATCCCTTAGACCTTCTTTTTGACGATGAAACACAGAAATTGCATCGGAATTAAATACAAAAGGCACAATGCCGACTTAAGTACAAGACGACTGACTTTTCTTCCTGTCTATGTTTTGAACCATTGCTGGGACACTAGTTATAGATTCCGATGCTTCACTTGAGGTTTACTGTATCCCTTGGACCTTCCTTTTGACGATGAAACACAGAAATTGCATCCGAATTTAATGCAAAAGGCACAATGCCGACTTAAGTACATGAAGACAGACCCTTCCTACTGACTATGTTTTGAACCATTCCTGTGAAACTAGTTACAGATTCCGATGCTTCACTTGAGGTTTACTGTATCCCTTGGACCTTCTTATTGACGATGAAACACAGAAATTGCATCGGAATTATATACAAAAGGCACAATGCCGACTTCAGTACATGAAGACCGACTCTTCCTACTGACTATGTTTTGAACCATTCCTGTGACACTAGTTATAAATTCTGATGCTTCACTTGAGGTTTACTGTATCCCTTGGACCTACTAATTGACGATGAAACCCAGAAATTGCATCGGAATAAAATACAAAAGGCACAATGCCGACTTAAGGACAATAAGACTGTCTCTTCTTACTCACTATGTTTTGAACCATTCCTGTGACACTAGCTATAGATTCCGATGCTTCACTTCAGGTTTACTGTATCCCTCTGACTTTCTTATTGACGATGAAGCACAGAAATTGCATCGGAATTAAATACAAAAGGCACAATGCCGACTTAAGTACAAGAAGACAGTTTCTTCTTACTGTCTATGTTTTGAACCATTCCATTGACACTAGTTATAGATTCCGATGCTTCACTCCTGGTTTACTGTATCCCTTGAACCTTGTTATTGACGATGAAACACAGAAATTGCATCGGAATTATATGGAAAAGGCACAATGCCGACTTAAGTACAAGAAGACTGACTCTTCTTACTGTCTATGTTTTGAACCATTCCTTTGACCCTAGTTATAGATTCCGATACTTCACTCCAGGTTTACTGTATCCCTTGGACCTTCGTATTCGCGATGAAACACAGAAATTGCATCGGAATTAAATACAAAAGGCACAATGCCGACTTAAGGACAAGAAGACTGACTCTTCTTACTGACTATGTTTTGAACCATTCCTGTGACACTAGCTATAGATTCCGATGCTTCACTTCAGGTTTACTGTATCCCTCTGACTTTCTTATTGACGATGAAACACAGAAATGGCATCGGAATGAAATACAAAAGGCACAATGCGAACTTAAGTACAAGAAGACTGACTCTTCCTACTGTCTAGGTTTTGAACGATTCCTGTGACACTAGTTATAGATTCCGATGCTTCACTTCAGGTTTACTGTATCCCTTGGAGCTTCTTATTGACGTTGATAAACAGAAATTGCATCGGAATAAAATACAAAAAGCACAATTCCGACTTCAGTACAAGAAGACTGACTCTTCCTACTCACTATGCTTTGAACCATTCCTGTGACACTAGTTATAGATCCCGATGCTTCACTTCAAGTTTACTATATCCCTCTGACCTTCTTATTGACGATGAAACACAGAAACTGCATCGGAATTAAATAGAAACGTCACAATTCCTGCTTAGGTACAAGAAGACCGACTCTTCTTACTGGCAATGATTTGAACCATTCCTGTGACACTAGTTATAGATTCCGATGCTTCACTTCAGGTTTACTGTATATCTTGGACATTCTTATTGACGATGAAACACTGAAATTGCATCGTAATGAAATACAAGAGGCACAATGCCGACTTATGTACAAGAAGACTGACTCTTCCTACTGTCTATGATTTGAACCAATCCTGTGACACTAGTTATAGATTCCGATGCTTGACGTCAGGTTTACTGTATCCCTTGGACCTTCTTATTGACGATGAAACACAGAAATTGCATCGGAATTATATACAAAAGGCACAATGCCGACTTCAGTACATGAAGACCGACTCTTCCTACTGACTATGTTTTGAACCATTCCTGTGACACTAGTTATAGATTCTGATGCTTCACTTGAGGTTTACTGTATCCCATGGACCTTCTAATTGACGATGAAACCCAGAAATTGCATCGGAATTAAATACAAAAGGCACAATGCCGACTTAAGTACAAGAAGACAGACTCTTCTTACTGTCTATGCTTTGAACCATTCCTGTGACACTAGTTATAGATTCCGATGTTCACTCCAGGTTTACTGTATCCCTTGGACCATCTTATTGACGATGAAACACAGAAATTGCATCGGAATAAAATACAAAAGGCACAATGCCGACTTAAGGACAATAAGGCTGTCTCTTCTTAGTGGCTATGTTTTGAACCATTCCTGTGGCACTAGCTATAGATTCCGATGCTTCACTTCAGGTTTACTGTATCCCTCTGTCTTTCTTATTAACGATGAAACACAGAAATTGCATCGCAATTAAATACAAAAGGCACAATGCTGACTTAAGTACAAGAAAACTCACTCTTCTTACTGTCTATGTTTTGAACCATTCCATTGACACTAGTTATAGATTGCAATGCTTCACTCCTGGTTTACTGTATCCCTTGGACCTTGTTATTGACGATGAAACACAGAAATTGCATCGGAATTATATAGAAAAGAAACAATGCCGACTTAAGTACAAGAAGACTGACTTTTCTTACTGACTATGTTTTGAACCATTCCTATGACACTAGTTATAGATTCCGATGCTTCACTTCAGGTTTACTGTATCCCTTGGACCTTGTTATTGACGATGAAACACAGAAATTATATCGGAATAAAATACAAAAGCACAATGCCGACTTAAGGAAAAGAAGACTGTCTCTTCTTACTGACTGTGTTTTGAACCATTCCTGTGACACTAGCTACAGATTCCGATGCTTCACTTCAGGTTTACTGTATCCCTCTGACGTTCTGACTGACGATGAAACACAGAAATAGCATCGGAATTAAATACAAAAGGCACAATGCCGACTTAAGTACAAGAAGACTGACTCTTCTTACTGTCTATGTTTTGAACCATTCCATTGACACTAGTTATAGATTCCGATGCTTCACTTCATGTTTACTGTATCCCTTGGACCTTATTATTGACGATGGAACACAGAAATTGCATCGGAATTAAATACAAAAGGCAAAATGCCGATTTCAGTACACGAGGACTGACTCTTCTTACTGTCTATGATTTGAACCATTCCTGTGACACTAGTTATAGATTCCGATGCTACACCCTGGTTTACTCTATCCCTTGGACCTTCTTATTGACGATGAAACACAGAAATCGCATCGGAATTAAATACAAAACGCACAATGCCGACTTAAGTACATGGAGACCGACTCTTCCTACTGACTATGTTTTGAACAATTCCTGTGACACTAGTTATAGATTCCGATGCCTTACTTGAGGTTTACTGTAACCCTTGGACCTTCGTATTGACGATGAAACACAGAAATTGCATCGGAATGAAATACAAGAGGCACAATGCCGACTTATGTACAAGAAGACTGACTCTTCCTACTGTCTATGTTTTAAACCAATCCTGTGACACTAGTTATAGATTCGGATTCTACACTTCAGGTTTACTGTATCCCTTGGTCCTTCTTATTGGCGATGAAACACAGAAATTGCATCGGAATTAAATACAAAGGCACAATGCCGACTTAAGGACAAGAGGACTGACTCCTCTTACTGACTATGTTTTGAACCATTCCTGTGACACTAGCTATAGATTCCGATGCTTCACTTCAGGTTTACTGTATCCCTCTGACTTTCTGATTGACGATGAAACACAGAAATAGCATCGGAATTAAATACAAAAGGCACAATGCCGACTTAAGTACAAGAAGACTGACTCTTCTTACTGTCTATGTTTTGAACCATTCCATTGACACTAGTTATAGATTCCGATGCTTCACTTCATGTTTACTGTATCCCTTGGACCTTATTATTGACGATGGAACACAGAAATTGCATCGGAATTAAATACAAAAGGCAAAATGCCGATTTCAGTACACGAGGACTGACTCTTCTTACTGTCTATGATTTGAACCATTCCTGTGACACTAGTTATAGATTCCGATGCTACACCCTGGTTTACTCTATCCCTTGGACCTTCTTATTGACGATGAAACACAGAAATCGCATCGGAATTAAATACAAAACGCACAATGCCGACTTAAGTACATGGAGACCGACTCTTCCTACTGACTATGTTTTGAACAATTCCTGTGACACTAGTTATAGATTCCGATGCCTTACTTGAGGTTTACTGTATCCCTTGGACCTTCGTATTGACGATGAAACACAGAAATTGCATCGGAATGAAATACAAGAGGCACAATGCCGACTTATGTACAAGAAGACTGACTCTTCCTACTGTCTATGTTTTAAACCAATCCTGTGACACTAGTTATAGATTCGGATTCTACACTTCAGGTTTACTGTATCCCTTGGTCCTTCTTATTGGCGATGAAACACAGAAATTGCATCGGAATTAAATACAAAAGGCACAATGCCGACTTAAGGACAAGAAGACTGACTCTTCTTACTGACTATGTTTTGAACCATTCCTGTGACACTAGCTATAGATTCCGATGCTTCACTTCAGGTTTACTGTATCCCTCTGACTTTCTTATTGACGATGAAACACAGAAATGGCATCGGAATGAAATACAAAAGGCACAATGCGAACTTAAGTACAAGAAGACTGACTCTTCCTACTGTCTAGGTTTTGAACGATTCCTGTGACACTAGTTATAGATTCCGATGCTTCACTTCAGGTTTACTGTATCCCTTGGAGCTTCTTATTGACGTTGATAAACAGAAATTGCATCGGAATAAAATACAAAAAGCACAATTCCGACTTCAGTACAAGAAGACTGACTCTTCCTACTCACTATGCTTTGAACCATTCCTGTGACACTAGTTATAGATCCCGATGCTTCACTTCAAGTTTACTATATCCCTCTGACCTTCTTATTGACGATGAAACACAGAAACTGCATCGGAATTAAATAGAAACGTCACAATTCCTGCTTAGGTACAAGAAGACCGACTCTTCTTACTGGCAATGATTTGAACCATTCCTGTGACACTAGTTATAGATTCCGATGCTTGACTTCAGTTTTTCTGTATCCCTTGGACCTTCTTATTGACAATGATACACAGAAATTGCATCGGAATAAAATACGAGAGGCACAATGCCGACTTAAGTACAAGAAGACTGACTTCTTTTACTGACTATGTTTGAACCATTCCTGTGACACTAGTTATAGATTCCGATGCTTCACTTCAGGTTTACTGTATACCTTGGACATTCTTATTGACGATGAAACACTGAAATTGCATCGTAATGAAATACAAGAGGCACAATGCCGACTTATGTACAAGAAGACTGACTCTTCCTACTGTCTATGATTTGAACCAATCCTGTGACACTAGTTATAGATTCCGATGCTTGACGTCAGGTTTACTGTATCCCTTGGACCTTCTTATTGACGATGAAACACAGAAATTGCATCGGAATTATATACAAAAGGCACAATGCCGACTTCAGTACATGAAGACCGACTCTTCCTACTGACTATGTTTTGAACCATTCCTGTGACACTAGTTATAGATTCTGATGCTTCACTTGAGGTTTACTGTATCCCATGGACCTTCTAATTGACGATGAAACCCAGAAATTGCATCGGAATTAAATACAAAAGGCACAATGCCGACTTAAGTACAAGAAGACAGACTCTTCTTACTGTCTATGCTTTGAACCATTCCTGTGACACTAGTTATAGATTCCGATGTTCACTCCAGGTTTACTGTATCCCTTGGACCATCTTATTGACGATGAAACACAGAAATTGCATCGGAATAAAATACAAAAGGCACAATGCCGACTTAAGGACAATAAGGCTGTCTCTTCTTAGTGGCTATGTTTTGAACCATTCCTGTGGCACTAGCTATAGATTCCGATGCTTCACTTCAGGTTTACTGTATCCCTCTGTCTTTCTTATTAACGATGAAACACAGAAATTGCATCGCAATTAAATACAAAAGGCACAATGCTGACTTAAGTACAAGAAAACTCACTCTTCTTACTGTCTATGTTTTGAACCATTCCATTGACACTAGTTATAGATTGCAATGCTTCACTCCTGGTTTACTGTATCCCTTGGACCTTGTTATTGACGATGAAACACAGAAATTGCATCGGAATTATATAGAAAAGAAACAATGCCGACTTAAGTACAAGAAGACTGACTTTTCTTACTGACTATGTTTTGAACCATTCCTATGACACTAGTTATAGATTCCGATGCTTCACTTCAGGTTTACTGTATCCCTTGGACCTTGTTATTGACGATGAAACACAGAAATTATATCGGAATAAAATACAAAAGCACAATGCCGACTTAAGGAAAAGAAAACTGTCTCTTCTTACTGACTGTGTTTTGAACCATTCCTGTGACACTAGCTACAGATTCCGATGCTTCACTTCAGGTTTACTGTATCCCTCTGACGTTCTGACTGACGATGAAACACAGAAATAGCATCGGAATTAAATACAAAAGGCACAATGCCGACTTAAGTACAAGAAGACTGACTCTTCTTACTGTCTATGTTTTGAACCATTCCATTGACACTAGTTATAGATTCCGATGCTTCACTTCATGTTTACTGTATCCCTTGGACCTTATTATTGACGATGGAACACAGAAATTGCATCGGAATTAAATACAAAAGGCAAAATGCCGATTTCAGTACACGAGGACTGACTCTTCTTACTGTCTATGATTTGAACCATTCCTGTGACACTAGTTATAGATTCCGATGCTACACCCTGGTTTACTCTATCCCTTGGACCTTCTTATTGACGATGAAACACAGAAATCGCATCGGAATTAAATACAAAACGCACAATGCCGACTTAAGTACATGGAGACCGACTCTTCCTACTGACTATGTTTTGAACAATTCCTGTGACACTAGTTATAGATTCCGATGCCTTACTTGAGGTTTACTGTAACCCTTGGACCTTCGTATTGACGATGAAACACAGAAATTGCATCGGAATGAAATACAAGAGGCACAATGCCGACTTATGTACAAGAAGACTGACTCTTCCTACTGTCTATGTTTTAAACCAATCCTGTGACACTAGTTATAGATTCGGATTCTACACTTCAGGTTTACTGTATCCCTTGGTCCTTCTTATTGGCGATGAAACACAGAAATTGCATCGGAATTAAATACAAAGGCACAATGCCGACTTAAGGACAAGAGGACTGACTCCTCTTACTGACTATGTTTTGAACCATTCCTGTGACACTAGCTATAGATTCCGATGCTTCACTTCAGGTTTACTGTATCCCTCTGACTTTCTGATTGACGATGAAACACAGAAATAGCATCGGAATTAAATACAAAAGGCACAATGCCGACTTAAGTACAAGAAGACTGACTCTTCTTACTGTCTATGTTTTGAACCATTCCATTGGCACTAGTTATAGATTCCGATGCTTCACTCCTGGTTTACTGTATCCCTTGGACATTGTAATTGACGATGAAACACAGAAATTGCATCGGAATTAAATACAAAAGGCATAATGCCGACTTAAGTACACGAGGACTGACTCTTCTTACTGTCTATGATTTGAACCATTCCTGTGACACTAGTTATAGATTCCGATGCTACACTCCTGGTTTACTGTATACCTTGGACCTTCTTATTGACGATGAAACACAGAAATCGCATCTTAATTACATACAAAAGGCACAATGCCGACTTAAGTACATGGAAACCGACTCTTCCTACTGACTATGATTTGAACAATTCCTGTGAAACTAGTTATAGATTCCGATGCCTTACTTGGGGTTTACTGTAACCCTTGGACCTTCGTATTGACGATGAAACACAGAAATTGCATCGGAATTAAATACAAAAGGCACAATGCAGACTTAAGTACAAGAAGACTGAGTCTTCTTACTGTCTATGATTTGAACCATTCCTTTGACCCTAGTAATAGATTCCGATGCTTCACTCCAGGTTTACTGTATCCCTTGGACCTTCTTATTGGCGATGAAACACAGAAATTGCATCGGAATTAAATACAAAAGGCACAATGCCGACTTAAGCACAAGAATACTGACACTTTTTACTGACTACGTTTTGAACCATTCCTGTGACACTAGCTATAGATTCCGATGCTTCACGTCAGGTTTACTGTATCCCTCTGACTTTCTTATTAACGATGAAACACAGAAATTGCATCGGAATTAAATACAAAAGGCAGAATGTCGACTTAAGTACAAGAAGACTGACCCCTCTTACTGTCTATGATTTGAACCATTCCTGTGACTCTAGTTATAGATTCCGATGCTTCACTTCATGTTTACTGTATCACTCTGACCTTCTTATTGACGATGAAACACAGAAATTGAATCGGAATTAAATACGAAATGCACAGTGACGACTTAAGTACAATAAGACTGACTCTTCTTACTGACTATGCTTTGAACCATTCCTGGGACACTAGTTATAGATTCCGGTGCTTCACTTCAGGTTTACTGTATTCCATGGACCTTCTTATTGACGATGAAACACAGAAGTTGCAACGGAATTAAATACAAAAGGCACAATGCCGACTTAAGTACAAGAAGACCGACTCTTCCTAATGTCTATGGTTTGAACCATTCCTGTGTCACTAGTTATAGATTCCGATGCTTCACTTCATGTTTACTGGATCCCTTGGACCTTCTTATTGACGATTAAACACAGAAATTGCATCGGAATTAAATACAAAGGGCACAATGCCGACATAAGTACATGAAGACCGACTCTTCGTACTGACTATGTTTTAACCATTCCTGTGACACTAGTTATAGATTCCGATGCTTCACTTCAGGTTTACTGTATTCCTTGGACATTCTTATTGACGATGAAACACAGAAATTGCATCGGAATTAAATACAAAAAGCACAATGCCGAATTAAGTACAAGAAGCCTGACTCTTCTTACTGTCTATATTTTGAACCATTCCATTGTCACTAGTTATAGATTCCGATGCTTCACTCCAGTTTTACTGTATCCCTTGAACTTTCTTATTGACGATGAAACACAGAAATTGCATCGGAATTAAATGCAAAAGGCACAATGCCGACTTAAGTACAAGAAGACTGACTCTTCCTACTGTCTAAGTTTTGAACCATTCCTGTGACACTAGTTATAGATTCCGATGCTTCACTTGAGGTTTACTGTATCCTTTGTACCTTCTTTTTGTCGATGAAACACAGAAATTGCATCGGAATTTAATGCAAAAGGCACAATGCCGACTTAAGTACATGAAGACCGAACCTTCCTACTGACTATGCTTTGAACCATTCCTGTGACACTAGTTATAGATTCCGATGCTTCACTTGAGGTTTACTGTATCGCTTGGACCTTCATATTGACGATGAAACACAGAAATTGCATCGGAATTAAATACAAAAGGCACAATGCCGACTTAAGTAAAGAAGACTGACTCTTCTTAATGTCTATGTTTTGAACCATTCCCTTGATCCTAGTTATAGATTCCGATGCTTCACTCCAGGTTTACTGTATCCCTTGGACCTTCTTAATGGCGATGAAACAAAGAAATTGCATCGGAATCAAATACAAAAGGCACAATACCAACTTAAGTACAAGAAGACTGACTCTTCCTACTGTCTAGGTTTTGAACCATTCCTGTGACACTAGTTATAGATTTCGATGCTTCACTTGAGGTTTACTGGATGCCTTGGACCTTCTTATTGACGATGAAACACAGAAATTGCATCGGAATCAAACACAAAAGGCACAATGCAGACTTAGGTACATAAAGAGTGACTCTTCATACTGACTATGTTTTGAACCATTCCTGTGACACTAGTTATAGATTCCGATGCTTCATTTCAGGTTTACTGTATCCCTCTGACTTTCTTATTGGCGATGAAACACAGAAATGGCGTCGGAATTAAATGCAAAAGGCACAATGCCGACTTAAGTACACGAAGACTGACTCTTCCTACTGTCTAGGATTTGAACCATTCCTATGAAACTAGTTATACATTCCGATGCTTCACATGAGGTTTACTGTATCCCTTGGACCTTCTTATTGACTATGAAACACAGAAATTGCATCGCAATTAAACACAAAAGGCACAATGCAGACTTAGGTACATAAAGACTGACTCTTCATACTGACTATGTTTTGAACCATTCCTGTGACACTAGTTATAGATTACGACGCTTCACTTCAGGTTTACTGTATCCCTCTGACCTTCTTATTGACGATGAAACACGGAAATTGAATCGGATTTAAATACAAAAGGCACAATGCCGACTGAAGTACAAGAAGACTGGCTCAATTTACTGACTATTTTTGAACCATTCCTGTGACACTAGTTATGGATTCGGATGCTTCACTTCAGGTTTACTGTATCCCCCTGACCTTCTTATTGACGATGAAACACAGAAATTGCATCGGAATTAAAAACAAAAGGCACAATGCCGACTTAAGTACAAGACGACTGACTTTTCGTACTGTCTATGTTTGAACCATTCCTGTGACACTAGTTATAGATCCCGATGCTTCACTTCAGGTTTACTGTATCCCTCTTACCTTCTTATTGTCGATAAAACACAGAAATTGCATCGGAATTAAATAGAAACGCCACAATGCCTATTTAAGTACAAGAAGACTGACTCTTCTTACTGGCTATAATTTGAACCATTCCTGTGACACTAGTTATGTATTCCGATGCTTGACGTCAGTTGTACTGTATCACTTGGACCTTCTTATTGACGATGAAACACAGAAATTGCATCGGAATTAAAAACAAAGGGCAAAATGCCGACTTAAGTACACGAAGACAGACTCTTCTTACTGTCTATGTTTTGAACCATTCCTGTGACACTAGTTATAGATTCCGATGCCTTACTTGAGGTTTACTGTATCCCTTGGACCTTCGTAATGACGATGAAACACAGAAATTGCATCGGAATTAAATACAAAAGGCACAATGCCGACTTAAGTACAAGAAGACTGACTCCTCTTAATGTCTATGTTTTGAACCATTCCTTTGACCCTAGTTATAGATTCCGATGCTTCACTCGAGGTTTACTGTATCCCTTGGGCCTTCTTATTGGCGATGAAACAAAGAAATTGCATCGGAATTAAATACAAAAGGCACAATACCAACTTAAGTACAAGAAGACTGACTCTTCCTACTGTCTAGGTTTTGAACCATTCCTGTGACACTAGCTATAGATTTCGATGCTTCACTTGAGGTTTACTGTATGCCTTGGACCTTCTTATTGACGATGAAACACAGAAATTTCATCGGAATTAAACACAAAAGGCACAATGCAGACTTAGGTACATAAAGACTGACTCTTCATACTGACTATGTTTTGAACCATTCCTGTGACACTAGTTATAGATTCAGATGCTTCACTTACGGTTTACTGTATCCCTCTGACCTTCTTATTGACGATGAAACACAGAAATCGCATCGGAAATAAATACAAAATGCACAATGCCGACTGAAGTACAAGAAGAATGACTCTATTTACTGACTATGAATTGAACCATTCCTGTGACACTAGTTATGGATTCGGATGCTTCACTTCAGGTTTACTGTATCCCCCTGACCTTCTTATTGACGATGAAACACAGAAATTGCGTCGGAATTAAATAGAAAAGGCACAATGTCGACTTAAGTTCAAGACGTCTGACTTTTCGTACTGTCTATGTTTTGAACCATTCCTGTGACACTAGTTATAGATTTCGATGCTTCACTTCAGGTTTACTGTATCCCTTGGACCTTTTTATTGACGATGAAAAACAGAAATTGCATCGGAATTAAATACAAAAGGCACAATGCCGACTTAAGTACAAGTAGTCTGACTCTTCTTACTGACTATATTTTGAACCATTCCTGTGACACTAGTTATAGATCCCGATGCTTCACTTCAGGTTTACTGTATCCCTCTGACCTTCTTATTGACGATGAAACACAGAAACTGCATCGGAATTAAATAGAAACGCCACAATTCCTACTTAGGTACAAGAAGACTGACTCTTCTTACTGGCTATGTTTGAACCATTCCTGTTACACTAGTAATAGATTCCGATGATCGACTTCAGTTTTTCTGTATCCCTTGGACCTTCTTATTGACGATGAAACACAGAAATGGCATCGGAATTAAATAGAAAAGGCACAATGCCGACTTAAGTACAAGATGACTGACTTTTCTTACTGTCTATGTTTTGAACCATTCCTGTGACACTAGTTATAGAATCCGATGCTTCACTTCAGGTTTACTGTATCCCTTGGAAATTCTTATTGGCGATGAAACACAGAAATTGCATCGGAAATAAATACAAAAGGCACAATGCCGACTTAAGTACAAGAAGACTGACTCTTCTTACTGACTATGTTTTGAACCATTCCTGTGACACTAGCTATAGATTCCGATGCTTCATTTCAGGTTTACTGTGTCCCTCTGACTTTCTTATGGACGATGAAACACAGAAATGGCATCGGAATTAAATACAAAAGGCACAATGCCGACTTAAGTACATGAAGACTGACTCTTCCTACTGTCTAGATTTTGGACCATTCCTGTGACACTAGTTATAGATTGTGATGCTTGACTTCAGTTTTTCTGTATCCCTTGGACCTTATTATTGACGATGAAACACAGAAATTGCATCGGAATTAAATAGAAACGCCACAATGCCTATTTAAGTACAAGAAGACTGACTCTTCTTACTGGCTATGTTTTGAACCATTCCTGTGACACTAGTTATGGATTCCGATGCTTGACGTCAGTTTTACTGTATCCCTTGGACCTTCTTATTGACGATGAAACACAGAAATTGCATCGGAATTTAATACAAAAGGCACAATGCCGACTTAAGTACAAGAAGACAGACTCTTCTTACTGTCTATGTTTTGAACCATTCCTTTGACCCTAGTTATAGATTCCGATGCTTCACTCCAGGTTTACTGTATCCCTTGGACCTTCTTATTGGCGATGAAACACAGAAATTGCATCGGAATTAAATACAAAAGGCACAATGCCGACTTAAGTACAAGAAGACTGACTCTTCCTACTGACTATGTTTGAACCATTCCTGTGTCACTAGTAATAGATTCCGATGCTTCACTTGAGGTTTACTGTATCCCTTGGACCTTCTTATTGACTATGAAACACAGAAATTGAATCGGAATTAAACACAAAAGGCACAATGCAGACTTAGGTACATTAAGACTGACTCTTCATACTGACTATGTTTTATACCATTCCTGTGACACTAGTTATAGATTACGATGCTTCACTTCAGGTTTACTGTATCCCTCTGACCTTCTTATTGACGATGAAACACAGAAATTGAATCGGAATTAAATACAAAAGGCACAATGCCGACTGACGTACAAGACGACTGACTTTTCGTACTGTCTATGATTTGAACCATTCCTGTGACACTAGTTATAGATTCCGATGCTTCACTTCAGGTTTACTGTATCCCTTGGACCTTCTTATTGACGATGAAAAACATAAATTGCATCGGAATTAAATACAAAAGGCACAATGCCGACTTAACTACAAGAAGACTGTCTCTTCTTACTGTCTATGTTTGAACCATTCCTGTGACACTAGTTATAGATCCCGATGCTTCACTTCAGGTTTACTGTATCCCTCTGACCTTCTTCGTGACGATAAAACACAGAAAGTGCATCGGAATTAAATACAAAAGGCACAATGCCGACTTAAGTACAACAAGACTGACTCTTCTTACTGACTATGTTTTGAACCATTCCTGTGACACTAGTTATAGATTGCGATCCTTGATTTCAGGTTTACTGCATCCCTCTGACCTTCGTATTGAGGACGAAACACAGAAATTGCATCGGAATTAAATACAAAAGCACAATGCCGACTTAAGTACAAGAAGACTGACTCTTCTTACTGTCTATGTTTTGAACCATTCCTGTGACACTAGTTATAGATTCCGATGCTTCACTTCAGGCTTACTGTATCCCTTGGACCTTCTTTTTGACGATGAAACAAGGAAATTGCATCGTAATTAATACAAAAGGCACTATGCCGACTTAAGTACAAGAAGACTGACTCTTATTACTGTCTATGTTTTGAACTATTCTTGTTACACTAGTTATAGATTCCGATGCTTCGCTCCAGGTTTACGGTATCCCTTGGACCTTCTTGTTGACGATGAAACACAGAATATTCATCGGAATTAAATACAAAAGGCACAATGCCGACTTAAGGACAAGAAGACTGACTCTTCTTATTGACTATGTTTTAAACCATTCCGGTGACACTAGCTATAGATTTCGATGCTTCTCTTCAGGTTTACTGTATCTCTCTGACTTTCTTATTGACGATGAAACACAGAAATGGCATCGGAATTTAATACAAAAG
The DNA here is from genome assembly GCF_021461385.2 of Schistocerca piceifrons. NCBI lineage: Eukaryota > Metazoa > Arthropoda > Insecta > Orthoptera > Acrididae > Schistocerca > Schistocerca piceifrons. Next base: position 1,137,262,068 of record NC_060139.1, on the reverse strand, counting down.
GCACATTGCCGACTTAAGTACAAGAAGACTGACTCTTCCTACTGTCTATGTTTTGAACCATTCCTGTGACACTAGTTATAGATTCCGATGCTTCACTTGAGGTTTACTGTATCACTCTGACCTTCTTATTGACGATGAAACACAGAAACTGCATCGGAATTAAATAGAAACGCCACAATTCCTACTTAGGTACAAGAAGACTGACTCTTCATACTGGCTATGTTTTGAACCATTCCTGTGACACTAGTTATGGATTCTGATGCTTGACTTCAGTTTTTCTGTATCCCTTGGACCATCTTATTGACGATGAAACACAGAAATTGCATCGGAATTAAATACAAAAGGCACAATGACGACTTAAGTACAAGACGACTGACTTTTCTTACTGTCTATGTTTTGTACCATTCCTTTGACACTAGTTATAGAATCCGATGCTTCACTACAGATTTACTGTATACCTTGGACCTTCTTATTGGCGATGAAACACAAAAATTGCATCGGAATTAAATACAACAGGCACAATGCCGACTTAGGGACAAGAAGACTGAATCTTCTTACTGACTATGTTTTGAACCATTCCTGTGACACTAGCTATTGTTTGCGATGCATCACTTCAGGTTTACTGTATCCCTTGGACCTTCTTTTTGACGATGAAAGACAGAAATTGCATCGTAATTAAATACAAAAGGCACAATGCCGACTTAAGTACAAAACGACTGACTTTTCTTACTGTCTATGTTTTGAACCATTCCTGTGACACTAGTTATAGAATCTGATGCTTCACTTCAGGTTTACTGTATCCCTTGGACCTTCTTATTGGCGATGAAACACAGAAATTGCATCGGAATTAAATACAAAAGGCACAATGCCGACTTAAGGACAAGAAGACTGACTCTTCTTACTGACTATGTTTTGAACCATTCCTGTGACACTAGCTATAGATTCCGATGCTTCACTTCAGGTTTACTGTATCCCTCTGACTTTCTTATTGACGATGAAACAGAGAAATGGCATCGGAATTTAATACAAAAGGCACAATGCGAACTTAAGTACAAGAAGACTGACTCTTCCTACTGTCTAGGTTTTGAACCATTCCGGTGAAACTAGTTATAGATTCCGATGCTTCACTTGAGGTTTACTGTATCCCTTGGACTTTCTTATTGACTATGAATCATAGAAATTGCTTCGGAATTAAACACAAAAAGCACAAGGGAGACTTAGGTACATAAAGACTGACTCCTTCATACTGACTATGTTTTGAACCATTCCTATGACATTAGTTATAGATTCCGATGCTTCACTTCAGGTTTACTGTATCCCTCTGACCTTATTATTGACGATGAAACACAGAAATTGCATTGGAATTAAATACAAAAGGCACAATGCCGACTGAAGTACAAGAACATTGACTCTATTTACTGACTATGTTTTGAACCATTCCTGTGACACTAGTTATGGATTCGGATGCTTCACTCAGGTTTACTGTATCCCCCTGACCTTCTTATTGACGATGAAACACAGAAATTGCATCGGAATTAAATACAAAAGGCACAATGCCGATTTAAGTACAAGACGACTGACTTTTCGTACTGTCTATGTATGAACCATTCCTGTGACACTAGTCATAGATTCCGATGCTTCACTTTAGGTTTACTGTATCCCTTGGACCTTCTTATTGACGATGAAAACAGAAATTGCATCGGAATAAATACAAAATGCACAATGACGACTTAAGTACAAGAAGACTGACTCTTCTTACTGACTACGTTTTGAACCATTCTGTGACACTAGTTATAGATCCGATGCTTCACTTCAGGTTTACTGTATCCCCTCTGACCTTCTTATTGACGATGAAACACAGAAACTGCATCGGCATTAAATAGAAACGCCAAAATTCCTACTTAGGTACAAGAAGACTGACTCTTCTTACTGGCTATGTTTTGATCCATTCCTGTGACACTAGTTATAGATTCCGATGCTTGACTTCAGTTTTTCTGTATCCCTTGGACCTTCTTATTGACGATGAAACACAGAAATTGCATCGGAATTAAATACAAAAGGCACAATGCCGACTTAGGTACAAGAAGACTGACTCTTCTTACTGACTATGTTTGAACCATTCCTGTGACACTAGTTATAGATTGCGATGCTTCATTTCAGGTTTAATGTATCCCTCTGACCTTCTTATTGACGATGAAGCACAGAAATTGCATCGGAATTAAATACAAAAGGCACAATGCCGACTTACGTACAAGAAGACCGACTCTTCTTACTGGCTATGTTTTGAACCATACCTGTGACACTAGTTGTAGATCCCGATGCTTGACTTCAGTTTTTCTGTATCCCTTGCACCTTCTTATTGACGATGAAACACAGAATATTCATCGGAATTAAATACAAAAGGCGCAATGCCGACTTAAGGACAAGATGACTGACTCTTCTTATTGACTATGTTTTGAACCATTTCGGTGACACTAGCTATAGATTCTGATGCTTCACTTCAGGTTTACTGTATCCCTCTGACTTTCTTATTGACCATGAAACTCAGAAATGGCATCGGAATTAAATACAAAAGGCACATTGCCGACTTAAGTACAAGAAGACTGACTCTTCCTACTGTCTATGTTTTGAACCATTCCTGTGACACTAGTTATAGATTCCGATGCTTCACTTGAGATTTACTGTATCCCTTGGACCTTCTTATTGACGATGAAACACAGAAATTGCGTTGGATTTTAATACAAAAGGCACAATGCCGACTTAAGTACATGAAGACCGACTCTTCCTACTGACTATGCTTTGAACCATTCCTGTGACACTAGTTATAGATTCCGATGCTTCACTTGAGGTTTACTGTATCCCTTGGACCTTCTTATTGACGATGAAACACAGATATTGCATCGGAATTAAATACAAAAGGCACAATGCCGACTTATGTACAAGAAAACTGACTCATCTTACTGTCTACGTTTTGAACCATTCCTGTGACACTAGTTATAGATTCCGATGCTTCACTTGAGGTTTACTGTATCACTCTGACCTTCTTATTGACGATGAAACACAGAAACAGCATCGGAATTAAATAGAAACGCCACAATTCCTACTTAGGTACAAGAAGACTGACTCTTCATACTGGCTATGTTTTGAACCATTCCTGTGACACTAGTTATAGATTCTGATGCTTGACTTCAGTTTTTCTGTATCCCTTGGACCTTCTTATTGGCGATGAAACACAGAAATTGCATCGGAATTAAATACAAAAGGTACAATGCCGAGTTAAGTACAAGAAGACTGACTCTTCTTACTGACTATGTTTTGAACCATTCCTGTGACAATAGCTATAGATTCCGATGCTTCACTTCAGGTTTACTGTATCCCTCTGACTTTCTTATTGACGATGAAACAGAGAAATGGCATCGGAATTAAATACAAAAGGCACAATGCCGACTTAAGTACAAGAAGACTGACTCTTCCTACTGTCTAGGTTTTGAACCATTCCTGTGAAACTAGTTACAGATTCCGATGCTTCACTTGAGGTTTACTGTATCCCTTGGACCTTCTTATTGACTATGAATCATAGAAATTGCATCGGAATTAAACACAAAAGGCACAAGGGAGGCTTAGGTACATAAAGACTGACTCTTCATACTGACTATGCTTTGAACCATTCCTGTGACATTAGTTATAGATTCCGATGCTTCACTTCAGGTTTACTGTATCCCTCTGACCTTCTTATTGACGATGAAACACAGAAATTGCATCGGAATTAAATACAAAAATCACAATGCCGACTGAAGTACAAGAAGATTGACTCTATTTACTGACTATGATTTGAACCATTCCTGTGACACTAGTTATAGATTCCGATGCTTGACTTCAGTTTTACTGTATCCCTCTGACCTTCATATTGACGATGAAACACAGAAATTGCATCGGAATTAAATACGAAAGGCACAATGCCGACTTAAGTACAAGAAGACTGACTCTTCTTACTGACTATAATTTGAACCATTCCTGCGACACTAGTTATAGATTCCGATGCTTGACTTCAGTTTTTCTGTATCCCTTGGACCTTCTATTGACGATGAAACACAGAAATTGCATCGGAATTAAATACAAAAGGCACAATGCCGACTTAAGTACAAGAAGACAGACTCTTCTTACTGACTATGTTTGAACCATTCCTGTGACACTAGTTATAGATTGCGATGCTTCATTTCAGGTTTACTATATCCCTCTGACCTTCTTATTGACGATGAAACACAGAAATTGCATCGGAATTGTATACAAAAGGCACATTGCCGACTTAAGTACAAGAAGACTGACTCATCCTACTGTCTATGTTTTGAACCATTCCTGTGACACTAGTTATAGATTCCATTCCGATGGTTCACTTGAGGTTTACTGTATCCCTTGCACCTTCTTATTGACGATGAAACACAGAAATTGCGTCGAATGTTAATACAAAAAGCACAATGCCGACTTAAGTACGTGATGACCGACTCTTCCTACTGACTATGCTTTGAACCATTCCTGTGACACTAGTTATAGATTCCTATGCATCACTTGAGGTTTACTGTATCCCTTGGACCTTCTTATTGACGATGAAACACAGAAATTGCATCGGAATTAAATACAAAAGGCACAATGCCGACTTAAGTACAAGAAAACTGACTCATCTTACTGTCTATGTTTTGAACCATTCCTGTGACACTAGTTATAGATTCCGATGCTTCACGTCAGGTTTACTGTATCCCTTGGACCTTCTTATTGACGATGAAACACAGAAATTGCATCGGAATTAAACACAAAAGGCACAATGCCGACTTAAGTACAAGAAGACTGACTCTTCTTACTGCCTATGCTTTGAACCATTCCTGTGGCACTAGGTATAGATTCCGATGCTTCACTTCAGTTTTACTGTACCCCTCTGACCTTCTTATTGACGATGAAACACAGAAATTGCATCGGAATTAAATACAAAAGGCACAATGCCGACTTAAGTACAAGAAGACTGACTCTTCTATTGTCTATGGTTTGAACCATTCCTGTGACACTAGTTATAGATTCCGATGCTTCACTTCAGGTTTACTGGATCCCTTGGACCTTCTTATTGACGATGAAACACAGAAATTGCATCGCAATTAAATACAAAAGGCACAATGCCGACATAAGTACATGAAGACCGACTCTTCCTACTGACTATGTTGTGAACCATTCCTGTGACACTAGTTATAGATTCCGATGCTTCACTTCAGGTTTACTGTATCCCTCTGACCTTCTTATTGACGATGAAACACAGAAATTCCATCGGAATTAAATACAAAAGGCACAATGCCATTTAAGAACAAGAAGACTGACTCGTATTAGTGACTATGTTTTGAACCATTCCTGTGACACTAGTTATAGATTCCGATGCTTCACTTCAGGTTTACTTATCCCTCTGACAATACTGCCGATAAAACACAGAAATTGCATCGGAATTAAATAAAAAAGGCACAATGCCAACTTAGGGACAAGAAGACTGACTGTTCTTACTGACTATGTTTTGAACCATTCCTGTGACACTAGTTATAGATTGCGATGCTTAACTTCAGGTTTACTGTATCCCTCGACCGTCTTATTGACGATGAAACACAGAAATTGCATCGGATTTAAATACAAAAGGCACAATGCCGACTTAAGCACAAGAAGACTGACTCTTCTTACTGTCTATGCTTTGAACCATTCCTGTGACACTAGTTACAGATTCCGATGCTTCACTTCAGGTTTACTGTATGCCTCTGACCTTCTTATTGACGATGAAACACAGAAATTGCATCGGAATTAAATAGAAACGCCACAATGCCTACTTAAGTACAAGAAGACTGACTCTTCTTACTGGCTATGATTTGAACCATTCCTGTGACACTAGGTATAGATTCTGATGCTTCACTTCAGGTTTACTGTACCCCTCTGACCTTCTTATTGACGATGAAACTCAAAAATTGCAACGGAATTAAATACAAAGGGCACAATGCCGACTTAGGTACAAGACGACTGACTCTTTTTACTGACTATGTTTTGGACCATTCCTGTGACACTAGTTATATTTTCGGAAGCTTGACTCAGGTTTACTGTATCCCACTGACCTTCTCATTGACGATGAAACACAGAATTTGCATCCGAATTAAATAGAAAAAGCACAATGCCGACTTAAGTACAAGACGACTGACTTTTCTTACTGTCTATGTTTTGAACCATTCCTGTGACACTAGTTATAGAATCCGATGCTTCACTTCAGGTTTACTGTATCCCTAGGACCTTCTTATTGACGATGAAACACAGAAATTGCATCGGAATTAAATACAAAAGGCACAATGCCGACTTAAGTACAAGAAACTGACTCTTCTTACTGACTAAGCTTTGAACCATTCCTGTGACACTAGTTATAGATCCCGATGCTTCACTTCAGGTTTACTCTATCCCTCTGACCTTCGTATTGACGATGAAACACAGAAATTGCATCGGAATTAAATAGAAACGCCACAATGCCTACTTAAGTACAAGAAGAATGACTCTTCTTACTGGCTATGTTTATAACCATTCCTGTGACACTAGTTATAGATTCCGATGCTTGACTTCAGTTTTACTGTATCCCTCTGACCTTCATATTGACGATGAAACACAGAAATTGCATCGGAATTAAATACGAAAGGCACAATGCCGACTTAAGTACAAGAAGACTGACTCATCTTACTGACTATGTTTTGAACCATTCCTGTGATACTAGTTATAGATTGCGATGCTTCACTTCAGGTTTGCTGTATCCCTTGACATTCTTATTGACGATGAAACACAGAAATTGCTTCGGAATTAAATACAAAAGGCACAATGCCGACATAAGCACAAGAAGACTGACTCTTCTTACTGTCTATGCTTTGAACCATTCCTGTGACACTAGTTATAGATTCCGATGTTTCACTTCAGGTTTACTGTATTCCTTGGACCTTCTTATTGACGATGAAACACAGTATTGCATCGGAATTAAATACAAAAGGCACAATGCCGACTTAAGTACAAGAAGACTGACTCTTCTATTGTCTATGGTTTGAACCATACCTGTGACACTAGTTATAGATTCCGATGCTTCACTTCAGGTTTACTGGATCCCTTGGACCTTCTTATTGACGATGAAACACAGAAATTGCATCGGAATTAAATACAAAAGGCACAATGCCGACATAAGTACATGAAGACCGACTCTTCCTACTGACTATGTTGTGAACCATTCCTGTGACACTAGTTATAGATTCCGATGCTTAGCTCCATGTTTACTGTATCCCTTGGACCCTCTTATTGTCGATGAAACACAGAAATTGCAACTGAATTAAATAGAAATGGCACAATGCCAACTTAAGTACAAGAAGACTGACTCTTATTACTGACTATGTTTTGAACCATTGCTGTGACACTAGTTATAGATTCCGATGCTTCACTTGAGGTTTACTGTATCCCTTGGACCTTCTTATTGACGATGAAACACAGAAATTGCATCGGAATTAAACACAAAAGGCACAATGCCGATTTAAGTACAAAACGACTGACTCTTCTTACTGACTATGTTTTGAACCATTCCTGTGACACTAGTTATAGATTACGATGCTTCACTTCTGGTTTACTGTATCCCTCTGACCTTCTTATTGTCGATGAAACACAGAAATTGCATCGGATTTAAATACAAAAGGCACAATGCCGACTTAAGTACAAGAAGACAGACTCTTTTTACTGACTAAGTTTTGAACTATTCCTGTGACACTAGTTATAGATTCGGATGCTTCACTTCAGGTTTACTGTATCCCTCTGACCTTCTTATTGACGATGAAACACAGAAATTGCATCGGAATTAAATAAAAAAAGGCACAATGCCGACTTAAGTACAAGAAGACTGACTGTTCTTACTGCCTATGATTTGAACCATTCCTGTGACACTAGTTATAGATTGCGATGCTTCACTTCAGGTTTACTGTATCCCTCTGATCTTCTTATTGCCGATGAAACACAGAAATTGCATCGGAATTAAATACAAAAGGCACAATGCCGACATAAGTACAAGAAGACTGACTCTTCTTCCTGTCTATGTTTAGAACCATTCCTGTGACACTATTTATAGATTACGATGCTTCACTTCAGGTTTACTGTATCCCTTGGACCTTCTTATTGACGATGAAACACAGAAATTGCATCGGAATTAAATACAAAAGGTACAATGCCGACTTAAGTACAAGAAGACTGACTCTTCCTACTGTCTATGTTTTGAACCATTCCTGTGACACTAGTTATAATTTCCGATGCTTCACTTCAGGTTTACTGTATCCCTCTGACCTTCTTATTGACGATGAAACACTGAAATTGCATCGGAATTAAATAGAAAAGGCACAATGTCGACTTAGGTACAAGAAGACTGACTCTTTTTACTGTCTATGTTTTGAACCATTCCTGTGACACTAGTTATAGATTCCGATGCTTCACTCCAAGTATACTATATCCCTTGGACCTTCTTATTGACGATGAAACACAGAAGTTGCATCGGAATTAAATACAAAATGCACAATGCCGACTGAAGTACAAGAAGACTGACTCTATTTACTGACTATGTTTTGAACCATTCCTGTGACCTTAGTTATGGATTTGGATGCTTCACTTCAGGTTTACTGTATCCCCCTGACCTTCTTATTGACGATGAAACACAGAAATTGCATCGGAATTAAATACAAAAGGCACAATGCCATTTAAGAACAAGAAGACTGACTCTTCTTACTGTCTATGTATTGAACCATTCCATTGACACTAGTTATAGATTCCGATGCTTCACTCCAGCTTTACTGTATGCCTTGTACCTTCTTATTGACGATGAAACACAGAAATTGCATCGGAATTAAATAGAAAAGGCACAATGCCGACTTAAGTACAAGAAGACTGACTCTTCTTACTGTCTATGTTCTGAACCGTTCCTGTGACACTAGTTATAGATTCCGATGCTTCACTTCAGGTTTACTGGATCCCTTGGACCTTCTTATTGACGATGAAACACAGAAATTGCATCGGAATTAAATACAAAAGGCACAATGCCGACATAAGTACATGAAGACCGACTCTTCCTACTGACTATGTTGTGAACCATTCCTGTGACACTAGTTATAGATTCCGATGCTTAACTCCATGTTTACTGTATCCCTTGGACCTTCTTATTGTCGATGAAACACAGAAATTGCAACTGAATTAAATAGAAATGGCACAATGCCAACTTAAGTACAAGAAGACTGACTCTTATTACTGACTATGTTTTGAACCATTGCTGTGACACTAGTTATAGATTCCGATGCTTCACTTGAGGTTTACTGTATCCCTTGGACTTTCTTATTGACGATGAAACACAGAAATTGCATCGGAATTAAACACAAAAGGCACAATGCCGACTTAAGTACAAGAAGACTGACTCATCTTACTGTCTATGTTTACAACCATTCCTGTGACGATAGTTATAGATTCCGATGCTTCACTTTAGGTTTACTGTATCCCTTGGACCTTCTTGTTGACGATGAAACACAGAAATTGCATCGGAATTAAACACAAAAGGCACAAAGCCGATTTAAGTACAAAACGACTAACTCTTCTTACTGACTATGTTTTGAACCATTCCTGTGACACTAGTTATAGATTACGATGCTTCACTCCTGGTTTACTGTATCCCTCTGACCTTCTTATTGTCGATGAAACACAGAAATTGCATCGGATTTAAATACAAAAGGCACAATGCCGACTTAAGTACAAGAAGACAGACTCTTTTTACTGACTAAGTTTTGAACTATTCCTGTGACACTAGTTATAGATTCGGATGCTTCACTTCAGGTTTACTGTATCCCTCTGACCTTCTTATTGACGATGAAACACAGAAATTGCATCGGAATTAAATAAAAAAAGGCACAATGCCGACTTAAGTACAAGAAGACTGACTGTTCTTACTGACTATGATTTGAACCATTCCTGTGACACTAGTTATAGATTGCGATGCTTCACTTCAGGTTTACTGTATCCCTCTGATCTTCTTATTGCCGATGAAACACAGAAATTGCATCGGAATTAAATACAAAAGGCACAATGCCGACATAAGTACAAGAAGACTGACTCTTCTTCCTGTCTATGTTTAGAACCATTCCTGTGACACTATTTATAGATTACGATGCTTCACTTCAGGTTTACTGTATCCCTTGGACCTTCTTATTGACGATGAAACACAGAAATTGCATCGGAATTAAATACAAAAGGTACAATGCCGACTTAAGTACAAGAAGACTGACTCTTCCTACTGTCTATGTTTTGAACCATTCCTGTGACACTAGTTATAAATTCCGATGCTTCACCTCAGGTTTACTGTATCCCTCTGACCTTCTTATTGACGATGAAACACTGAAATTGCATCGGAATTAAATAGAAAAGGCACAATGTCGACTTAGGTACAAGAAGACTGACTCTTTTTACTGTCTATGTTTTGAACCATTCCTGTGACACTAGTTATAGATTCCGATGCTTCACTCCAAGTATACTATATCCCTTGGACCTTCTTATTGACGATGAAACACAGTAATTGCATCGGAATTAAATACAAAATGCACAATGCCGACTGAAGTACAAGAAGACTGACTCTATTTACTGACTATGTTTTGAACCATTCCCGTGACCTTAGTTATGGATTTGGATGCTTCACTTCAGGTTTACTGTATCCCCCTGACCTTCTTATTGACGATGAAACACAGAAATTGCATCGGAATTAAATACAAAAGGCACAATGCCGACTTAAGTACAAGAGGACTGACTCTTCTTACTGTCTATGCTTTGAACCATTCCTGTGACACTAGTTATAGATTCCGATGCTTCACTTCAGGTTTACTGTATTCCTTGGACCTTCTTATTGACGATGAAACACAGAAATTGCATCGGAATTAAATACAAAAGCCACAATGCCGACTTAAGTACAAGAAGACTGACTCTTCTAATGTCTATGGTTTGAACCAATCCTGTGACACTAGGTATAGATTCTGATGCTTCACTTCAGGTTTACTGTACCCCTCTGACCTTCTTATTGACGATGAAACTCAAAAATTGCAACGGAATTAAATACAAAGGGCACAATGCCGACTTAAGTACAAGAAGACTGACTCTTTTTACTGACTATGTTTTGAACCATTCCTGTGACACTAGTTATATTTTCGGATGCTTGACTTCAGGTTTACTGTATCCCTCTGACCTTCTCTTTGACGATGAAACACAGAATTTGAATCCGAATTAAATAGAAAAAGCACAATGCCGACTTAAGTACAAGACGACTGACTTTTCTTACTGTCTATGTTTTGAACCATTCCTGTGACACTAGTTATAGAATCCGATGCTTCACTTCAGGTTTACTGTATCCCTAGGACCTTCTTATTGACGATGAAACACAGAAATTGCATCGGAATTAAATACAAAAGGCACAATGCCGACTTAAGTACAAGAAACTGACTCTTCTTACTGACTAAGCTTTGAACCATTCCTGTGACACTAGTTATAGATCCCGATGCTTCACTTCAGAATTACTCTATCCCTCTGACCTTCGTATTGACGATGAAACACAGAAATTGCATCGGAATTAAACACAAAACTCACAATGACGACTTAAGTACAAGAAGACTGACTCTTCTTACTGACTATGTTTTGAACCATTCCTGTGACACTAGTTATAGATTGCGATGCTTCACTTCAGGTTTGCTGTATCCCTTGACATTCTTATTGACGATGAAACACAGAAATTGCATCGGAATTAAATACAAAAGGCACAATGCCGACATAAGCACAAGAAGACTGACTCTTCTTACTGTCTATGCTTTGAACCATTCCTGTGACACTAGTTATAGATTCCGATGCTTCACTTCAGGTTTACTGTATTCCTTGGACATTCTTATTGACGATGAAACACAGAAATTGCATCGGAATTAAATACAAAAGGCACAATGCCGACTTAAGTACAAGAAGACTGACTCTTCTATTGTCTATGGTTTGAACCATACCTGTGACACTAGTTATAGATTCCGATGCTTCACTTCAGGTTTACTGGATCCCTTGGACCTTCTTATTGACGATGAAACACAGAAATTGCATCGGAATTAAATACAAAAGGCACAATGCCGACATAAGTACATGAAGACCGACTCTTCCTACTGACTATGTTGTGAATCATTCCTGTGACACTAGTTATAGATTCCGATGCTTAACTCCACGTTTACTGTATCCCTTGGACCTTCTTATTGTCGATGAAACACAGAAATTGCAACTGAATTAAATAGAAATGGCACAATGCCAACTTAAGTACAAGAAGACTTACTCTTATTACTGACTATGTTTTGAACCATTGCTGTGACACTAGTTATAGATTCCGATGCTTCACTTGAGGTTTACTGTATCCCTTGGACCTTCTTATTGACGATGAAACACAGAAACTGCATCGGAATTAAACACAAAACTCACAATGACGACTTAAGTACAAGAAGACTGACTCATCTTACTGTCTATGTTTTGAACCATTCCTGTGACACTAGTTATAGATTCCGATGCTTCACTTTGGGTTTACTGTATCCCTTGGACCTTCTTGTTGACGATGAAACACAGAAATTGCATCGGAATTAAACACAAAAGGCACAAAGCCGATTTAAGTACAAAACGACTGACTCTTCTTACTGACTATGTTTTGAACCATTCCTGTGACACTAGTTATTGATTACGATGCTTCACTTCTGGTTTACTGTATCCCTCTGACCTTCTTATTGTCGATGAAACACAGAAATTGCATCGGATTTAAATACAAAAGGCACAATGCCGACTTAAGTACAAGAAGACAGACTCTTTTTACTGACTAAGTTTTGAACTATTCCTGTGACACTAGTTATAGATTCGGATGCTTCACTTTAGGTTTACTGAATCCCTCTGACCTTCTTATTGACGATGAAACACAGAAATTGCATCGGAATTAAATAAAAAAAGGTACAATGCCGACTTAAGTACAAGAAGACTGACTGTTCTTACTGACTATGATTTGAACCATTCCTGTGACACTAGTTATAGATTGCGATGCTTCACTTCAGGTTTACTGTATCCCTCTGATCTTCTTATTGCCGATGAAACACAGAAATTGCATCGGAATTAAATACAAAAGGTACAATGCCGACTTAAGTACAAGAAGACTGACTCTTCATCCTGTCTATGTTTAGAACCATTCCTGTGACACTATTTATAGATTACGATGCTTCACTTCAGGTTTACTGTATCCCTTGGACCTTCTTATTGACGATGAAACACAGAAATTGCATCGGAATTAAATACAAAAGGTACAATGCCGACTTAAGTACAAGAAGACTGACTCTTCCTACTGTCTATGTTTTGAACCATTCCTGTGACACTAGTTATAAATTCCGATGCTTCACTTCAGGTTTACTGTATCCCTCTGACCTTCTTATTGACGATGAAACACTGAAATTGCATCGGAATTAAATAGAAAAGGCACAATGTCGACTTAGGTACAAGAAGACTGACTCTTTTTACTGTCTATGTTTTGAACCATTCCTGTGACACTAGTTATAGATTCCGATGCTTCACTCCAAGTATACTATATCCCTTGGACCTTCTTATTGACGATGAAACACAGAAATTGCATCGGAATTTAATACAAAATGCACAATGCCGACTGAAGTACAAGAAGACTGACTCTATTTACTGACTATGTTTTGAACCATTCCTGTGACCTTAGTTATGGATTTGGATGCTTCACTTCAGGTTTACTGTATCCCCCTGACCTTCTTATTGACGATGAAACACAGAAATTGCATCGGAATTAAATACAAAAGGCACAATGCCGACTTAAGTACAAGAAGACTGACTCTTCTTACTGTCTATGCTTTGAACCATTCCTGTGACACTAGTTATAGATTCCGATGCTTCACTTCAGGTTTACTGTATTCCTTGGACCTTCTTATTGACGATGAAACACAGAAATTGCATCGGAATTAAATACAAAAGCCACAATGCCGACTTAAGTACAAGAAGACTGACTCCTCTAATGTCTATGGTTTGAACCATTCCTGTGACACTAGTTATAGGTTCCGATGCTTCACTTCAGGTTTACTGTATCCCTTGGACATTCTTATTGACGATGAAACACAGAAATTGCACCGGAATTAAATACAAAAGGCACAATGCCGACATAAGTACATGAAGACCGACTCTTCCTACTGACTATGTTGTGAACCATTCCTGTGACACCAGTTATAGATTCCGATGCTTCACTTCAGGTTTACTGTATCCCTCTGACCTTCTTATTGACGATGAAACACAGAAATTGCATCGGAATTAAATACAAAAGGCACAATGCCATTTAAGAACAAGAAGACTGACTCTTCTTACTGTCTATGTTTTGAACCATTCCATTGACACTAGTTATAGATTCCGATGCTTCACTCCAGCTTTACTGTATGCCTTGTACCTTCTTATTGACGATGAAACACAGATATTGCATCGGAATGAGATACAAAAGGCACAATGCCGACTTAAGTACAAGAAGACTGACTCTTCTTACTGTCTATGTTCTGAACCGTTCCTGTGACACTAGTTATAGATTCCGATGCTTCACTCCAGGTTTACTGTATCCCTTGGACCTTCTTTTTGACGATGAAACACAGAAAATTCATCGCAATTGAATACAAAAGGCACAATGCCGACTTAAGTACAAGAATACTGACTCTTCTTACTGACTATGTATGAACCATTCCGGTGACACTAGCTATGGATACCGATGCTTCACTTCAGGTTTACTGTATCCCTCTGACGTTCTTATTGACGATGAAACAAAGAAATAACATCGGAATTAAATACAAAAGGCACAATGCCGACTTAAGTACAAAAAGACTGACTCATCCTACTGTCTATGTTTTGAACCATTCCTGTGACACTAGTTATAGATTCCGATGCTTCACTTGAGGTTTACTGTATCCCTTGGATCTTCTTATTGACGATGAAACACAGAAATTGCATCGGAATTTAATACAAAATGCACAATGCCGACTTAAGTACATGAAGACCGACTCTTCCTACTGACTATGCTTTGAACCATTCCTTTGACACTTGTTATGGATTCCGATGCTTCACTTGAGGTTTACTGTATCCCTTGGATCTCCTTATTGACGATGAAACACAGAAATTGCATCGGAATTAAATAGAAAAGGCACAACGCCGACTCAAGTACAAGACGACTGACTTTTCTTACTGTCTCTGTTTTGAACCATTCCTGTGACACTAGTTACAGATTCCGATGCTTCACTTCAGGTTTACTGTATCCCTTTTACCTTCTTATTGACGATGAAACTCAGAAATTGCATCGGAAATAAATACAAAAGGCACAATGCCGACATAAGTACAAGAAGACTGACTCTTCTTACCGACTATGATTTGAACCATTCCAGTGACACTAGTTATAGATCCCGATGCTTCACTTCAAGTTTACTGTATCCCTCTGACCTTCTTATTGACGATGAAACACTGCAATTGCATCGGAATTAAATAGAAACGCCACAATGCCTACTTAAGTACAAGAAGACTGACTCTTCTTACTGGCTATGATTTGAACCATTCCTGTGACACTAGTTATAGTTTCCGATGCTTCACTTCAGGTTTATTGTATCCCTCTGACCTTCTTATTGACGATGAAACACAGAAATTGCATCGGAAATAAATAGAAAATGCACAATGTCGACTTAAGTACAAGAAGATTGACTTTTCTTACTGTCTATGTTTGAACCATTCCTGTGACACTAGTTATAGATTCCGATGCTTAACTCCATGTTTACTGTATACCTTGGACCTTCCTATTGTCGATGAAACACAGAAATCGCAACTGAATTAAATAGAAAAGGCACTATGCCGATTTAAGTACAAGAAGACTGACTCTTATTACTGACTATGTTTTGAAACATTCCTGTGACACTACTTATAGATTCCGATGCTTCACTTGAGGTATAGAGTATCCCTTGGACCTTCTTATTGACGATGAAACACAGAAATCCCATCGGAATTAAACACAAAAGGCACAATGCCGACTTAAGTACAAGAAGACTGACTCTTCTTACTGTCTATGATTTGAACCATTCATGTGACACTAGTTATTGATTCTGATGCATCACTCCAGGTTTACTGTAAGCCTTGGACCTTCTTATAGACGATGAAACACAGAAATTGCATCGGAATTATATACGAAAGGCACAATGCCGACTTAGGGACAAGAAGACTGACTCTTCTTACTGACTATGCTTTGAACCATTCCTGTGACACTAGCTATAGATTCCGATGCTTCGCTTCAGGTTTACTGTATCCCTCTGACCATCTTATTGACTATGAAACACAGAAATTGCATCGGAATTAAACAGAAAAGGCACAATGAAGCCTTAAGTACAAGAAGACTGACTCTTCATACTGACTATGTTTGAACCATTCCTGTGACACTAGTTATAGATTCCGATGCATCACTTCAGGATTACTGTATCCCTTGGACCTTCTTATTGACGATGAAACACAGAAATTGCATCGGAATTAAATACAAAAGGCACAATGCCGCCACACACCGTTGGGTGGCTTGCGGAGTATCAATGTAGTTGTAGATGTAGATGTTAAGTACACGAAGACTGACTCATCTTACTGTCTATGTTTTGAACCATTCCTGTGACACTAGTTATAGATTCCGATGCTACACTCCAGGTTGACCGTATCCCTTGGACCTTCGTATTGACGATGAAACACAGAAATTGCATCGGAATTAAAAAAAAAAGGCACAATGCCGACTTAAGTACAAGAAGACTGACTGTTCTTACTGACTATGTTTTGAACCTTTCCCGTGACACTAGTTATAGATTCCGATGCTTCACTTCGGGTTTATTGTATCCCTCTGACCTTCTTATTGACGATGAAACACTGAAATTGCATCGGAATTAAATAGAAAAGGCACAATGTCGACTTAGGTACAAGAAGATTGACTCTTCTTACTGTCTATGTTTTGAACCATTCCTGTGACACTAGTTATAGATTCCGATTCTTCACTCCTACTTTACTATATCCCTTGGACCTTCTTATTGACTATGAAACACAGAAATTGCATCGGAATTAAATACAAAATGCACAATGCCGACTGAAGTACAAGAAGACTGACTCTATTTACTGACTATGTTTTGAACCATTCCTGTGACACTAGTTATGGATTCGGATGCTTCACTTCAGGTTTACTGTATCCCCCTGACCTTCTTATTGACGATGAAACACAGAAATTGCATCGCAATTAGAGAGAAAAGGCACAATGCCGACTTAAGTACAAGACGACTGACTTTTCGTACTGTCTATGTTTTGAACCATTCTTGTGACACTAGTTATAGATTCCGATGTTCAATACAGGTTTACTGTATCCCTTGGACCTTCTTATTGACGATGAAAAACAGAAATTGCATCGGAATTAAATACAAAAGGCACAATGCCGACTTAAGTACAAGAAGACTGACTGTTCTTACTGACTATGTTTTGAACCTTTCCCGTGACACTAGTTATAGATTCCGATGCTTCACTTCGGGTTTATTGTATCCCTCTGACCTTCTTATTGACGATGAAACACTGAAATTGCATCGGAATTAAATACAAAAGGCACAATGCCGACTTAAGTACAAGAAGACTGACTCTTCTTACAGTCTATGTTTTGAACCATTCCTGTGACACTAGTTATAGACTCCGATGCCTCACTTCAGGTTTACTGTATCCCTTGGACCTTCTTATTGACGACGAAGCACAGAAATTGCATCGGAATTAAATACAAAAGGCACAATGCTGACTTAAGTAGAAGAAGACTGACCCATCCTACTGTCTATGTTTTGAACCATTCCTGTGACACTAGTTATAGATTCCGATGCTTCACTTCAGGTTTACTGTATCCCTCTGACCTTCTTATTGACGATGAAACACAGAAACTGCATCGGAATTAAATAGAAACGCCACAATTCCCACTTAGGTATAAGAAGACTGACTCTTCATACTGGCTATGTTTAGAACCATTCCTGTGACACTAGTTATAGATTCCGATGCTTGACTTCAGTTTTTCTGTATCCCTTTTGCCTTCTTATTGACGATGAAACACAGAAATTGCATCGGAATTTAATACAAAATGCACAATGCCGACTTAAGTACAAGAAGACTGACTCTTCTTACTGACTATGTTTAAACCAATCCTGTGACACTAGTCGTAGGTTGCGATGCTTCATTTCAGGTTTACTGTATCCCTCTGACCTTCTTATTGACGATGAAACACAGAAATTGCATCGGAATTAAATACAAGAGGCACAATGACGACTTAAGTACAAGAAGACTGACATTTCTTACTGTCTATGTTTTGAACCATTCCTGTGACACTAGTTATAGATTGCGATTCTTCACTTCAGGTTTACTGTATCCCTTGGACCTTCTTTTTGACGATAAAACACAGAAATTGAATCGTAATTAAATTCAAATGGCACAATGCCGACTTAAGTAGAAGAAGACTGACCCATCCTACTGTCTATGTTTTGAACCATTCCTGTGACACTAGTTATAGATTCCGATGCTTCACTTCAGGTTTACTGTATCCCTTGGACCTTCTTATTGACGATGAAACACAGAAATTGCATCGGAATTAAACACAAAAGGCACAATGCCGACTTAAGTACAAGAAGACTGACTCTTCTTCTGACAATGCCTTGAATTATTCCTGTGACACTAGTTATAGATTCCGATGCTTCACTTCAGGTTAACTGTACCCCTCTGACCTTCTTATTGACGATGAACCACAAAAATTGCATCGGAATTAAATACAAAGGGCACAATGCCGACTTAAGTAAAAGAAGACTGACTCTTTTTACTGACTTTGTTTTGAACCATTCCTGTGACACTAGTTATAGATTCGGATGCTTGACTTCAGGTTTACTGTATCTCTCTGACCTTCTTATTGACGATGAAACACAGAAATTGCATCGGAATTAAATAGAAAAGGCACAATGCCGAGTTAAGTACGAGAAGACTGACTCTTCTTACTGTCTATGTTTTGAACCATTCCTGTGACACTAGTTATAGATCCCGATGCTTCACTTCAGGTTTACTGTATCCCTCTGACCTTCTTATTGACGATGATACACAGAAATTGCATCGGAATTAAATAGAAACGCCACAATGCCTACTTAAGTACAAGAAGACTGACTCCTCTTACTGGCTATGTTTATAACCGTTCCTGTGACACTAGTTATAGATTCCGATGCTTGACTTCAGTTTTACTGCATCCCTTGGACCTTCTTATTGACGATGAAACACAGAAATTGCATCGGAATTAAATACAAAAGGCACAATGCCGACTTAAGTACAAGAAACGGACCCCTGTTAATGTCTATGATTTGAACCATTCCTGTGACTCTAGTTATAGATTCTGATGCTTCACTTCAGGTATACTGTATCCCTCTGACCTTCATATTGCCGATGAAACACAAAAATTGCATCGGAATTAAATACGAAAGGCACAATGCCGACATAAGTACAAGAAGACTGACTCTTCTTACTAACTATGTTTTGAACCATTCCTGTGACACTAGTTATAGATTGCGATGCTTCACTTCAGGTTTACTGTATCCCTCTGACCTTCTTGTTGACGATGAAACACAGAAATTGCATCGGAATTAAATACATAAGGCACAATGCCGAGTTAAGTACGAGAAGACTGACTCTTCTTACTGTCTATGTTTTGAACCATTCCTGTGACACTAGTTATAGATTCCGATGCTTCACTTCAGGTTTACTGTATTCCATGGACCTTCTTATAGACGATGAAACACAGAAATTGCATCGGAATTAAATACAAAAATCACAATGCGGACTTAAGTACAAGAAGACTGACTCTTCATACTGTCTATGTTTTGAACCATTCCTGTGACACTAGTTATAGAATCCGATACTTCACTCCAGGTTTACTGTATCTTTTGGACCTTCTTATTGACGATGAAACACAGAAAATTCATCGGAATTAAATACAAAAGGCACAATGCCGACTTAAGGACAAGAAGACTGACTCTTCTTACTGACTATGTTTTGAACCTTTCCGGTGACACTAGCTAAGGATTCCGATGCTTCACTTCAGGTTTAGTGTATCCCTCTGACGTTCGTATTGACGACGAAACACAGAAATGGCATCGGAATTAAATACAAAAGGCACATTGCCGACTTAAGTACAAAAAGACTGACTCTTCCGACTGTCTATGTATTGAACCATTCCTGTGACACTAGTTATAGATTCCGATGCTTCACATCAGGTTTACAGTTTCCCTTGGACCTTATTATTGACGATGAAACACAGAAATTGCATCGGTATTTAGTACAAAAGGCACAATGCCGACTTAAGTACATGAAGACCGACTCTTCCTACTGACTATGTTCTGAACCATTCCTGTGACACTAGTTATAGATTCTGATGCTTCACTTGAGGTTTACTGTATCCCTTGGATCTTCTTATTTACGATGAAACACAGAAATTGCATCGGAATTAAATAGAAAAGGCACAATGCCGACTTAAGTACAAGACGACTGACTTTTCTTACTGTCTATGCTTTGAACCATTCCTGTGACACTAGTTATAGGTTCCGATGCTTCACTTCAGGTTTACTGTATCCCTTGGACCCTCTTATTGACGATGAAACTCAGAAATTGCATCGGAATTAAATACAAAAGGCACAATGCCGACATAAGTACAAGAAGACTGACTCTTCTTACTGACTATGATTTGAACCATTCCTGTGACCCTAGTTATAGGTCCCGATGCTTCACTTCAGGTTTACTGTATCCCTCTGACCTTCTTATTGACGATGAAACACAGAATTTGCATCGGAATTAAACAGAAACGCCACAATGTCTACTTAAGTACAAGAAGACTGACCCTTCTTACTGGCTATGACTTGAACCATTCCTGTGACACTAGTTATAGATTACGATGCTTGACTTCAGTTTTACTGTATCCCTTGGACCTTCTTATTGAAGATGAAACACAGAAATTGCATCTGAATTAAATACAATGGGCAAAATGCCGACTTAAGTACACGAAGACTGACTCTTCTTCCTGTCTATGTTTTGAACCATTCCTCTGACACTAGTTATAGATTTGGATGTTTTACTTCAGGTTTACTGTATCCCTCTGACCTTCTTATTGACGATGAAACACTGAAATTGCATCAGAATTAAATAGAAAAGGCACATTGCCGACTTAAGTACAAGAAGACTGACTCTTCCTACTGCCTATGTTTTGAACCATTCCTGTGACACTAGTTATAGATTCCGATGCTTCACTTCAGGTTTACTGTATCCCTTGGACCTTCTTATTGACGATGAAACACAGAAATTGCATCGGAATTAAATAAAAGAGGCACAATGCCGACTTAGGGACAGGAAGACTGACTGTTCTTACTGACTATGTTTTGAACCATTCCTGTGACACTAGTTATAGATTCCGATGCTTCACTTCAGGTTTATTGTATCCCTCTGACCTTCTTATTGACGATGAAACACAGAAATTGCATCGGAAATAAATAGAAAAGGCACAATGTCGACTTAAGTACAAGAAGACTGACTCTTCTTACTGTCTATGTTTTGAACCATTCCTGTGACACTAGATATAGATTCCGAATCTTAACTCCAGGTTTACTCTATCCCTTGGACCTTCTTATTGTCGATGAAACACAGAAATTGCCACTGAATTAAATAGAAAAGGCACAATGCCGACTTAAATACAAGAAGACTGACTCTTATTACTGACTATGTTTTGAACCATTCCTGTGACACTAGTTATAGATTCCGATGCTTCACTTCAGGTTTACTTATCCCTCTGACTTTGTTGCCGATGAAACACAGAAATTTCATCGGAATTAAATACAAAAGGCACAATGCCGACTTAAGTACATGAAGACCGACACTTCCTACTGACTATGTTTTGAACCATTCCTGTGATACTAGTTATGGATTCCGATGCTTCACTTGCGGTTTACTCTATCCCTTGGACCTTCTTACTGACGATGAAACACAGAAATTGCATCGGAATTAAATAGAAAAGGCACAATGAAGACTTAAGTACAAGAAGACTGCCTCTTCTTACTGTCTATGTTTTGAACCATTCCTGTGACACTAGTTATAGATTCCGATGCTTCACTTCAGGTTTACTTATCCCTCTGACTTTGTTGCCGATGAAACACAGAAATTTCATCGGAATTAAATACAAAAGGCACAATGCCGACTTAAGTACATGAAGACCGACACTTCCTACTGACTATGTTTTGAACCATTCCTGTGATACTAGTTATGGATTCCGATGCTTCACTTGCGGTTTACTCTATCCCTTGGACCTTCCTATTGACGATGAAACACAGAAATTGCATCGGAATTAAATAGAAAAGGCACAATGAAGACTTAAGTACAAGAAGACTGCCTCTTCTTACTGTCTATGTTTTGAACCATTCCTGTGACACTAGTTATAGATTCCGATGCTTCACTTTAGGTTTAATGTATCCCTTGGACCTTCTTATTGACGATGAAACACAGAAATTGCATCGGAATTAAACACAAAAGGCACAATGACGAATTAAGTACAAAACGACTGACTCTTTTTACTGACTATGTTTTGAACCATTCCTGTGACACTAGTTATAGATTCCGATGCTTCACTTCAGGTTTACTGTATCCCTTGGACCTTCTTATTGACGATGAAACACTGAAATTGCATCAGAATTAAATAGAAAAGGCACATTGCCGACTTAAGTACAAGAAGTCTGACTCTTCCTACTGCCTATGTTTTGAACCATTCCTGTGACACTAGTTATAGATTCCGATGCTTCACTTCAGGTTTACTGTATCCCTCTGACCTTCTTATTGACGATGAAACACAGAAATTGCATCGGAATTAAATACAAAAGGCACATTGCAGACTTAAGTACATGAGGACCAACTCTTCCTACTGACTATGTTTTGAACAATTCCTGTGACACTAGTTATAGATTCCGATGCTTCACTTGAGGTTTACAGTATTCCATGGACCATCTTATAGACGATGAAACACAGAAATTGCATCGGAATTAAATACAAAAGACACAATGCCGACTGAAGTACAAGAAGACTGACTCTATTTACTGACTATGTTTTGAACCATTCCTGTGACACTAGTTATAGATTCCGATGTTCAATTCAGGTTTACTGTATCCCTTGGACCTTCTTATTGACGATGAAAAACAGAAATTGCATCGGAATTAAATACAAAAGGCACAATGCCGACTTAAGTACAAGAAGACTGACTCTTCTTACTGACTATGTTTTGAACCATTCCTGTGACACTAGTTATAGATCCCGATGCTTCACTTCAGGTTTACTGTATCCCTCTGACCTTCTTATTGACGATGAAACACAGAAACTGCATCGGAATTAAATAGAAACGCCACAATTCCCACTTAGGTACAAGAAGACTGACTCTTCATACTGGCTATGTTTAGAACCATTCCTGTGACACTAGTTATAGATTCCGATGCTTGACTTCAGTTTTTCTGTATCCCTTGGGCCTTCTTATTGAGGATGAAACACAGAAATTGCATCGGAATTTAATACAAAAGGCACAATGCCGACTTAAGTACAAGAAGACGGACTCTTCTTACTGACTATGTTTAAACCAATCCTGTGACACTAGTCGTAGATTGCGATGCTTCATTTCAGGTTTACTGTATCCCTCTGACCTTCTTATTGACGATGAAACACAGAAATTGCATCGGAATTAAATACAAGAGGCACAATGACGACTTAAGTACAAGAAGACTGACTCTTCTTACTGTCTATGTTTTGAACCATTCCTGTGACACTAGTTATAGATTGCGATTCTTCACTTCAGGTTTACTGTATCCCTTGGACCTTCTTTTTGACGATAAAACACAGAAATTGAATCGTAATTAAACACAAAAGGCACAATGCCGACTTAAGTACAAGAAAACTGACTCATCTTACTGTCTATGTTTTGAACCATTCCTGTGACACTAGTTATAGTTTCCGATGCTTCACTTCAGGTTTACTGTATCCCTCTGACTTTCTTGTTGAGGATGAAACACTGAAATGGCATCCGAATTAAACACAAAAATCACAATGCCGACTTAAGTACAAGAAAACTGACTCATCTTACTGTCTATGTTTTGAACCATTCCTGTGACACTAGTTATAGATTCCGATGCTTCACTTCAGGTTTACTGTATCCCTTGGACCGTCTTATTGACGATGAAACACAGAAATTGCTTCGGAATTAAACACAAAATGCACAATGCCGACTTAAGTACAAGAAGACTGACTCTTCTTACTGACAATACTTTGAATAATTCCTGTGACACTAGTTATAGATTCCGATGCTTCACTTCAGGTTAACTGTACCCCTCTGACCTTCTTATTGACGATGAACCACAAAAATTGCATCGGAATTAAATACAAAGGGCACAATGCCGTCTTAAGTAAAAGAAGACTGACTCTTTTTACTGACTTTGTTTTGAACCATTCCTGTGACACTAGTTATAGATTCGGATGCTTGACTTCAGGTTTACTGTATCTCTCTGACCTTATTGACGATGAAACACAGAAATTGCATCGGAATTAAATAGAAAAGGCACAATGCCGACTTAAGTACGACTGACTTTTCTTACTGTCTATGTTTTGAACCATTCCTGTGACACTAGTTATAGATCCCGATGCTTCACTTCAGGTTTACTGTATCCCTCTGACCTTCTTATTGACGATGAAACACAGAAATTGCATCGGAATAAAATAGAAACGCCACAATGCCTACTTAAGTACAAGAAGACTGACTCCTCTTACTGGCTACGTTTATAACCGTTCCTGTGACACTAGTTATAGATTCCGATGCTTGACTTCAGTTTTACTGCATCCCTAGGACCTTCTTATTGACGATGAAACACAGAAATTGCATCGGAATTAAATACAAAAGGCACAATGCCGACTTAAGTACAAGAAACGGACCCCTCTTAATGTCTATGATTTGAACCATTCCTGTGACTCTAGCTATAGATTCCGATGCTTCACTTCAGGTATACTGTATCCCTCTGACCTTCATATTGACGATGAAACACAAAAATTGCATCGGAATTAAATACGAAAGGCACAATGCCGACATAAGTACAAGAAGACCGACACTTCCTACTGACTATGTTTTGAACCATTCCTGTGATACTAGTTATGGATTCCGATGCTTCACTTGAGGTTTACTCTATCCCTTGGACCTTCTTACTGACGATGAAACACAGAAATTGCATCGGAATGAAACACAAAAGGCACAATGCCGACTTAAGTACGAGAAGACTGACTCATCTTACTGTCTATGTTTTGAACCATTCCTGTGACACTAGTTATAGATTCCGATGCTTCACTTTAGGTTTAATGTATCCCTTGGACCTTCTTATTGACGATGAAACACAGAAATTGCATCGGAATTAAACACAAAAGGCACAATGACGAATTAAGTACAAAACGACTGACTCTTTTTACTGACTATGTTTTGAACCATTCCTGTGACACTAGTTATAGATTCCGATGCTTCACTTCAGGTTTACTGTATCCCTTGGACCTTCTTATTGACGATGAAACACTGAAATTGCATCAGAATTAAATAGAAAAGGCACATTGCCGACTTAAGTACAAGAAGTCTGACTCTTCCTACTGCCTATGTTTTGAACCATTCCTGTGACACTAGTTATAGATTCCGATGCTTCACTTCAGGTTTACTGTATCCCTCTGACCTTCTTATTGACGATGAAACACAGAAATTGCATCGGAATTAAATACAAAAGGCACATTGCAGACTTAAGTACATGAGGACCGACTCTTCCTACTGACTATGTTTGAACAATTCCTGTGACACTAGTTATAGATTCCGATGCTTCACTTGAGGTTTACAGTATTCCATGGACCATCTTATAGACGATGAAACACAGAAATTGCATCGGAATTAAATACAAAAGACACAAAGCCGACTGAAGTACAAGAAGACTGACTCTATTTACTGACTATGTTTTGAACCATTCCTGTGACACTAGTTATAGATTCCGATGTTCAATTCAGGTTTACTGTATCCCTTGGACCTTCTTATTGACGATGAAAAACAGAAATTGCATCGGAATTAAATACAAAAGGCACAATGCCGACTTAAGTACAAGAAGACTGACTCTTCTTACTGACTATGTTTTGAACCATTCCTGTGACACTAGTTATAGATCCCGATGCTTCACTTCAGGTTTACTGTATCCCTCTGACCTTCTTATTGACGATGAAACACAGAAACTGCATCGGAATTAAATAGAAACGCCACAATTCCCACTTAGGTACAAGAAGACTGACTCTTCATACTGGCTATGTTTAGAACCATTCCTGTGACACTAGTTATAGATTCCGATGCTTGACTTCAGATTTCTGTATCCCTTGGGCCTTCTTATTGAGGATGAAACACAGAAATTGCATCGGAATTTAATACAAAAGGCACAATGCCGACTTAAGTACAAGAAGACGGACTCTTCTTACTGACTATGTTTAAACCAATCCTGTGACACCAGTCGTAGATTGCGATGCTTCATTTCAGGTTTACTGTATCCCTCTGACCTTCTTATTGACGATGAAACACAGAAATTGCATCGGAATTAAATACAAGAGGCACAATGACGACTTAAGTACAAGAAGACTGACTCTTCTTACTGTCTATGTTTTGAACCATTCCTGTGACACTAGTTATAGATTGCGATTCTTCACTTCAGGTTTACTGTATCCCTTGGACCTTCTTTTTGACGATAAAACACAGAAATTGAATCGTAATTAAAC
The DNA here is from genome assembly GCF_021461385.2 of Schistocerca piceifrons. Taxonomy (NCBI): domain Eukaryota; kingdom Metazoa; phylum Arthropoda; class Insecta; order Orthoptera; family Acrididae; genus Schistocerca; species Schistocerca piceifrons. The sequence continues at coordinate 1,137,235,068 of NC_060139.1, read as the reverse complement.
ACAAAAGGCACAATGCCGACTTAAGTACAAGAAAACTGACTCATCTTACTGTCTATGTTTTGAACCATTCCTGTGACACTAGTTATAGTTTCCGATGCTTCACTTCAGGTTTACTGTATCCCTCTGACTTTCTTGTTGAGGATGAAACACAGAAATGGCATCCGAATTAAACACAAAAATCACAATGCCGACTTAAGTACAAGAAAACTGACTCATCTTACTGTCTATGTTTTGAACCATTCCTGTGACACTAGTTATAGATTCCGATGCTTCACTTCAGGTTTACTGTATCCCTTGGACCGTCTTATTGACGATGAAACACAGAAATTGCTTCGGAATTAAACACAAAATGCACAATGCCGACTTAAGTACAAGAAGACTGACTCTTCTTACTGACAATGCTTTGAATAATTCCTGTGACACTAGTCATAGATTCCGATGCTTCACTTCAGGTTAACTGTACCCCTCTGACCTTCTTATTGACGATGAACCACAAAAATTGCATCGGAATTAAATACAAAGGGCACAATGCCGTCTTAAGTAAAAGAAGACTGACTCTTTTTACTGACTTTGTTTTGAACCATTCCTGTGACACTAGTTATAGATTCGGATGCTTGACTTCAGGTTTACTGTATCTCTCTGACCTTCTTATTGACGATGAAACACAGAAATTGCATCGGAATTAAATAGAAAAGGCACAATGCCGACTTAAGTACGACTGACTTTTCTTACTGTCTATGTTTTGAACCATTCCTGTGACACTAGTTATAGATCCCGATGCTTCACTTCAGGTTTAGTGTATCCCTCTGACCTTCTTATTGACGATGAAACACAGAAATTGCATCGGAATAAAATAGAAACGCCACAATGCCTACTTAAGTACAAGAAGACTGACTCCTCTTACTGGCTACGTTTATAACCGTTCCTGTGACACTAGTTATAGATTCCGATGCTTGACTTCAGTTTTACTGCATCCCTTGGACCTTCTTATTGACGATGAAACACAGAAATTGCATCGGAATTAAATACAAAAGGCACAATGCCGACTTAAGTACAAGAAACGGACCCCTCTTAATGTCTATGATTTGAACCATTCCTGTGACTCTAGCTATAGATTCCGATGCTTCACTTCAGGTATACTGTATCCCTCTGACCTTCATATTGACGATGAAACACAAAAATTGCATCGGAATTAAATACGAAAGGCACAATGCCGACATAAGTGCAAGAAGACTGACTCTTCTTACTGACTATGTTTTGAACCATTCCTGTGACACTCGTTATAGATTGCGATGCTTCACTTCAGGTTTACTGTATCCCTCTGACCTTCTTGTTGACGATGAAACACAGAAATTGCATCGGAATTCAATACATAAGGCACAATGCCGAGTTAAGTACGAGAAGACTGACTCTTTTTACTGTCTATGTTTTGAACCATTCCTGTGACACTAGTTATAGATTCCGATGCTTGACTTCAGGTTTAGTGTGTCCCTCTGACGTTCGTATTGACGACGAAACACAGAAATGGCATCGGAATTAAATACAAAAGGCACAATGCTGACTTAAATACAAAGAGACTGACTCTTCTTACTGACTATGTTTTGAACCTTTCCGGTGACACTAGCTATGGATTCCGATGCTTCACTTCAGGTTTAGTGTGTCCCTCTGACGTTCGTATTGACGACGAAACACAGAAATGGCATCGGAATTAAATACAAAAGGCACAATGCTGACTTAAATACAAAAATACTGACTCTTCCGACTGTCTATGTATTGAACCATTCCTGTGACACTAGTTACAGATTCCGATGCTTCACTTCCGGTTCACTGTTTCCCTTGGACCATATTATTGACGATGAAACACAGAAATTGCATCGGTATTTAATACAAAAGGCACAATGCCGACTTAAGTACATGAAGACCGACTCTTCCTACTGACTATGTTCTGAACCATTCCTGTGACACTAGTTATAGATTCTGATGCTTCACTTGAGGTTTACTGTATCCCTTGGATCTTCTTATTTACGATGAAACACAGAAATTGCATCGGAATTAAATAGAAAAGGCACAATGCCGACTTAAGTACAAGACGACTGACTTTTCTTACTGTCTATGCTTTGAACCATTCCTGTGACACTAGTTATAGGTTCCGATGCTTCACTTCAGGTTTACTGTATCCCTTGGACCCTCTTATTGACGATGAAACTCAGAAATTGCATCGGAATTAAATACAAAAGGCACAATGCCGACATAAGTACAAGAAGACTGACTCTTCTTACTGACTATGATTTGAACCATTCCTGTGACCCTAGTTATAGGTCCCGATGCTTCACTTCAGGTTTACTGTATCCCTCTGACCTTCTTATTGACGATGAAACACAGAATTTGCATCGGAATTAAACAGAAACGCCACAATGTCTACTTAAGTACAAGAAGACTGACTCTTCTTACTGGCTATGATTTGAACCATTCCTGTGACACTAGTTATAGATTACGATGCTTGACTTCAGTTTTACTGTATCCCTTGGACCTTCTTATTGAAGATGAAACACAGAAATTGCATCGGAATTAAATACAATGGGCAAAATGCCGACTTAAGTACACGAAGACTGACTCTTCCTCCTGTCTATGTTTTGAACTTTTCCACTGACACTAGTTATAGATTTGGATGCTTTACTTCAGGTTTACTGTATCCCTCTTACCGTCTTATTGACGATGAAACACTGAAATTGCATCAGAATTAAATAGAAAAGGCACATTGCCGACTTAAGTACAAGAAGACTGACTCTTCCTACTGCCTATGTTTTGAACCATTCCTGTGACACTAGTTATAGGTTCCGATGCTTCACTTCAGGTTTACTGTATCCCTTGGACCTTCTTATTGACGATGAAACACAGAAATTGCATCGGAATTAAATAAAAAAGGCACAATGCCGACTTAGGGACAGGAAGACTGACTGTTCTTACTGACTATGTTTTGAACCATTCCTGTGACACTAATTATAGATTCCGATGCTTCACTTCAGGTTTATTGTATCCCTCTGACCTTCTTATTGACGATGAAACACAGAAATTGCATCGGAATTAAATAGAAAAGGCACAATGAAGACTTAAGTACAAGAAGACTGCCTCTTCTTACTGTCTATGTTTTGAACCATTTCTGTGACACTAGTTATAGATTCCGATGCTTCACTTCAGGTTTATTGTATCCCTCTGACCTTCTTATTGACGATGAAACACAGAAATTGCATCGTAAATATATAGAAAAAGCACAATGTCGACTTAAGTACAAGAAGACTGACTCTTCTTACTGTCTATGTTTTGAACCATTCCTGTGATACTAGTTATAGATTCCGATGCTACACTCCAGGTTTACTGTATCCCTTTGACCTTCTTATTGACGATGAAACACAGAAATTACATCGGAATTAAATAAAAAAGGCACAATGCCGACTTAAGTACAAGAAAACTGACTCATCTTACTGTCTATGTTTTGAACCATTCCTGTGACACTAGTTATAGTTTCCGATGCTTCACTTCAGGTTTACAGTATCCCTTGGACCTTCTTATTGACGATGAAACACAGAAATTGCATCGGAATTAAACACAAAAGGCACAATGCCGACTTAAGTACAAGAAGACTGACTCTTCTTACTGACATGCTTTGAACCATTCCTGTGACACTAGTTATAGATTCCGATGCTTCACTTCAGGTTAACTGTACCCCTCTGACCTTCTTATTGACGATGAACCACAAGAATTGCATCGGACTTAAATACAAAGGGCACAGTGCCGACTTAAGTACAAGAAGACTGACTCTTTTTACTGACTTTGTTTTGAACCATTCCGGTGACACTAGCTATAGATTCCGATGCTTCACTTCAGGTTTACTGTATCCCTCTGACTTTCTTGTTGAGGATGAAACACAGAAATGGCATCCGAATTAAACACAAAAATCACAATGCCGACTTAAGTACAAGAAAACTGACTCATCTTACTGTCTATGTTTTGAACCATTCCTGTGACACTAGTTATAGATTCCGATGCTTCACTTCAGGTTTACTGTATCCCTTGGACCGTCTTATTGACGATGAAACACAGAAATTGCTTCGGAATTAAACACAAAATGCACAATGCCGACTTAAGTACAAGAAGACTGACTCTTCTTACTGACAATGCTTTGAATTATTCCTGTGACACTAGTTATTGATTCCGATGCTTCACTTCAGGTTAACTGTACCCCTCTGACCTTCTTATTGACGATGAACCACAAAAATTGCATCGGAATTAAACACAAAATGCACAATGCCGACTTAAGTACAAGAAGACTGACTCTTCTTACTGACAATGCTTTGAATAATTCCTGTGACACTAGTCATAGATTCCGATGCTTCACTTCAGGTTAACTGTACCCCTCTGACCTTCTTATTGACGATGAACCACAAAAATTGCATCGGAATTAAATACAAAGGGCACAATGCCGTCTTAAGTAAAAGAAGACTGACTCTTTTTACTGACTTTGTTTTGAACCATTCCTGTGACACTAGTTATAGATTCGGATGCTTGACTTCAGGTTTACTGTATCTCTCTGACCTTCTTATTGACGATGAAACACAGAAATTGCATCGGAATTAAATAGAAAAGGCACAATGCCGACTTAAGTACGACTGACTTTTCTTACTGTCTATGTTTTGAACCATTCCTGTGACACTAGTTATAGATCCCGATGCTTCACTTCAGGTTTAGTGTATCCCTCTGACCTTCTTATTGACGATGAAACACAGAAATTGCATCGGAATAAAATAGAAACGCCACAATGCCTACTTAAGTACAAGAAGACTGACTCCTCTTACTGGCTACGTTTATAACCGTTCCTGTGACACTAGTTATAGATTCCGATGCTTGACTTCAGTTTTACTGCATCCCTTGGACCTTCTTATTGACGATGAAACACAGAAATTGCATCGGAATTAAATACAAAAGGCACAATGCCGACTTAAGTACAAGAAACGGACCCCTCTTAATGTCTATGATTTGAACCATTCCTGTGACTCTAGCTATAGATTCCGATGCTTCACTTCAGGTATACTGTATCCCTCTGACCTTCATATTGACGATGAAACACAAAAATTGCATCGGAATTAAATACGAAAGGCACAATGCCGACATAAGTGCAAGAAGACTGACTCTTCTTACTGACTATGTTTTGAACCATTCCTGTGACACTCGTTATAGATTGCGATGCTTCACTTCAGGTTTACTGTATCCCTCTGACCTTCTTGTTGACGATGAAACACAGAAATTGCATCGGAATTCAATACATAAGGCACAATGCCGAGTTAAGTACGAGAAGACTGACTCTTTTTACTGTCTATGTTTTGAACCATTCCTGTGACACTAGTTATAGATTCCGATGCTTGACTTCAGGTTTAGTGTGTCCCTCTGACGTTCGTATTGACGACGAAACACAGAAATGGCATCGGAATTAAATACAAAAGGCACAATGCTGACTTAAATACAAAAAGACTGACTCTTCTTACTGACTATGTTTTGAACCTTTCCGGTGACACTAGCTATGGATTCCGATGCTTCACTTCAGGTTTAGTGTGTCCCTCTGACGTTCGTATTGACGACGAAACACAGAAATGGCATCGGAATTAAATACAAAAGGCACAATGCTGACTTAAATACAAAAATACTGACTCTTCCGACTGTCTATGTATTGAACCATTCCTGTGACACTAGTTACAGATTCCGATGCTTCACTTCCGGTTCACTGTTTCCCTTGGACCATATTATTGACGATGAAACACAGAAATTGCATCGGTATTTAATACAAAAGGCACAATGCCGACTTAAGTACATGAAGACCGACTCTTCCTACTGACTATGTTCTGAACCATTCCTGTGACACTAGTTATAGATTCTGATGCTTCACTTGAGGTTTACTGTATCCCTTGGATCTTCTTATTTACGATGAAACACAGAAATTGCATCGGAATTAAATAGAAAAGGCACAATGCCGACTTAAGTACAAGACGACTGACTTTTCTTACTGTCTATGCTTTGAACCATTCCTGTGACACTAGTTATAGGTTCCGATGCTTCACTTCAGGTTTACTGTATCCCTTGGACCCTCTTATTGACGATGAAACTCAGAAATTGCATCGGAATTAAATACAAAAGGCACAATGCCGACATAAGTACAAGAAGACTGACTCTTCTTACTGACTATGATTTGAACCATTCCTGTGACCCTAGTTATAGGTCCCGATGCTTCACTTCAGGTTTACTGTATCCCTCTGACCTTCTTATTGACGATGAAACACAGAATTTGCATCGGAATTAAACAGAAACGCCACAATGTCTACTTAAGTACAAGAAGACTGACTCTTCTTACTGGCTATGATTTGAACCATTCCTGTGACACTAGTTATAGATTACGATGCTTGACTTCAGTTTTACTGTATCCCTTGGACCTTCTTATTGAAGATGAAACACAGAAATTGCATCGGAATTAAATACAATGGGCAAAATGCCGACTTAAGTACACGAAGACTGACTCTTCCTCCTGTCTATGTTTTGAACTTTTCCACTGACACTAGTTATAGATTTGGATGCTTTACTTCAGGTTTACTGTATCCCTCTTACCGTCTTATTGACGATGAAACACTGAAATTGCATCAGAATTAAATAGAAAAGGCACATTGCCGACTTAAGTACAAGAAGACTGACTCTTCCTACTGCCTATGTTTTGAACCATTCCTGTGACACTAGTTATAGGTTCCGATGCTTCACTTCAGGTTTACTGTATCCCTTGGACCTTCTTATTGACGATGAAACACAGAAATTGCATCGGAATTAAATAAAAAAGGCACAATGCCGACTTAGGGACAGGAAGACTGACTGTTCTTACTGACTATGTTTTGAACCATTCCTGTGACACTAATTATAGATTCCGATGCTTCACTTCAGGTTTATTGTATCCCTCTGACCTTCTTATTGACGATGAAACACAGAAATTGCATCGGAATTAAATAGAAAAGGCACAATGAAGACTTAAGTACAAGAAGACTGCCTCTTCTTACTGTCTATGTTTTGAACCATTTCTGTGACACTAGTTATAGATTCCGATGCTTCACTTCAGGTTTATTGTATCCCTCTGACCTTCTTATTGACGATGAAACACAGAAATTGCATCGTAAATATATAGAAAAAGCACAATGTCGACTTAAGTACAAGAAGACTGACTCTTCTTACTGTCTATGTTTTGAACCATTCCTGTGATACTAGTTATAGATTCCGATGCTACACTCCAGGTTTACTGTATCCCTTTGACCTTCTTATTGACGATGAAACACAGAAATTACATCGGAATTAAATAAAAAAGGCACAATGCCGACTTAAGTACAAGAAAACTGACTCATCTTACTGTCTATGTTTTGAACCATTCCTGTGACACTAGTTATAGTTTCCGATGCTTCACTTCAGGTTTACAGTATCCCTTGGACCTTCTTATTGACGATGAAACACAGAAATTGCATCGGAATTAAACACAAAAGGCACAATGCCGACTTAAGTACAAGAAGACTGACTCTTCTTACTGACATGCTTTGAACCATTCCTGTGACACTAGTTATAGATTCCGATGCTTCACTTCAGGTTAACTGTACCCCTCTGACCTTCTTATTGACGATGAACCACAAGAATTGCATCGGACTTAAATACAAAGGGCACAGTGCCGACTTAAGTACAAGAAGACTGACTCTTTTTACTGACTTTGTTTTGAACCATTCCGGTGACACTAGCTATAGATTCCGATGCTTCACTTCAGGTTTACTGTATCCCTCTGACTTTCTTGTTGAGGATGAAACACAGAAATGGCATCCGAATTAAACACAAAAATCACAATGCCGACTTAAGTACAAGAAAACTGACTCATCTTACTGTCTATGTTTTGAACCATTCCTGTGACACTAGTTATAGATTCCGATGCTTCACTTCAGGTTTACTGTATCCCTTGGACCGTCTTATTGACGATGAAACACAGAAATTGCTTCGGAATTAAACACAAAATGCACAATGCCGACTTAAGTACAAGAAGACTGACTCTTCTTACTGACAATGCTTTGAATTATTCCTGTGACACTAGTTATTGATTCCGATGCTTCACTTCAGGTTAACTGTACCCCTCTGACCTTCTTATTGACGATGAACCACAAAAATTGCATCGGAATTAAATACAAAGGGCACAATGCCGACTTAAGTAAAAGAAGACTGACTCTTTTTACTGACTTTGTTTTGAACCATTCCTGTGACACTAGTTATAGATTCGGATGCTTGACTTCAGGTTTACTGTATCCCTCTGACCTTCTTATTGACGATGAAACACAGAAATTGCATCGGAATTAAATAGAAAAGGCACAATGCCGACTTAAGTACGACTGACTTTTCATACTGTCTATGTTTTGAACCATTCCTGTGACACTAGTTATAGATCCCGATGCTTCACTTCAGGTTTACTGTATCCCTCTGACCTTCTTATTGACGATGAAACACAGAAATTGGATCGGAATTAAATAGAAACGCCACAATGCCTACTTAAGTACAAGAAGACTGACTCCTCTTACTGGCTATGTTTATAACCGTTCCTGTGACACTAGTTATAGATTCCGATGCTTGACTTCAGTTTTACTGCATCCCTTGGACCTTCTTATTGACGATGAAACACAGAAATTGCATCGGAATTAAATACAAAAGGCACAATGCCGACTTAAGTACAAGAAACGGACCCCTCTTAATGTCTATGATTTGAACCATTCCTGTGACTCTAGTTATAGATTCCGATGCTTCACTTCAGGTATACTGTATCCCTCTGACCTTCATATTGACGATGAAAGACAAAAATTACATCGGAATTAAATACATAAGGCACAATGCCGAGTTAAGTACGAGAAGACTGACTCTTCTTACTGTCTATGTTTTGAACCATTCCTGTGACACTAGTTATAGATTCCGATGCTTCACTTCAGGTTTACTGTATTCCATGGACCTTCTTATAGACGATGAAACACAGAAATTGCATCGGAATTAAATACAAAAATCACAATGCGGACTTAAGTACAAGAAGACTGACTCTTCTTACTGTCTATGTTTTGAACCATTCCTGTGACGCTAGTTATAGAATCCGATACTTCACTCCAGGTTTACTGTATCTTTTGGACCTTCTTATTGACGATGAAACACAGAAAATTCATCGGAATTAAATACAAAAGGCACAATGCCGACTTAAGGACAAGAAGACTGACTCTTCTTACTGACTATGTGTTGAACCTTTCCGGTGACACTAGCTATGGATTCCGATGCTTCACTTCAAGTTTAGTGTATCCCTCTGACGTTCGTATTGACGACAAAAAACACAGAAATGGCATCGGAATTAAATACAAAAGGCACAATGCCGACTTAAGAACAAAAAGACTGACTCTTCCGACTGTCTATGTATTGAACCATTCCTGTGACACTAGTTATAGATTCCGATGCTTCACTTCAGGTTTACTGTTTCCCTTGGACCTTATTATTGACGATGAAACACAGAAATTGCATCGGTATTTAATACAAAAGGCACAATGCCGACTTAAGTACATGAAGACCGACTCTTCTTACTGTCTATGCTTTGAACCATTCCTGTGACACTAGTTATAGGTTCCGATGCTTCACTTCAGGTTTACTATATCCCGTGGACCCTCTTATTGACGATGAAACTCAGAAATTGCATCGGAATTAAATACAAAAGGCACAATCCCGACATAATTACAAGAAGACTGACTCTTCTTACTGACTATGATTTGAACCATTCCTGTGACCCTAGTTATAGGTCCCGATGCTTCACTTCAGGTTTACTGTATCCCTCTGACCTTCTTATTGACGATGAAACACAGAATTTGCATCGGAATTAAACAGAAACTCCACAATGTCTACTTAAGTACAAGAAGACTGTCTCTTCTTACTGGCTATGATTTGAACCATTCCTGTGACACTAGTTATAGATTACGATGCTTGACTTCAGTTTTACTGTATCCCTTGGACCTTCTTATTGAAGATGAAACACAGAAATTGCATCGGAATTAAATACAATGGGCAAAATGCCGACTTAAGTACACGAAGACTGACACTTCCTCCTGTCTATGTTTTGAACCATTCCTCTGACACTAGTTATAGATTTGGATGCTTTACTTCAGGTTTACTGTATCCCTCTTATCTTCTTATTGACGATTAAACACTGAAATTGCATCAGAATTAAATAGAAAAGGCACATTGCCGACTTAAGTACAAGAAGACTGACTCTTCCTACTGCCTATGTTTTGAACCATTCCTGTGACACTAGTTATAGATTCCGATGCTTCACTTCAGGTTTACTGTATCCCTTGGACCTTCTTATTGACGATGAAACACAGAAATTGCATCGGAATTAAACAAAAAAGGCACAATGCCGACTTAGGGACAGGAAGACTGACTGTTCTTACTGACTATGTTTTGAACCATTCCTGTGACACTAGTTATAGATTCCGATGCTTCACTTCAGGTTTATTGTATCCCTCTGACCTTCTTATTGACGATGAAACACAGAAATTGCATCGGAATTAAATAGAAAAGGCACAATGAAGACTTAAGTACAAGAAGACTGCCTCTTCTTACTGTCTATGTTTTGAACCATTTCTGTGACACTAGTTATAGATTCCGATGCTTCACTTCAGGTTTATTGTATCCCTCTGACCTTCTTATTGACGATGAAACACAGAAATTGCATCGTAAATATATAGAAAAAGCACAATGTCGACTTAAGTACAAGAAGACTGACTCTTCTTACTGTCTATGTTTTGAACCATTCCTGTGATACTAGTTATAGATTCCGATGCTACACTCCAGGTTTACTGTATCCCTTTGACCTTCTTATTGACGATGAAACACAGAAATTACATCGGAATTAAATAAAAAAGGCACAATGCCGACTTAAGTACAAGAAAACTGACTCATCTTACTGTCTATGTTTTGAACCATTCCTGTGACACTAGTTATAGTTTCCGATGCTTCACTTCAGGTTTACAGTATCCCTTGGACCTCCTTATTGACGATGAAACACAGAAATTGCATCGGAATTAAACACAAAAGGCACAATGCCGACTTAAGTACAAGAAGACTGACTCTTCTTACTGACATGCTTTGAACCATTCCTGTGACACTAGTTATAGATTCCGATGCTTCACTTCAGGTTAACTGTACCCCTCTGACCTTCTTATTGACGATGAACCACAAGAATTGCATCGGACTTAAATACAAAGGGCACAGTGCCGACTTAAGTACAAGAAGACTGACTCTTTTTACTCACTTTGTTTTGAACCATTCCGGTGACACTAGCTATAGATTCCGATGCTTCACTTCAGGTTTACTGTATCCCTCTGACATTCTTGTTGAGGATGAAACACAGAAATGGCATCCGAATTAAACACAAAAATCACAATGCCGACTTAAGTACAAGAAAACTGACTCATCTTACTGTCTATGTTTTGAACCATTCCTGTGACACTAGTTATAGATTCCGATGCTTCACTTCAGGTTTACTGTATCCCTTGGACCGTCTTATTGACGATGAAACACAGAAATTGCTTCGGAATTAAACACAAAATGCACAATGCCGACTTAAGTACAAGAAGACTGACTCTTCTTACTGACAATGCTTTGAATTATTCCTGTGACACTAGTTATAGATTCCGATGCTTCACTTCAGGTTAACTGTACCCCTCTGACCTTCTTATTGACGATGAACCACAAAAATTGCATCGGAATTAAATACAAAGGGCACAATGCCGACTTAAGTAAAAGAAGACTGACTCTTTTTACTGACTTTGTTTTGAACCATTCCTGTGACACTAGTTATAGATTCGGATGCTTGACTTCAGGTTTACTGTATCCCTCTGACCTTCTTATTGACGATGAAACACAGAAATTGCATCGGAATTAAATAGAAAAGGCACAATGCCGACTTAAGTACGACTGACTTTTCATACTGTCTATGTTTTGAACCATTCCTGTGACACTAGTTATAGATCCCGATGCTTCACTTCAGGTTTACTGTATCCCTCTGACCTTCTTATTGACGATGAAACACAGAAATTGGATCGGAATTAAATAGAAACGCCACAATGCCTACTTAAGTACAAGAAGACTGACTCCTCTTACTGGCTATGTTTATAACCGTTCCTGTGACACTAGTTATAGATTCCGATGCTTGACTTCAGTTTTACTGCATCCCTTGGACCTTCTTATTGACGATGAAACACAGAAATTGCATCGGAATTAAATACAAAAGGCACAATGCCGACTTAAGTACAAGAAACGGACCCCTCTTAATGTCTATGATTTGAACCATTCCTGTGACTCTAGTTATAGATTCCGATGCTTCACTTCAGGTTTACTGTATTCCATGGACCTTCTTATAGACGATGAAACACAGAAATTGCATCGGAATTAAATACAAAAATCACAATGCGGACTTAAGTACAAGAAGACTGACTCTTCTTACTGTCTATGTTTTGAACCATTCCTGTGACACTAGTTATAGAATCCGATACTTCACTCCAGGTTTACTGTATCTTTTGGACCTTCTTATTGACGATGAAACACAGAAAATTCATCGGAATTAAATACAAAAGGCACAATGCCGACTTAAGGACAAGAAGACTGACTCTTCTTACTGACTATGTTTTGAACCTTTCCGGTGACACTAGCTATGGATTCCGATGCTTCACTTCAAGTTTAGTGTATCCCTCTGACGTTCGTATTGACGACAAAAAACACAGAAATGGCATCGGAATTAAATACAAAAGGCACAATGCCGACTTAAGAACAAAAAGACTGACTCTTCCGACTGTCTATGTATTGAACCATTCCTGTGACACTAGTTATAGATTCCGATGCTTCACTTCAGGTTTACTGTTTCCCTTGGACCTTATTATTGACGATGAAACACAGAAATTGCATCGGTATTTAATACAAAAGGCACAATGCCGACTTAAGTACATGAAGACCGACTCTTCTTACTGTCTATGCTTTGAACCATTCCTGTGACACTAGTTATAGGTTCCGATGCTTCACTTCAGGTTTACTATATCCCTTGGACCCTCTTATTGACGATGAAACTCAGAAATTGCATCGGAATTAAATACAAAAGGCACAATCCCGACATAAGTACAAGAAGACTGACTCTTCTTACTGACTATGATTTGAACCATTCCTGTGACCCTAGTTATAGGTCCCGATGCTTCACTTCAGGTTTACTGTATCCCTCTGACCTTCTTATTGACGATGAAACACAGAATTTGCATCGGAATTAAACAGAAACTCCACAATGTCTACTTAAGTACAAGAAGACTGTCTCTTCTTACTGGCGATGATTTGAACCATTCCTGTGACACTAGTTATAGATTACGATGCTTGACTTCAGTTTTACTGTATCCCTTGGACCTTCTTATTGAAGATGAAACACAGAAATTGCATCGGAATTAAATACAATGGGCAAAATGCCGACTTAAGTACACGAAGACTGACACTTCCTCCTGTCTATGTTTTGAACCATTCCTCTGACACTAGTTATAGATTTGGATGCTTTACTTCAGGTTTACTGTATCCCTCTTACCTTCTTATTGACGATTAAACACTGAAATTGCATCAGAATTAAATAGAAAAGGCACATTGCCGACTTAAGTACAAGAAGACTGACTCTTCCTACTGCCTATGTTTTGAACCATTCCTGTGACACTAGTTATAGATTCCGATGCTTCACTTCAGGTTTACTGTATCCCTTGGACCTTCTTATTGACGATGAAACACAGAAATTGCATCGGAATTAAATAAAAAAGGCACAATGCCGACTTAGGGACAGGAAGACTGACTGTTCTTACTGACTATGTTTTGAACCATTCCTGTGACACTAGTTATAGATTCCGATGCTTCACTTCAGGTTTATTGTATCCCTCTGACCTTCTTATTGACGATGAAACACAGAAATTGCATCGGAAATAAATAGAAAAGGCACAATGTCGACTTAAGTACAAGGAGACTGACTCTTCTTACTGTCTATGTTTTGAACCATTCCTGTGACACTAGTTATAGATTCCGAATCTTAACTCCAGGTTTACTCTATCCCTTGGACCTTCTTATTGTCGATGAAACACAGAAATAGCCACTGAATTAAATAGAAAAGGCACAATGCCGACTTAAGTGCAAGAAGACTGACTCTTATTACTGACTATGTTTTGAACCATTCCTGTGACACTACTTATAGATTCCGATGTTTCACTTCAGTTTTACTGTATACCTTGGACCTTCCTATTGACGATGAAACACATAAATTGCATCGGAATTAAATACAAAAGGCACAATGCCGACTTAAGTACATGAAGACCGACACTAACTACTGACTATGTTTCGAACCATTCCTGTGATACTAGTTATGGATTCCGATGCATCACTTGAGGTTTACTGTATCCCTTGGACCTTCTTACTGACGATGAAACACAGAAATTGCATCGGAATGAAACACAAAAGGCACAATGCCGACTTAAGTACAAGAAGACTGACTCATCTTACTGTCTATGTTTTGAACCATTCCTGTGACACTAGTTATAGATTCCGATGCTTCACTTTAGGTTTACTGTATCCCTTGGACCTTCTTATTGACGATGAAACACAGATATTGCATCGGAATTAAACACAAAAGGCACAATGCGAATTAAGTACAAAACGACGTACTCTTTTTACTGACTATGCTTTTGAACCATTCCTGTGACACTAGTTATAGATTCCGATGCTTCACTTCAGGTTTACTGTATCCCTCTGACCTTCTTATTGACGATGAAACACAGAAATTGCATCGGAATTAAATACAAAAGGCACATTGCAGACTTAAGTACATGAAGACCGACTCTTCCTACTGCCTATGTTTTGAACCATTCCTGTGACACTAGTTATAGATTCCGATGCTTCACTTCAGGTTTACTGTATCCCTCTGACCTTCTTATTGGCGATGAAACACTGAAATTGCATCGGAATAAAATAGAAAAGGCACAATGTCGACTTAGGAACAAGAAGACTGACTCTTCTTACTCTCTATGTTTTGAACCATTCCTGTGACACTAGTTATAGATTACGTTGCTTCACTCCAAGTTCACCATATCCCTTGGACCTTCTTATTGACGATGAAACACAGAATTTGAATCGGAATTAAATAGAAAAGGTACAATGCCGACTTAAGTACAAGAAGACTGATTCTTCTTACTGACTATGTTTTGAACAATTCCTGTGACACTAGTTATATATTCCGATGCTTCACTTCTGGTTTACTGTATACCTTGGACCTTCTTATTGACGATGAAACACAGAAATTGCATCGGAATTAAATACAAAAGGCACAATGCGGACTTAAGTACAAGAGGACTGACTCTTCCTACTGTCTGTGTTTTGAACCATTGCTGTGACACTAATTTTGGATTCCGATGCTTCACTTCAGTTTTACTATATCCCTCTGAACTTATTGTCGATGAAACACAGAAATTGCATCGGAACTAAATACAAAAGGGACAATGCCAACTTAAGGACAAGAAGACTGACTCTTCTTACTGACTATGTTTTGAACCATTCCTGTGACACTAGTTATAGATTCCGATGCTTCACTTCACGTTTACTGTTCCCTTGGACATTCTTATTGACGATGAAACACAGAAATTGCATCGGAATTAAATACAAAAGGCACATTGCCGACTTAAGGACAAGAAGACTGACACTTCTTACTGTCTATGTTTTGAACCATTCCTGTGACACTAGTTATAGATTCCGATGCTACACTCCAGGTTAACTGTATCCCTTTGACCTTCTTATTGACGATGAAACACAGAAATTACATCGGAATTAAATAAAAAAGGCACAATGCCGACTTAGGGACAAGAAGGCTGACTGTTCTTACTGACTATGTATTGAACCATTCCTGTGACACTAGTTATAGATTCCGATGCTTCACTTCAGGTTTATTGTATCCCTCTGACCTTCTTATTGACGATGAAACACAGAAATTGCATCGTAAATATATAGAAAAGGCACAATGTCGACTTAAGTACAAGAAGACTGACTCTTCTTACTCTCTATGTTTTGAAACATTCCTGTGATACTAGTTATAGATTCCGATGCTTCACTCCAGTTTTACTGTATCCCTTGGTGCTTCTAATTGACGATGAAACACAGAAAATTCATCGGAATTAAATACAAAAGGCACAATGCCGACTTAAGGACAAGAAGACTGACTCATCTACTGTCTATGTTTTGAACCATTTCTGTGACACTAGTTGTAGAGTCCGATGCTTCACTTCAGGTTTACTGTATCCCTTGGGCATTCTTATTGACGATGAATCAAAGAAATTGCATCGGAATTAAAAATAAATGGCACAATGCCGACTTAAGTACAAGAAGACTGACTCTTTTTACTGTCTATATTTTGAACCATTCCTGTGACACTAGTTATAGATTCCGATGCTTCACTTCAGGTTTACTGTATCCCTCTGACCTTCTTATTGACGATGAAACACAGAAATTGAATCGGAATTAAACACAAAATGCACAATGCCGAATTAAGTACAAAACGACTGACTCTTCTTACAGACTATGTTTTGAACCTTTCCGGTGACACTAGCTATGGATTCCGATGCTTCACTTCAGGTTTACTGTATCCCTCTGACGTTCTTATTGATGACGAAACACAGAAATGGCATCGGAATTAAATACAAGAGGCACAATGCCGACATAAGTACAAGAAGACTGACTCTTCTTACTGTCTATGTTTAGAACCATTCCTGTGACACTAGTTATAGATTCCGATGCTTAACTCCAGGTTTACTGTATCCCTTGGACCTTCTTATTGTCGATGCAACACAGAAATTGCAACTGAATTAAATAGAAAATGCACAATGCCGACTTAAGTACAAGACGACTGACTTTTCTTACTGTCTATGTTTTGAACCATTCCTGTGACACTAGTTATAGATTCTGATGCTTCACTTCAGGTTTACTGTATCCCTCTGACCTTCTTATTGACGATGATACACAGACATTGCATCGGAATTTAATACAAAAGGCACAATGCCGACTTAAGTACAAGAAGACTGACTCTTCATACTGTCTATGTTTGGAACCATTCCTGTGACACTATTTATAGATTCCGATGCTTCACATCAGGTATACTATATCCCTTGGACCTTCTTATTGACGATGAAACACAGAAATTGCATCGGAATTAAATACAAAAGGCACATTGCCGACTTAAGTACAAGAAGACTGACTCTTCCTACTGTCATTGTTTGAACCATTCCTGTGTCACTAGTTATAGATTCCACTGCTTCACTTCAGGTTTACTGTATCCCTTGGACCTTCTTATTGACGATGAAACACAGAAATTGCATCGAAATTAAATACAAAAGGCACAATGCAGACTTAAGTACATGAAGACCGACTCGTAGTACTGACTATGTTTTGAACAATTCCTGTGACACTAGTTATAGATTCCGATGCTTCACTTGAGGATTACAGTATTCCGTGGACCTTGTTATTGACGATGAAACACAGAATTTGCATCGGAATTAAATAAAAAAGGCACAATGCCGACTTAAGTACAAGAAGACTGACTCTTCTTACTGTCTATGATTTGAGCCATTCCTGTGACACTAGTTATTGATTCCGATGCTTCACTCCAGGTTTACTGTAACCCTTGGACCTTCTTAGTGACGATGAAACACAGATATTGCATCGGAATGAAATACGAAAGGCACAATGCCAACTTTAGGACAAGAAGACTTACTCTTCTTACTGACTATGATTTGAACCATTCCTGTGACACTAGCTATAGATTCCGATGCTTCGCTTCAGGTTTACCGTATCCCTCTGACCTACTTATTGACGATGAAACACAGAAATTGCATTGGAATTAAATAGAAAAGGCACAATGAAGACTTAAGTACAAGAAGACTGACTCTTCATACTGACTATGTTTTGAACCATTCCTGTCACACTAGTTATAGATTCTGATGCTTCACTTCAGGATTACTGTATCCCTTGGACCTTCTTATTGACGATGAAACACAGAAATTGCATCGGAATTAAATACAAAAGGCACAATGCCGACTTAGGGACAAGAAGGCTGACTGTTCTTACTGACTATGTATTGAACCATTCCTGTGACACTAGTTATAGATTCCGATGCTTCACTTCAGGTTTATTGTATCCCTCTGACCTTCTTATTGACGATGAAACACAGAAATTGCATCGTAAATATATAGAAAAGGCACAATGTCGACTTAAGTACAAGAAGACTGACTCTTCTTACTCTCTATGTTTTGAACCATTCCTGTGATACTAGTTATAGATTCCAATGCTTCACTCCAGTTTTACTGTATCCCTTGGTGCTTCTAATTGACGATGAAACACAGAAAATTCATCGGAATTAAATACAAAAGGCACAATGCCGACTTAAGGACAAGAAGACTGACTCATCTACTGTCTATGTTTTGAACCATTTCTGTGACACTAGTTGTAGAGTCCGATGCTTCACTTCAGGTTTACTGTATCCCTTGGGCATTCTTATTGACGATGAATCAGAGAAATTGCATCGGAATTAAATATAAATGGCACAATGCCGACTTAAGTACAAGAAGACTGACTCTTTTTACTGTCTATATTTTGAACCATTCCTGTGACACTAGTTATAGATTCCGATGCTTCACTTCAGGTTTACTGTATCCCTCTGACCTTCTTATTGACGATGAAACACAGAAATTGAATCGGAATTAAACACAAAATGCACAATGCCTAATTAAGTACAAAACGACTGACTCTTCTTACAGACTCTGTTTTGAACCTTTCCGGTGACACTAGCTATGGATTCCGATGCTTCACTTCAGGTTTACTGTATCCCTCTGACGTTCTTATTGATGACGAAACACAGAAATGGCATCGGAATTAAATACAAGAGGCACAATGCCGACATAAGTACAAGAAGACTGACTCTTCTTACTGTCTATGTTTAGAACCATTCCTGTGACACTAGTTATAGATTCCGATGCTTAACTCCAGGTTTACTGTATCCCTTGGACCTTCTTATTGTCGATGCAACACAGAAATTGCAACTGAATTAAATAGAAAATGCACAATGCCGACTTAAGTACAAGACGACTGACTTATCTTACTGTCTATGTTTTGAACCATTGCTGTGACACTAGTTATAGATTCTGATGCTTCACTTCAGGTTTACTGTATCCCTCTGACCTTCTTATTGACGATGATACACAGACATTGCATCGGAATTTAATGCAAAAGGCACAATGCCGACTTAAGTACAAGAAGACTGACTCTTCATACTGTCTATGTTTGGAACCATTCCTGTGACACTATTTATAGATTCCGATGCTTCACATCAGGTATACTATATCCCTTGGACCTTCTTATTGACGATTAAACACAGAAATTGCATCGGAATTAAATAAAAAAGGCACATTGCCGACTTAAGTACAAGAAGACTGACTCTTCCTACTGTCTATGTTTGAACCATTCCTGTGACACTAGTTATAGATTCCACTGCTTCACTTCAGGTTTACTGTATCCCTTGGACCTTCTTATTGACGATGAAACACAGAAATTGCATCAAAATTAAATACAAAAGGCACAATGCAGACTTAAGTACATGAAGACCGACTCGTAGTACTGACTATGTTTTGAACAATTCCTGTGACACTAGTTATAGATTCCGATGCTTCACTTGAGGATTACAGTATTCCGTGGACCTTGTTATTGACGATGAAACACAGAATTTGCATCGGAATTAAATAAAAAAGGCACAATGCCGACTTAAGTGCAAGAAGACTGACTCTTCTTACTGTCTATGATTTGAGCCATTCCTGTGACACTAGTTATTGATTCCGATGCTTCACTCCAGGTTTACTGTAACCCTTGGACCTTCTTAGTGACGATGAAACACAGATATTGCATCGGAATGAAATACGAAAGGCACAATGCCAACTTTAGGACAAGAAGACTTACTCTTCTTACTGACTATGATTTGAACCATTCCTGTGACACTAGCTATAGATTCCGATGCTTCGCTTCAGGTTTACCGTATCCCTCTGACCTACTTATTGACGATGAAACACAGAAATTGCATTGGAATTAAATAGAAAAGGCACAATGAAGACTTAAGTACAAGAAGACTGACTCTTCATACTGACTATGTTTTGAACCATTCCTGTCACACTAGTTATAGATTCTGATGCTTCACTTCAGGATTACTGTATCCCTTGGACCTTCTTATTGACGATGAAACACAGAAATTGCATCGGAATTAAATACAAAAGGCACAATGCCGACTTAAGTACGCGAAGAGTGACACTTCTTACTGTCTATGTTTTGAACCATTCCTGTGACACTAGTTATAGATTCCGATGCTACACTCCAGGTTAACTGTATCCCTTTGACCTTCTTATTGACGATGAAACACAGAAATTACATCGGAATTAAATAAAAAAGGCACAATGCCGACTTAGGGACAAGAAGGCTGACTGTTCTTACTGACTATGTATTGAACCATTCCTGTGACACTAGTTATAGATTCCGATGCTTCACTTCAGGTTTATTGTATCCCTCTGACCTTCTTATTGACGATGAAACACAGAAATTGCATCGTAAATATATAGAAAAGGCACAATGTCGACTTAAGTACAAGAAGACTGACTCTTCTTACTGTCTATGTTTTGAACCATTCCTGTGACACTAGTTATAGATTACGATGCTTCACTCCAAGTTCACTATATCCTTGGACCTTCTTATTGACGATGAAACACAGAAATTGCATCGGAATTAAATAGAAAAGGCACGATGCCGACATAAGTACAAGAAGACGGATTCTTCTTACTGACTATGTTTTGACCCATTCCTGTGACACTAGTTATGTATTCCGATGCTTCACTTCTGGTTTACTGTATACCTTGGACCTTCTTATTCACGATGAAACACAGAAATTGCATCGGAATTAAGTACAAAAGGCACAATGCGGACTTAAGTACAAGAGGACTGACTCATCCTACTGTCTACGTTTTGAACCATTCCTGTGACACTAGTTTTGGATTTCGATGCTTCACTTCAGTTTTACTGTATCCCTCTGACCTTA
This sequence comes from Schistocerca piceifrons, assembly GCF_021461385.2. NCBI lineage: Eukaryota > Metazoa > Arthropoda > Insecta > Orthoptera > Acrididae > Schistocerca > Schistocerca piceifrons. The sequence continues at coordinate 1,137,213,812 of NC_060139.1, read as the reverse complement.
TTGCCGATGACACACAGAAATTGCATAGGAATTAAATACAAAAGGGACAATGCCAACTCAAGGACAAGAAGACTGACTCTTCTTACTGACTATGTTTTGAACCATTCCTGTGACACAAGTTATAGATTCCGATGCTTCACTTCAGGTTTACTGTACCCTTGGACATTCTTATTGACGATGAAACACAGAAATTGCAACGGAATTAAATACAAAAGGCACAATGCCGACTTAAGGACAAGAAGACTGACTCTTCGTATTGTCTATGTTTTGAACCGTTCCATTGACACTAGTTATAGATTCCGATGCTTCACTTGAGGTTTACTGTATCCCTTGGACCTTCTTATTGACGATGAAACACAGAAATTGCTTCGGAATTAAATCCAAAGGGCAAAATGCCGACTTAAGTACACGAACACTGACACTTCTTACTGTCTATGTTTTGAACCATTCCTGTGACACTAGTTATAGATTCCGATGCTACACTCCAGGTTTACTGTATCCCTTTGACCTTCTTATTGACGATGAAACACAGAAATTATATCGGAATTAAATAAAAAAGGCACAATGCCGACTTAGGGACAAGAAGACGGACTGTTCTTACTGACTATGTATTGAACTATTCCTGTGACACTAGTTATAGATTCCGATGCGTCACTTCAGGTTTATTGTATCCCTCTGACCTTCTTTTTGACGATGAAACATAGAAATTGCATCGTAAGTAAATAGAAAAGGCACAATGTCGACTTAAGTACAAGAGGACTGACTCTTCTTACTGTCTCTTTTTTGAACCATTCCTGTGATACTAGTTATAAATTCCGAAGCTTCACTCCAGGTTTACTGTATCAATTGGACCTTCTTATTGACGATGAAACACAGAAATTGCAACTGAATTAAATAGAAAAGGCACAATGCCGACTTAAGTACAAGAAGACTGACTCTTATTACGGACTATGTTTTGAACCATTCCTGTGACACTAGTTATATATTCCGATGCTTCACTTCAGGTTTACTGTTTCCCTTGGACCTTCTTATTGACGATGAAACACAGAAATTGCATCGGAATTAAATACAAAAGGCAAAATGCCGACTTACGTACAAGAAGACTGACTCATCTACTATCTATGTTTTGAACCATTTCTGTGACACTAGTCATAGATTCCGATGCTTCACTCCAGGTTTACTGTATCCCTTGTACCTTCTCATTGACGATGAAACACAGAAATTGCATCGGAATTAAATACAAAAGGCACAATGCCGACATAAGTACATGAAGACCGACTCTTCCTACTGACTATGTTTTGAACCATTCCTGTGACACTAGTTGTAGATTCCGATGCTTCACTTCAGGTTTACTGTATACCTTTGACCTTCTTATTGACGACGAAATACAGAAATTTCATCATAATTAAATACAAAAGGCACAATGCCGAATTAAGAACAAGAAGACTGACTCTTCTTACTGACTATGTTTTGAACCATTCCATTGACACTAGTCATAGATTCCGATGCTTCACTCCAGTTTTAGTGTATCCCTTGTACCTTCTCATTGACGATGAAACACAGAAATTGCATCGGAATTAAATAGAAAAGGCACAATGCCGACTTAACTACAAGAAGACTGACTCTTCTTACAGACTATATTTTGAACCTTTCCGGTGCCACTAGCTATGGATTCCGATGTTTCTCTTCAGGTTTACTGTATCCCTCTGACGTTCTTATTGACGACGAAACACAGAAATGGCATCGGAATTAAATACAAAAGGCACAATGCCGACTTAAGTACAAAAAGACTGGCTCTTCCTACTGTCTATGTATTGAACCATTCCTGTGACACTAGTTATAGATTCCCGTGCTTCACTTCAGGTTTACTGTATCCCTTGCACCTTATTATTGACGATGAAACACAGAAATTGCATCGGTATTTAATACAAATGGCACAATGCCGACTTAAGTACATGAAGACCGACTCTTCTTACTGACTATGTTTTGAACCATTCCTGTGACACTAGTTATAGATTCCGATGCTTCACTTGAGGTTTACTGTATCCCTTGGATCTTCTTATTTACGATGAAACACAGAAATTGCATCGGAATTAAATAGAAAAGGCAAAATGCCGACTTAAGTACACGACGACTGACTTTTCTTACTGTCTATGCTTTGAACCACTCCTGTGACACTTGTTATAGGTTCCGATGCTTCACTTCAGGTTTACGGTATCCCTTGGACCCTCTTATTGACGATGAAACTCAGAAATTACATCGGAATTAAATACAAAAGGCACAATGCCGACATAAGTACAAGAAGACTGACTCTTCTTACTGACTATGATTTGAACCATTCCTGTGACGCTAGTTATAGATCCCGATGCTTCAATTCAGGTTAACTGTATCCCTCTGACCTTCTTATTGACGATGAAACACAGAAATTGCATCGGTGTTAAATAGAAACGCCACAAAGCCTTCTTAAGTACAAGAAGACTGACTCTTCTTACTGGCTATGATTTGAACCATTCCTGTGACACTAGTTATAGATTACGATGCTTTTCTACAGTTTTACTGTATCCCTTGGACCTTCTTATTGTCGATGAAATACAGAAAGTGCATCAGAATTAAATACAAAGGGCAAAATGCCGAATTAAGAACAAGAAGACTGACTCTTCTTACTGTCTATGTTTTGAACCATTCCATTGGCATTAGTCATAGATTCCGATGCTTCACTCCAGTTTTACTGTATCCCTTGTACCTTCTCATTGACGATGAAACACAGAAATTGCATCGGAATTAAATAGAACAGGCACAATGCCGACTTAAGTACAAGAAGACTGACTCTTCTTACTGTCTATGTTTTGAACCATTCCTGTGACACTAGTTACAGAATCCGATACTTCACTCCAGGTTTACTGTATCCCTTGGACCTTTTTATTGACGATGAAACACAGAAAATTCATCGGAATTAAATACAAAAGGCACAATGCCGACTTAAGGACAAGAAGACTGACTCTTCTTACAGACTATGTTTTGAACCTTTCCGGTGACACTAGCTATGGATTCCGATGCTTCACTTCAGGTTTACTGTATCCCTTGGACCCTCTTATTGACGATGAAACTCTGAAATTGCATCGGAATTAAATACAAAAGGCACAATGCCGACATAAGTACAAGAAGACTGACTCTTCTTACTGACTATGATTTGAACCATTCCTGTGACACTAGTTATAGATCCCGATGCTTCAATTCAGGTTTACTGTATCCCTCTGACCTTTTTATTGACGATGAAACACAGAAATTGCATCGGTGTTAAATAGAAACGCCACAAAGCCTTCTTAAGTACAAGAAGACTGACTCTTCTTACTGGCTATGATTTGAACCATTCCTGTGACACTAGTTATAGATGACGATCCTTGACTTCAGTTTTACTGTATCCCTTGGACCTTCTTATTGACGATGAAACACAGAAATTGCATCGGAATTAAATACAAAGGGAAAAATGCCGACTTAAGTACTCGAAGACTGACTCATCATGCTGTCTATGTTTTGAACCATTCCTCTGACACTAGTTATAGATTCCGATGCTACGTTCCAGGTTTACTGTATCCCTTGGACCTTCTTACTGACGATGAAACACAGAAATTGCATCGGAATTAAATAAAAAAGGCACAATGCCGACTTAGGGACAAGAAGACTGACTGTTCTTACTGACTAAGTTTTGAACCATTCCTGTGACACTAGTTATAGATTCCGATGCTTCACTTCAGGCTTATTGTATCCCTCTGACCTTCTTATTGACGATGAAACACAGAAATTGCATCGGAAATAAATAGAAAAGGCACATTGTCGACTTAAGTACAAGAAGACTGATTCTTCTTACTGTCTATGTTTTGAACCATTCCTGTGACACTAGTTATAGATTCCGATGCTTAACTCCAGGTTTACTGTATCCCTTAGACCTTCTTATTGTCGATGAAACACAGAAATTGCAACTGAATTAAATAGAAAATGCACAATGCCGACTTAAGTACAAGACGACTGAATTATCTTACTGTCTATGTTTTGAACCATTCCTGTGACACTATTTATAGATTCCGATGCTTCACTCCAGGTTTACTGTATCCCTTGGATCTTCTTGTTGACGATGAAACACAGAAATTGCATCAGAATTAAATACAAATGGCACATTGCCGACTTAAGTACAAGAAGACTGTCTCTTCCTACTGTCTATGTTTTGAACCATTCCTGTGACACTAGTTATAGATTCCGATGCTTCACTTCAGGTTTACTGTATCCCTTGGACCTTCTTATTGACGATGAAACACAGAAATTGCATCGAAATTAAATACAAAAGGCACAATGCAGACTTAAGTACATGAAGACCGACTCGTCCTACTGACTATGTTTTGAACAATTCCTTTGACACTAGTTATAGATTCCGATGCTTCACTTGAGGATTACAGTATTCCGTGGACCTTCTTATTGACGATGAAACACAGAATTTGCATCGGAATTAAATAAAAAAGGCACAATGCCGACTTAAGTACAAGAAGACTAACTCTTCTTACTGTCTATGATTTGAACCATTCCTGTGACACTAGTTATTGATTCCGATGCTTCACTCCAGGTTTACTGTAACCCTTGGACCTTCTTAGTGACGATGAAACACAGATATTGCATCGGAATTAAATACGAAAGGCACAATTCCAACTTAAGGACAAGAAGACTGACTCTTCTTACTGACTATGATTTGAACCATTCCTGTGACACTAGTTATAGATCCCGATGCTTTAATTCAGGTTTACTGTATCCCTCTGACCTTCTTATTGACGATGAAACACAGTAATTGCATCGGTGTTAAATAGAAAAGCCACAAAGCCTTCTTAAGTACAAGAAGACTGACTCTTCTTACTGCCTATGATTTGAACCATTCCTGTGAAACTAGTTATAGATTACGATGCTTGACTTCAGTTTTACTGTATCCCTTGGACCTTCTTATTGTCGATGAAACACAGAAATTGCATCGGAATTAAATACAAAGGGCAAAATGCCGACTTAAGTACTCGAAGGCTGACTCTTCTTGCTGTCTATGTTTTGAACCATTCCTCTGACACTAGTTATAGATTTTGATGCTACATTCCCGGTTTACTGTATCCCTTGGACCTTCTTACTGACGATGAAACACAGAAATTGCATCGGAATTAAATAAAAAAGGCACAATGCCGACTTAGGGAGAAGAAGACTGACTGTTCTTACTGACTAAGTTTTGAACCATACCTGTGACACTAGTTATAGATTCCGATGCTTCACTTCAGGTTTATTGTATCCCTCTGACCTTCTTATTGACGATGAAACACAGAAATTGCATCGGAAATAAATAGAAAGGGCACAATGTCGACTTAAGTACAAGAAGACTGACTCTTCTTACTGTCTATGTTTGAACCATTCCTGTGACACTAGTTATAGATCCCGATGCTTCACTTCAAGTTTACTGTATCCCTTTCACCTTCTTATTGACGATGAAATACAGTAATTGCATCTGAATTAAATACAAAAGGCACAATGCCGAATTAAGAACAAGAAGACTGACTTTTCTTACTGTCTATGTTTTGAACCATTCCATTGGCACTAGTCATAGATTCCGATGCTTCACTCCAGTTTTACTGTATCCCTTGTACCTTCTCATTGACGATGAAACTCAGAAATTGCATCGGAATTAAATAGAAAAGGCACAATGCCGACTTAAGTACAAGAAGACTGATTCTTCTTACTGTCTATGTTTTGAACCATTCCTGTGACACTAGTTACAGAATCCGATACTTCACTCCAGGTTTGCTGTATTTCTTGGACCTTCTTATTGACGATGAAACACAGAAAATTCATCGGAATTAAATACAAAAGGCACAATGCCGACTTAAGGACAAGAAGACTGACTCTTCTTACAGACTATGTTTTGAACATTTCCGGTGACACTAGCTATGGATTCCGATGCTTCACTTCAGGTTTACTGTATCCCTCTGACGTTCTTATTGACGACGAAACACAGAAATGGCATCGTAATTAAATACAAAAGGCACAATGCCGACTTAAGTACAAAACGACTGGCTCTTCCTACTGTCTATGTATTGAACCATTCCTGTGACACTAGCTATAGATTCCCGTGCTTCACTTCAGGTTTACTGTATCCCTTGGACCTTATTATTGACGATGAAACACAGAAATTGCATCGGTATTTAATACAAAAGGCACAATGCCGACTTAAGTACACGAAGACCGACTCTTCCTACTGACTATGTTTTGAACCATTCCTGTGACACTAGTTATAGATTCCGATGCTTCACTTGAGGTTTACTGTATCCCTTGGATCTTCTTATTTACGATGAAACACAGAAATTGCATCGGAATTAAATAGAAAAAGCACAATGCCGACTTAAGTACAAGACGACTGAATTTTCTTACTGTCTATGCTTTGAACCATTCCTGTGACACTAGTTATAGGTTCCGATGCTTCACTTCAGGTTTACTGTATCCCTTGGACCCTCTTATTGACGATGATACTCAGAAATTGCATCGGAATTAAATACAAAAGGCACAATGCCGACATAAGTACAAGAAGACTGACTCTTCTTACTGACTATGATTTGAACCATTCCTGTGACACTAGTTATAGATCCCGATGCTTCAATTCAGGTTTACTGTATCCCTCTGACCTTTTTATTGACGATGAAACACAGAAATTGCATCGGTGTTAAATAGAAACGCCACAAAGCCTTCTTAAGTACAAGAAGACTGACTCTTCTTACTGGCTATGATTTGAACCATTCCTGTGACACTAGTTATAGATGACGATGCTTGACTTCAGTTTTACTGTATCCCTTGGACCTTCTTATTGACGATGAAACACAGAAATTGCATCGGAATTAAATAAAAAAGGCACAATGCCGACTTAGGGACAAGAAGACTGACTGTTCTTACTGACTAAGTTTTGAACCATTCCCATGACACTAGTTATAGATTCCGATGCTTCACTTCAGGTTTATTGTATCCCTCTGACCTTCTTATTGACGATGAAACACAGAAATTGCATCGGAAATAAATAGAAAAGGCACATTGTCGACTTAAGTACAAGAAGACTGACTCTCCTTACTGTCTATGTTTTGAACCATTCCTGTGACACTAGTTATAGATTCCGATGTTTAACTCCAGGTTTACTGTATCCCTTGGACCTTCTTATTGTCGATGAAACACAGAAATTGCAACTGAATTAAATAGAAAATGCACAATGCCGACTTAAGTACAAGACGACTGACTTTTCTTACTGTCTATGTTTTGAACCATTCCTGTGACACTATTTATAGATTCCGATGCTTCACTCCAGGTTTACTGTATCCCTTGGACCTTCTTATTGACGATGAAACACAGAAATTGCATCAGAATTAAATACAAATGGCACATTGCCGACTTAAGCACAAGAAGACTGACTCTTCCTACTGACTACGTTTTGAACAATTCCTGTGACACTAGTTATAGATTCCGATGCTTCACTTGAGGATTACAGTATTCCGTGGACCTTCTTATTGACGATGAAACACAGAATTTGCATCGGAATTAAATAAAAAAGGCACAATGCCGACTTAAGTACAAGAAGACTGACTCTTCTTACTGTCTATGATTTGAACCATTCCTGTGACATTAGTTATTGATTGCGATGCTTCACTCCAGGTTTACTGTAACCCTTGGACCTTCTTAGTGACGATGAAACACAGATATTGCATCGGAATTAAATACGAAAGGCACAATGCCAACTTAAGGACAAGAAGACTGACTCTTCTTACTGACTATGATTTGAACCATTCCTGTGACACTAGCTATAGATTCCGATGCTTCGCTTCAGGTTTACCGTATCCCTCTGACCTACTTATTGACGATGAAACACAGAAATTGCATTGGAATTAAATAGAAAAGGCACAATGAAGACTTAAGTACAAGAAGACTGACTCTTCATACTGACTATGTTTTGAACCATTCCTGTGACACTATTTATAGATTCTGATGCTTCACTTCAGGATTACTGTATCCCTTGGACTTTCTTATTGACGATGAAACACAGAAATTGCATCGGAATTAAATACAAAAGGCACAATGCCGACTTAAGTACGCGAGGAGTGACTCTTCTTACTGTCTATGTTTTGAATCATTCCTGTGACACTAGTTATAGATTCCGATGTTACACTCCAGGTTTACTGTATGCCTTGGACCTACGTATTGACGATGAAACACAGAAATTGCAACGGAATTAAATACAAAAGACACAATGCCGACTTAAGTACAAGAAGACTGACTGTTCTTACTGACAATGTTTTGAACCATTCCTGTGACACTAGTTATAGATTCCGATGCTTCACTTCAGGTTTATTGTATCCCTCTGACCTTCTTATCGACGATGAAACACTGAAATTGCATCGGAATTAAATAGAAAAGGCACAATGTCGACTTAGGTACAAGAAGGCGGACTCTTCTTACTGTCTATGTTTTGAACCATTCCTGTGACACTAGTTATAGATTACGATGCTTCACTCCAAGTTCACTATATCCCTTGGACCCTCTTATTGACGATGAAACACAGAAATTGCATCGGAATTAAATAGAAAAGGCACAATGCCGACATAAGTACAAGAAGACTGATTCTTCTTACTGACTATGTTTTGACCCATTCCTGTGACACTAGTTATATATTCCGATGCTTCACTTCTGGTTTACTGTATACCTTGTACCTTCTTATTGACGATGAAACACAGAAATTGCATCGGAATTAAGTACAAAAGGCACAATGCGGACTTAAGTACATGAAGACCGACTTGTCCTACTGACTATGTTTTGAACAATTCCTGTGACACTAGTTATAGATTCCGATGCTTCACTTTAGGATTACAGTATTCCGTGGACCTTCTTATTGACGATGAAACACAGAATTTGAATCGGAATTAAATAAAAAAGGCACAATGCCGCCTTAAGTACAAGAAGACTGACTCTTCTTACTGTCTATGATTTGAACCATTCCTGTGACACTAGTTATTGATTACGATGCTTCACTCCAAGTTAACTATATCCCTTGGACCTTCTTATTGACGATGAAACACAGAAATTGCATCGGAATTAAATACAAAAGGCACAATGCCGACTTAAGTACGCGAAGAGTGACTCTTCTTACTGTCTATGCTTTGAACCATTCCTGTCACACCACTTATAGATTCCGATGTTACACTCCAGGTTTACTGTATGCCTTGGACCTTCGTATTGACGAAGAAACACAGAAATTGCAACGGAATTAAATGCAAAAGGCACAATGCCGACTTAAGTACAAGAAGACTGACTGTTCTTACTGACAATGTTTTGAACCATTCCTGTGACACTAGTTATAGATTCCGATGCTTCACTTCAGGTTTATTGTATCCCTCTGACCTTCTTATTGACGATGAAACACTGAAATTGCATCGGAATTAAATAGAAAAGGCACAATGTCGACTTAGGTACAAGAAGACTGACTCTTCTTACTGTCTATGTTTTGAACCATTCCTGTGACACTAGTTATAGATCACGATGCTTCACTCCAAGTTCACTATATCCCTTGGACCTTCCTATTGACGATGAAACACAGAAATTGCATCGGAATTAAATAGAAAAGGCACAATGCCGACATAAGTACAAGAAGACTGATTCTTCTTACTGACTATGTTTTGACCCATTCCTGTGACACTAGTTAAATATTCCGATGCTTAACTTCTGGTTTACTGTATACCTTGGACCTTCTTATTGACGATGAAACACAGAAATTGCATCGGAATTAAGTACAAAAGGCACAATGCGGACTTAAGTACAAGAGGACTGACTCTTCCTACTGTCTAAGTTTTGAACCATTCCTGTGACACTAGTTATAGATTCCGATGCTTCACTTCAGTTTTACTGTATCCCTCTGACCTTACTGCCGATGAAACACAGAAATTGCATCGGAATTAAATACAAAAGGGACAATGCCAACTTAAGGACAAGAAGACTGACTCTTCTTACTGACTATGTTTTGAACCATTCCTGTGACACTAGTTATAGATTCCGATGCTTCACTTCAGGTTTACTGTACCCTTGGACATTCTTATTGACGATGAAACACAGAAATTGCATCGGAATAAAATACAAAAGGCACAATGCTGACTTAAGGACAAGAAGACTGACTCTTCTTATTGTCTAAGTTTTGAACCGTTCCATTGACACTAGTTATAGATTCCGATGCTTCACTCCAGGTTTACTGTATCCCTTGGACCTTTTATTGACGATGAGACAAAGAAATTGCATCGGAATTAAATAGAAAAGGCACAATGAAGACTTCAGTACACGAAGACTGACTCTTCTTACTGACTATGTTTTGAACCATTCCTGTGACTCTAGTTATAAATTCCGGTGCTTCACTTCAGGTTTACTGTATCCCTTGGACCTTCTTATTGACGATGAAACACAGAAATTGTATCGGAATTAAATCCAAAGGGCAAAATGCCGACTTAAGTACACGAAAACTGACTCTTCTTACTGTCTATGCTTTGAACCAATCCTGTGACACTAGTTATAGATTCCGATGCTACACTCCAGGTTTACTGTATCCCTTTGACCTTCTTATTGACGGTGAAACACAGAAATTATATCGGAATTAAATAAAAAAGGCACAATGCCGACTTAGGGACAAGAAGACTGACTGTTCTTACTGACTATGTATTGAACCATTCCTGTGACACTAGTTATAGATTCCGATGCTTCACTTCAGGTTTATTGTATCCCTCTGACCTTCTTATTGACGATGAAACACAGAAATTGCATTGTAAATAAATAGAAAAGGCACAATGTCGACTTAAGTACAAGAAGACTGACTCTTCTTACTGTCTCTTTTTTGAACCGTTCCTGTGATACTAGTTATAAATTCCGATGCTTCACTCCAGGTTTACTGTATCCATTGGACCTTCTTATTGACGATGAAACACAGAAATTGCAACTGAATTAAATAGAAAAGGCACAATGCCGACTTAAGTACAAGAAGACTGAGTCTTATTACTGACTATGATTTGAACCATTCCTGTGACACTAGTTAATTATTCCGACGCTTCACTTCAGGTTTACTGTTTCACTTGGACCTTCTTATTGACGATGAAACACAGAAATTGCATCGGAATTAAATACAAAAGGCAAAATGCCGACTTACGTACAAGAAGACTGACTCATCTACTGTCTATGTTTAGAACTATTTCTGTGACACTAGTTGTAGAGTCCCATGCTTCACTTCAGGTTTACTGTATCCCTTGGGCCTTCTTATTGACGAAGAATCAAAGAAATTGCATCGGAATTAAATACAAATGGCACAATGCCGACTTAAGTAGAAGAAGACTGACTCTTTTTACTGTCTATATTTTGTACCATTCCAGTGACACTAGTTATAGATTCCGATGCTTCACTTCAGGTTTACTGTATCCCTTGGACCACCTTATTGACGATGAAATACAGAAATTGCATCGGAAATAAATACAAAAGGCACAATGCCGACATAAGTACATGAAGACCGACTCTTCCTACTGACTATGTTTGAACCATTCCTGTGACACTAGTTATAGATTCCGATGCTTCACTTCAGGTTTACTGTAACCCTCTGACCTTCCTATTGACGATGAAACACAGAAATTGCATCGGAATTAAATACGAAGGGCACAATGCCGACTTAAGTACAAGAAGACTGACTCTCCTTACTGACTATGCTTTCAACCATTCCTGTGACACTAGTTATTGATCGCGATGCTTCACTTCAGGTTTACTGTATCCCTCTGACCTTCTTATTGACGATGAAACACAGAAATTGCATCGGAATTAAATACAAAAGGCACAATGCCGACTTAAGTACAAGAAGACCGACCCTTCTTACTGTCTATGCTTTGAACCATTCCTGTGACACTAGTTATAGACTCCGATGCTTCACTTCAGGTTTACTGTAACCCTTGGACATTCTTATTGACGATGAAACACAGAAATTGCATCGGAATTAAATACAAAATGCACAATGCCGACATAAGTACATGAAGACCGACTCTTCCTACTGACTATGTTTGAACCATTCCTGTGACACTAGTTATATATTCCGATGCTTCACTTCTGGTTTACTGTATACCTTGGACCATCTTATTGACGATGAAACACAGAAATTGCATCGGAATTAAATACAAAAGGCACAATGCGGACTTAAGTACAAGAGGACTGACTCTTCCTACTGTCTATGTTTTGAACCATTCCTGTGACACTAGTTTTGGATTCCGATGCTTCACTTCAGTTTTACTGTATCCCTCTGACCTTATTGCCGATGAAACACAGAAATTGCATCCGAATTAAATACAAAAGGGACAATGCCAACTTAAGGACAAGAAGACTGACTCTTCTTACTGACTATGTTTTGAACCATTCCTGTGACACTACTTATAGATTCCGATGCTTCACTTCAGGTTTACTGTATCCCTTGGACCTTCTTATTGACAAGGAAACACAGAAATTGCATCGGAATTAAATCCAAAGCGCAAAATGCCGACTTAAGTACACGAACACTGACTCTTCTTTCTGTCCATGTTTTGAACCATTCCTGTGACACTAGTTATAGATTCCGATGCTACACTCCAGGTTTACTGTATCCCTTTGACCTTCTTATTGACGATGAACCACAGAAATTACATCGGAATTAAATAAAAAAGGCACAATGCCGACTTAGGGACAAGAAGACTGACTGTTCTTACTGACTACGTATTGAACCATTCCTGTGACATTAGTTATAGATTCCGATGCTTCACTTCAGGTTTATTGTATCCCTCTGTCCTTCTTATTGACGATGAAACACAGAAATTGCATCGGAAATTAATAGAAAAGGCACAATGTCGACTTAAGTACAAGAAGACTGACTCTTCTTACTGTCTATGTTTTGAACCATTCCTGTGACACTAGTTATAGATTCCGATGCTTCACTTCAGGTTTACTGTATTCCTTGGACCTTATTATTGACGATGAAACACAGAAATTGCATCGGTATTTAATACAAAAGGCACAATGCCGACTTAAATACATGAAGACCGACTCTTAATACTGTCTGTGCTTTGAACCATTCCTGTGACACCAGTTATAGATTCCGATGCTTCACTCCAAGTTTACTATATCCCTTGGACCTTCTTATTGACGATGAAACACAGAAATTGCATCGGAATTAAATACAAAATGCACAATGCCGACTGAAGTACAAGAAGACTGACTCTATTTACAGACTATGTTTCGAACCATTCCTGTGACACTAGTTATGGATTCGGATGCTTCACTTCAGGTTTACTGTATCACCCTGACCTTCTTATTGACGATGAAACACGGAAATTGCATCGAAATTAAATACAGAAGGCACAATGCCGACTTAAGTACAAGAATACTGACTCTTCTTACTGACTAAGCTTGAACCATTCCTGTGACACTAGTTATAGATCCCGATGCTTCACTTCAGGTTTACTGTATCCCTCTGACCTTCTTATTGACGATGAAACAAAGAATCTGAATCGGAATTAAATAGAAACGCCACAATTCCTACTTAGGTACAAGAAGACTGACTCTTTATACTGGCTATGTTTTGAACCATTCCTGTGACACTAGTTATAGATTCCGATGCTTGACTTCAGTTTTTCTGTACCCCTTGGACCTTCTTATTGACGATGAAAGACAGAAATTGCATCGGAATTAAATACAAAAGGCACAATGCCGACTTAAGTACAAGAAGACTGACTCTTCTTACTGTCCATGTTGTGAACTATTCCTGTGACACTAGTAATAGATTCCGATGCTTCACTTCAGGTTTACAGTATCCCTTGGACCTTCTTTTTGATGATAAAACACAGAAATTGAATCGTAATTAAATACAAAAGTCACAATGCCGAATTAAGTACAAGAAGACTGACTCTTCTTACTGTCTATGTTGTGAACTATTCCAGTGACACTAGTAATAGATTCCGATGCTTCACTCCAGGTTTACTGTATCCCTTGGACCTTCTTATTGACGATGAAACACAGAATATTCATCGGAATTAAATACAAAAGGCACAATGACGACTTAAGTACAAGAAGACTGACTCTTCTTACTGTCTATGATTTGAACCATTCCTGTGACACTAGTTATAGATTACGATGCTTCACTTCAGGTTTACAGTATCCCTTGGACCTTCTTTTTGACGATAAATCACAGAAATTGAATCGTAATTAAATACAAAAGGCACAATGCCGTCTTAAGTACAAGAAGACTGACTCTTCTTACTGTCTATGTTGTGAACTATTCCTGTGACACTAGTAATAGATTCCGATGCTTCACTCCAGGTTTACTGTATCCCTTGGACCTTCTTATTGACGATGAAACACAGAATATTCATCGGAATTAAATACAAAAGGCACAATGCCGACTTAAGGACAAGATGACTGACTCTTCTTATTGACTATGTTTTGAACCATTCCGGTGACACTAGCTATAGATTCCGATGCTTCACTTCAGGTTTACTGTATCCCTCTGACTTTCATGTTGAGGATGAAACACAGAAATGGCATCGGAATTAAATACTAAAATCACAATGCCGACTTAAGTACAAGAAAACTGACTCATCTTACTGTCTATGTTTTGAACCATTCCTGTGACACTAGTTATAGATTCCGATGCTTCACTTCAGGTTTACTGTATCCCTTGGACCTTCTTATTGACGATGAAACACAGAAATTGCATCGGAATTAAACACAAAAGGCACAATGCCGACTTAAGCACAAGAAGACTGACTCTTCTTACTGACAATGCTTTAAATTATTCCTGTGACACTAGTTATAGATCCCGATGCTTCACTTCAGGTTAACTGTACCCCTCTGACATTCTTATTGACGATGAACCACAAAAATTGCATCGGAATTAAATACAGAGTGCACAATGCCGACTTAAGTAAAAGAAGACTGACCCTTTTTACTGACTTTGTTTTGAACAATTCCTGTGACACTAGTTATAAATTCGGATGCTTGACTTCAGGTTTACTGTATCCCTCTGACCTTCGTATTGACGATGAAACACAGAAATTGCATCGGAATTAAATAGAAACGCCACAATGCCTACTTAAGTACAAGAAGACTGACTCCTCTTACTGGCTATGTTTATAACCGTTCCTGTGACACTAGTTATAGATTCCGATGCTTGACTTCAGTTTTACTGCATCCCTTGGACCGTCTTATTGACGATGAAACACAGAAATTGCATCGGAATTAAATACAAAAGGCACAATGCCGACTTAAGTACAAGAAACGGACCCCTCTTAATGTCTATGATTTGAACCATTCCTGTGACTCTAGTTATAGATTTCGATGCTTCACTTCAGGTATACTGTATCCCTCTGACCTTCATATTGACGATGAAACACAAAAATTGCATCGGAATTAAATACGAAAGGCACAATGCCGACATAAGCACGAGAAGACTGACTCTTCTTACTGACTATGTTTTGAACCATTCCTGTGACACTAGTTATAGATTGCGATGCTTCACTTCAGGTTTACTGTATCCCTCTGACCTTCTTGTTGACGATGAAACACAGAAATTGCATCGGAATTAAATACAAAAGGCACAATGCCGACTTAAGTACAAAAAGACTGACTCTTCCGACTGTCTATGTATTGAAACATTCCTGTGACACTAGTTATAGATTCCGAGGCTTCACTTCAGGTTCACTGTATTCCTTGGACCTTCTTATAGACGATGAAACACAAAAATGGCATCGGAATTAAATACAAAAGGCACAATGCGGACTTAAGTACAAGAAGACTGACTCTTCTTACTGTCTATGTTTTGAACCATTCGTGCGACACTAGTTATAGAATCCGATACTTCACTCCAGGTTTACTGTATTTTTTGGACCTTCTTATTGACGATGAAACACAGAAAATTCATCGGAATTAAATACAAAAGGCACAATGCCGACTTAAGGACAAGAAGACTGACTCTTCTTACTGACTATGTTTTGAACCTTTCCGGTGACACTAGCTATGGATTCCGATGCTTCACTTCAGGTTTACTGTAACCCTCTGACGTTCGTATTGACGACGAAACACAGAAATGGCATAGGAATTAAATACAAAAGGCACAATGCCGACTTAAGTATAAAAAGACTGACTCTTCCGACTGTCTATGTAGTGAAACATTCCTGTGACACTAGTTATAGATTCCGATGCTTCAATTCAGGTTTACTGTTTCCCTTGGACCTTATTATTGACGCAGAAACACAGAAATTGCATCGGTATTTAATACAAAAGGCACAATGCCGACTTAAGTACATGAAGACCGACTCTTCCTACTGACTATGTTCTGAACCATTCCTGTGACACTAGTTATAGATTCTGATGCTTCACTTGAGGTTTACTGTATCCCTTGGATCTTCTTATTTACGATGAAACACAGAAATTGCATCGGAATTAAATACAAAAGGCACAATGCCGACTTAAGTACAAGACGACTGACTTTTCGTACTGTCTATGCTTTGAACCAGTCCAGTGACACTAGTTATAGGTTCCGATGCTTCACTTCAGGTTTACTGTATCCCTTGGACCCTCTTATTGACGATGAAAGTCAGAAATTGCATCGGAATTAAATACAAAAGGCACAATGCCGACATAAGTACAAGAAGACTTACTCTTCTTACTGACTATGATTTGAACCATTCCTGTGACACTAGTTATAGATCCCGATGCTTCACTTCAGTTTTACTGTATCCCTCTGACCTTCTTATTGACGATGAAACGCAGAACTTGCATCGGAATTAAACAGAAACGCCACAATGTCTACTTAAGTACAATAAGACTGGCTCTTCTTACTGGCTATGATTTGAACCATTCCTGTGACACTAGTTATAGATTACGATGCTTGACTTCAGTTTTACTGTATCCCTTGGACCTTCGTATTGAAGATGAAACACAGAAATTGCATCGGAATTAAATACAATGGGCAAAATGCCGACTTAAGTACACGAAGACTGACTCTCTTCCTGTCTATGTTGTGAACCATTCCTCTGACACTAGTTATAGATTCCGATGCTACACTCCAGGTTTACTGTATCCCTTGGACCTTCTTATTGACGATGAAACACAGAAATTGCATCGGAATTAAATAAAAAAGGCACAATGCCGACTTAGGGACAGGAAGAGTGACTGTTCTTACTGACTATGTTTTGAACCATTCCTGTGACACTAGTTATAGATTCCGATGCTTCACTTCAGGTTTATTGTATCCCTCTGACCTTCTTATTAACGATGAAACACAGAAATTGCATCGGAAATAAATAGAAAAGTCACAATGTCGACTTAAGTACAAGAAGACTGACTCTTCTTACTGTCTATGTTTTGAACCATTCCTGTTACACTAGTTATAGATTCCGATGTTTCACTTCAGTTTTACTGTATACCTTGGACCTTCCTATTGACGATAAAACACAGAAATTGCATCGGAATTAAATAGAAAAGGCACAATGAAGACATAAGTACAAGAAGATTGACTCTTCCTACTGTCTATGTTTTGAACCATTCCTGTTACACTAGTTATAGATTCCGATGCTTAACTGCAGGTTTACTCTATCCCTTGGACCTTCTTATTGTCGATGAAACACAGAAATTGCAACTGAATTAAATAGAAAAGGCACAATGCCGACTTAAGTACAAGAAGACTGACTCTTATTACTGACTATGTTTTGAACCATTCCTGTGACACTAGTTATAGATTCCGATGTTTCACTTCAGTTTTACTGTATACCTTGGACCTTCCTATTGACGATAAAACACAGAAATTGCATCGGAATTAAATAGAAAAGGCACAATGAAGACATAAGTACAAGAAGATTGACTCTTCCTACTGTCTATGTTTTGAACCATTCCTGTGACACTAGTTATAGATTCCGATGCTTCACTTCAGGGTTACTTATCCTCTGACCTTATTGCCGATGAAACACAGAAATTGCATCGGAATTAAATACAAAAGGCACAATGCCGACTTAACTACATGAAGACCGACACTTCCTACTGATTATGTTTTGAACCATTCCTGTGATACTAGTTATGGATTCCGATGCTTCACTTGAGGTTTACTGTATCCCTTGGACCTTCATACTGACGATGAAACACAGAAATTGCATGGGAATGAAACACAAAAAGCACAATGCCGACTTAAGTACAAGAAGACTGACTCATCTTACTGTCTATGTTTTGAACCATTCCTGTGACACTAGTTATAGATTCCGATGTTTCACTTTAGGTTTACTGTATCCCTTGGACCTTCTTATTGACGATGAAACACAGAAATTGCATCGGAATTAAACACAAAAGGCACAATGCCGAATTAAGTACAAAACGACTGACTCTTTTTACTGACTATGTTTTGAACCATTCCTGTGACACTAGTTATAGATTACGATGCTCCACTTCTGGTTTACTGCATCCCACTGACCTTCTTATTGACGATGAAACACAGAAATTGCATCGGAATTAAATACAAAAGGCACAATGCCGACTTAAGTACAAGAAGACTGACTCTTCCTACTGCCTATGTTTTGAACCATTCCTGTGACACTAGTTATAAATTCCGATGCTTCACTTCAGGTTTACTGTATCCCTTGGACCTTCTTATTGACGATGAAACACAGAAATTGCATCGGAATTAAATACAAAAGGCACAATGCAGACTTAAGTACATGGGGACCGACTCTTCCTACTGACTATGTTTTGAGCAATTCCTGTGATACTAGTTATAGATTCCGACGCTTCACTTGAGGTTTACAGTATTCCGTGGACCTTCTTATTGACGATGAAACACAGAAATTGCATCGGAATTAAATACAAAAGGCACAATGCCGACTTAAGTACAAGAAGACTGATTCTTCTTACTGACTATGTATTGAACCATTCCTGTGACACTAGTTATAGATTCCGATGTATCACTTCGGGTTTATTGTATCCCTCTGATCTTCTTATTGGCGATGAAACACTGAAATTGCATCGGAATTAAATAGAAAAGGCACAATGTCGAATTAGGAACAAGAAGACTGACTCTTCTTACTGTCTATGCTTTGAACCATTCCTGTGACACTAGTTATAGATTACGTTGCTTCACTCCAAGTTCACTATATCCCTTGGACCTTCTTATTGACGATGAAACACAGAAATTGAATCGGAATTAAATAGAAAAGGTACAATGCCGACTTAAGTACAAGAAGACTGATTCTTCATACTGACTATGATTTGAACAATTCCTGTGACACTAGTTATATATTCCGATGCTTCACTTCTGGTTTACTGTATACCTTGGACCTTCTTATTGACGATGAAACACAGAAATTGCATCGGAATTAAATACAAAAGGCACAATGCGGACTTAAGTACAAGAGGACTGACTCCTCCTACTGTCTATGTTTTGAACCATTCCTGTGACACTAGTTTTGGATTCCGATGCTTCACTTCAGTTTTACTGTATCCCTCTGACCTTACTGCCGATGAAACACAGAAATTGCATCGGAATTAAATACAAAAGGCACAATGCGGACTTAAGTACAAGAGGACTGACTCTTCCTACTGTCTATGTTTTGAACCGTTCCTGTGACACTAATTTCAGATTCCGATGCTTCACTTCAGTTTTACTGTATCCCTCTGAACTTATTGCCGATGAAACACAGAAATTGCATCGGAACTAAATACAAAAGGGACAATGCCAACTTAAGGACAAGAAGACTGACTCTTCTTACTGACTATGTTTTGAACACTTCCTGTGACACTAGTTATAGATTCCGGTGCTTCACTTCACGTTTACTGTTCCCTTGGACATTCTTATTGACGATGAAACACAGAAATTGCATCGGAATTAAATACAAAAGGCACAATGCCGACTTAAGGACAAGAAGACTGACTCATCTACTGTCTATGTTTTGAACCATTTCTGTGACACTAGTTGTAGAGTCCGATGCTTCACTTCAGGTTTACTGTATCCCTTGGGCCTTCTTATTGACGATGAATCAAAGAAATTGCATCGGAATTAAATACAAATGGCACAATGCCGACTTAAGTACAAGAAGACTGACTCTTTTTACTGTCTATATTTTGAACCATTCCTGTGACACTAGTTATAGATTCCGATGCTTCACTTCAGGTTTACTGTATCCCTTGGGCCTTCTTATTGACGATGAAACACAGAAATTGAATCGGAATTAAACACAAAATGCACAATGCCGAATTAAGTACAAAACGACTGACTCTTCTTACTGACTATGCTTTGAACCATTCCTGTGACACTAGTTATATATTCCGATGCTTCACTTCAGGTTTACTGTATCCCTCTGACCTTCTTATGGACGATGAAACACAGAAATTGCATCGGAATTAAATTCAAAAGGCACAATGCCGACATAAGTACATGAAGACCGACTCTTCCTACTGACTATGTTTTGAACCATTCCTGTGACACTAGTTATAGATTCCGATGCTTCACTTCAGGTTTACTGTATACCTTTGACCTTCTTATTGACGATGAAATACAGAAATTGCATCGGAATTAAATAGAAAAGGCACAATGCCGACTTAAGTACAAGAAGACTGACTCTTCTTACTGTCTATGCTTTGAACCATTCCTGTGACACTAGTTATATATTCCGATGCTTCACTTCAGGTTTACTGTATCCCTCTGACCTTCTTATGGACGATGAAACACAGAATTTGCATCGGTATTTAATACAAAAGGCTTAATGCCGACTTAAGTACATGAAGACCGACTCTTCCTACTGACTATGTTTTGAACCATTCCTGTGACACTAGTTATAGATTCCGATGCTTCACTTGAGGTTTACTGTATCCCTTGAATCTTCTTATTTACGATGAAACACAGAAATTGCATCGGAATTAAATAGAAAAGGCACAATGCCGACTTAAGTACAAGACGACTGACTTTTCTTACTGTCTATGCTTTGAACCATTCCTGTGACACTAGTTATAGGTTCCGATGCTTCACTTCAGGTTTACTGTATCCCTTGGACCCTCTTATTGACGATGAAACTCAGAAATTGCATCGGAATTAAATACAAAAGGCACAATGCCGACATAAGTACAAGCAGACTGACTCTTCTTACTGACTATGATTTGAACAATTCCTGTGACACTAGTTATAGATCCCGATGCTTCAATTCAGGTTTACTGTATCCCTGTGACCTTCTTATTGACGATGAAACACAGAAATTGCATCGGTGTTAAATAGAAACGCCACAAAGCCTTCTTAGGTACAAGAAGACTGACTCTTCTTCCTGGCTATGATTTGAACCATTTCTGTGACACTAGTTATAGATTACGATGCTTGACTTGAGTTTTACTGTATCCCTTGGACCTTCTTATTGACGATGAAACACAGAAATTGCATCGGAATTAAATACAAAGGGCAAAATGCCGACTTAAGTACTCGAAGACTGACTCTTCTTGCTGTCTATGTTTTGAACCATTCCTTTGACACTAGTTATAGATTCCGATGCTTCACTTGAGGTTTACTGTATCCCTTGGATCTTCTTATTTACGATGAAACACAGAAATTGCATCGGAATTAAATAAAAAAGGCACAATTCCGACTTAGGGACAAGAAGTGGCTGTTCTTACTGACTAAGTTTTGAACCATTCCTGTGACACTAGTTATAGATTCCGATGCTTCACTTCAGGTTTATTGTATCCCTCTGACCTTCTTATTGACGATGAAAACACAGAAATTGCATCGGAAATAAATTAGAAAAGGCACAATGTCGACTTAAGTACAAGAAGACTGACTCTTCTTACTGTCTATGTTTTGAACCATTCCTGTGACACTAGTTATAGATTCCGATGCTTAACTCCAGGTTTACTGTATCCCTTGGACCTTCTTATTGTCGATGAAACACAGAGATTGCAACTGAATTAAATAGAAAATGCACAATGCCGACTTAAGTACAAGACGACTGACTTTTCTTACTGTCTATGTTTGAACCATTCCTGTGACACTATTTATAGATTCCCGATGCTTCACTTCAGGTTTACTGTATCCCTTGGACCTTCTTATTGACGATGAAACACAGAAATTGCATCGGAATTAAATACAAAAGGCACATTGCCGACTTAAGTACAAGAAGACTGACTCTTCCTACTGTCTATGTTTTGAACCATTCCTCTGACACTAGTTATTGATTTCGATGCTTCACTTCAGGTTTACTGTATCCCTTGGACCTTCTTATTGACGATGAAACACAGAAATGGCATCGAAATTAAATACAAAAGGCACAATGCAGACTTAAGTACATGAAGACCGACTCGTCCTACTGACTATGTTTTGAACAATTCCTGTGACACTAGTTATAGATTGCGATGCTTCACTTGAGGATTACAGTATTCGTGGACCTTCTTATTGACGATGAAACACAGAATTTGCATCGGAATTAAATAAAAAAGGCACAATGCCGACTTAAGTACAAGAAGACTGACTCTTCTTACTGTCTATGATTTGAACCATTCCTGTGACACTAGTTATTGATTCCGATGCTTCACTCCAGGTTTACTGTAACCCTTGGACCTTCTTAGTGACGATGAAACACAGATATTGCATCGGAATGAAATACGAAAGGCACAATGCCAACTTAAGGACAAGAAGACTGACTCTTCTTACTGACTACGATTTGAACCATTCCTGTGACACTAGCTATAGATTCCGATGCTTCGCTTCAGGTTTACCGTATCCCTCTGACCTACTTATTGACGATGAAACACAGATATTGCATTGGAATTAAATAGAAAAGGCACAATGAAGACTTAAGTACAAGAAGGACTGACTCTTCATACTGACTATGTTTTGAACCATTGCTGTGACACTAGTTATAGATTCTGATGCTTCACTTCAGGATTACTGTATCCTTGGACCTTCTTATTGACGATGAAACACAGAAATTGCATCGGAATTAAATACAAAACGCACAATGCCGACTTAAGTACGCGAAGAGTGACTCTTTTTACTGTCTATGTTTCGAACCATTCCTGTGACACTAGTTATAGATTCCCATGCTACACTCCAGGTTTACTGTATGCCTTGGACCTTCGTATTGACGATGAAACACAGAAATTGCAACGGAATTAAATACAAAAGGCACAATGCCGACTTAAGTACAAGAAGACTGAATTTTCTTACTGACAATGTTTTGAACCATTCTGTGACACTAGTTATAGATTCCGATGCTTCACTTCAGGTTTATTGTATCCCTCTGACCTTCTTATTGACGATGAAACACTGAAATTGCATCGGAATTAAATAGAAAAGGCACAATGTCGACTTAGGTACAAGAAGACTGACTCTTCTTACTGTCTATGTTTTGAACCATTCCTGTGACACTAGTTATAGATTACGATGCTTCACTCCAAGTTCACTATATCCCTTTGGACCTTCTTATTGACGATGAAACACAGAAATGGCACCGGAATTAAATAGAAAAGGCACAATGCCGACATAAGTACAAGAAGACTGATTCTTCTCACTGACTATGTTTTGACCCATTCCTGTGACACTAGTTATATATTCCGATGCTTCACTTCTGGTTTACTGTATACCTTGGACCCTTCTTATTGACGATGAAACACAGAAATT
The DNA here is from genome assembly GCF_021461385.2 of Schistocerca piceifrons. Taxonomy (NCBI): domain Eukaryota; kingdom Metazoa; phylum Arthropoda; class Insecta; order Orthoptera; family Acrididae; genus Schistocerca; species Schistocerca piceifrons. The sequence goes on along the minus strand of NC_060139.1, from coordinate 1,137,190,084 downwards.
GCATCGGAATTAAGTTCAAAAGGCACAATGCGGATTAAGTACAAGAGGACTGACTCTTCCTACTGTCTATGTTTTGAACCATTCCTGTGACACTAGATTTGGATTCGATGCTTCACTTCAGTTTTACTGTATCCTCTGACCTTATTGCCGATGAAACACAGAAATTGCCATCGGAATTAAATACAAAAGGGACAATGCCAACTTAAGGACAAGAAGACTGACTCCTCTTACTGACTATGTTTTGAACCATTCCTGTGACACTAGTTATAGATTCTGATGCTTCACTTCAGTGTTTACTGTACCCTTGGACATTCTTATTGACGATGAAACACAGAAATTGCATCGGAATTAAATAGAAAAGGCACAATGAAGACTTCAGTACACGAAGACTGACTCTTCTTACTGACTATGTTTTTAACCTTTCCTGTGACACTAGTTATAAATTCCCGATGCTTCACTTCAGGTTTACTGTGTCCCTTGGACCTTCTTATTGACGATGAAACACAGAAATTGCTTCGGAATTAAATCCAAAGGGCAAAATGCCGACTTAAGTACACGAACACTGACTCTTCCTACTGTCTATGTTTTGAACCATTCCTGTGACACTAGTTATAGATTCCGATGCTACACTCCAGGTTCACTGTACCCCTTGGACCTTTTATTGACGATGAGACAAAGAAATTGCATCGGAATTAAATAGAAAAGTCACAATGAAGACTTCAGTACACGAAGACTGACTCTTCTTACTGACTATGTTTTGAACCATTCCTGTGACACTAGTTATAAATTCCGATGCTTCACTTCAGGTTTACTGTATCCCTCTGACCTTCTTATTGACGATGAAACACAGAAATTGCATCGGTGTTAAATAGAAACGCCCACAAAAGCCTTCTTAAGTACAAGAAGACTGACTCTTCTTACTGGCTATGATTTGAACCATTCCTGTGACACTAGTTATAGATTACGATGCTTGACTTCAGTTTTACTGTATCGCTTGGACCTTCTTATTGACGATGAAACACAGAAATTGCATCGGAATTAAATACAAAGGGCAAAATGCCGACTTAAGTACTCGAAGACTGATTCTTCTTGCTGTCTATGTTTTGAACCATTCCTCTGACACTAGTTATAGATTCAGATGCTACATTCCATGTTTACTGTATCCCTTGGACCTTCTTACTGACGATGAAACACAGAAATTGCATCGGAATTAAATAAAAAAGGCACAATGCCGACTTAGGGACAAGAAGACTGACTGTTCTTACTGACTAAGTTTTGAACCATTCTGTGACACTAGTTATAGATTCCGATGCTTCACTTCAGGTTTATTGTATCCCTCTGACCTTCTTATTGACGATGAAACACAGAAATTGCATCGGAAATAAATAGAAAAGGCACAATGTCGACTTAGGTACAAGAAGACTGACTCTTCTTACTGTCTATGTTTTGAACCATTCCTGTGACACTAGTCATTCATTACGATGCTTCACTCCAAGTTCACTATTTCCCTTGGACCTTCTTATTGACGATGAAACACCTAAATTGCATCGGAATTAAATAGAAAAGGCACAATGCCGACATAAGTACAAGAAGACTGATTCTTCTTACTGACTATGTTTTGACCCATTCCTGTGACACTAGTTATATATTCCGATGCTTCACTTCTGGTTTACTGTATACCTTGGACCTTCTTATTGACGATGAAACACAGAAATTGCATCGGAATTAAGTACAAAAGGCACAATGCGAACTTAAGTACAAGAGGACTGACTCTTACTACTGGCTATGCTTTGAACCATTCCCTGTGACACTAGTTTTGGATTCCGATGCTTTACTTCAGTTTTACTGTATCCCTCTGACCTTATTGCCGATGAAACACAGAAATTGCATCGGAATTAAATACAAAAGGGACAATGCCAACATAAGGACAAGAAGACTGACTCTTCTTACTGACTATGTTTTGAACCATTCTTGTGACACTAGTTACAGATTCCGATGCTTCACTTCAGGTTTACTGTACCCTTGGACATTCTTGTTGACGATGAAACACAGAAATTGCATCGGAATTAAATACAAAAGGCACAATGCCGACTTAAGGACAAGAAGACAGACTCTTCTTATTGTCTATGTTTTGAACCGTTCCATTGACACTAGTTATAGATTCCGATGCTTCACTCCAGGTTCACTGTACCCCTTGGACCTTTTATTGACGATGAGACAAAGAAATTGCATCGGAATTAAATAGAAAAGTCACAATGAAGACTTCAGTACACGAAGACTGACTCTTCTTACTGACTATGTTTTGAACCATTCCTGTGACACTAGTTATAAATTCCGATGCTTCACTTCAGGTTTACTGTATCCCTTTGACCTTCTTATTGACGATGAAACACAGATATTGCATCGGAATTAAATCCAAAGGGCAAAATGCCGACTTAAGTACACGAAAACTGACTCTTCTTACTGTCTATGTTTTGAACCATTCCTGTGACACTAGTTATAGATTCCGATGCTACACTCCAGGTTTACTGTATCCCTTTGACCTTCTTATTGACGATGAAACACAGAACTTATATCGGAATTAAATAAAAAAGGCAGAATGCCGACTTAGGGACAAGAAGACTGACTGTTCTTACTGACTATGTATTGAACCGTTCCTGTGACACTAGTTATAAATTCCGATGCTTCACTTCAGGTTTATTGTATCCCTCTGACCTTCTTATTGACGATGAAACACAGAAATTGCATCGTAAATAAATAGAAAAGGCAAAATGTCGAATTAAGTACAAGAAGACTGACTCTTCTTACTGTCTATTTTTTGAACCATTCCTGTGATACTAGTTATAAATTCCGATGTTTCACTCCAGGTTTACTGTATCCCTTGGACCTTCATATTGACGATGAAACACAGAAATTGCAACCGAATTAAATAGAAAAGGCACAATGCCGACTTAAGTACAAGAAGACTGACTCTTATTACTGACTATGTTTTGAACCATTCCTGTGACACTAGTTATATATTCCGATGCTTCACTTCAGGTTTTCTGTTTCCCTTGGACCTTCTTATTGACGATGAATTACAGAAATTGCATCGGAATTAAATACAATAGGCAAATTGCCGACTTACGTACAAGAAGACTGACTCATCTACTGTCTATGTTTTGAACCATTTCTGTGACACTAGTTGTAGAGTCCCATGCTTCACTTCAGGTTTACTGTATCCCTTGGGCCTTCTTATTGACGATGAATCAAAGAAATTGCATCGGAATTAAATACAAATGGCACAATGCCGACTTAAGTTCAAGAAGACTAACTCTTTTTACTGTCTATATTTTGAACCATTCCAGTGACACTAGTAATTGATTCCGATGCTTCACTTCAGGTTTACTGTATCCCTCCGTCCTTCTTATTGACGATGAAAGACAGAAATTGCATCGGAATTATATACAAAAGGCACAATGCCAACTTAAGTACATGAAGACCGACAGTTCCTACTGACTGTGTTTTGAACCATTCCTGTGACACTAGTTATATATTCCGATGTTTCACTTCAGGTTTACTGTATCCCTTGGACCATCTTATTGACGATGAAACACAGAAATTCCATCGGAATTAAACACAAAATGCACAATGCCGAATTTGGTCAAAACGACTGACTCTTCTTACTGACTATGTTTTGAACCATTCCTGTGACACTAGTTATAGATTGCGATGCTTCACTTCAGGTTTACTGTATACCTCTGACCTTCTTATTGACGATGAAACACAGAAATTGCATCGGAATTAAATACAAAAGGCACAATATCGACTTAAGTACAAGAAGACAGACTCTTTTTCCTGACTATGTTTTGAACCATTCCTGTGACACTAGTTATAGATTCGGATGCTTCACTTCAGGTTTACTGTATCCCTCTGACCTTCTTATTGACGATGAAACACTGAAATTGCATCAGAATTAAATACAAAAGGCACAATGCCGACTTAAGTACAAGAAGACTGACCCTTCTTACTGTCTATGTTTAGAACCCTTCCTGTGACACTACTTATAGATTCCGATGCTTCACTTCAGGTTTACTGCAACCCTTGGACCTTCTTATTGACGATGAAACACAGAAATTGCATCGGAATCAAATACAAAAGGCACAATGCCGACATAAGTACATGAAGACCGACTCTTCCTAGTGACTATGTTTGAACCATTCCTGTGACAGTAGTTATAGATTCCGATGCTTCACTTTGGGTTTATTGTATCCCTCTGACCTTCTTATTGACGATGAAACACTGAAATTGCATCGGAATTAAATAGAAAAGGCACAATGTCGTCTTAGGTACAAGAAGACTGACTCTTCTTACTGTCTATGTTTTGAACCATTCCACTGACACTAGTTATAGATTACGATGCTTCACTCCAAGTTCACTATATCCCTTGGACCTTCTTATTGACGATGAAACACAGAAATTGCATCGGAATTAAATAGAAAAGGCACAATGCCGACTTAAGTACAAGAAGACTGACCCAAATACTGTCTATGTTTGAACCATTCCTGTGATACTAGTTATAGATTCCGATGCTTCACTCCAGGTTTACTGTGTCCCTTCGACCTTCTTATTGACGATGAAACACAGAAATTGCAACTGATTTCAATAGAAAAGGCACAATGCCGACATAAGTACAAGAAGACTGACTCTTATTACTGACTATGTTTTGAACCATTCCTGTAACACTAGTTATAGATCGCAATGCTTCACTTCAGGTTTACTGTATCCCTCTGACCTTCTTATTGACGATGCAACACAGAAATTGCATCGGAATTAAATACAAAAGGCACAATGCCGACATAAGTACATGAAGACCGACTCTTCTTACTGTCTATGATTTGAACCATTCCTGTGACACTAGTTATAGATTCCGATGCTTCACTCCAGGTTTACTGTATCCCTCTGACCTTATTGCTGATGAAACACAGAAATTGCATCGGAATTAAATACAAAAGGGACAATGCCGACTTAAGGACAAGAAGACTGACTCTTCTTACTGACTATGATTTGAACCATTCCTGTGACACTAGTTATAGATTCCGATGCTTCACTTCAGGTTTACTGTTTCCCTTGGACATTCTTATTGACGATGAAACACAGAAATTACATCGGAATTTTAATACAAAAGGCACAATGCCGACTTAAGTACAAGAAGACTGACCCAAATACTGTCTATGTTTGAACCATTTCTGTGACACTAGTTATAGAGTCCGATGCTTGACTTCAGGTTTACTGTATCCCTTGGGCCTTCATATTGACGATGAATCACAGAAATTGCATCGGAAATAAATACAAAAGGCACAATGCCGACTTAAGTACACGAAGACTGACACTTCCAACTCTCTATGCTTTGAACCATTCCATTGACACTAGTTACAGATTCCGATGCGTAACTTCAGGGATACCGTATCCCTCTGACATTCTTCGTGACGATGAAACACAGAAATTCCATCGGAAATAAATAGAAAAACACAATGCCGACTTAAGTACAAGAATAGTAACTCATCTTACTGCCTATGTTTTGAACCGTCCCTGTGGCACTAGTTATAGATTCCGATACTTCACTCCAGGTTTACTGTATCACTTGGACCTTCTTATTGACGATGAAACACAGAAATTGCATCGGAATTAAATAAAAAGGCACAATGCCGACTTAAGTAGAATAAGACTGACTCTTCTTACTGACTATGTTTTGAATCATTCCTGTGACACTACTTATGGATTCCGATGCTACACTTCAGGTTAACTGTATCCCTCTGACCTTCTTATCGACGATGAAACACAGAAATTGCATCGGAATTAAATAAAAAGGCACAATGCCGAAATAAGTACAAGAAGACTAACTCTTCTTACTGTCTATTTTTGAACCAGTCCTGTGACACTAGTTATAGACTCCGATGCGTCACTCCACGTTTACTGTATCCCTTGGACCTTCTTATTGACGATGAAACACAGAAATTGCATCGGAATAAAATGCAACGGGCACAATGCCAACTTAAGTACAAGAAGACTGACTCTTCTTACTGACTATGTTTTGAACCATTCCTGTGACACTAGTTATGGATTCCGATGCTTCACTTCAGGTTTACTGTATCCCTTGGACCTTCTTATTGACGATGAAACACAGAAATTGCATCGGAAATAAATACAAAAGACACAATGCCGACTTATGTACATGAAGACTGACCCTTCCAACACTCTATGCTTTGAACCACTCATGTGACACTAGTTATAGATTCCCATGCTTCACTTCCGGTTTACTGTATCCCTCTGATCGTCTTATTGACAATGAAACACAGAAATCGCATCGGAATTAAATAGAAAATGTACAATGCCGACTTAAGGACTAGAAGACTGACTCTTCCTACTGTCTATGTTTGAACCATTCCTGTGACACTAGTCATAGATTCCGATGCTTCACTCCAGGTTTACTGTATAACTTGGACCTTCTTATTGACGATGAAACTCAGAAATTGCATCGGAATAAAATACAAGAGACACAATGCCGACTTAAGGACAAGGAGACTGACTTTTCCCACTGACTATGTTTTGAACCATTCCTGTGACACTAGTTATAGATTCCGATGCTTCACTTCAGGTTTACTGTATCCCTCTGACCTTCTTATTGCCGCTGAAACACAGAAATTGCATCGGAATTAAATACGAAAGGCACAATGCCAACTTAAGTACAAGAAGACTGACTATTCTTACTGACTATGATTTGAACCATTCCTGTGACACTAGTTATAGAACCCGATGCTTCACTTCAGGCTTACTGTATCCCTCTGACCTTCTTATTGACGATGAATCACAGAAATAGCATCGGAATTAAATACAAAGGCACAATGCCGACTTAAGTACATGAGGGCTGACTCTTCTTACTGTCTATATTTTGAACCATTCCTGTGACACTAGTTGTAGATTCCGATGCTTCACTTCAGTTTTACTGTATCCATTGTACCTTCTTATTGACGATGAAACACAGAAATTGCATCGGAATTAAATACAAAAGGCACAATGCCGAATTAAGTACAAGAGGACTGACTCTTCTTACCGTCTATTTTTGAACCAGTCCTGTGACCCTAGCTATAGATTCCGATGCTTCACTTCAGGTGTACTGTATAACTTCGACCTTCTTATTGACGATGAAACACAGATATTGCATCGGAATTAAATACAAAAGGCACAATGCCGACTTAAGCACAAGAAGACTGACTCTTCTTACTTTCTATGTTTTGAACCATACCTGTGACACTAGTTATTGATTCCGATGCTTCACTCCAGGTTAACTGTATCCCTTGGACCTTCTTATTGACGATGAATCACAGAAATTGCATCGGAATTAAATACAAGAGACACAATGCCGACTTAAGTACACGATGACTTACCCTTCCAACTCTCTATGCTTTGAACCATTCCATTGACACTAGTTACAGATTCCGATGCTTAACTTCAGGGTTACTGTATCCCTCTGACATACCTCGTGACGATGAAAGACAGAAATTATATCGGAATGAAATACAAAAGGCACAATGCCGAAATAAGTACAAGAAGACAGACTCTTCTTACTGTCTCTTTTTGAACCAGTCCTGTGACACTAGTTATAGATTCCGATGCTTCACTTCAGGTTTACTGTATCCCTCTGACTTTCTTATTGACGTTGAAACACAGAAATTGCATCCGAATTAAATACGAAAGGCACAATGCCAACTTAAGTAAAAGAAGACTGACCCTTCGTACTGACTATGTTTTGAACAATTCCTGTGACACTAGTTATGGATTCCGATGCTTCACTTCAGGTTTGCTGTATCCCACTGACCGCCTTATTGACGATGAAACACAGAAATAACCTCGGAATTAAATAGAAAAGGCACAATGCCGACTTAAGTACATGAAGACTGATCCTTCTTACTTTCTATGTTTTGAACCTTTCCTGTGACACTAGTTATTGATTCGGATGCTTCACTCCAGGTTCCCTTGGACCTTCTTATTGACGATGAAACACAGTAATGGCATCGGAATACAATACAAAAGGCACAATGACGACTTCAGGACAAGAAGACTCTCTCTTCTTACTGACTATGTTTTAAACCATTCCTGTGTCACTAGTTATAGATTCCGATCCTTCACTTTAGGTTTATTGTATCCCTCTGACCTTTTTATTGACGATGAAACATAGAAATTGCATCGGAATTAAATAGAAAACGCACAATGCCAACTTAAGTACAAGAAGACTGACCTTTCTTACTGTCTATGTTTGAACCATTCCTGTGACACTAGTTATAGATTCCGATGCTTCACTCCAGGTTTACTGTATCCCTTGGAACTTCTTATTGACGATGAAACACAGAAATTGCATCGGAATTAAATAGAAAAGCACAATGCCGACTTAAGTAAAAGAAGACTGACTCTTCTTACTGAGTATGTTTTGAACCATTCCTGTGACACTAGTTATAGATTCCGATGCTTCACTTCAGGTTAACTGTATACCTTGGACCTTCTTATTGACGATGAAACACAGAAATTGCATCGGAAATAAATACAAAAAGACAATGCCGACTTAAGTACAAGAATACTGACTCATCTTACTGTCTATGTTTTGAACCGTCCCTGTGATACTAGTTATAGATTCCGATGCTTCACTCCAGGTTTACTGTATCCCTTGGACCTTCTTATTGACGATGAAACACAGAAATTGTATCGGAATTAAATACAAAAGGCACAATGCCGACTTAAGTACAAGGAGACTGACTCTTCTTACTGACTATGTTTTGAACCATTCCTGTGACACTAGTTATCGATTCCGATGCTTCACTTCAGGTTTACTCTATCCCTCTGACCTTCTTATTGACGATGTAACACAGAAATTGCATCGGAATTAAATAGAAATGGCACAATGATAACTTAAGTACAAGAAGACTGACTCTTCTTACTGACTATGGTTTGAACCATTTCTGTGACGTTAATTATAGATTCCGATGCTTCAGGTTTACTTTATCCCTTGGACCTTCTTAATGACGATGCAACACAGAAATTGCATCAGAATTTAATACAAAAGGCAATATGCCGACTTCATTACACGAAGACTGACTCTTCTTACTGACTATGCTTTGAACCATCCTGTGACACTAGTTATAGATTCCGATGCTTCACTCCAGGTTTACTGTATCCCTTGGACCTTCTTATTGACGATGAATCACAGAAATTGCATCGGAATTAAATAGAAAAGGCACAATGAAGACTTATGTACAAGAAGACTGACTCTTCTTACTGACTATGTTTTGAACCATTCCTGTGACACTAGTTTTGGATTCCGATGCTTCACTTCAGGTTTAGTGTCTCCCTCTGACCTTCTTGCCGATGAAACACAGAAATTGCATCGGAATTAAATACAAAATGCACAATGCCGACTTAAGTACAAGAAGACTGACTCTTCTTACTGTCTACGTTTTGAACCATTCCTGTGACACTAGTTATAGATTCCGATGCATCACTTTATGTTTACTGTATCCCTCTGACCTTCGTATTGACGATGAAACACAGATATTGCATAGGAATTAAATACAAAAGGCACAATGCCGACTTAAGTACAACAAGACTGACTCTTCTTACTGTCTATGTTTGAACCATTCCTGTGACACTAGTTATAGATACCGATGCTTCACTTCAGGTTTACTGTATCCCTCTGACCATCTTATTGCCGGTGAAACACAGAAATTGCATCGGAATTTAATACGAAAGGCACAATGCCAACTTAAGTACAAGAAGACTGACTCTTCTTACTGTCTATGTTTTGAACCGTCCCTGTGATACTAGTTATAGATTCCGATGCTTCACTCCAGGTTTACTGTATCCCTTGGACCTTCTAATTGACGATGAATCACAGAAATTGCATCGGAAATAAATACAAAAGGCACAATGCCGACTTAAGTACACGAAGACTGACACTTCCAACTCTCTATGCTTTGAACCATTCCATTGACACTAGTTACAGATTCCGATGCGTAACTTCAGGGATACCGTATCCCTCTGACATTCTTCGTGACGATGAAACACAGAAATTCCATCGGAAATAAATAGAAAAACACAATGCCGACTTAAGTACAAGAATAGTAACTCATCTTACTGCCTATGTTTTGAACCGTCCCTGTGGCACTAGTTATAGATTCCGATACTTCACTCCAGGTTTACTGTATCACTTGGACCTTCTTATTGACGATGAAACACAGAAATTGCATCGGAATTAAATAAAAAGGCACAATGCCGACTTAAGTAGAATAAGACTGACTCTTCTTACTGACTATGTTTTGAATCATTCCTGTGACACTACTTATGGATTCCGATGCTACACTTCAGGTTAACTGTATCCCTCTGACCTTCTTATCGACGATGAAACACAGAAATTGCATCGGAATTAAATAAAAAGGCACAATGCCGAAATAAGTACAAGAAGACTAACTCTTCTTACTGTCTATTTTTGAACCAGTCCTGTGACACTAGTTATAGACTCCGATGCGTCACTCCACGTTTACTGTATCCCTTGGACCTTCTTATTGACGATGAAACACAGAAATTGCATCGGAATAAAATGCAACGGGCACAATGCCAACTTAAGTACAAGAAGACTGACTCTTCTTACTGACTATGTTTTGAACCATTCCTGTGACACTAGTTATGGATTCCGATGCTTCACTTCAGGTTTACTGTATCCCTTGGACCTTCTTATTGACGATGAAACACAGAAATTGCATCGGAAATAAATACAAAAGACACAATGCCGACTTATGTACATGAAGACTGACCCTTCCAACACTCTATGCTTTGAACCACTCATGTGACACTAGTTATAGATTCCCATGCTTCACTTCCGGTTTACTGTATCCCTCTGATCGTCTTATTGACAATGAAACACAGAAATCGCATCGGAATTAAATAGAAAATGTACAATGCCGACTTAAGGACTAGAAGACTGACTCTTCCTACTGTCTATGTTTGAACCATTCCTGTGACACTAGTCATAGATTCCGATGCTTCACTCCAGGTTTACTGTATAACTTGGACCTTCTTATTGACGATGAAACTCAGAAATTGCATCGGAATAAAATACAAGAGACACAATGCCGACTTAAGTACACGAAAACTGACTCTTCTTACTGTCTATGTTTTGAACCATTCCTGTGACACTAGTTATAGATTCCGATGCTACACTCCAGGTTTACTGTATCCCTTTGACCTTCTTATTGACGATGAAACACAGAACTTATATCGGAATTAAATAAAAAAGGCAGAATGCCGACTTAGGGACAAGAAGACTGACTGTTCTTACTGACTATGTATTGAACCGTTCCTGTGACACTAGTTATAAATTCCGATGCTTCACTTCAGGTTTATTGTATCCCTCTGACCTTCTTATTGACGATGAAACACAGAAATTGCATCGTAAATAAATAGAAAAGGCAAAATGTCGAATTAAGTACAAGAAGACTGACTCTTCTTACTGTCTATTTTTTGAACCATTCCTGTGATACTAGTTATAAATTCCGATGTTTCACTCCAGGTTTACTGTATCCCTTGGACCTTCATATTGACGATGAAACACAGAAATTGCAACCGAATTAAATAGAAAAGGCACAATGCCGACTTAAGTACAAGAAGACTGACTCTTATTACTGACTATGTTTTGAACCATTCCTGTGACACTAGTTATATATTCCGATGCTTCACTTCAGGTTTTCTGTTTCCCTTGGACCTTCTTATTGACGATGAATTACAGAAATTGCATCGGAATTAAATACAATAGGCAAATTGCCGACTTACGTACAAGAAGACTGACTCATCTACTGTCTATGTTTTGAACCATTTCTGTGACACTAGTTGTAGAGTCCCATGCTTCACTTCAGGTTTACTGTATCCCTTGGGCCTTCTTATTGACGATGAATCAAAGAAATTGCATCGGAATTAAATACAAATGGCACAATGCCGACTTAAGTTCAAGAAGACTAACTCTTTTTACTGTCTATATTTTGAACCATTCCAGTGACACTAGTAATTGATTCCGATGCTTCACTTCAGGTTTACTGTATCCCTCCGTCCTTCTTATTGACGATGAAAGACAGAAATTGCATCGGAATTATATACAAAAGGCACAATGCCAACTTAAGTACATGAAGACCGACAGTTCCTACTGACTGTGTTTTGAACCATTCCTGTGACACTAGTTATATATTCCGATGTTTCACTTCAGGTTTACTGTATCCCTTGGACCATCTTATTGACGATGAAACACAGAAATTCCATCGGAATTAAACACAAAATGCACAATGCCGAATTTGGTCAAAACGACTGACTCTTCTTACTGACTATGTTTTGAACCATTCCTGTGACACTAGTTATAGATTGCGATGCTTCACTTCAGGTTTACTGTATACCTCTGACCTTCTTATTGACGATGAAACACAGAAATTGCATCGGAATTAAATACAAAAGGCACAATATCGACTTAAGTACAAGAAGACAGACTCTTTTTCCTGACTATGTTTTGAACCATTCCTGTGACACTAGTTATAGATTCGGATGCTTCACTTCAGGTTTACTGTATCCCTCTGACCTTCTTATTGACGATGAAACACTGAAATTGCATCAGAATTAAATACAAAAGGCACAATGCCGACTTAAGTACAAGAAGACTGACCCTTCTTACTGTCTATGTTTAGAACCCTTCCTGTGACACTACTTATAGATTCCGATGCTTCACTTCAGGTTTACTGCAACCCTTGGACCTTCTTATTGACGATGAAACACAGAAATTGCATCGGAATCAAATACAAAAGGCACAATGCCGACATAAGTACATGAAGACCGACTCTTCCTAGTGACTATGTTTGAACCATTCCTGTGACAGTAGTTATAGATTCCGATGCTTCACTTTGGGTTTATTGTATCCCTCTGACCTTCTTATTGACGATGAAACACTGAAATTGCATCGGAATTAAATAGAAAAGGCACAATGTCGTCTTAGGTACAAGAAGACTGACTCTTCTTACTGTCTATGTTTTGAACCATTCCACTGACACTAGTTATAGATTACGATGCTTCACTCCAAGTTCACTATATCCCTTGGACCTTCTTATTGACGATGAAACACAGAAATTGCATCGGAATTAAATAGAAAAGGCACAATGCCGACTTAAGTACAAGAAGACTGACCCAAATACTGTCTATGTTTGAACCATTCCTGTGATACTAGTTATAGATTCCGATGCTTCACTCCAGGTTTACTGTGTCCCTTCGACCTTCTTATTGACGATGAAACACAGAAATTGCAACTGATTTCAATAGAAAAGGCACAATGCCGACATAAGTACAAGAAGACTGACTCTTATTACTGACTATGTTTTGAACCATTCCTGTAACACTAGTTATAGATCGCAATGCTTCACTTCAGGTTTACTGTATCCCTCTGACCTTCTTATTGACGATGCAACACAGAAATTGCATCGGAATTAAATACAAAAGGCACAATGCCGACATAAGTACATGAAGACCGACTCTTCTTACTGTCTATGATTTGAACCATTCCTGTGACACTAGTTATAGATTCCGATGCTTCACTCCAGGTTTACTGTATCCCTCTGACCTTATTGCTGATGAAACACAGAAATTGCATCGGAATTAAATACAAAAGGGACAATGCCGACTTAAGGACAAGAAGACTGACTCTTCTTACTGACTATGATTTGAACCATTCCTGTGACACTAGTTATAGATTCCGATGCTTCACTTCAGGTTTACTGTTTCCCTTGGACATTCTTATTGACGATGAAACACAGAAATTACATCGGAATTTTAATACAAAAGGCACAATGCCGACTTAAGTACAAGAAGACTGACCCAAATACTGTCTATGTTTGAACCATTTCTGTGACACTAGTTATAGAGTCCGATGCTTGACTTCAGGTTTACTGTATCCCTTGGGCCTTCATATTGACGATGAATCACAGAAATTGCATCGGAAATAAATACAAAAGGCACAATGCCGACTTAAGTACACGAAGACTGACACTTCCAACTCTCTATGCTTTGAACCATTCCATTGACACTAGTTACAGATTCCGATGCGTAACTTCAGGGATACCGTATCCCTCTGACATTCTTCGTGACGATGAAACACAGAAATTCCATCGGAAATAAATAGAAAAACACAATGCCGACTTAAGTACAAGAATAGTAACTCATCTTACTGCCTATGTTTTGAACCGTCCCTGTGGCACTAGTTATAGATTCCGATACTTCACTCCAGGTTTACTGTATCACTTGGACCTTCTTATTGACGATGAAACACAGAAATTGCATCGGAATTAAATAAAAAGGCACAATGCCGACTTAAGTAGAATAAGACTGACTCTTCTTACTGACTATGTTTTGAATCATTCCTGTGACACTACTTATGGATTCCGATGCTACACTTCAGGTTAACTGTATCCCTCTGACCTTCTTATCGACGATGAAACACAGAAATTGCATCGGAATTAAATAAAAAGGCACAATGCCGAAATAAGTACAAGAAGACTAACTCTTCTTACTGTCTATTTTTGAACCAGTCCTGTGACACTAGTTATAGACTCCGATGCGTCACTCCACGTTTACTGTATCCCTTGGACCTTCTTATTGACGATGAAACACAGAAATTGCATCGGAATAAAATGCAACGGGCACAATGCCAACTTAAGTACAAGAAGACTGACTCTTCTTACTGACTATGTTTTGAACCATTCCTGTGACACTAGTTATGGATTCCGATGCTTCACTTCAGGTTTACTGTATCCCTTGGACCTTCTTATTGACGATGAAACACAGAAATTGCATCGGAAATAAATACAAAAGACACAATGCCGACTTATGTACATGAAGACTGACCCTTCCAACACTCTATGCTTTGAACCACTCATGTGACACTAGTTATAGATTCCCATGCTTCACTTCCGGTTTACTGTATCCCTCTGATCGTCTTATTGACAATGAAACACAGAAATCGCATCGGAATTAAATAGAAAATGTACAATGCCGACTTAAGGACTAGAAGACTGACTCTTCCTACTGTCTATGTTTGAACCATTCCTGTGACACTAGTCATAGATTCCGATGCTTCACTCCAGGTTTACTGTATAACTTGGACCTTCTTATTGACGATGAAACTCAGAAATTGCATCGGAATAAAATACAAGAGACACAATGCCGACTTAAGGACAAGGAGACTGACTTTTCCCACTGACTATGTTTTGAACCATTCCTGTGACACTAGTTATAGATTCCGATGCTTCACTTCAGGTTTACTGTATCCCTCTGACCTTCTTATTGCCGCTGAAACACAGAAATTGCATCGGAATTAAATACGAAAGGCACAATGCCAACTTAAGTACAAGAAGACTGACTATTCTTACTGACTATGATTTGAACCATTCCTGTGACACTAGTTATAGAACCCGATGCTTCACTTCAGGCTTACTGTATCCCTCTGACCTTCTTATTGACGATGAATCACAGAAATAGCATCGGAATTAAATACAAAGGCACAATGCCGACTTAAGTACATGAGGGCTGACTCTTCTTACTGTCTATATTTTGAACCATTCCTGTGACACTAGTTGTAGATTCCGATGCTTCACTTCAGTTTTACTGTATCCATTGTACCTTCTTATTGACGATGAAACACAGAAATTGCATCGGAATTAAATACAAAAGGCACAATGCCGAATTAAGTACAAGAGGACTGACTCTTCTTACCGTCTATTTTTGAACCAGTCCTGTGACCCTAGCTATAGATTCCGATGCTTCACTTCAGGTGTACTGTATAACTTCGACCTTCTTATTGACGATGAAACACAGATATTGCATCGGAATTAAATACAAAAGGCACAATGCCGACTTAAGCACAAGAAGACTGACTCTTCTTACTTTCTATGTTTTGAACCATACCTGTGACACTAGTTATTGATTCCGATGCTTCACTCCAGGTTAACTGTATCCCTTGGACCTTCTTATTGACGATGAATCACAGAAATTGCATCGGAATTAAATACAAGAGACACAATGCCGACTTAAGTACACGATGACTTACCCTTCCAACTCTCTATGCTTTGAACCATTCCATTGACACTAGTTACAGATTCCGATGCTTAACTTCAGGGTTACTGTATCCCTCTGACATACCTCGTGACGATGAAAGACAGAAATTATATCGGAATGAAATACAAAAGGCACAATGCCGAAATAAGTACAAGAAGACAGACTCTTCTTACTGTCTCTTTTTGAACCAGTCCTGTGACACTAGTTATAGATTCCGATGCTTCACTTCAGGTTTACTGTATCCCTCTGACTTTCTTATTGACGTTGAAACACAGAAATTGCATCCGAATTAAATACGAAAGGCACAATGCCAACTTAAGTAAAAGAAGACTGACCCTTCGTACTGACTATGTTTTGAACAATTCCTGTGACACTAGTTATGGATTCCGATGCTTCACTTCAGGTTTGCTGTATCCCACTGACCGCCTTATTGACGATGAAACACAGAAATAACCTCGGAATTAAATAGAAAAGGCACAATGCCGACTTAAGTACATGAAGACTGATCCTTCTTACTTTCTATGTTTTGAACCTTTCCTGTGACACTAGTTATTGATTCGGATGCTTCACTCCAGGTTCCCTTGGACCTTCTTATTGACGATGAAACACAGTAATGGCATCGGAATACAATACAAAAGGCACAATGACGACTTCAGGACAAGAAGACTCTCTCTTCTTACTGACTATGTTTTAAACCATTCCTGTGTCACTAGTTATAGATTCCGATCCTTCACTTTAGGTTTATTGTATCCCTCTGACCTTTTTATTGACGATGAAACATAGAAATTGCATCGGAATTAAATAGAAAACGCACAATGCCAACTTAAGTACAAGAAGACTGACCTTTCTTACTGTCTATGTTTGAACCATTCCTGTGACACTAGTTATAGATTCCGATGCTTCACTCCAGGTTTACTGTATCCCTTGGAACTTCTTATTGACGATGAAACACAGAAATTGCATCGGAATTAAATAGAAAAGCACAATGCCGACTTAAGTAAAAGAAGACTGACTCTTCTTACTGAGTATGTTTTGAACCATTCCTGTGACACTAGTTATAGATTCCGATGCTTCACTTCAGGTTAACTGTATACCTTGGACCTTCTTATTGACGATGAAACACAGAAATTGCATCGGAAATAAATACAAAAAGACAATGCCGACTTAAGTACAAGAATACTGACTCATCTTACTGTCTATGTTTTGAACCGTCCCTGTGATACTAGTTATAGATTCCGATGCTTCACTCCAGGTTTACTGTATCCCTTGGACCTTCTTATTGACGATGAAACACAGAAATTGTATCGGAATTAAATACAAAAGGCACAATGCCGACTTAAGTACAAGGAGACTGACTCTTCTTACTGACTATGTTTTGAACCATTCCTGTGACACTAGTTATCGATTCCGATGCTTCACTTCAGGTTTACTCTATCCCTCTGACCTTCTTATTGACGATGTAACACAGAAATTGCATCGGAATTAAATAGAAATGGCACAATGATAACTTAAGTACAAGAAGACTGACTCTTCTTACTGACTATGGTTTGAACCATTTCTGTGACGTTAATTATAGATTCCGATGCTTCAGGTTTACTTTATCCCTTGGACCTTCTTAATGACGATGCAACACAGAAATTGCATCAGAATTTAATACAAAAGGCAATATGCCGACTTCATTACACGAAGACTGACTCTTCTTACTGACTATGCTTTGAACCATCCTGTGACACTAGTTATAGATTCCGATGCTTCACTCCAGGTTTACTGTATCCCTTGGACCTTCTTATTGACGATGAATCACAGAAATTGCATCGGAATTAAATAGAAAAGGCACAATGAAGACTTATGTACAAGAAGACTGACTCTTCTTACTGACTATGTTTTGAACCATTCCTGTGACACTAGTTTTGGATTCCGATGCTTCACTTCAGGTTTAGTGTCTCCCTCTGACCTTCTTGCCGATGAAACACAGAAATTGCATCGGAATTAAATACAAAATGCACAATGCCGACTTAAGTACAAGAAGACTGACTCTTCTTACTGTCTACGTTTTGAACCATTCCTGTGACACTAGTTATAGATTCCGATGCATCACTTTATGTTTACTGTATCCCTCTGACCTTCGTATTGACGATGAAACACAGATATTGCATAGGAATTAAATACAAAAGGCACAATGCCGACTTAAGTACAACAAGACTGACTCTTCTTACTGTCTATGTTTGAACCATTCCTGTGACACTAGTTATAGATACCGATGCTTCACTTCAGGTTTACTGTATCCCTCTGACCATCTTATTGCCGGTGAAACACAGAAATTGCATCGGAATTTAATACGAAAGGCACAATGCCAACTTAAGTACAAGAAGACTGACTCTTCTTACTGTCTATGTTTTGAACCGTCCCTGTGATACTAGTTATAGATTCCGATGCTTCACTCCAGGTTTACTGTATCCCTTGGACCTTCTAATTGACGATGAATCACAGAAATTGCATCGGAAATAAATACAAAAGGCACAATGCCGACTTAAGTACACGAAGACTGACACTTCCAACTCTCTATGCTTTGAACCATTCCATTGACACTAGTTACAGATTCCGATGCGTAACTTCAGGGATACCGTATCCCTCTGACATTCTTCGTGACGATGAAACACAGAAATTCCATCGGAAATAAATAGAAAAACACAATGCCGACTTAAGTACAAGAATAGTAACTCATCTTACTGCCTATGTTTTGAACCGTCCCTGTGGCACTAGTTATAGATTCCGATACTTCACTCCAGGTTTACTGTATCACTTGGACCTTCTTATTGACGATGAAACACAGAAATTGCATCGGAATTAAATAAAAAGGCACAATGCCGACTTAAGTAGAATAAGACTGACTCTTCTTACTGACTATGTTTTGAATCATTCCTGTGACACTACTTATGGATTCCGATGCTACACTTCAGGTTAACTGTATCCCTCTGACCTTCTTATCGACGATGAAACACAGAAATTGCATCGGAATTAAATAAAAAGGCACAATGCCGAAATAAGTACAAGAAGACTAACTCTTCTTACTGTCTATTTTTGAACCAGTCCTGTGACACTAGTTATAGACTCCGATGCGTCACTCCACGTTTACTGTATCCCTTGGACCTTCTTATTGACGATGAAACACAGAAATTGCATCGGAATAAAATGCAACGGGCACAATGCCAACTTAAGTACAAGAAGACTGACTCTTCTTACTGACTATGTTTTGAACCATTCCTGTGACACTAGTTATGGATTCCGATGCTTCACTTCAGGTTTACTGTATCCCTTGGACCTTCTTATTGACGATGAAACACAGAAATTGCATCGGAAATAAATACAAAAGACACAATGCCGACTTATGTACATGAAGACTGACCCTTCCAACACTCTATGCTTTGAACCACTCATGTGACACTAGTTATAGATTCCCATGCTTCACTTCCGGTTTACTGTATCCCTCTGATCGTCTTATTGACAATGAAACACAGAAATCGCATCGGAATTAAATAGAAAATGTACAATGCCGACTTAAGGACTAGAAGACTGACTCTTCCTACTGTCTATGTTTGAACCATTCCTGTGACACTAGTCATAGATTCCGATGCTTCACTCCAGGTTTACTGTATAACTTGGACCTTCTTATTGACGATGAAACTCAGAAATTGCATCGGAATAAAATACAAGAGACACAATGCCGACTTAAGGACAAGGAGACTGACTTTTCCCACTGACTATGTTTTGAACCATTCCTGTGACACTAGTTATAGATTCCGATGCTTCACTTCAGGTTTACTGTATCCCTCTGACCTTCTTATTGCCGCTGAAACACAGAAATTGCATCGGAATTAAATACGAAAGGCACAATGCCAACTTAAGTACAAGAAGACTGACTATTCTTACTGACTATGATTTGAACCATTCCTGTGACACTAGTTATAGAACCCGATGCTTCACTTCAGGCTTACTGTATCCCTCTGACCTTCTTATTGACGATGAATCACAGAAATAGCATCGGAATTAAATACAAAGGCACAATGCCGACTTAAGTACATGAGGGCTGACTCTTCTTACTGTCTATATTTTGAACCATTCCTGTGACACTAGTTGTAGATTCCGATGCTTCACTTCAGTTTTACTGTATCCATTGTACCTTCTTATTGACGATGAAACACAGAAATTGCATCGGAATTAAATACAAAAGGCACAATGCCGAATTAAGTACAAGAGGACTGACTCTTCTTACCGTCTATTTTTGAACCAGTCCTGTGACCCTAGCTATAGATTCCGATGCTTCACTTCAGGTGTACTGTATAACTTCGACCTTCTTATTGACGATGAAACACAGATATTGCATCGGAATTAAATACAAAAGGCACAATGCCGACTTAAGCACAAGAAGACTGACTCTTCTTACTTTCTATGTTTTGAACCATACCTGTGACACTAGTTATTGATTCCGATGCTTCACTCCAGGTTAACTGTATCCCTTGGACCTTCTTATTGACGATGAATCACAGAAATTGCATCGGAATTAAATACAAGAGACACAATGCCGACTTAAGTACACGATGACTTACCCTTCCAACTCTCTATGCTTTGAACCATTCCATTGACACTAGTTACAGATTCCGATGCTTAACTTCAGGGTTACTGTATCCCTCTGACATACCTCGTGACGATGAAAGACAGAAATTATATCGGAATGAAATACAAAAGGCACAATGCCGAAATAAGTACAAGAAGACAGACTCTTCTTACTGTCTCTTTTTGAACCAGTCCTGTGACACTAGTTATAGATTCCGATGCTTCACTTCAGGTTTACTGTATCCCTCTGACGTTCTTATTGACGTTGAAACACAGAAATTGCATCCGAATTAAATACGAAAGGCACAATGCCAACTTAAGTAAAAGAAGACTGACCCTTCGTACTGACTATGTTTTGAACAATTCCTGTGACACTAGTTATGGATTCCGATGCTTCACTTCAGGTTTGCTGTATCCCACTGACCGCCTTATTGACGATGAAACACAGAAATAACCTCGGAATTAAATAGAAAAGGCACAATGCCGACTTAAGTACATGAAGACTGATCCTTCTTACTTTCTATGTTTTGAACCTTTCCTGTGACACTAGTTATTGATTCCGATGCTTCACTCCAGGTTCCCTTGGACCTTCTTATTGACGATGAAACACAGTAATGGCATCGGAATACAATACAAAAGGCACAATGCCGACTTCAGGACAAGAAGACTCTCTCTTCTTACTGACTATGTTTTAAACCATTCCTGTGTCACTAGTTATAGATTCCGATCCTTCACTTTAGGTTTATTGTATCCCTCTGACCTTTTTATTGACGATGAAACATAGAAATTGCATCGGAATTAAATAGAAAACGCACAATGCCAACTTAAGTACAAGAAGACTGACCTTTCTTACTGTCTATGTTTGAACCATTCCTGTGACACTAGTTATAGATTCCGATGCTTCACTCCAGGTTTACTGTATCCCTTGGAACTTCTTATTGACGATGAAACACAGAAATTGCATCGGAATTAAATAGAAAAGCACAATGCCGACTTAAGTAAAAGAAGACTGACTCTTCTTACTGAGTATGCTTTGAACCATTCCTGTGACACTAGTTATAGATTCCGATGCTTCACTTCAGGTTAACTGTATACCTTGGACCTTCTTATTGACGATGAAACACAGAAATTGCATCGGAAATAAATACAAAAAGACAATGCCGACTTAAGTACAAGAATACTGACTCATCTTACTGTCTATGTTTTGAACCGTCCCTGTGATACTAGTTATAGATTCCGATGCTTCACTCCAGGTTTACTGTATCCCTTGGACCTTCTTATTGACGATGAAACACAGAAATTGTATCGGAATTAAATACAAAAGGCACAATGCCGACTTAAGTACAAGGAGACTGACTCTTCTTACTGACTATGTTTTGAACCATTCCTGTGACACTAGTTATCGATTCCGATGCTTCACTTCAGGTTTACTCTATCCCTCTGACCTTCTTATTGACGATGTAACACAGAAATTGCATCGGAATTAAATAGAAATGGCACAATGATAACTTAAGTACAAGAAGACTGACTCTTCTTACTGACTATGGTTTGAACCATTTCTGTGACGTTAATTATAGATTCCGATGCTTAAGGTTTACTTTATCCCTTGGACCTTCTTAATGACGATGCAACACAGAAATTGCATCAGAATTAAATACAAAAGGCAATATGCCGACTTCATTACACGAAGACTGACTCTTCTTACTGACTATGCTTTGAACCATCCTGTGATACTAGTTATAGATTCCGATGCTTCACTCCAGGTTTACTGTATCCCTTGGACCTTCTTATTGACGATGAATCACAGAAATTGCATCGGAATTAAATAGAAAAGGCACAATGAAGACTTATGTACAAGAAGACTGACTCTTCTTACTGACTATGTTTTGAACCATTCCTGTGACACTAGTTTTGGATTCCGATGCTTCACTTCAGGTTTAGTGTCTCCCTCTGACCTTCTTGCCGATGAAACACAGAAATTGCATCGGAATTAAATACAAAATGCACAATGCCGACTTAAGTACAAGAAGACTGACTCTTCTTACTGTCTACGTTTTGAACCATTCCTGTGACACTAGTTATAGATTCCGATGCATCACTTTATGTTTACTGTATCCCTCTGACCTTCGTATTGACGATGAAACACAGATATTGCATAGGAATTAAATACAAAAGGCACAATGCCGACTTAAGTACAACAAGACTGACTCTTCTTACTGTCTATGTTTGAACCATTCCTGTGACACTAGTTATAGATACCGATGCTTCACTTCAGGTTTACTGTATCCCTCTGACCATCTTATTGCCGGTGAAACACAGAAATTGCATCGGAATTTAATACGAAAGGCACAATGCCAACTTAAGTACAAGAAGACTGACTCTTCTTACTGTCTATGTTTTGAACCGTCCCTGTGATACTAGTTATAGATTCCGATGCTTCACTCCAGGTTTACTGTATCCCTTGGACCTTCTAATTGACGATGAAACACAGAAATTGTATCGGAATTAAATACAAAAGGCACAATATCGACTTAAGTACAAGGAGACTGACTCTTCTTACTGACTATGTTTTGAACCATTCCTGTGACTCTAGTTATCGATTCCGATGCTTCACTTCAGGTTTACTCTATCCCTCTGACCTTCTTATTGACGATGAAACACAGAAATTGCATCGGAATTATATACAAAAGGCACAATGCCGAATTACGTACAAGAAGACTGACTCTTCTTACTGTCTGTATTTGAAGCAGTCCTGTGACACTAGTTATAGACTCCGATGCTTCACTCCAGGTTTGCTGTATCCTTTGGACCATCTTATTGACGATGAAACGCAGAAATTTGTCTCGGAAAAAAATACAAAACGCACAATGCCGACATAAGTAAAAGAAGTCTGACTCTTGTTACTGTCTATGATTTGAACCATTCCTGTGACACTAGTTGTAGATTCCGATGCTACACTCCAGGTTTACTGTATCCCTCTGACCTTCTTATTGACGATGACACACAGAAAGTGCATCGGAATTAAATAGAAAAGGCACAATGCCGACTTAAGTAAAAGAAGACTGACTCTTCTTACTGACTATGTATTGAACCATACCTGTGACACTAGTTATAGATTCCGATGCTTCACTTCAGGATTAATGTATCCCTCTGACCTTCTTATTGACCATGAAATACAGAAATTGCATCGTAATTAAATACAAAAGGCACAATGCCGACTTAAGTACAAGAAGACTGACACTTCTCACTGTCTATGTTTTGAACCAACCCTGTGACACTAGTTATAGATTCCAAAGCTTCATTTCAGGATTACTGTATCCCTCTGTAACCTCTTATTGACGATGAAACACAGAAATTGCATCGGAATTAAGTACAAAAGGCACAATGCCGACTTAAGTACAAAAAGACTTACTCTTCTTACTGTCTATGTTTAGAACCATCCCTGTGACACTAGGTATAGATTCCGATGCTTCACTCCAGGTTTACTGTATCCTTTGGTCATTCTTATTGACGATGAAACACAGAAATTGCATCTAAATTTAATACAAAAGGTACAATGCTGACTTAAGTACAAGAAGACTGACTCTTCCTACTGTCTATGTTTTCAAACATTCCTGTGACACTAGTTATTGATTCCGATGGTTCACTTCAGGTTTACAGTATCCCTTGGACCTTCTTATTGACGATGAAACAAAGAAATTGCATCGGAATTTAAAAAAAAAAGCACAATGCCGACTTAAGTACAAGAATACTGACTCTTCTTACTGTCTATGTTTTGAACCATTCCATTGACACTAGTTTTAGATTCCGATGCTTCACTCCAGGTTTACTGTATCCCTTGGACCTTCATATTGACGATGAAACTCAGAAATTTCATCGGAATTAAATACAATAGGCAAAATGCTCACTTATGTACAAGAAGACTGACTCTTCGTACTTTCTATGTTTTGAACCATTCCTGTGACACTAGTTATAGATTCCGATGCTTCACTCCAGGTTTTCTGTATCCCTTGGACGTTCTTATTGACGATGAAACACAGAAATTGCATCGGAATTAAATACAAAAGGCACAATGCCGACTTAAAGAGAAGAAGACTGAATGTTCTTACTGACTATGTTTTGAACCATTCCTGTGACACTAGTTATAGACTCCGATGCTTCACTTCAGGTTTACTGTATCCCTTGGACCTTCTTATTGACGATGAAACACAGAAATTGGATCGGAATTAAATACAAAAGGCAAAATGCCGACTTAAGTGCACGAAGACTGAGTCTTCTTACTGACTATGTTTTGAAACATTCCTGTGGCACTAGTTACAGATTGCGATGCTTCACTTCAGGTTTACTGTATCCCTTTGACCTTCTTATTGACGATGAAACACAGAAATTGCATCGGAATTAAATACAAAAGGCACAATGTCGACTTAAGTACATGATGACCGACTCTTCCTACTGACTATGTTTTGAACCATTCCTGTGACACTAGTTATGGATTCCGATGCTTCACTTCATGTTTACTGTATCCTTTGGACCATCTTATTGACGATGAAACACAGATATTGCATCGGAATTAAATACAAAAGGCACAATGCCGACCTAAGTACAAGAAAACTGACTCTTTTTACTGTCTATGTTTTGTACCATTCCTGTAACACTAGTTATAGATTCCGATGCTTCACTCCAGGTTCCCTTGGTCCTTCTTATTGACGATGAAACACAGTAATTGCATCGGAATTCAATACAAAAGGCACAATGCCGACTTAAGTACAAGAAGACTGACTCTTCTACTGTCTATGTTTTTAACCATTTCTGTGACACTAGTTATAGAGTCCGATGCTTCACTTCAGGTTTACTGTATCCCTTGGGCCTTCTTATTGACGATGAATCACAGAAATTGCATCGGAATTAAATACAAAAGGCACAATGCCGACTTAAGAACTAGAAGACTGACTCTTCTTACTGTCTATATTTTGAACCATTCCAGTGACACTAGTTATAGATTCCGATGCTTCACTTCAGGTTTACTGTATACCTTGGACCTTCTTATTGACGATGAAACACAGAAATTGCATCGGAAATAAATACAAAAAGACAATGCCGACTTAAGTACAAGAATACTGACTCATCTTACTGTCTATGTTTTGAACCGTCCCTGTGATACTAGTTATAGATTCCGATGCTTCACTCCAGGTTTACTGTATCCCTTGGACCTTCTTATTGACGATGAAACACAGAAATTGTATCGGAATTAAATACAAAAGGCACAATGCCGACTTAAGTACAAGGAGACTGACTCTTCTTACTGACTATGTTTTGAACCATTCCTGTGACACTAGTTATCGATTCCGATGCTTCACTTCAGGTTTACTCTATCCCTCTGACCTTCTTATTGACGATGTAACACAGAAATAGCATCGGAATTAAATAGAAATGGCACAATGATAACTTAAGTACAAGAAGACTGACTCTTCTTACTGACTATGGTTTGAACCATTTCTGTGACGTTAATTATAGATTCCGATGCTTCAGGTTTACTTTATCCCTTGGACCTTCTTAATGACGATGCAACACAGAAATTGCATCAGAATTAAATACAAAAGGCAATATGCCGACTTCATTACACGAAGACTGACTCTTCTTACTGACTATGCTTTGAACCATCCTGTGACACTAGTTATAGATTCCGATGCTTCACTCCAGGTTTACTGTATCCCTTGGGCCTTCTTATTGACGATGAATCACAGAAATTGCATCGGAATTAAATAGAAAAGGCACAATGAAGACTTATGTACAAGAAGACTGACTCTTCTTACTGACTATGTTTTGAACCATTCCTGTGACACTAGTTTTGGATTCCGATGCTTCACTTCAGGTTTAGTGTCTCCCTCTGACCTTCTTGCCGATGAAACACGGATATTGCATAGGAATTAAATACAAAAGGCACAATGCCGACTTAAGTACAACAAGACTGACTCTTCTTACTGTCTATGTTTGAACCATTCCTGTGACACTAGTTATAGATACCGATGCTTCACTTCAGGTTTACTGTATCCCTCTGACCATCTTATTGCCGGTGAAACACAGAAATTGCATCGGAATTTAATACGAAAGGCACAATGCCAACTTAAGTACAAGAAGACTGACTCTTCTTACTGACTATGCTTTGAACCATTCCTGTGACACTAGTTACAGATTCTGATGCTTCACTTCAGGTTTACTGTATCCCTCTGACCTTCTTATTGACGATGAAACACAGAAATTGCATCGGAAATAAATACAAAAAGACAATGCCGACTTAAGTACAAGAATACTGACTCATCTTACTGTCTATGTTTTGAACCGTCCCTGTGATACTAGTTATAGATTCCGATGCTTCACTCCAGGTTTACTGTATCCCTTGGACCTTCTAATTGACGATGAAACACAGAAATTGTATCGGAATTAAATACAAAAGGCACAATGCCGACTTAAGTACAAGGAGACTGGCTCTTCTTACTGACTATGTTTTGAACCATTCCTGTGACTCTAGTTATCGATTCCGATGCTTCACTTCAGGTTTACTCTATCCCTCTGACCTTCTTATTGACGATGAAACACAGAAATTGCATCGGAATTATATACAAAAGGCACAATGCCGAATTAAGTACAAGAAGACTGACTCTTCTTACTGTCTGTATTTGAAGCAGTCCTGTGACACTAGTTATAGACTCCGATGCTTCACTCCAGGTTTGCTGTATCCTTTGGACCATCTTATTGACGATGAAACGCAGAAATTTGTCTCGGAAAAAAATACAAAAGGCACAATGCCGACATAAGTAAAAGAAGTCTGACTCTTGTTACTGTCTATGATTTGAACCATTCCTGTGACACTAGTTGTAGATTCCGATGCTACACTCCAGGTTTACTGTATCCCTCTGACCTTCTTATTGACGATGACACACAGAAAGTGCATCGGAATTAAATAGAAAAGGCACAATGCCGACTTAAGTAAAAGAAGACTGACTCTTCTTACTGACTATGTATTGAACCATACCTGTGACACTAGTTATAGATTCCGATGTTTCACTTCAGGATTAATGTATCCCTCTGACCTTCTTATTGACCATGAAATACAGAAATTGCATCGGAATTAAATACAAAAGGCACAATGCCGACTTAAGTACAAGAAGACTGACACTTCTCACTGTCTATGTTTTGAACCAACCCTGTGACACTAGTTATAGATTCCAAAGCTTCATTTCAGGATTACTGTATCCCTCTGTAACCTCTTATTGACGATGAAACACAGAAATTGCATCGGAATTAAATACAAAAGGCACAATGCCGACTTAAGTACAAAAAGACTGACTCTTCTTACTGTCTATGTTTTGAACCATCCCTGTGACACTAGGTATAATTTTCCGATGCTTCACTCCAGGTTTACTGTATCCTTTGGTCATTCTTATTGACGATGAAACACAGAAATTGCATCGGAATTTAATACAAAAGGTACAATGCTGACTTAAGTACAAGAAGACTGACTCTTCCTACTGTCTATGTTTTGAACCATTCCTGAGACACTAGTTATTGATTCCGATGGTTCACTTCAGGTTTACAGTATCCCTTGGACCTTCTTATTGACGATGAAACAAAGAAATTGCATCGGAATTTAAAAAAAAAGCACAATGCCCACTTAAGTACAAGAATACTGACTCTTCTTACTGTCTATGTTTTGAGCCATTCCATTGACACTAGTTTTAGATTCCGATGCTTCACTCCAGGTTTACTGTATCCCTTGGACATTCATATTGACGATGAAACTCAGAAATTTCATCGGAATTAAATACAATAGGCAAAATGCTCACTTATGTACAAGAAGACTGACTCTTCGTACTTTCTATGTTTTGAACCATTCCTGTGACACTAGTTATAGATTCCGATGCTTCACTCCAGGTTTTCTGTATCCCTTGGACGTTCTTATTGACGATGAAACACAGAAATTGCATCGGAATTAAATACAAAAGGCACAATGCCGACTTAAAGAGAAGAAGACTGAATGTTCTTACTGACTATGTTTTGAACCATTCCTGTGACACTAGTTATAGACTCCGATGCTTCACTTCAGGTTTAATGTATCCCTTGGACCTTCTTATTGACGATGAAACACAGAAATTGGATCGGAATTAAATACAAAAGGCAAAATGCCGACTTAAGTACACGAAGACTGAGTCTTCTTACTGACTATGTTTTGAAACATTCCTGTGGCACTAGTTACAGATTGCGATGCTTCACTTCAGGTTTACTGTATCCCTTTGACCTTCTTATTGACGATGAAACACAGAAATTGCATCGGAATTAAATACAAAAGGCACAATGTCGACTTAAGTACATGAAGACCGACTCTTCCTACTGACTATGTTTTGAACCATTCCTGTGACACTAGTTATGGATTCCGATGCTTCACTTCATGTTTACTGTATCCTTTGGACCATCTTATTGACGATGAAACACAGATATTGCATCGGAATTAAATACAAAAGGCACAATGCCGACCTAAGTACAAGAAAACTGACTCTTTTTACTGTCTATGTTTTGTACCATTCCTGTAACACTAGTTATAGATTCCGATGCTTCACTCCAGGTTCCCCTGGTCCTTCTTATTGACGATGAAACACAGTAATTGCATCGGAATTCAATACAAAAGGCACAATGCCGACTTAAGTACAAGAAGACTGACTCTTCTACTGTCTATGTTTTTAACCATTTCTGTGACACTAGTTATAGAGTCCGATGCGTCACTTCAGGTTTACTGTATCCCTTGGTCCTTCTTATTGACGATGAATCACAGAAATTGCATCGGAATTAAATACAAAAGGCACAATGCCGACTTAAGAACTAGAAGACTGACTCTTCTTACTGTCTATGTTTTGAACCATTCCAGTGACACTAGTTATAGATTCCGATGCTTCACTTCAGGTTTACTGTATCCCTTGGGCCTTCTTATTGACGATGAAACACAGAAATTGCATCGGAATTAAATACAAAATGCACAATGCCGACTTAAGTACAAGAAGACTGACTCTTCTTACTGTCTACGTTTTGAACCATTCCTGTGACACTAGTTATAGATTCCGATGCATCCCTTTATGTTTACTGTATCCCTCTGACCTTCGTATTGACGATGAAACACAGATATTGCATAGGAATTAAATACAAAAGGCACAATGCCGACTTAAGTACAACAAGACTGACTCTTCTTACTGTCTATGTTTGAACCATTCCTGTGACACTAGTTATAGATACCGATGCTTCACTTCATGTTTACTGTATCCCTCTGACCATCTTATTGCCGGTGAAACACAGAAATTGCATCGGAATTTAATACGAAAGGCACAATGCCAACTTAAGTACAAGAAGACTGACTCTTCTTACTGACTATGTTTTGAACCATTCCAGTGACACTAGTTACAGATTCCGATGCTTCACTTCAGGTTTACTGTATCCCTCTGACCTTCTTATTGACGATGAAACACAGAAATTGCATCGGAAATAAATACAAAAAGACAATGCCGACTTAAGTACAAGAATACTGACTCTTGTTACTGTCTATGATTTGAACCATTCCTGTGACACTAGTTATAGATTCCGATGCTACACTCCAGGTTTACTGTATCCCTCTGACCTTCTTATTGACGATGAAACACAGAAATTTTATCGGAATTAAATAGAAAAGGCACAATGCCGACTTAAGTAAAAGGAGACTGACTCTTCTTACTGACTATGTATTGAACCATACCTGTGACACTAGTTATAGATTCCGATGCTTCAGTTCAGGATTAATGTATCCCTCTGACCTTCTTATTGACCATGAAATACAGAAATTGCATCGGAATTAAATACAAAAGGCACAATGCCGACTTAAGTACAAGAAGACTGACACTTCTTACTGTCTATGTTTTGAACCAACCCTGTGACACTAGTTATAGATTCCGAAGCTTCATTTCAGGATTACTGTATCCCTCTGTACCTTCTTATTGACGATGAAACACAGAAATTGCATCGGAATTAAATACAAAAGGCACAATGCCGACTTAAGTACATAAAGACTGACTCTTCTTACTGTCTTTGTTTTGAACCATCCCTGTGACACTAGGTATAGATTCCGATGCTTCACTCCAGGTTTACTGTATCCTTTGGTCATTGTTATTGACGATGAAACACAGAAATTGCATCGGAATTTAATACAAAAGGTACAATGCTGACTTAAGTACAAGAAGACTGACTCTTCCTACTGTCTATGTTTTGAACCATTCCTGTGACACTAGTTATTGATTTCGATGGTTCACTTCAGGTTTACAGTATCCATTGGACCTTCTTATTGACGATGAAACACGGATATTGTTTCGGAATTAAATAGAAAAGGCACAATGCCGACTTAAGTACAAGAAGACTGACTCTTCTTACTGACTATACCTTGAACCGTTCCTGTGACACTAGTTATTGATTCCGATGGTTCACTTCAGGTTTACTGTATACCTTGGACCTTCTTATTGACGATGAAACGCAGAAATTGCATCGGAATTAAATAGAAATGGCACAATGCTGACTTAAGAACAAGAAGACTGACTCTTCTACTGTCTATGTTTGAACCATTCTCGTGACACTAGTTTTGGATTCCGATGCTTCACTTCAGGTTTACTGTATCCCTCTGACCTTCTTATTGACGATGAAACAAAGAAATTGCATCGGAATTTAAAAAAAAAGCACAATGCCGACTTAAGTACAAGAATACTGACTCTTCTTACTGTCTATGTTTTGAACCATTCCATTGACACTAGTTATAGATTCCGATGCTTCACTCCAGGTTTACTGTATCCCTTGGACCTTCATATTGACGATGAAACTCAGAAATTTCATCGGTATTAAATACAATAGGCAAAATGCTCACTTATGTACAAGAAGACTGACTCTTCGTACTTTCTATGTTTTGAATCATTTCTGTGACACTAGTTATAGATTCCGATGCTTCACTCCAGGTTTTCTGTATCCCTTGGACCTTCTTATTGACGATGAAACACAGAAATTGCATCGGAGTTAAATACAAAAGGCACAATGTGGACTTAAGTACAAGAAGACTGACTCTTCTTACTGACTATACTTTTGAACTATTCCTGTGACACTAGCTATAGATTCCGATGCTTCACTTCATGTTTACTGTATCCCTCTGAACTTCTTATTGACGATGAAACACAGAAATTGCATCGGAATTAAATACAAAAGGCACAATGCCGACTTAAGTACAAGAAGATTGACTCTTCTTACTGTCTATGTTTTGAACCATTCCATTGACGCGAGTTATAGATTCCGATGCTTCACTCCAGGTTTACTGTATCCCTTGGACGTTCTTATTGACGATGAAACACAGAAATTGCATCTGAATTAAATACAAAAGGCACAATGCCGACTTAAAGAGAAGAAGACTGACTGTTCTTACTGACTATGATTTGAACCATTCCTGTGACACTAGTTATAGACTCCGATGCTTCACTTCAGGTTTACTGTATCCCTTGGACCTTCTTATTGACGATGAAACACAGAAATTGGATCGGAATTAAATACAAAAGGCAAAATGCCGACTTAAGTACACGAAGACTGAGTCTTCTTACTGTCTATGTTTTGAACCATTCCTGTGACACTAGTTATAGATTCCGATGCTACACTCCAGGTTTACTGTATCCCTTGGACCTTCTTATTGACGATGAAACACAGAAATTGCATCGGAATTAAATACAAAAAGCACAATGCCGACTTAAGGAAAAGAAGACTGACTGTTCTTACTGAATATGTTTTGAACCATTCCTGTGACACTAGTTATAGATTCCGATGCTTCAGTTCAGGTTTATTCTATCCCTCTGATCTTGTCATTGACGATGAAATACAGCAATTGGATCGGAATTAAATAGAAAAGACACAATGCCGACTTAAGTACAAGAAGATTGACTCTTCTTACTGACTATGTTTTGAGACATTCCTGTGGCACTAGTTATAGATTGCGATGCTTCACTTCAGGTTTACTGTATCCCTTTGACCTTCTTATTGACGATGAAACACAGAAATTGCATCGGAATTAAATACAAAAGGCACAATGTCGACTTAAGTACATGAAGACCGACTCTTCCTACTGACTATGTTTTGAACCATTCCTGTGACACTAGTTATGGATTCCGATGCTTCACTTCATGTTTACTGTATCCTTTGGACCATCTTATTGATGATGAAACACAGATATTGCATCGGAATTAAATACAAAAGGCACAATGCCGACCTAAGTACAAGAAGACTGACTCTTTTTACTGTCTATGTTTTGTACCATTCCTGTAACACTAGTTATAGATTCCGATGCTACACTCCAGGTTCCCTTGGACCTTCTTATTGACGATGAAACACAGTAATTGCATCGGAATTCAATACAAAAGGCACAATGCCGACTTCAGGACAAGAAGACTGACTCTTCTTACTGACGATGCTTTGAACCATTCCTGTGTCACTAGTTATAGATTCCGATGCTTCACTTCAGTTTTATTGTATCCCTCTGATCTTTTTCTTGACGATGAAACACAGAAATTGCATCGGAATTAAATAGATAAGGCACAATGCCAACTTAAGTACAAGAAGACTGACTCCTCTTACTGTCTATGTTTTGAACCATTCCTGTGACACTAGTTATAGATTCCGATGCCTCAATCCAGGTTTACTGTATTCGTTGGACCTTCTTATTGACGATGAAACACAGAAATTGCATCGGAATTAAATAGAAAAGCACCATGCCGACTTAAGTAAAAGAAGACTGACTCTTCATACTGAGGATGTTTGAACCATTCCTGTGACACTAGTTATAGATTCCGATGCTTCACTTCAGGTTTACTGTATACGTTGGACCTTCTTATTGACGATGAAACACAGAAATTATATCGGAATTAAATACAAAAGGCACAAAGGCGACTTAAGTACAATAAGACTGACTCTTCTACTGTCTATGTTTTGAACCATTCCTGTGACACTAGTTATAGATTCCGATGCTACACTCCAGGTTTACTGTATCCCTTGGACCTTCTTATTGACGATGAAACACAGAAATTGCATCGGAATTAAATACAAAAGGCACAATGCCGACTTAAGGAAAAGAAGACTGACTGTTCTTACTGACTATGTTTTGAACCATTCCTGTGACACTAGTTATAGATTCCGATGCTTCAGTTCAGGTTTATTGTATCCCTCTGACCTTGTCATTGACGATGAAACACAGCAATTGGATCGGAATTAAATAGAAAAGACACAATGCCGACTTAAGTACAAGAAGATTGCCTCTTCTTACTGACTATGTTTGAAACATTCCTGTGGCACTAGTTATAGATTGCGATGCTTCACTTCAGGTTTACTGTATCCCTCTGACCTTCTTATTGACGATGAAACACAGTAATTGCATCGGAATTCAATACAAAAGGCACAATGCCGACTTCAGGACAAGAAGACTGACTCTTCTTACTGACTATGCTTTGAACCATTCCTGTGTCACTAGTTATAGATTCCGATGCTTCACTTCAGGTTTATTGTATCCCTCTGACCTTTTTCTTGACGATGAAACACAGAAATTGCATCGGAATTAAATAGATAAGGCACAATGCCAACTTAAGTACAAGAAGACTGACTCTTCTTATTGTCTGTGTTTTGAACCATTACTGTGACACTAGTTATAGATTCCAATGCCTCACTCCAAGTTTACTGTATTCCTTGGACCTTCTTATTGACAATGAAACACAGAAATTATATCGGAATTAAATACAAAAGGCACAATGGCGACTTAGGTACAAGAAGACTGACTCTTCTTACTGACTATGCCTTGAACCATTCCTGTAACACTAGTTATAGATTCCGATGCTTCACTTCAGGTTTACTGTATCCCTCTGACCTTCTTATTGACGATGAAACACAGAAATTGCATCGGAATTAAATACAAAAGGCATAATGCCGACTTAAGGACAAGAAGACTGACTTTTCTTACTGGTTATGTTTTGAACCAATCCTGTGACACTAGTTATAGATTCCGATGCTTCACTTCAGGATTACTGTATCCCTCTGACCTTCTTACTGACGATGAAACACAGAAATTGCATCGGAATTAAATACAAAAGGCACAATGCCGACCTAAGTACAAGAAAACTGACTCTTTTTACTGTCTATGTTTTGTACCATTCCTGTAACACTAGTATTAGATTCCGATGCTTCACTCCAGGTTCCCTTGGTCCTTCTTATTGACGATGAAACACAGTAATTGCATCGGAATTCAATACAAAAGGCACAATGCCGACTTAAGTACAAGAAGACTGACTCTTCTACTGTCTATGTTTTTAACCATTTCTGTGACACTAGTTATAGAGTCCGATGCTTCACTTCAGGTTTAGTGTATCCCTTGGTCCTTCTTATTGACGATGAATCACAGAAATTGCATCGGAATTAAATACAAAAGGCACAATGCCGACTTAAGAACTAGAAGACTGACTCTTCTTACTGTCTATATTTTGAACCATTCCAGTGACACTAGTTATAGATTCCGATGCTTCACTTCAGGTTTACTGTATCCCTTGGGCCTTCTTATTGACGATGAAACACAGAAATTGCATCGGAATTAAATACAAAATGCACAATGCCGACTTAAGTACAAGAAGACTGACTCTTCTTACTGTCTACGTTTTGAACCATTCCTGTGACACTAGTTATAGATTCCGATGCATCACTTTATGTTTACTGTATCCCTCTGACCTTCGTATTGACGATGAAACACAGATATTGCATAGGAATTAAATACAAAAGGCACAATGCCGACTTAAGTACAACAAGACTGACTCTTCTTACTGTCTATGTTTGAACCATTCCTGTGACACTAGTTATAGATACCGATGCTTCACTTCATGTTTACTGTATCCCTCTGACCATCTTATTGCCGGTGAAACACAGAAATTGCATCGGAATTTAATACGAAAGGCACAATGCCAACTTAAGTACAAGAAGACTGACTCTTCTTACTGACTATGTTTTGAACCATTCCAGGGACACTAGTTACAGATTCCGATGCTTCACTTCGGTTTACTGTATCCCTCTGACCTTCTTATTGACGATGAAACACAGAAATTGCATCGGAAATAAATACAAAAAGACAATGCCGACTTAAGTACAAGAATACTGACTCATCTTACTGTCTATGTTTTGAACCGTCCATGTGATACTAGTTATAGATTCCGATGCTTCACTCCAGGTTTACTGTATCCCTTGGACCTTCTTATTGACGATGAAACACAGAAATTGCATCGGAATTATATACAAAAGGCACAATGCCGAATTAAGTACAAGAAGACTGACTCTTCTTACTGTCTGTATTTGAACCAGTCCTGTGACACTAGTTATAGACTCCGATGCTTCACTCCTGGTTTGCTGTATCCTTTGGACCATCTTATTGACGATGAAACGCAGAAATTTGCCTCGGAAAAAAATACAAAAGGCACAATGCCGACATAAGTAAAAGAAGTCTGACTCTTGTTACTGTCTATGATTTGAACCATTCCTGTGACACTAGTTATAGATTCCGATGCTACACTCCAGGTTTACTGTATCCCTCTGACCTTCTTATTGACGATGAAACACAGAAATTGCATCGGAATTAAATAGAAAAGGCACAATGCCGACTTAAGTAAAAGAAGACTGACTCTTCTTACTGACTATGTATTGAACCATACCTGTGACACTAGTTATAGATTCCGATGCTTCACTTCAGGATTAATGTATCCCTCTGACCTTCTTATTGACCATGAAATACAGAAATTGCATCGGAATTAAATACAAAAGGCACAATGCCGACTTAAGTACAAGAAGACTGACACTTCTTACTGTCTATGTTTTGAACCAACCCTGTGACACTAGTTATAGATTCCGAAGCTTCATTTCAGGGTTACTGTATCCCTCTGTACCTTCTTATTGACGATGAAACACAGAAATTGCATCGGAATTAAATACAAAAGGCACAATGCCGACTTAAGTACATAAAGACTGACTCTTCTTACTGTCTATGTTTTGAACCATCCCTGTGACACTAGGTATAGATTCCGATGCTTCACTCCAGGTTTACTGTATCCGTTGGTCATTGTTATTGACGATGAAACACAGAAATTGCATCGGAATTTAATACAAAAGGTACAATGCTGACTTAAGTACAAGAAGACTGACTCTTCCTACTGTTTATGTTTTGAACCATTCCTGTGACACTAGTTATTGATTTCGATGGTTCACTTCAGGTTTACAGTATCCCTTGGACCTTCTTATTGACTATGAAACACGGAAATTGTTTCGGAATTAAATAGAAAAGGCACAATGCCGACTTAAGTACAAGAAGACTGACTCTTCTTACTGACTATACCTTGAACCGTTCCTGTGACACTAGTTATTGATTCCGATGGTTCACTTCAGGTTTACTGTATACCTTGGACCTTCTTATTGACGATGAAACGCAGAAATTGCATCGGAATTAAATAGAAATGGCACAATGCTGACTTAAGAACAAGAAGACTGACTCTTCTACTGTCTATGTTTGAACCATTCTCGTGACACTAGTTTTGGATTCCGATGCTTCACTTCAGGTTTACTGTATCCCTCTGACCTTCTTATTGACGATGAAACAAAGAAATTGCATCGGAATTTAAAAAAAAAGCACAATGCCGACTTAAGTACAAGAATACTGACTCTTCTTACTGTCTATGTTTTGAACCATTCCATTGACACTAGTTATAGATTCCGATGCTTCACTCCAGGTTTACTGTATCCCTTGGACCTTCATATTGACGATGAAACTCAGAAATTTCATCGGAATTAAATACAATAGGCAAAATGCTCACTTATGTACAAGAAGACTGACTCTTCTTACTTTCTATGTTTTGAATCATTTCTGTGACACTAGTTATAGATTCCGATGCTTCACTCCAGGTTTTCTGTATCCCTTGGACCTTCTTATTGACGATGAAACACAGAAATTGCATCGGAATTAAATACAAAAGGCACAATGTGGACTTAAGGACAAGAAGACTGACTCTTTTTACTGACTATACTTTTGAACTATTCCTGTGACACTAGCTATAGATTCCGATGCTTCACTTCATGTTTACTGTATCCCTCTGAACTTCTTATTGACGATGAAACACAGAAATTGCATCGGAATTAAATACAAAAGGCACAATGCCGACTTAAGTACAAGAAGATTGACTCTTCTTACTGTCTATGTTTTGAACCATTCCATTGACGCTAGTTATAGATTCCGATGCTTCACTCCAGGTTTACTGTATCCCTTGGACGTTCTTATTGACGATGAAACACAGAAATTGCATCGGAATTAAATACAAAAGGCACAATGCCGACTTAAAGAGAAGAAGACTGACTGTTCTTACTGACTATGATTTGAACCATTCCTGTGACACTAGTTATAGACTCCGATGCTTCACTTCAGGTTTACTGTATCCCTTGGACCTTCTTATTGACGATGAAACACAGAAATTGGATCGGAATTAAATACAAAAGGCAAAATGCCGACTTAAGTACACGAAGACTGAGTCTTCTTACTGTCTATGTTTTGGACCATTCCTGTGACACTAGTTATAGATTCCGATGCTACACTCCAGGTTTACTGTATCCCTTGGACCTTCTTATTGACGATGAAACACAGAAATTGCATCGGAATTAAATACAAAAAGCACAATGCCGACTTAAGGAAAAGAAGACTGACTGTTCTTACTGAGTATGTTTTGAACCATTCCTGTGACACTAGTTATAGATTCCGATGCTTCAGTTCAGGTTTATTCTATCCCTCTGATCTTGTCATTGACGATGAAACACAGCAATTGGATCGGAATTAAATAGAAAAGACACAATGCCGACTTAAGTACAAGAAGATTGACTCTTCTTACTGACTATGTTTTGAGACATTCCTGTGGCACTAGTTATAGATTGCGATGCTTCACTTCAGGTTTACTGTATCCCTTTGACCTTCTTATTGACGATGAAACACAGAAATTGCATCGGAATTAAATACAAAAGGCACAATGTCGACTTAAGTACATGAAGACCGACTCTTCCTACTGACTATGTTTTGAACCATTCCTGTGACACTAGTTATGGATTCCGATGCTTCACTTCATGTTTACTGTATCCTTTGGACCATCTTATTGATGATGAAACACAGATATTGCATCGGAATTAAATACAAAAGGCACAATGCCGACCTAAGTACAAGAAGACTGACTCTTTTTACTGTCTATGTTTTGTACCATTCCTGTAACACTAGTTATAGATTCCGATGCTACACTCCAGGTTCCCTTGGACCTTCTTATTGACGATGAAACACAGTAATTGCATCGGAATTCAATACAAAAGGCACAATGCCGACTTCAGGACAAGAAGACTGACTCTTCTTACTGACTATGCTTTGAACCATTCCTGTGTCACTAGTTATAGATTCCGATGCTTCACTTCAGGTTTATTGTATCCCTCTGACCTTTTTCTTGACGATGAAACACAGAAATTGCATCGGAATTAAATAGATAAGGCACAATGCCAACTTAAGTACAAGAAGACTGACTCTTCTTATTGTCTGTGTTTTGAACCATTACTGTGACACTAGTTATAGATTCCAATGCCTCACTCCAAGTTTACTGTATTCCTTGGACCTTCTTATTGACAATGAAACACAGAAATTATATCGGAATTAAATACAAAAGGCACAATGGCGACTTAGGTACAAGAAGACTGACTCTTCTTACTGACTATGCCTTGAACCATTCCTGTAACACTAGTTATAGATTCCGATGCTTCACTTCAGGTTTACTGTATCCCTCTGACCTTCTTATTGACGATGAAACACAGAAATTGCATCGGAATTAAATACAAAAGGCATAATGCCGACTTAAGGACAAGAAGACTGACTTTTCTTACTGGTTATGTTTTGAACCAATCCTGTGACACTAGTTATAGATTCCGATGCTTCACTTCAGGATTACTGTATCCCTCTGACCTTCTTACTGACGATGAAACACAGAAATTGCATCGGAATTAAATACAAAAGGCACAATGCCGACCTAAGTACAAGAAAACTGACTCTTTTTACTGTCTATGTTTTGTACCATTCCTGTAACACTAGTATTAGATTCCGATGCTTCACTCCAGGTTCCCTTGGTCCTTCTTATTGACGATGAAACACAGTAATTGCATCGGAATTCAATACAAAAGGCACAATGCCGACTTAAGTACAAGAAGACTGACTCTTCTACTGTCTATGTTTTTAACCATTTCTGTGACACTAGTTATAGAGTCCGATGCTTCACTTCAGGTTTAGTGTATCCCTTGGTCCTTCTTATTGACGATGAATCACAGAAATTGCATCGGAATTAAATACAAAAGGCACAATGCCGACTTAAGAACTAGAAGACTGACTCTTCTTACTGTCTATATTTTGAACCATTCCAGTGACACTAGTTATAGATTCCGATGCTTCACTTCAGGTTTACTGTATCCCTTGGGCCTTCTTATTGACGATGAAACACAGAAATTGCATCGGAATTAAATACAAAATGCACAATGCCGACTTAAGTACAAGAAGACTGACTCTTCTTACTGTCTACGTTTTGAACCATTCCTGTGACACTAGTTATAGATTCCGATGCATCACTTTATGTTTACTGTATCCCTCTGACCTTCGTATTGACGATGAAACACAGATATTGCATAGGAATTAAATACAAAAGGCACAATGCCGACTTAAGTACAACAAGACTGACTCTTCTTACTGTCTATGTTTGAACCATTCCTGTGACACTAGTTATAGATACCGATGCTTCACTTCATGTTTACTGTATCCCTCTGACCATCTTATTGCCGGTGAAACACAGAAATTGCATCGGAATTTAATACGAAAGGCACAATGCCAACTTAAGTACAAGAAGACTGACTCTTCTTACTGACTATGTTTTGAACCATTCCAGGGACACTAGTTACAGATTCCGATGCTTCACTTCGGTTTACTGTATCCCTCTGACCTTCTTATTGACGATGAAACACAGAAATTGCATCGGAAATAAATACAAAAAGACAATGCCGACTTAAGTACAAGAATACTGACTCATCTTACTGTCTATGTTTTGAACCGTCCATGTGATACTAGTTATAGATTCCGATGCTTCACTCCAGGTTTACTGTATCCCTTGGACCTTCTTATTGACGATGAAACACAGAAATTGCATCGGAATTATATACAAAAGGCACAATGCCGAATTAAGTACAAGAAGACTGACTCTTCTTACTGTCTGTATTTGAACCAGTCCTGTGACACTAGTTATAGACTCCGATGCTTCACTCCTGGTTTGCTGTATCCTTTGGACCATCTTATTGACGATGAAACGCAGAAATTTGCCTCGGAAAAAAATACAAAAGGCACAATGCCGACATAAGTAAAAGAAGTCTGACTCTTGTTACTGTCTATGATTTGAACCATTCCTGTGACACTAGTTATAGATTCCGATGCTACACTCCAGGTTTACTGTATCCCTCTGACCTTCTTATTGACGATGAAACACAGAAATTGCATCGGAATTAAATAGAAAAGGCACAATGCCGACTTAAGTAAAAGAAGACTGACTCTTCTTACTGACTATGTATTGAACCATACCTGTGACACTAGTTATAGATTCCGATGCTTCACTTCAGGATTAATGTATCCCTCTGACCTTCTTATTGACCATGAAATACAGAAATTGCATCGGAATTAAATACAAAAGGCACAATGCCGACTTAAGTACAAGAAGACTGACACTTCTTACTGTCTATGTTTTGAACCAACCCTGTGACACTAGTTATAGATTCCGAAGCTTCATTTCAGGGTTACTGTATCCCTCTGTACCTTCTTATTGACGATGAAACACAGAAATTGCATCGGAATTAAATACAAAAGGCACAATGCCGACTTAAGTACATAAAGACTGACTCTTCTTACTGTCTATGTTTTGAACCATCCCTGTGACACTAGGTATAGATTCCGATGCTTCACTCCAGGTTTACTGTATCCGTTGGTCATTGTTATTGACGATGAAACACAGAAATTGCATCGGAATTTAATACAAAAGGTACAATGCTGACTTAAGTACAAGAAGACTGACTCTTCCTACTGTTTATGTTTTGAACCATTCCTGTGACACTAGTTATTGATTTCGATGGTTCACTTCAGGTTTACAGTATCCCTTGGACCTTCTTATTGACTATGAAACACGGAAATTGTTTCGGAATTAAATAGAAAAGGCACAATGCCGACTTAAGTACAAGAAGACTGACTCTTCTTACTGACTATACCTTGAACCGTTCCTGTGACACTAGTTATTGATTCCGATGGTTCACTTCAGGTTTACTGTATACCTTGGACCTTCTTATTGACGATGAAACGCAGAAATTGCATCGGAATTAAATAGAAATGGCACAATGCTGACTTAAGAACAAGAAGACTGACTCTTCTACTGTCTATGTTTGAACCATTCTCGTGACACTAGTTTTGGATTCCGATGCTTCACTTCAGGTTTACTGTATCCCTCTGACCTTCTTATTGACGATGAAACAAAGAAATTGCATCGGAATTTAAAAAAAAAGCACAATGCCGACTTAAGTACAAGAATACTGACTCTTCTTACTGTCTATGTTTTGAACCATTCCATTGACACTAGTTATAGATTCCGATGCTTCACTCCAGGTTTACTGTATCCCTTGGACCTTCATATTGACGATGAAACTCAGAAATTTCATCGGAATTAAATACAATAGGCAAAATGCTCACTT
Organism: Schistocerca piceifrons; assembly: GCF_021461385.2. Lineage (NCBI taxonomy): Eukaryota > Metazoa > Arthropoda > Insecta > Orthoptera > Acrididae > Schistocerca > Schistocerca piceifrons. The sequence continues at coordinate 1,137,147,415 of NC_060139.1, read as the reverse complement.
ATGTACAAGAAGACTGACTCTTCTTACTTTCTATGTTTTGAATCATTTCTGTGACACTAGTTATAGATTCCGATGCTTCACTCCAGGTTTTCTGTATCCCTTGGACCTTCTTATTGACGATGAAACACAGAAATTGCATCGGAATTAAATACAAAAGGCACAATGTGGACTTAAGGACAAGAAGACTGACTCTTTTTACTGACTATACTTTTGAACTATTCCTGTGACACTAGCTATAGATTCCGATGCTTCACTTCATGTTTACTGTATCCCTCTGAACTTCTTATTGACGATGAAACACAGAAATTGCATCGGAATTAAATACAAAAGGCACAATGCCGACTTAAGTACAAGAAGATTGACTCTTCTTACTGTCTATGTTTTGAACCATTCCATTGACGCTAGTTATAGATTCCGATGCTTCACTCCAGGTTTACTGTATCCCTTGGACGTTCTTATTGACGATGAAACACAGAAATTGCATCGGAATTAAATACAAAAGGCACAATGCCGACTTAAAGAGAAGAAGACTGACTGTTCTTACTTACTATGATTTGAACCATTCCTGTGACACTAGTTATAGACTCCGATGCTTCACTTCAGGTTTACTGTATCCCTTGGACCTTCTTATTGACGATGAAACACAGAAATTGGATCGGAATTAAATACAAAAGGCAAAATGCCGACTTAAGTACACGAAGACTGAGTCTTCTTACTGTCTATGTTTTGGACCATTCCTGTGACACTAGTTATAGATTCCGATGCTACACTCCAGGTTTACTGTATCCCTTGGACCTTCTTATTGACGATGAAACACAGAAATTGCATCGGAATTAAATACAAAAAGCACAATGCCGACTTAAGGAAAAGAAGACTGACTGTTCTTACTGAGTATGTTTTGAACCATTCCTGTGACACTAGTTATAGATTCCGATGCTTCAGTTCAGGTTTATTCTATCCCTCTGATCTTGTCATTGACGATGAAACACAGCAATTGGATCGGAATTAAATAGAAAAGACACAATGCCGACTTAAGTACAAGAAGATTGACACTTCTTACTGACTATGTTTTGAGACATTCCTGTGGCACTAGTTATAGATTGCGATGCTTCACTTCAGGTTTACTGTATCCCTTTGACCTTCTTATTGACGATGAAACACAGAAATTGCATCGGAATTAAATACAAAAGGCACAATGTCGACTTAAGTACATGAAGACCGACTCTTCCTACTGACTATGTTTTGAACCATTCCTGTGACACTAGTTATGGATTCCGATGCTTCACTTCATGTTTACTGTATCCTTTGGACCATCTTATTGATGATGAAACACAGATATTGCATCGGAATTAAATACAAAAGGCACAATGCCGACCTAAGTACAAGAAGACTGACTCTTTTTACTGTCTATGTTTTGTACCATTCCTGTAACACTAGTTATAGATTCCGATGCTACACTCCAGGTTCCCTTGGACCTTCTTATTGACGATGAAACACAGTAATTGCATCGGAATTCAATACAAAAGGCACAATGCCGACTTCAGGACAAGAAGACTGACTCTTCTTACTGACTATGCTTTGAACCATTCCTGTGTCACTAGTTATAGATTCCGATGCTTCACTTCAGGTTTATTGTATCCCTCTGACCTTTTTCTTGACGATGAAACACAGAAATTGCATCGGAATTAAATAGATAAGGCACAATGCCAACTTAAGTACAAGAAGACTGACTCTTCTTATTGTCTGTGTTTTGAACCATTACTGTGACACTAGTTATAGATTCCAATGCCTCACTCCAAGTTTACTGTATTCCTTGGACCTTCTTATTGACGATGAAACACAGAAATTATATCGGAATTAAATACAAAAGGCACAATGGCGACTTAGGTACAAGAAGACTGACTCTTCTTACTGACTATGCCTTGAACCATTCCTGTAACACTAGTTATAGATTCCGATGCTTCACTTCAGGTTTACTGTATCCCTCTGACCTTCTTATTGACGATGAAACACAGAAATTGCATCGGAATTAAATACAAAAGGCATAATGCCGACTTAAGGACAAGAAGACTGACTGTTCTTACTGGTTATGTTTTGAACCAATCCTGTGACACTAGTTATAGATTCCGATGCTTCACTTCAGGATTACTGTATCCCTCTGACCTTCTTACTGACGATGAAACACAGATATTGCATCGGAATTAAATACAAAAGGCAAATGCCGACTTAAGTACACGAAGACTGACTCTTCTTACTGTCTATATTTTAAACCATTCCTGTGACACTTGTTATAGATTCCGGTGGTACACTCCAAGTTTACTGTATCCCTTGGACCTACTTAAAGACGATGAAACACAGAAATTGCATCGGAATGAAAAACAAAAGGCACAATGCCGACTTAAGTACAAGAAGACTGACTCTTCCTACTGTCTATGTTTTGAACCATTCCTGTGACACTAGTTAGAGATTCCGATGGTTCACTTCAGGTTTACTGTATCCCTTGGACCTTCTTATTGACGATGAAACACAGTAATTGCATCGGAATTCAATACAAAAGGCACAATGCCGACTTAAGTACAAGAAGACTGACTCTTCTACTGTCTATGTTTTTAACCATTTCTGTGACACTAGTTATAGAGTCCGATGCTTCACTTCAGGTTTACTGTATCCCTTGGTCCTTCTTATTGACGATGAATCACAGAAATTGCATCGGAATTAAATACAAAAGGCACAATGCCGACTTAAGAACTAGAAGACTGACTCTTCTTACTGTCTATATTTTGAACCATTCCAGTGACACTAGTTATAGATTCCGATGCTTCACTTCAGGTTTACTGTATCCCTTGTGCCTTCTTATTGACGATGAAACACAGAAATTGCATCGGAATTAAATACAAAATGCACAATGCCGACTTAAGTACAAGAAGACTGACTCTTCTTACTGTCTACGTTTTGAACCATTCCTGTGACACTAGTTATAGATTCCGATGCATCACTTTATGTTTACTGTATCCCTCTGACCTTCGTATTGACGATGAAACACAGATATTGCATAGGAATTAAATACAAAAGGCACAATGCCGACTTAAGTACAACAAGACTGACTCTTCTTACTGTCTATGTTTGAACCATTCCTGTGACACTAGTTATAGATACCGATGCTTCACTTCATGTTTACTGTATCCCTCTGACCATCTTATTGCCGGTGAAACACAGAAATTGCATCGGAATTTAATACGAAAGGCACAATGCCAACTTAAGTACAAGAAGACTGACTCTTCTTACTGACTATGTTTTGAACCATTCCAGTGACACTAGTTACAGATTCCGATGCTTCACTTCAGGTTTACTGTATCCCTCTGACCTTCTTATTGACGATGAAACACAGAAATTGCATCGGAAATAAATACAAAAAGACAATGCCGACTTAAGTACAAGAATACTGACTCATCTTACTGTCTATGTTTTGAACCGTCCATGTGATACTAGTTATAGATTCCGATGCTTCACTCCAGGTTTACTGTATCCCTTGGACCTTCTTATTGACGATGAAACACAGAAATTGCATCGGAATTATATACAAAAGGCACAATGCCGAATTAAGTACAAGAAGACTGACTCTTCTTACTGTCTGTATTTGAACCAGTCCTGTGACACTAGTTATAGACTCCGATGCTTCACTCCTGGTTTGCTGTATCCTTTGGACCATCTTATTGACGATGAAACGCAGAAATTTGCCTCGGAAAAAAATACAAAAGGCACAATGCCGACATAAGTAAAAGAAGTCTGACTCTTGTTACTGTCTATGATTTGAACCATTCCTGTGACACTAGTTATAGATTCCGATGCTACACTCCAGGTTTACTGTATCCCTCTGACCTTCTTATTGACGATGAAACACAGAAATTGCATCGGAATTAAATAGAAAAGGCACAATGCCGACTTAAGTAAAAGAAGACTGACTCTTCTTACTGACTATGTATTGAACCATACCTGTGACACTAGTTATAGATTCCGATGCTTCACTTCAGGATTAATGTATCCCTCTGACCTTCTTATTGACCATGAAATACAGAAATTGCATCGGAATTAAATACAAAAGGCACAATGCCGACTTAAGTACAAGAAGACTGACACTTCTTACTGTCTATGTTTTGAACCAACCCTGTGACACTAGTTATAGATTCCGAAGCTTCATTTCAGGATTACTGTATCCCTCTGTACCTTCTTATTGACGATGAAACACAGAAATTGCATCGGAATTAAATACAAAAGGCACAATGCCGACTTAAGTACATAAAGACTGACTCTTCTTACTGTCTATGTTTTGAACCATCCCTGTGACACTAGGTATAGATTCCGATGCTTCACTCCAGGTTTACTGTATCCTTTGGTCATTGTTATTGACGATGAAACACAGAAATTGCATCGGAATTTAATACAAAAGGTACAATGCTGACTTAAGTACAAGAAGACTGACTCTTCCTACTGTCTATGTTTTGAACCATTCCTGTGACACTAGTTATTGATTTCGATGGTTCACTTCAGGTTTACAGTATCCCTTGGACCTTCTTATTGACGATGAAACACGGAAATTGTTTCGGAATTAAATAGAAAAGGCACAATGCCGACTTAAGTACAAGAAGACTGACTCTTCTTACTGACTATACCTTGAACCGTTCCTGTGACACTAGTTATTGATTCCGATGGTTCACTTCAGGTTTACTGTATACCTTGGACCTTCTTATTGACGATGAAACGCAGAAATTGCATCGGAATTGAATAGAAATGGCACAATGCTGACTTAAGAACAAGAAGACTGACTCTTCTACTGTCTATGTTTGAACCATTCTCGTGACACTAGTTTTGGATTCCGATGCTTCACTTCAGGTTTACTGTATGCCTCTGACCTTCTTATTGACGATGAAACAAAGAAATTGCATCGGAATTTAAAAAAAAAGCACAATGCCGACTTAAGTACAAGAATACTGACTCTTCTTACTGTCTATGTTTTGAACCATTCCATTGACACTAGTTATAGATTCCGATGCTTCACTCCAGGTTTACTGTATCCCTTGGACCTTCATATTGACGATGAAACTCAGAAATTTCATCGGAATTAAATACAATAGGCAAAATGCTCACTTATGTACAAGAAGACTGACTCTTCGTACTTTCTATGTTTTGAATCATTTCTGTGACACTAGTTATAGATTCCGATGCTTCACTCCAGGTTTTCTGTATCCCTTGGACCTTCTTATTGACGATGAAACACAGAAATTGCATCGGAATTAAATACAAAAGGCACAATGTTGACTTAAGGACAAGAAGACTGACTCTTCTTACTGACTATACTTTTGAACTATTCCTGTGACACTAGCTATAGATTCCGATGCTTCACTTCATGTTTACTGTATCCCTCTGAACTTCTTATTGACGATGAAACACAGAAATTGCATCGGAATTAAATACAAAAGGCACAATGCCGACTTAAGTACAGGAAGATTGACTCTTCTTACTGTCTATGTTTTGAACCATTCCATTGACGCTAGTTATAGATTCCGATGCTTCACTCCAGGTTTACTGTATCCCTTGGACGTTCTTATTGACGATGAAACACAGAAATTGCATCGGAATTAAATACAAAAGGCACAATGCCGACTTAAAGAGAAGAAGACTGACTGTTCTTACTGACTATGATTTGAACCATTCCTGTGACACTAGTTATAGACTCCGATGCTTCACTTCAGGTTTACTGTATCCCTTGGACCTTCTTATTGACGATGAAACACAGAAATTGGATCGGAATTAAATACAAAAGGCAAAATGCCGACTTAAGTACACGAAGACTGAGTCTTCTTACTGTCTATGTTTTGAACCATTCCTGTGACACTAGTTATAGATTCCGATGCTACACTCCAGGTTTACTGTATCCCTTGGACCTTCTTATTGACGATGAAACACAGAAATTGCATCGGAATTAAATACAAAAAGCACAATGCCGACTTAAGGAAAAGAAGACTGACTGTTCTTACTGAGTATGTTTTGAACCATTCCTGTGACACTAGTTATAGATTCCGATGCTTCAGTTCAGGTTTATTCTATCCCTCTGATCTTGTCATTGACGATGAAACACAGCAATTGGATCGGAATTAAATAGAAAAGACACAATGCCGACTTAAGTACAAGAAGATTGACTCTTCTTACTGACTATGTTTTGAGACATTCCTGTGGCACTAGTTATAGATTGCGATGCTTCACTTCAGGTTTACTGTATCCCTTTGACCTTCTTATTGACGATGAAACACAGAAATTGCATCGGAATTAAATACAAAAGGCACAATGTCGACTTAAGTACATGAAGACCGACTCTTCCTACTGACTATGTTTTGAACCATTCCTGTGACACTAGTTATGGATTCCGATGCTTCACTTCATGTTTACTGTATCCTTTGGACCATCTTATTGATGATGAAACACAGATATTGCATCGGAATTAAATACAAAAGGCACAATGCCGACCTAAGTACAAGAAGACTGACTCTTTTTACTGTCTATGTTTTGTACCATTCCTGTAACACTAGTTATAGATTCCGATGCTACACTCCAGGTTCCCTTGGACCTTCTTATTGACGATGAATCACAGTAATTGCATCGGAATTCAATACAAAAGGCACAATGCCGACTTCAGGACAAGAAGACTGACTCATCTTACTGACTATGCTTTGAACCATTCCTGTGTCACTAGTTATAGATTCCGATGCTTCACTTCAGTTTTATTGTATCCCTCTGATCTTTTTCTTGACGATGAAACACAGAAATTGCATCGGAATTAAATAGATAAGGCACAATGCCAACTTAAGTACAAGAAGACTGACTCCTCTTACTGTCTATGTTTTGAACCATTCCTGTGACACTAGTTATAGATTCCGATGCCTCAATCCAGGTTTACTGTATTCGTTGGACCTTCTTATTGACGATGAAACACAGAAATTGCATCGGAATTAAATAGAAAAGCACCATGCCGACTTAAGTAAAAGAAGACTGACTCTTCTTACTGAGGATGTTTGAACCATTCCTGTGACACTAGTTATAGATTCCGATGCTTCACTTCAGGCTTACTGTATACGTTGGACCTTCTTATTGACGATGAAACACAGAAATTATATCGGAATTAAATACAAAAGGCACAAAGGCGACTTAAGTACAATAAGACTGACTCTTCTACTGTCTATGTTTTGAACCATTCCTGTGACACTAGTTATAGATTCCGATGCTACACTCCAGGTTTACTGTATCCCTTGGACCTTCTTATTGACGATGAAACACAGAAATTGCATCGGAATTAAATACAAAAGGCACAATGCCGACTTAAGGAAAAGAAGACTGACTGTTCTTACTGACTATGTTTTGAACTATTCCTGTGACACTAGTTATAGATTCCGATGCTTCAGTTCAGGTTTAGTGTAGCCCTCTGACCTTGTCATTGACGATGAAACACAGCAATTGGATCGGAATTAAATAGAAAAGACACAATGCCGACTTAAGTACAAGAAGATTGCCTCTTCTTACTGACTATGTTTGAAACATTCCTGTGGCACTAGTTATAGATTGCGATGCTTCACTTCAGGATTACTGTATCCCTCTGACCTTCTAATTGACGATGAAACACAGTAATTGCATCGGAATTCAATACAAAAGGCACAATGCCGACTTCAGGACAAGAAGACTGACTCTTCTTACTGACTATGCTTTGAACCATTCCTGTGTCACTAGTTATAGATTCCGATGCTTCACTTCAGGTTTATTGTATCCCTCTGACCTTTTTCTTGACGATGAAACACAGAAATTGCATCGGAATTAAATAGATAAGGCACAATGCCAACTTAAGTACAAGAAGACTGACTCTTCTTATTGTCTGTGTTTTGAACCATTACTGTGACACTAGTTATAGATTCCAATGCCTCACTCCAAGTTTACTGTATTCCTTGGACCTTCTTATTGACGATGAAACACAGAAATTATATCGGAATTAAATACAAAAGGCACAATGGCGACTTAGGTACAAGAAGACTGACTCTTCTTACTGACTATGCCTTGAACCATTCCTGTAACACTAGTTATAGATTCCGATGCTTCACTTCAGGTTTACTGTATCCCTCTGACCTTCTTATTGACGATGAAACACAGAAATTGCATCGGAATTAAATACAAAAGGCATAATGCCGACTTAAGGACAAGAAGACTGACTGTTCTTACTGGTTATGTTTTGAACCAATCCTGTGACACTAGTTATAGATTCCGATGCTTCACTTCAGGATTACTGTATCCCTCTGACCTTCTTACTGACGATGAAACACAGAAATTGCATCGGAATTAAATACAAAAGGCACAATGCCGACTTAAGTACAAAAAGACTGACTCTTCTTACTGTCTACCTTTTGAACCATCCCTGTGACACTAGTTATAGATTCTGATGCTTCACTCCAGGTGTACTGTATCCCTTTTTCATTCTTATTGACGATGAAACACAGAAATCGCATCGGAATTAAATACAAAAGGTACAATGCCGACTTAAGTACAAGAAGACTGACTCTTCCTACTGTCTATGCTTTGAACCACTCCTGTGACACTAGTTTCAGATTCCGATGCTTCACTTCAGGTTTACTGTATCCCTTGGACCTTCTTATTGACGATGAAACACAGATATTGCATCGGAATTAAATACAAAAGGCAAATGCCGACTTAAGTACACGAAGACTGACTCTTCTTACTGTCTATATTTTAAACCATTCCTGTGACACTTTTTATAGATTCCGGTGGTACACTCCAAGTTTACTGTATCCCTTGGACCTTCTTAAAGACGATGAAACACAGAAATTGCATCGGAATGAAAAACAAAAGGCACAATGCCGACTTAAGGACAAGAAGACTGACTGTTCTTACTGACTATGATTTGAACCAATTCTGTGACACTAGTTATTGATTCCGATGCTTCAATTCAGGATTACTGTATCCCTCTGACCTTCTTATTGACGATGAAACACAGAAATTGCATCGGAATTAAATACAAAAAGCACAATGCCGACTTAAGTACAAAAAGACTGAATCTTATAATTGTCTATGTTTTGAACCATCCCTGTGACACTAGTTATAGATTCCGATGCTTCACTTCAGGTTTACTGTATCCCTTGGACCTTCTTATTGACGATGAAACACAGATATTGCATCGGAATTAAATACAAAAGTCAAATGCCGACTTAAGTACACGAAGACTGACTCTTCTTACTGTATATATTTTAAACCATTCCTGTGACACTTGTTATAGATTCCGGTGGTACACTCCAAGTTTACTGTATCCCTTGGACCTTCTTAAAGACGATGAAACACAGAAATTGCATCGGAATGAAAAACAAAAGGCACAATGCCGACTTAAGTACAAGAAGACTGACTCTTCCTACTGTCTATGTTTTGAACCATTCCTGTGACACTAGTTAGAGATTCCGATGGTTCACTTCAGGTTTACTGTATCCCTTGGACCTTCTTATTGACGATGAAACACAGAAATTGCATCGGAATTAAATAGAAAAGGCACAATGCCGACTTAAGTACAAGAAGACTGACTCTTCTTACTGACTATGCTTTGAACCATTTCTGTGACACTAGTTATAGATTCCGATGCTTCACTTCAGGTTTACTGTATACCTTGGACCTTCTTATTGACGATGAAACACAGAAATTGCATCGGAATTAAATACAAAAGGCACAATGTCGACTTAAGTACAAGAGGACTGACTCATCTTACAGACTATGATTTGAGCCATTCCTGTGACACTAGTTATAGATTCCGATGCTTCACTTCAGGTTTACTGTATCCCTCTGACCTTCTTGTTGACGCTGAAACACAGAAATTGCTTCGGAATTAAAAAAAAAAGCAGAATGCCGACTTAAGTACAAGAATATTGACTCTTCTTACTGTCTAGGCTTTGAACCATCCCATTGACACTAGTTATAGATTCCAATGCTTCACTCCAGGTCTACTGTATCCCTTGGACCTTTTTATAGACGATGAAACACAGAAATTGCATCGGAATCAAATAGAAAAGGCATAATGAAGACTTAAGTACAAGAAGACTGACTCTTCTTACTGACTATGTTTTGAACAATTCCTGTGACACTTGTTATAGATTCCGATGCTTCACTTCAGGTTTACTGTATCCCTTGGACCTTCTTATTGGCGATGAAACACAGAAATTGCATCGGAATTAAATACAAAAATCAAAATGCCGACTTAAGTACACGAAGACTGACTCTTCTTACTGTCTATGATTTGAACCATTCCTGTGACACTAGTTATACATTCCGATGCTACACTCCAGGTTTACTGTATCCCTTGGACCTTCTTATTGACGATGAAACACAGAAATTACATAGGAATTAAATACAAAAGGCACAATGCCGACTTAAGGGCTAGAAGACTGACTGTTCTTACTGACTATGTTTTGAACCATTCCTGTGACACTAGTTATAGATTCCGATGCTCCACTTAAGGGTTTATTGTATCCCTCTGACCTTCTAATTGGCGATGAAACACAGAAATTGCATCGGAATTAAATAGAAAAGGCACAATGTCGACTTATGTACAAGAAGACTGACTCTTCTTACTGTCTATGTTTTGAACCATTCCTGTGCCACTAGTTATAGATTCCGATGCTTCACTCTAGGTTTACTGTATCCCTTGGACCTTCTTATTGACGATGAAACACAGAAATTGCATCGGAATTAAATAGAAAAGGCACAATGCCGACTTAAGTACAAGAGGATTGACTCTTCTTACTGACTATGTTTTGAGCCATCCCTGTGACACTAGTTATAGATTCCAATGCTTCACTTCAGGTTTACTCTATACCTTGGACATTTCGTATTGACGATGAAACACAGAAATTGCATCGGAATTAAATACAAAAGGCACAATGCCGACTTAAGTACAAGAAGACTGACTCTTCCTACTGTCTATGATTTGAACCATTCCTGTGACACTAGTTTTGGATTCCGATGCTCCACTTCAGGTTTACTGTTTCCCTTGGACATTCTTATTAACGATGAAACACAGAAATTGCATCGGAATTAAATACAAAAGCACAATGCCGACTTAAGAACAAGAAGATTGACTCTTCTACTGTCTATGTTTTGAACCATTTCTGTGACACTAGTTATAGAGTCCGATGCTTCACTTCAGGTTTACTGTATCCCTTGGACCTTCTTATTGACGATGAAACACAAAATTGCATCGGAAGTAAATACAAAAGGCACAATGCCGACTTAAGTACAAGGCGTCTGACTCTTCTTACTGTCTATATTTTGAACCATTTCTGTGACACTAGTTATAGAGTCCGATGCTTTACTTCAGGTTTACCGTATCCCTTGGTCCTTCTTATTGACGATGAATCACAGAAATTGCATCGGAATTATTTACAAAATTCACAATGCCGACTTAAGTACAAGAAGACTGACTCTTCTTACCGTCTATATTTTGAACCATTCCAGTGACACTAGTTATAGATTCCGATGCTTCATTTCACGTTTACTGTATCCCTTGGACCTTCTTATTGACGATGAAACACAGAAATTGCATTGGAATTACATACGAAAGGCACAATGCCAACTTAAGTACAAAATGACTGACTCTTCTTACTGACTATGCTTTGAAACATTCCTGTGACACTAGTTATAGATTCCGATGCTTCACTTCAGGATTACTGCATCCCTCTGACCTTCTTATTTACGATGAAACAGAGAAATTGCATCGGAATTAAATACAAAAGGCACAATGCCGACTTAAGTACAAAGAGTCTGACCCTTCTTACTGTCTATGTTTTGAACCATCCCAGGGACACTAGTTATAGATTCCGATGCTTCACTCCAGGTTTACTGTTTCCCTTGGTGATTCTTATTGACGATGAAACACAGAAATTGCATCGGAAATTAGTACAAAATTTACAATGCCGACTTAAGTACAAGAAGACTGACTCTTCCTACTGTCTATGTTTTGAACCATTCCTGTGATACTAGTTATAGATTCCGATGCTTCACTTCAGGTTTACTGTATTCCTTGGATCTTCTTATTGACGATGAAACACAGAAATTGCATCGGAATTAAATAGAAAAGGCACAATGCCGACTTAAGTACAAGTAGACTGACTCTTCTTACTTTCTATGATTTGAACCATTCCTGTGACACTAGTTATAGATTCCGATGCTTCACTTCAGGTTTACTGTATACCTTGGACCATTCGTATTGACGATGAAACATAGAAATATCATCGGAATTAAATACAAAAGGCACAATGCCGACTTAAGAACAAGAAGACCGACTCTTCCTACTGTCTATGATTTGAACCATTACTGTGACACTACTTTTGGATTCCGATGCTTCACCTCAGGTTTACTGTATCCCTCTGACCTTATTGCCGATGAAACACAGAAATTGCATCGGAATTAAATACAAAAGGCACAATGCCGACTTAAGGACAAGATGACTGACTCTTCTTACTGACTATGTTTTGAACCATTCCTGTGACACTAGTAATAGATTCCGATGCTTAACTTCAGGATATCTGCATCCCTCTGACCTTCTTAGTGACGATGAAACACAGAAATTGCATCGGAAATAAATACAAAAACACAATGCTGAATTAAGTACAAGAATACTGACTCATTTTACTATCTAAGTTCTGAACCGTCCCTGTGACACTTGTTATAGATTCCGATGCTTCACTCCAGGTTTACTGTATCCCTCTGACCTTCTTATTGACGATGAAACACAGAAATTGCATCGGAATTAAACACAAAAGGCACAATCCGACTTAAGTACAAGAAGACTGACTCTTCTTACTGACTATGCTTTGAACCATTCCTGTGACACTAGTTATAGATTCCGACGCTTCACTTCAGGATTACTGTATCCCTCTGACCTTCTTATTGACGATTAAACACAGAGATTGCATCGGAATTAAATACAAAAGGCACAATGCCGACTGATGTACTAGAAGACTGTCTCTTCTTACTGTCTATATTTTGAACCATCCCTGTGACACTAGTTATAGATTCCAATGCTTCACTGCAGGTTTACTGTATCCCTTGGTCCTTCTTATTGACGATAAAACACAGAAATTGCATCGGAATTAAATACAAATGGCACAATACCGACTTAAGTACAAGAAGACTGTCTCTTCTTACTGACTATGCTTTGAACCATTCCTGTGACACTAGTTACAAATTCCGATGCTTCACTCCAGGTTTACTGTATCCCTTGGACCTTCTTATTGACGATGAAACACAGAAATTCCATCGGAATTAAATAGAAAAGGCACAATGCCGACTTAAGTACATGAAGACTGACACTTCTTACTGTCTATGCTTTTAACCATTCCTGTGACACTAGTTGTAGATTCCGATGCTTCACTTCAGGTTTACTGTATCCCTTGGACCTTCTTATGGACGATGAAACACAGAAATTATATCGGAATTAAATACAAAAGTCAAATGCCGACTTAAGTACAAGTAGACTGACTCTTCCAACTGTCTATGTTTTGACCCATTCCTGTGACACTAGTTATAGATTCCGATGTTTCACATCAGGTTAACTGTATCCCTCTGACCGCCTTATTGACGACGAAACACAGAAATTGCATCAGAATTAAGGGGAGTTGGAATGCCCTATCTCGCCAATGTTAAATTTGCTAACTTTGTGTACCTTTTTCTTTGGAACTATTATCTTCAGAACTTTGAAATTCTGGCAGAGGTTTTCAGCATATATTGTGAGCCCACTGAACTAGAACCAATGTTTTCTTTTTGTTGGTATAGTATTTATGAATTTTTTACCATTAAGCCATTTTTTATTGGAAAAAGTATAACATAAACTTCCCTAGTTCAGAGAATAAGCCAGTTCTTGTCATGATTCTAGTTCAGTGGCCTCTTTGAACTGTTTTGCAGCATTTCTGAAAATTTGAATGTTGTTGGTTGAGTGGTTTATGAGATAAAGGTACATGTAACACTAAAAATGTCAAATGCCAGAAAATGCGATTAAAGTAATTTATTATGAAAATTCACAAATACCTTTTATTCTATTATCAAAAGTGTCCAGCAGAGTAATCAGGGTCATCTTCTAGTTCTTCTTCTTCACCTAGAAGCTTTCTTCTCCTTGCTGCCCTTGCTTTTTTTGTATTAAATTCAGCTGCATACTGAGCCTTCCTTACTCGCACGCTGTCCAGAAGCTGAAGACCTCTGATGGTGTTGATACCAGGAGCAATGCCGAGCCTTGCCATGACCTTTAGCCTACCCATATGACCATCACTGAATGAAATAACAGCATCACTGACTCCCCATTTCAATGTTTTTATCCCAACAAATACATTCTTAGGTACACGAGTCCAAATGAGGTTGTTGAACGACTCGTTTTGATTCTGGGTACAACCATGAAGACATTTTCGCAGAAGATCAGGATGCCCCAAGTCTCTATATATTGGTTTAATTACTTCCATAACAGCCAATGGAATATAATTTTTATGGTGATAAGGATCCCCAGTAGCTTGAGATTTTCTATAATTGCACCATGACTGAGGACCATCTGGACAAGCAAAATGTTGAGGATTATCATCAGTTGATGATCGATGTAAATATGTGGCCCATACAGCTTGTCTCATTTCCTGCAAATTATTTGCATTATTTCTTATTGCCATACCATAGTATTGTTGTAATTCATTTATAATTTTATCTGACAGGCGACCTCTAATGGTTTTACCATCTGACAAAATTTTGTCCTTCAGATTCTGTTTCAGTTTCCTTAGACGAGTGCCCATTCGTTTCTGAACATGACCGACACATTCTAGTTTAGTTATTGTCTTATTGACATATGGCATGGATTCTGTAACACTTTTGTATGCCTTGGAGTCCCCATCTCCAAGGAATTTTGTGTAAAATACTCCCCGTTCTTTTTCTGATCTGCTAAACATTTTCACAGCAGCGGCAGCCTCCATGCCTCCACTCGTACCTTCATAATTCTTGCTACATATGTGAGCTGCTTCTATCTTACCAGATGCACAATGGTAACAATGTTTAGTGAGCACTTCATAGTCCAAAACTTTACCGCTGTCCACACTAGTAACAGTAGCAACAGCATTTTTGGATGTGTGACCCCTTTTCTGCCAGGTTCCATCAAAAGCAACAGGGATATCTGGGTTTCCTTCATTTATATATTTTGCTTCACTGGCAGCAGCTTTCATTGATAAATCTGCTACAGACTGAACAGCATCTCCTATCACTTCAGTGTAATTGTCAATTTTAGCAGGTGGAGGTGGAAGATTCATTATGGCACAAAATGTTTGAGCAGCAGTATGTCCTTTACCAATTGCTCTCATTGCATACATTAGCCTGATATTACTCTCAAACAAATTGCTACTGCATGTTTTAGAGCTCCAAAAACAGGTCTCATTTTCACAACTGGCACAAACTATAGCAATTTTGCAGGAAAGTCCTATAGATTTTGTTATGTTCATATCAAAAGAACCTCCACAAAGATTACAACACAAACATTTCTTCATAAACTCAGTAAAAACAGGAAAGTCGACTAAAACATATTGTTCATTAGAAGCTTCATCTGTAATTTCACTTGCACAGTTTGATAACTTCTTTTTTGATGCACTGGTGGGCGTGTCTCCTTCACACATCTCAGCTGTACAAACGTCAGAACTTTCACCAGCATCAACAGGTGCTGAAGCAGAATCACTTGAACAAACGTTATTTGTAAATCTATTACCGCGAAACTTTCGCTTTTTAAATAATGATGCACTCCTAGGCATCGTAGAAACTACGCACTCACCACTGAAAGTCAAAACAAGACAGATAACAAACTCCAAATGAGCGACAAACTAAACTCGAGGCTCAAAACAAACACTCACAGATCAAAAACTGAACAATAAACACAGCTAGTCGTAAAAACAATGGTACCTATGGAAGGATCAAAGATTCTACAACTGAAGAGTGAAATCCACAGCCTTCTATATGTAATGTTTTCGGAAATGCGAAGATTTAAATGTGTACAAATCACAAGATGGGTAACTTTGCTGGGCGCACATGTAATTTTGAAAAATTAAATAAAAATACTTCCAATTGGAATTTCTTAACAAATTTTGCACCATTTTAAGCAGAAAATTTCAAATTAAGTTATAAGGTTAAAAACTGAAAATGTGAATTTTTTCCATTTTCCGGCATTCCAACTCCCCTTAAATAGAAAAGGCACAATGCCGACTTAAGTACTAGAAGACTGACTCTTCCTACTGTCTATGGTTGAACCATTCCTGTGCCAATAGTTATAGATTCCGATGCTTCACTTCAGGTTTACTGTATCCCTTGGACCTTCTTATTGACGATGAAACACAGATATTGCATCGGAATTCAATACAAAAGGCACAATGCCGACTTAACTACAAGAAGACTGACTCTTCTCACTGACTATGCTTTGAACCATTCCTGTGACACTAGTTATAGATTCCGATGCTTAACTTCAGGATAACTGCATCCCCCTGATCTTCTTAGTGACGATGAAACTCAGAAATTGCATCGGAATTAAATACAAAAGGCACAATCCGACTTAAGTACAAGAAGACGGACTCTTCTTACTGACTATGTTTTGAACCATTCCTGTGACACTAGTTATGGATTCCGATGTTTCACTTCAGGTTTACTGTATCCCTCTGACCTTCTTATTGACGATAAAACACAGATATGGCATCGGAATTAAATACAAAAGGCACAATGCCGAATTATGTACAAGATGACTGACTCTTCTCACTGTCTATGTTTTGAACCATTCCTGTGCCAATAGTTATAGACTCCGATGCTTCAGTCCAGGTTTACTGTATCCCTTGGACCTTCTTATTGACGATGAAACACAGAAACTGCATCGGAATTAAATACAAAGGGCACAATGCCGACTTAAGGAAAAGAAGTCTGACTTTGCTTACTTTCTATGATTTGAACCATTCCTGTGACACTAGTTATAGGTTCCGATGCTTCACTCCAGGTTTACTGTATCCCTGGGACCTTCTTATTAATGATGAAATACAGAAATTGCATCAGAATTAAATATAAAATGCACAATGATGACTTAAGTACAAGAAGACTGATTGTTCTTACTGACTATGCTTTGAACCATTCCTGTGACACTAGTTGTAGATTCGATGCTTCACTTCTGGATTACTGTATCCCTCTGAACTTCTTATTGACGATGAAACACTGAAATTGCATCGGAATTAAATACTAAGGGCACAATGCCGACTTAAGGAGAAGAAGTCTGACTCTTCTTACTGTCTATGATTTGAACCATTCCTGTGACACTAGTTATAGATTCCGATGCTTCACTCCAGGTTTACTGTATCCCTTGGACCTTCTCATTAATGATGAAACACAGAAATTGCATCAAATTAAATATAAAATGCACAATGATGACTTAAGTACAAGAAGACTGATTATTCTTACTGACTATGTTTTGAACCATTCCTGTGACACTAGTTATAGATTCCGATGCTTCACTTCAGGATTACTGTATCCCTCTGACCTTCTTATTGACGATGAAACACAGAGATTGCATCGGAATTAAATACAAAAGGCACAATGCCGACTGATGTACTAGAAGACTGACTTTTCTTACTGTCTATATTTTGAACCATCCCTGTGACACTAGTTATAGATTCCGATGCTTCACTGCAGGTTTACTGTATCCCTTGGTCCTTCGTATTGACGATAAAACACAGAAATTGCATCGGAATTATTACAAATGGCACAATGCCGACTTAAGTACAAGAAGACTGACTCTTCTTACTGACTATGCTTTGAACCATTCCTGTGACACTAGTTATAAATTCCGATGCTTCACTTCAGGTTTACTGCATCCCTTGTACCTTCTTATTGAGGATGAAACACACAAATTGCATCGGAATTAAATACAAAAGGCACAATGCCGACTTAAGTACAAGAAGACTGACTCTTCTTACTCTCTAAGTTCTGAACCATTCCATTGACACCACTTATAGATTCCGATGCTTCACCCCCCAGGGGCTCAGCATTCATTTGCTGAGTACGGGCTTGGCGACCCCGGGGTCCTGAGCTGGGGACTGGTCAGCGCCGCCAGTCTCCTGTCACGGTAAACCCCGGACATGCTTCAGCGACCACCGCATGGTGCAGCGGTGGAATGTTGTATGCTGCGGGGAATGGTAATCTTGGCTTGACCGCCTGGATTGCGAGGAAGGTAAGCCTCTATAAAAACCCCTCAATCTTATGGTGTGCTGCGCGCCTATAAGATGCATGGCTGTTGGGGTGGAACAGTCGCAAGCGGGCAACCTCTGGGGCACCTGCCGCACCCTAGTTGTATAAGGCTTACTCAGGCACGCGGGGCTCTGTCTGAGCGGACCTTTAGTTCCCTAGCTGCTCGTGGGACCACAATGGACCCTTCGACCTCTACGTTTCCCCCTACCAGTGGATTGGGTGGGCCACTGGTAGGAAAACACACCCAATCGAAAAAGCGACTTCGTGCTGCGAGTCCTCCAGCGCCTGGTGTTACTAGAGATTTATCAGACTGTCGTAACAGAGCACATGCTGATATCCAGAATGTGTTTTTGATTGTCAAACGGAAGGAAGGTAGCTTTGAGAGAGTTTCTCCCTTTTACATCCACAAGGGTCTTGAGGGAATTGCAGGAACACTGAAATCTGTGAAGCGTCTGCGCAATGGGACTCTGTTAGTTGAAACTTCTAGTTCCCGTCAAGTCACTTCTCTTAGGAAAGCAACATGTCTCGGAGAGTACGCTATCGAGATCGAGCTCCACTCCACTTTGAACTATAGTAAGGGTGATGTGACATGTAGGGACTTGGTGGATATCCCCAAGGACGAGTTGAAATCTGAGTGGGCTGACGAAGGTATTGTCGACGTGCAGCATATTATGAAACGAGTCGATGGGGACCTAGTCAAATCCGACTCGTTTATTCTCACGTTCAATCGCCCGAGACTCCCAGAGCATGTTAAAGCGGGTTTCTTACGTTTGCCAGTACGGCCATATTTCCCCAACCCAATGCGCTGTTTTAAATGTCAGCGCTTTGGGCATACTACGTTGGGGTGCAATGGGATAGCCACTTGTGGTAAATGTGGTCAGCCTGCCCATGAAGGAGCCGATTGTTCATCGCCTGTGAAGTGCGTGAATTGCTCTGGGAGTCACCCTGTCTGGAGCCGGGTCTGCCCCATCTATCTCGAGGAACGGAAGATACAGGAGATCAAAACATCTAAGCGCATCCCCTATGGTGAGGCCAAGAAGCTCTTTAAGGCCATGCAGCCTCCTGTGTTTACAACATCTTTCGCTTCCACTCTGCAGAAACCGGTACAGTTGGCCACTGTTGCTACACAAACGGAGGTTGCTAGTGTCAGCACTAATACCTGCATTTGCCAGTGCACTTGTGCTGCTGCGGTTGTTTTGCAACCTGCAGCTCTCCCCACAACATCGGACAAGGCCGTGGTTGCTGACATTGGGGTACTTCCTGCACCTCCCCATATGGCACCTTCTGCCCAGGCGAGTAAAGCTCCAACTGTTGACAAGGTTCTGCATTCTAAGCCCCCCAAGACGAAGACGCCAAAGGTGAAGGTTTTGCCACCTGAGGAGACTAGTCATGGTCAGTCCGATGATGATGCCATCGTACTATCTGACATCTCCCTTGGGTCGCCATCGGAGCTGATGGACATTGATGTCGACCGGGGGCGATCTTCTCGCCCCAGGAATAAATCTCCGGCCAGTACGGGCTCTCCTCCAAAGCACAGGGGCAGGGTGAAAATTCAGCCACCCTGATCACTGGCTCCCATATTACAGTGGAACCTGAATGGGTTCAGGACGCATGTGGCCGAATTACAACTCCTTGTACGTGAGCGCCCCTTGTGCTTATGTCTCCAAGAGACACATTTCCGGGCCACTGATGCTCCTTCTTTACGGGGCTATACCGTGTATCGAAAAGATGATCTGATGGGGGAAAGGGCAAAGGGTGGTGTTGCGGTTTTTGTCCATGACATGCACCACTCATCTGAGCTCCCTCTCGTTACGGACTTGCAAGCGGTTGCAGTTGACCTTCTTGTGGGGCAGAGGCTCACAATCTGTTCCGTTTACTTACCGCCTCAGGACGCCATAGACTCTGAGGCTCTCACAGACCTTATTACCCAACTCCCCCGCCCATTTCTCCTTCTGCGGGACTTCAATGCTCATAATGTCTTATGGGGCTCTACGACTACTTGCCCCAGGGGTCGCATTCTGGAAAGCCTCATGGCATCCAAAGAACTGTGCATCCTCAACTCTGGTGCTCCCACTCATTTCTGTACTGCTTCTGGGTCGTCGACAGCTATTGACCTTTCCTTTTGCTCTCCAGCACTCGCGGATTCTGCTCTGTGGGAGGTTGCCGCTGACCTCCATTCTAGTGACCACTTCCCCATTTGGATTCGCCTCCTAGATGAGACTGTGGCATTACCAGTGCCGTCCAGGTGGAAACTCTGCAGAGCTGACTGGACACTTTTCAGCGATTTAGCTGTTTTGGAACACCGTGCCAGCGTCCACGAATGGGTCGACCATGTTACAGCCGTGATCTCCCATGCTGCTGAATTGTCGATCCCACGGTCCTCAAGTCATCCCAAGAGGCGCCTTGTCCCTTGGTGGACCACTGAGTGCCGCTCAGCCATCCGAGCCCGCCGTGCAACTCTGCGCCGCTTCAAGTGCCGTCCCTCAGCTGACAATCTTGCGGCCTTTCGGGTGGCAAGGGCCAAGGCGCGGCGAGTGATTAAAGAGAGCAAACGACGGTCATGGCAACCGTTCCTGAACTCCATCTCCCGCTCCACTAGTTCAACAAAAGTGTGGGAAGCCATCAGGAGGATCTCCGGGAAACGCAGCCAACTACCTGTCACGGCATTGCTGCATCAGGGTAGTCTACTCACGGCGCCGAGAGACATTGCCCAGACACTGGCCACGTATTTTGCCGAATCTACTGCCACTATTAACTGTGATCCAGATTTCTGCCGCTACCGCACTGCTATCGAGAGGGATCACTTGGACTTCCGGTCTCCGAATTCTGAACCCTACAACTGCCCCTTCACAATGTGGGAAGTGGATTCGGCGCTGTCTGTGGCTCATGATACTGCACCAGGTGCTGATCAAATCCTGTACAGCATGTTGCAGCACTTGTTGCTGCCATCCAAGGAAGTACTCCTGAACTGTTTTAATATGATATGGTCATCCGGCACGTTCCCTGACTCGTGGAGGGAGGCGATTTTGGTTCCCCTCCTCAAACCGGGAAAGGACCGAATGCATCCCAGTAGTTATCGGAGTATTGCTTTGACGAGCTGTGTCGGGAAGACATTGGAACGCATGGTCAACCGTCGCCTGGTTTGGCTGCTCGAGACCAGGCAGCTCCTTAGCCACTCTCAGTGTGGCTTTCGGAGATGTCGTTCAACTATAGACAACTTGACCCTGCTTGAGGCGGTCATCCAGCAGGCCTTCTTACGTAACCAGCATTGTCTAGGTGTATTCTTTGACATTAATAAGGCGTATGACACTACTTGGCGCCGCCTTATCCTCAATCAACTCAATCAGTGGGGCTTTCGTGGCCATCTCCCCATCTTCATTCGGTCCTTTCTTTCCCGCCGCGTCTTTCGATATCGGGTTGGTAATGTGCTATCTGATTTGTACGTACAGGAGAATGGTGTTCCTCAGGGAAGCGTTTTAAGTGTCACCCTCTTTGCCGTCGCCATTAACAGTATCACGTCCACAATCCGGAGCCCTGCCCAATGCTCCTTGTTTGTGGACGATTTTGCTGTTTTCTGTTCTTCCTCCAGTCTTGTCACTGCTAGTCGGCAGCTGCAGCTTACGATAAAGCGATTAGAGGCATGGACTGCGAAGACGGGTTTTACCTTTTCTGCAGACAAATGTGTGTGTGTTCATTTTAATCGTTCTCGACGTGCTTTTACCTCCCCTGAATTGCGTCTGAGGGGCACCATTCTTCCTTTTAGAGACACTGTGAGGTTCCTGGGCCTCACTTTTGATTCCAAGTTGTCGTGGTTGCCGCACCTTAAAGACCTCAAGGTGCGGGCCCTGAAGGCGCTGAATATTTTGAAGTGTTTGAGCCATCGGTCCTGGGGAGCAGATCGGGCGCGTCTGCTGCAGTTTTATAGGGCTTTCGTCCGGTCGCGTCTTGACTATGGATGCACTGTGTATGGGTCAGCGAGGCCTTCGTATCTGAAGATTCTTGACGCAGTACACCATGAGGGTATCAGGCTGGCCACTGGTGCCTTCCGTACCAGTCCCATCCCCAGCCTGTGTGCTGAGGCAGGGGAACCGCCGCTCGCCATCCGGCGGAAACTCCTCATGGTGCGACGAGTGTGTCAATTCCTTGCCTGTCCTCCCTCCCCTGCATACCCTACTGTTGCCCGACCCCCTATGGAACGTCTCTTTTCCAGTCGTCCAAGGGCAACGAGACCATTTGGGATTCGTGCCAAGCATTTGCTTGAGTCCCTTGGTGTGGAGCGTATGGCACCCCAACTCCAGGGTTTTACCCGCCTGCCTCCCTGGTTGCTCCAGAGGCCCAGCGTCCTTTTAGACTTGTCAGAGTACCAGAGGCGTTTGTTTTTACCTCCTTATTTTACGATATTTTAAACCAGCATCCTGACCATGTACCAGTATTTACGGATGGCTCTAAACAGGGGGACTCTGTAGGTTGTGCTGTGGTTTTCCCTGATCGAGTCATCAAATTACGGCTTCCTGCAGCGTTTACCATCTTTGATGCCGAATTGTTTGCGATCTTGCGGGCATTGGAGCAGATGAGATGTGTTCCCAGTCTTAAGTTTCTCATCTGTTCTGACTCTCTGAGTGCCCTTCAGACCATGCAACACTTGTACCCAGCGGATACGGTCGTCCAGAACATCCATGATGCCCTACTCCACCTGCAACGGCAGGGGAAGGAGGTTTCTTTCTGCTGGGTGCCGGGGCACGTGGGTATTAGGGGAAACGAACTGGCGGATGTGGCTGCCAAAGATGCATGTTCCCTCCCTCACGTTGTTGAATGTGCCGTTCCCCTCCATGCTGTTACCTCCCTTTTGCGTTCTCGTGTTATGCGTCAATGGGAAGAGGAGTGGCTGGCAGTTAGTGAAAATAAGCTGCGACTGGTCAAGGCCACCACGCGGCCATGGCGTACGTCCTACCAGTCATGCAGGCGGGATGAGGTTCTCCTCACCCGCCTCCGCATCGGGCACAGTCCCTTAACGCACGGTTTTTTACTCCGGCGGGAGGAATCCCCAATCTGTAGTGCTTGTGGCGTCCAGATAACTGTGCGCCACATTTTACTTGACTGTCCTTTATTCTCTGACCAGAGGGCGGTGGTTTCCTTGCCACCGGATTTGCCCTCTATTTTGCAAGACGACGCAACGACTGTGGTTAAGGTCTTACGGTTTTGTGTCCTGTCCAATTTGTTGCCTCGGATTTTAGGGAAAGGATTTTAATGTGCTGCTGGGTGACTGGTTCACCCAAGTTTTAGGTAAGAGGTCCGCCAGTCACGATTACCTACTTGTTTCCCTTCAATTTCTGTTCTCTTTTCCTTGTGTTTCCTTTCCTTTTTAGTGCGTTTCTTCTCCTCTTGTTTTGCCTCTGTATGTGAGGATTTGTAACTGCGTCAGGTCTGTCTCTTTTAGCCGTTCTCCTTGTTCGCTGTCCGTCTTCGTCTCTTCTCCGCATGTGTTCCTGTTTCTATGCGTTTGGGCGCTGATGACCACGCTGTTTAGCGCCCGAAAACCTCAACCCACACACACACACACACCGATGCTTCACTCGAGGTTTACTGTATCCCTTGGAACTTGTTATTGACGATGAAACACAGAAATTGCATCGGAATTAGATAGAAAACGTACAATGCCGACTTAAGTACAAGAAGACTGACTCTTCTTACTGACTATGTTTTGAACCATTCCTGTGACACTAGTTATAGATTCCGATGCTTCACCTCAAGTTTACTGTATCCCTTGGACCTTCTTATTGACGATGAAACACAGAAATTGCATCGGAATTAAATAGAAAAGGCACAATGCCGACTTAAGTACAAGAAGACTGCCTCTTGTTACTGACTATGTTATGAACCATTCCTGTGACACTAGTTATAGATTCCGATGCTTCACTACAGGTTTACTGTATACCTTGGACCTTCTTATTGACGATGAAACACAGAAATTGCATCGGAATTAACTACAAAATGCACAATGCCGACATAAGGACAAGAAGACTGACTGTTCTTACTGACTATGTTTTGAACCATTCCTGTGACACTAGTTATAGATTCCGATGCTTCACTTCAGGATTATTGTATCCCTCTGACCCTCTTATTGGCGACGAAACACAGAAATTGCATCGGAATTAAATAGAAAAGGCACAATGTCGACTTAAGTACAAGAAGACAGACTCTTCTTATTGTCTATGATTTGAACCATTCCTGTGACACTAGTTATAGATTCCGATGCTTCACTTCAGTTTTACTGTATCCCTCTGACCTTCTTATTGACGATGAAACACAGATATTGCATCGGAATTAAATACAAAAGGCAAAATGCCGACTTAAGTACAAGAAGACTGACTCTTCTTACTGTCTATGTTTGAACCATTCCTGTGACACTAGTTATGGATTCCGATGCTTCACTTCATATTTACTGTATCCCTCTGACCTTCTTATTGTGGGTTAAACACAGAAATTGTATCGGAATTAAATACGAAAGGCACAATGCCAACTTAAGTACAAGAAGTCTGACTGTTCCAACTGTCTATGTTTTGAACCATTCCTGTGACACAAGTTATAGATTCCGATGCTTCACTTCAGGTGTACTGTATCCCTCTGACCGTCTTATTGACGATGAAACACAGACATTGCATCGGAAATAAATAGAAAAGGCACAATACCGACTTAAGTACAAGAAGACTGACTTTTATTACTGACTATGTTTTGAACCATTACTGTGACACTAGTTTTGGATTCCGATGCTTCACCTCAGGTTTACTGTATCCCTCTGACCCTATTGCCGATGAAACACAGAAATTGCATCGGAATTTAATAAAAAAGGCACAATGCCGACTTAAGGACAAGATGACTGACTCTTCTTACTGACTATGTTTTGAACCATTCCTGTGACACTAGTAATAGATTCCGATGTTTAACTTCACTATAACTGCATCCCTCTGACCTTCTTAGTGACGATGAAACACAGAAATTGCATCGGAACTAAATACAAAAACACAATGCTGAATTAAGTACAGGAATACTGACTCATTTTACTGTCTATGCTCTGAACCGTCCGTGTGACACTAGTTATAGATTCCGATGTTTCACTCCAGGTTTACTGTATCCCTTGGACCTTCTTATTGACGATGAAACACAGAAATTGCATCGGAATTAAATACAAAAGGCACAATCCGACTTAAGTACAAGATGACTGACTCTTCTTACTGACTATGCTTTGAACCATTCCTGTGACACTAGTTATGGATTCCGATGTTTCACTTCAGGTTTAATGTATCCCTCTGACCTTCTTATTGACGATGGAACACAGATATGGCATCGGAATTAAATACAAAAGGCACAATGCCGAATTAAGTACAAGATGACTGACTCTTCTTACTGTCTATGTTTTGATCCATTCCTGTGCCAATAGTTATAGACTCCGATGCTTCAGTCCAGGTTTACTGTATCCCTTGGACCTTCTTATTGACGATGAAACACTGAAATTGCATCGGAATTAAATACTAAGGGCACAATGCCGACTTAAGGAAAAGAAGTCTGACTCTTCTTACTGTCTATGATTTGAACCATTCCAGTGACACTAGTTATAGATTCCGATGCTTCACTCCATGTTTACTGTATCCCTTGGACCATCTTATTAATGATGAAATACAGAAATTGAATCAGAATTATATATAAAATGCACAATGATGACTTAAGTACAAGAAGACTGATTATTCTTACTGACTATGCTTTGAACCATTCCTGTGACACTAGTTATAGATTCCGATGCTTCACTTCAGGATTACTGTATCCCTCTGACCTTCTTATTGGCGATGAAACACAGAAATTGCATCGGAATTAAATACAAAAGGCACAATGCCGACTTAAGTACAAGACGTCTGACTCTTCTTACTGTCTATGATTTGAACCATTACTGTGACGCTAGTTATAGATTCCGATGCTTCACTCCAGGTTTACTGTATCCCTTGGACCTTCTTATTGACGATGAAACACACAAAATGCATCGGAATTAAATACAAGAGGCACAAATGCCGACTTAAGGACAAGAAGACTGACTCTTCTTACTGACTATAATTTGAACCATTCCTGTGGCACTAGTTATAGATTCCGATGCTTCACTTCAGTTTTACTGTATCCCTCTGACCTTCTTATTGACGATGAAATACAGATATTGCATCGGAATTAAATACAAAAGGCAAAATGCCGACTTAAGTACAAGAAGACTGACTCTTCTTACTGTCTATGTTTGAACCATTCCTGTGACACTAGTTATGGATTCCGATGCTTCACTTCATATTTACTGTATCCCTCTGACCTTCTTATTGTGGGTTAAACACAGAAATTGTATCGGAATTAAATACGAAAGGCACAATGCCAACTTAAGTACAAGAAGTCTGACTGTTCCAACTGTCTATGTTTTGAACCATTCCTGTGACACAAGTTATAGATTCC
This sequence comes from Schistocerca piceifrons, assembly GCF_021461385.2. Lineage (NCBI taxonomy): Eukaryota > Metazoa > Arthropoda > Insecta > Orthoptera > Acrididae > Schistocerca > Schistocerca piceifrons. The sequence goes on along the minus strand of NC_060139.1, from coordinate 1,137,120,610 downwards.
GATGCTTCACTTCAGGTGTACTGTATCCCTCTGACCGTCTTATTGACGATGAAACACAGACATTGCATCGGAAATAAATAGAAAAGGCACAATTCCGACTTAAGTACAAGAAGACTGACTTTTATTACTGACTATGTTTTGAACCATTACTGTGACACTAGTTTTGGATTCCGATGCTTCACCTCAGGTTTACTGTATCCCTCTGACCTTATTGCCGATGAAACACAGAAATTGCATCGGAATTTAATACAAAAGGCACAATGCCGACTTAAGGACAAGATGGCTGACTCTTCTTACTGACTATGTTTTGAACCATTCCTGTGACACTAGTAATAGATTCCGATGATTAACTTCAGGATAACTGCATCCCTCTGACCTTCTTAGTGACGATGAAACACAGAAATTGCATCGGAAATAAATACAAAAACACAATGCTGAATTAAGTACAAGAATACTGACTCATTTTACTGTCTATGCTCTGAACCGTCCATGTGACACTAGTTATAGATTCCGATGTTTCACTCCAGGTTTACTGTATCGCTTGGACCTTCTAATTGACGATGAAACACAGAAATTGCATCGGAATTAAATACAAAAGGCACAATCCGACATAAGTACAAGAAGACTGACTCTTCTTACTGACTATGCTTTGAACCATTCCTGTGACACTAGTTATGGATTCCGATGTTTCACTTCAGGTTTACTGTATCCCTCTGACCTTCTTATTGACGATGGAACACAGATATGGCATCGGAATTAAATACAAAAGGCACAATGCCGAATTAAGTACAAGATGACTGACTCTTCTTACTGTCTATGCTTTGATCCATTCCTGTGCCAATAGTTACAGACTCCGATTGTTCAGTCCAGGTTTACTGTATCCCTTGGACCTTCTTATTGACGATGAAACACTGAAATTGCATCGGAATTAAATACTAAGGGCACAATGCCGACTTAAGGAAAAGAAGTCTGGCTCTTCTTACTGTCTATGATTTGAACCATTCCACTGACACTAGTTATAGATTCCGATGCTTCACTCCAGGTTTACTGTATCCCTTAGACCTTCTTATTAATGATGAATTACAGAAATTGAATCAGAATTATATATAAAATGCACAATGATGACTTAAGTACAAGAAGACTGATTATTCTTACTGACTATGCTTTGAACCATTCCTGTGACACTAGTTATAGATTCCGATGTTTCACTTCAGGATTACTGTATCCCTCTGACCTTCTTATTGGCGATGAAACACAGAGATTGCATCGGAATTAAATACAAAAGGCACAATGCCGACTGATGTCTTAGAAGACTGACTCTTCTTACTCTCTATATTTTGAACCATCCCTGTGCCACTAGTTATAGATTCCAATGCTTCACTGCAGGTTTACTGTATCCCTTGGACCTTCTTATTGACGATGAAACACAGAAATTGCATCAGAATTAAATACAAATGGCACAATACCGACTTAAGTACAAGAAGACTGACTCACTTACTGACTATGCTTTGAACCATTCCTGTGACACTAGTTACAAATTCCGATGCTTCACTTCAGGTTTACTGTATCCCTTGGACCTTCTTATTGACGATGAAAGACAGAAATTATATCGGAATTAAATACAAAAGTCAAATGCCGACATAAGTACAAGTAGACTGACTCTTCCAACTGTCTATGTCTTGACCCATTCCTGTGACACTAGTTATAGATTCCGATGCTTCACTTCAGGTTAACTGTATCCCTCTGAGCGTCTTATTGACGATGAAACACAGAAATTGCATCAGAATTAAATAGAAAAAGCACAATGCCGACTTAAGTACTAGAAGACTGACTCTTCCTACTGTCTATGTTGGAACCATTCCTGTGCCAATAGTTATAGATTCCGATGCTTCACTTCAGGTTTACTGTATCCCTTGGACCTTCTTATTGACGATGAAACACAGATATTGCATCGGAATTCAATACAAAAGGCACAATGCCGACTTAACTACAAGAAGACTGACTCTTCTTACTGACTATGCTTTGAACCATTCCTGTGACACTAGTTATAGATTCCGATGCTTAACTTCAGGATAACTGCATCCCTCTGACGTTCTTAGTGACGGTGAAACACAGAAATTGCATCGGAAATAAATACAAAAACACAATGCTGAATTAAGTACAAGAATACTGACTCATTTTACTGTCTATGCTTTGAACCGTCCCTGTGACACTAGTTATAGTTTCCGATGCTTCACTCCAGGTTTACTGTATCCTTGTGCCTTCTTATTGACGATGAAACACAGAAATTGCATCGGAATTAAGTACAAAAGGCACAATCCGACTTAGGTACAAGAAGACTGACTCTTCTTACTGAGTATGTTTTGAATCATTCCTGTGACACTAGTTATGGATTCCGATGTTTCACTTCAGGTTTACTGTATCCCTCTGACCTTCTTATTGACGATAAAACACAGATATGGCATCGGAATTAAATACAAAAGGCACAATGCCGATTTAAGTACAAGATGACTGACTCTTCTTACTGTCTATGTTTTGAACCATTCCTGTGCCAATAGTTATACACTCCGATGCTTCAGTCCAGGTTTACTGTATCCCTTCGACCTTCTTATTGACGATGAAACACAGAAATTGCATCGGAATTAAATACAAAGAGCACAATGCCGATTTAAGGAAAAGAAGTGTGACTCTGCTTACTGTCTATGATTTGAACCATTCCTGTGACACTAGTTATAGATTCCGATGCTTCACTCCAGGTTTACTGTATCCCTGGGACCTTCTTATTAATGATGAAATACAGAAATTGCATCAGAATTAAATATAAAATGCACAATGATGACTTAAATACAAGAAGACTGATTATTCTTACTGACTATGCTTTGAACCATTCCTGTGACACTAGTTGTAGATTCGATGCTTCACTTCAGGATTACTGTATCCCTCTGACCTTCTTATTGACGATGAAACACTGAAATTGCATCGGAATTAAATACTAAGGGCACAATGCCGACTTAAGGAAAAGAAGTCTGACTCTTCTTACTGTCTATGATTTGAACCATTCCTGTGACACTAGTTATAGATTCCGATGCTTCACTCCAGGTTTACTGTATCCCTTGGACCTTCTTATTAATGATGAAACGCAGAAATTGCATCAGAATTAAATATAAAATGCACAATGATGACTTAAGTACAAGAAGACTGATTATTCTTACTGACTATGTTTTGAACCATTCCTGTGACACTAGTTATAGATTCCGATGCTTCACTTCAGGATTACTGTATCCCTTGGTCCTTCTTATTGACGATGAAAGACAGAGATTGCATCGGAATTAAATACAAAAGGCACAATGCCGACTGATGTACTAGAAGACTGACTTTTCTTACTGTCTATATTTTGAAACATCCCTGTGACACTAGTTATAGATTCCGATGCTTCACTGCAGGTTTACTGTATCCCTTGGTCCTTCTTATTCACGATAAAACACAGAAATTGCATCGGAATTAAACACAAATGGCACAATGCCGACTTAAGTACAAGAAGACTGACTCTTCTTACTGACTATGCTTTGAACCATTCCTGTGACACTAGTTACAAATTCCGATGCTTCACTTCAGGTTTACTGTATCCCTTGGACCTTCTTATTGAGGATGAAACACACAAATTGCATCGGAATTAAATACAAGAGGCACAATGCAGAATTAAGTACAGGGTGACTGACTCTTCTTACTGACTATGTTTTGAACCATTCCTGTGACACTAGTTATAGATTCCGATGCTTCACCTCAAGCTTACTGTATCCCTTGGACCTTCTTATTGACGATGAAACACAGAAATTGCATCGGAATTAAATAGAAAAGGCACAATGCCGACTTAAGTACAAGAAGACTGACTCTTGTTACTGACTTTGTTTTGAACCATTCCTGTGACACTAGTAATAGATTCCGATGCTTCACTTCAGGTTCATTGTATACCTCTGTCCTTCTTATTGACGATGAAACACAGAAATTGCATCAGAATTAAATAAATAAGGCAGAATGTCGACTTAAGTACAAGAAGACTTACTCTTCTTACTGCCTACGTTTGAACCATTCCTGTGGCACTAGTTATAGACTCCGATGCTTCACTCCAGGTTTACTGCATACCTTGGACCTTCTTATTGACGATGAAACACAGAAATTGCATCGGAATTAAATAGAAAAGGCACAATGCGGACTTAAGTACAAGAAGACAGACTCTTCTTACTAACTATGTTTTGAACCATTCCTGTGACACTAGTTATAGATTCCGATGCTTCACTTCAGGTTTACTGTATATACCTTGGACCTTCTTATTGACGATGTAACACAGAAATTGCATCAGAATTAAATACAAAAGGCACAATGCCGACTTAAGGACAAGAAGACTGACTCTTCTTACTGACTTTGTTTTGAACCATTCCTGTGACACTAGTTATAGATTCCGATGCTTCACTTGAGGTTTACTGTATCCCTTGGACCTTCTTATTGACAATGAAACACAGAAATTGCATCGGAATTAAATACAAAAAGCACAATGACGAATTAAGAACAAGAAGACTGACTCTTCTTACTGTCTATGTTTTGAACCATTCCTGTGACACTAGTTATAGATTCCGATGTTTCACTCCAGGTTTACTGTATCCCTTTGACTTTCTTATTGACGATGAAACACAGAAATTGCATCGGAATTAAATACAAAAGGCAAAATGCCGACTTAAGTACACGAAGACTGACTATTCTTACTGTCTATATTTTGAACCATTCCTGTTATACTAGTTATAGATTCCGATGCTTCACTCCAGGTTTACTGTATCCGTTGGACCTTCTTATCGACGATGAAACACAGAAATTGCATCGGAATTAAATACAAAAGACACAATGCCGAATTAAGGACAAGAAGACTGAATCTTCTTACTGACTATGTTTTGAACCATTCCTGTGACACTAGCTATAGATTCCGATGCTTCACTTCAGGTTTACTGTATCCCTGTGACCTTCTTATTGACGATGAGGCACAGAAATTGCATCGGAATTAAATACAAAAGGCACAATGCCGACTTAAGTACAAGAAGACTGACTCTTCTTACTGTCTATGTTTTGAATCATACCATTGACACTAGCTTTAGATTCCGATGCTTCACTCCAGGTTTACTGTATCCCTTGGACCTTCTTATTGACGATGAAAGACAGAAATAGCGTCGGAATTATATAGAAAGGGCACATTGCCGACTTAAGTACAAGAAGACTGACTCTTCTTACTGACTATGTTTGAACCATTCCTGTGACAATAGTTATGGATTCCGATGCTTCACTTCAGGTTTACTGTATCCCTTGGACCTTCTTATTGACGATGAAACACAAAAATTGCATCAGAAGTAAATACAAAAGGCACAATGCCGAATTAAGGACAAGAAGACTGATTCTTGTTACTGACTATGTTTTGAACCATTCCTGTGACACTAGCTATAGATTCCGATGCATCACTTCAGGTTTACTGTATCCCTCTGACCTTTTTATGGACGATTAAACACAGAAATTGCATCGGAATTAAATACAAAAGGCAAAATGCCGACTTAAGTACACGAAGACTGACTCTTCTTACTATCTATGATTTGAACCATTCCTGTTACACTAGTTATAGATTCCGATGCTACACTCCCAGTTTACTGTATCCGTTGGACCTTCTTATTGACGATAAAACACAGAAATTGCATCGGAATTAAATACAAAAGGCACAATGCCGACTTAAGGACAAGAAGACTGACTCTTCTTACTGACTTTGTTTTGAACCATTCCTGTGACACTAGTTATAGATTCCGATGCTTCACTTCAGGTTTATTCTATACCTCTGTCCTTCTTATTGACGATGAAACACAGAAATTGCATCGGAATTAAATAGAAAAGGCACAATGTCGACTTAAGTACAAGAATACTTACTCTTCTCACTGCCTATGTTTGAACCATTCCTGTGACACTAGTTATAGACTCCGATGCTTCACTCCAGGTTTACTGTATCCCTTGGACCTTTTTATTGACGATGAAACACAGAAATTGCATCGGAATTAAACAGAAAAGGCACAATGCCGACTTAAGTACAAGAAGACAGACTCTTCTTACTAACTATGTTTTGAACCAATCCTGTGACACTAGTTATAGATCCTGATGCTTCACTTCAGGTTTTCTGTATACCTTGGACCTTCTTATTGACGATGAAACACAGAAATTGCATCGGAATTAAATAGAAAAGGTACAATGCCGATATAAGTACAAGAAGACTGACTCTTATTACTGACTATGTTTTGAACGATTACTGTGACACTAGTTATACATTCCGATGCTTCACCTCAGGTTTACTGTATCCCTTGGACCTTCTTATTGACGATGAAACACAGAAATTGCATCGGAATTAAATACAAAAGGCAAAATGCCGACTTAAGTACACGAAGACTGACTCTTCTTACTGTCTATGTTTTGAACCATTCCTGTTACACTAGTTATAGATTCCGATGCTACACTCCAGCTTTACTGTATTCGTTGGACCTTCTTATTGACGATGAAACAAAGAAATTGCATCGGAATTAAATACAAAAGGCACAATGCCGACTTAAGGACAAGAAGACTGACTCTTCTTACTGACTTTGTTTTGAACCATTCCTGTGTCACTATCTATAGATTCCGATGCTTCACTTCAGGTTTACTGTATCCCTCTGACCTTCTTATTGACGATGAAACACAGAAATTGCATCGGAATTAAATACAAAAGGCACAATGCCGACTTATGTACAAGAAGACTGACTCTTCTTACTGTCTATGTTTTGAATCATACCATTGATACTAGTTATAGATTCCGATGCTTCACTCCAGGTTTACTGTATCCCTTGGACCCTCTTATTGACGATGAAACACAGAAATTGCATCGGAATTAAATAGAAAGGGCACAATGCCGACTTAAGTAGAAGAAGGCTGACTCTTCATACTGATTATGTTTTGAACCATTCGTGTGACACTAATTATGGATTCCGATGTTCACTTCAGGTTTAATTTATCCCACTGACCTTCTCATTGACGATGAAACACAGAAATTGCATCGGAATTAAATACAAAAGGCACAATGCCGAATTAAGTACAAAAAGACTGTTTCTTCTTACTGTCTATTTTTGAACCAGTCCTGTGACACTAGTTGTTGACTCCGATGCTTCACTCTGGGTTTACTGTATCCCTTGGACCTTCTTATCCACGATGAAACACAGAAATTTCATCGGAATTAAATACAAGAGGCACAATGCCGACTTAAGGACAAGAAAACTGACTCTTCTTACTGACTATAATTTGAACCATTCCTGTGGCAATAATTATAGATTCCGATGCTTCACTTCAGGTGTACTGTATCCCTCTGACCGTCTTATTGACGATGAAACACAGAAATTGCATCGGAAATAAATAGAAAAGGCATAATGCCGACTTAAGTACTAGAAGACTGACTCTTCCTACTGTCTATGTTTGAACCATTCCTGTTACATTAGTTATAGATTCCGATGCTTCACTTCAGGTTTACTGTATCCCTTGGACCTTCTTATTGACGATGAAACACAGAAATTGCATCGGAATTCAATACAAAAGGCACAATGCCGACTTAACTACAAGAAGACTGACTCTTCTTACTGACTATGCTTTGAAGCATTATTGTAACACTAGTTATAGATTCTGATGCTTAACTTCAGGATTACTGTACCCCTCTGACCTTCTCAGTGACGATGAAACACAGAAATTGCATCGGAAATAAATACAAAAAGCACATTGCCGACTTAAGTACAAGAATACTGACTCATCTTACTGTCTATGATATGAACCGTCCCTGTGACACTAGTTACAGATTCCGATGCCTCACTCCTGGTTTACTGTATCCCTTGGACCTTCTTATTGACGATGAAACACAGAAATTGCATCGGAATTAAATACCAGAGCACAATGCCGACATAAGTACAAGAGGACTGACTCTTCATACTGACTATGTTTTGAACCATTCCTGTGACACTAGTTATGGATTCCGATGTTCACTTCAGGTTTAATCTATCCCACTGACCTTCTCATTGACGATGAAACTCAGAAATTGCATCGGAATTAAATACAAAAGGCACAATGCCGAATTAAATACAAGAAGACTGACTCTACTTACTGTCTATTTTTGAACCAGTCATGTGACACTAGTTATGGACTCCGATGCTTCACTCCAGGTTTACTGTATCCCTTTGACCTTCTTATTGACGATGAAACACAGAAATTGCATCGGAATTAAATACAAAAGGCACAATGCCGACCCAAGGAAAAGATGTCTGACTCTTCTTACTGTCTATGTTTGAACCATTCCTGTGACACTAGTTATGGATTCCGATGCTTCACTTCATATTTACTGTATCCCTCTGACCTTCTTATTGTGGGTTAAACACAGAAATTGTATCGGAATTAAATACGAAAGGCACAATGCCAACTTAAGTACAAGAAGTCTGACTGTTCCAACTGTCTATGTTTTGAACCATTCCTGTGACACTAGTAATAGATTCCGATGTTTAACTTCAGGATAACTGCATCCCTCTGACCTTCTTAGTGACGATGAAACACAGAAATTGCATCGGAACTAAATACAAAAACACAATGCTGAATAAAGTACAGGAATACTGACTCATTTTACTGTCTATGCTCTGAACCGTCCGTGTGACACTAGTTATAGATTCCGATGCTTCACTTCAGGAATTACTGTATCCCTCTGACCTTCTTATTGGCGATGAAACACAGAAATTGCATCGGAATTAAATACAAAAGGCACAATGCCGACTTAAGTACAAGACGTCTGACTCTTCTTACTGTCTATGATTTGAACCATTACTGTGACGCTAGTTATAGATTCCGATGCTTCACTCCAGGTTTACTGTATCCCTTGGACCTTCTTATTGACGATGAAACACACAAAATGCATCGGAATTAAATACAAGAGGCACAAATGCCGACTTAAGGACAAGAAGACTGACTCTTCTTACTGACTATAATTTGAACCATTCCTGTGGCACTAGTTATAGATTCCGATGCTTCACTTCAGTTTTACTGTATCCCTCTGACCTTCTTATTGACGATGAAACACAGATATTGCATCGGAATTAAATACAAAAGGCAAAATGCCGACTTAAATACAAGAAGACTGACTCTTCTTACTGTCTATGTTTGAACCATTCCTGTGACACTAGTTATGGATTCCGATGCTTCACTTCATATTTACTGTATCCCTCTGACCTTCTTATTGTGGGTTAAACACAGAAATTGTATCGGAATTAAATACGAAAGGCACAATGCCAACTTAAGTACAAGAAGTCTGACTGTTCCAACTGTCTATGTTTTGAACCATTCCTGTGACACAAGTTATAGATTCCGATGCTTCACTTCAGGTGTACTGTATCCCTCTGACCGTCTTATTGACGATGAAACACAGACATTGCATCGGAAATAAATAGAAAAGGCACAATTCCGACTTAAGTACAAGAAGACTGACTTTTATTACTGACTATGTTTTGAACCATTACTGTGACACTAGTTTTGGATTCCGATGCTTCACCTCAGGTTTACTGTATCCCTCTGACCTTATTGCCGATGAAACACAGAAATTCCATCGGAATTTAATACAAAAGGCACAATGCCGACTTAAGGACAAGATGACTGACTCTTCTTACTGACTATGTTTTGAACCATTCCTGTGACACTAGTAATAGATTCCGATGATTAACTTCAGGATAAAAGCATCCCTCTGACCTTCTTAGTGACGATGAAACACAGAAATTGCATCGGAAATAAATACAAAAACACAATGCTGAATTAAGTACAAGAATACTGACTCATTTTACTGTCTATGCTCTGAACCGTCCATGTGACACTAGTTATAGATTCCGATGTTTCACTCCAGGTTTACTGTATCCCTTGGACCTTCTTATTGACGATGAAACACAGAAATTGCATCGGAATTAAATACAAAAGGCACAATCCGACTTAAGTACAAGAAGACTGACTCTTCTTACTGACTATGCTTTGAACCATTCCTGTGACACTAGTTATGGATTCCGATGTTTCACTTCAGGTTTACTGTATCCCTCTGACCTTCTTATTGACGATGGAACACAGATATGGCATCGGAATTAAATACAAAAGGCACAATGCCGAATTAAGTACAAGATGACTGACTCTTCTTACTGTCTATGTTTTGATCCATTCCTGTGCCAATAGTTATAGACTCCGATTGTTCAGTCCAGGTTTACTGTATCCCTTGGACCTTCTTATTGACGATGAAACACTGAAATTGCATCGGAATTAAATACTAAGGGCACAATGCCGACTTAAGGAAAAGAAGTCTGGCTCTTCTTACAGTCTATGATTTGAACCATTCCAGTGACATTAGTTATAGATTCCGATGCTTCACTCCAGGTTTACTGTATCCCTTAGACCTTCTTATTAATAATGAAATACAGAAATTGAATCAGAATTATATATAAAATGCACAATGATGACTTAAGTACAAGAAGACTGATTATTCTTACTGACTATGCTTTGAACCATTCCTGTGACACTAGTTATAGATTCCGATGTTTCACTTCAGGATTACTGTATCCCTCTGACCTTCTTATTGGCGATGAAACACAGAGATTGCATCGGAATTAAATACAAAAGGCACAATGCCGACTGATGTCTTAGAAGACTGACTCTTCTTACTCTCTATATTTTGAACCATCCCTGTGACACTAGTTATAGATTCCAATGCTTCACTGCAGGTTTACTGTATCCCTTTGTCCTTCTTATTGACGATAAAACACAGAAATTGCATCAGAATTAAATACAAATGGCACAATACCGACTTAAGTACAAGAAGACTGACTCTTCTTACTGACTATGCTTTGAACCATGTCTGTGACACTAGTTACAAATTCCGATGCTTCACTTCAGGTTTACTGTATCCCTTGGACCTTCTTATTGACGATGAAAGACAGAATTTATATCGGAATTAAATACAAAAGTCAAATGCCGACATAAGTACAAGTAGACTGACTCTTCCAACTGTCTATGCCTTGACCCATTCCTGTGACACTAGTTATAGATTCCGATGCTTCACTTCAGGTTAACTGTATCCCTCTGAGCGTCTTATTGACGATGAAACACAGAAATTGCATCAGAATTAAATAGAAAAAGCACAATGCCGACTTAAGTACTAGAAGACTGACTCTTCCTACTGTCTATGTTGGAACCATTCCTGTGCCAATAGTTATAGATTCCGATGCTTCACTTCAGGTTTACTGTATCCCTTGGACCTTCTTATTGACGATGAAACACAGATATTGCATCGGAATTCAATACAAAAGGCACAATGCCGACTTAACTACAAGAAGACTGACTCTTCTTACTGACTATGCTTTGAACCATTCCTGTGACACTAGTTATAGATTCCGATGCTTAACTTCAGGATAACAGCATCCCTCTGACCTTCTTAGTGACGATGAAACACAGAAATTGCATCGGAAATAAATACAAAAACACAATGCTGAATTAAGTACAAGAATACTGACTCATTTTACTGTCTATGCTTTGAACCGTCCCTGTGACACTAATTATAGTTTCCGATGCTTCACTCCAGGTTTACTGTATCCTTGTGCCTTCTTATTGACGATGAAACACAGAAATTGCATCGGAATTAAGTACAAAAGGCACAATCCGACTTAGGTACAAGAAGACTGACTCTTCTTACTGAGTATGTTTTGAATCATTCCTGTGACACTAGTTATGGATTCCGATGTTTCACTTCAGGTTTACTGTATCCCTCTGACCTTCTTATTGACGATAAAACACAGATATGGCATCGGAATTAAATACAAAAGGCACAATGCCGAATTAAGTACAAGATGACTGACTCTTCTTACTGTCTATGTTTTGAACCATTCCTGTGCCAATAGTTATAGACTCCGATGCTTCAGTCCAGGTTTACTGTATCCCTTCTACCTTCTTATTGACGATGAAACACAGAAATTGCATCGGAATTAAATACAAAGGGCACAATGCCGATTTAAGGAAAAGAAGTGTGACTCTGCTTACTGTCTATGATTTGAACCATTCCTGTGACACTAGTTATAGATTCCGATGCTTCACTCCAGGTTTACTGTATCCCTGGGACCTTCTTATTAAGGATGAAATACAGAAATTGCATCAGAATTAAATATAAAATGCACAATGATGACTTAAATACAAGAAGACTGATTATTCTTACTGACTATGCTTTGAACCATTCCTGTGACACTAGTTGTAGATTCGATGCTTCACTTCAGGATTACTGTATCCCTCTGACCTTCTTATTGACGATGAAACACTGAAATTGCATCGGAATTAAATACTAAGGGCACAATGCCGACTTAAGGAAAAGAAGTCTGACTCTTCTTACTGTCTATGATTTGAACCATTCCTGTGACACTAGTTATAGATTCCGATGCTTCACTCCAGGTTTACTGTATCCCTTGGACCTTCTTATTAATGATGAAACGCAGAAATTGCATCAGAATTAAATATAAAATGCACAATGATGACTTAAGTACAAGAAGACTGATTATTCTTACTGACTATGCTTTGAACCATTCCTGTGACACTAGTTATAGATTCCGATGCTTCACTTCAGGATTACTGTATCCCTCTGACCTTCTTATTGACGATGAAAGACAGAGATTGCATCGGAATTAAATACAAAAGGCACAATGCCGACTGATGTACTAGAAGACTGACTTTTCTTACTGTCTATATTTTGAAACATCCCTGTGACACTAGTTATAGATTCCGATGCTTCACTGCAGGTTTACTGTATCCCTTGGTCCTTCTTATTCACGATAAAACACAGAAATTGCATCGGAATTAAACACAAATGGCACAATGCCGACTTAAGTACAAGAAGACTGACTCTTCTTACTGACTATGTTTTGAACCATTCCTGTGACACTAGTTATAGATTCCGATGCTTCACCTCAAGTTTACTGTATCCCTTGGACCTTCTTATTGACGATGAAACACAGAAATTGCATCGGAATTAAATAGAAAAGGCACAATGCCGACTTAAGTACAAGAAGACTGACTCTTGTTACTGACTTTGTTTTGAACCATTCCTGTGACACTAGTTATAGATTCCGATGCTTCACTTCAGGTTCATTGTATACCTCTGTCCTTCTTATTGACGATGAAACACAGAAATTGCATCAGAATTAAATAGATAAGGCACAATGTCGACTTAAGTACAAGAAGACTTACTCTTCTTACTGCCTACGTTTGAACCATTCCTGTGGCACTAGTTATAGACTCCGATGCTTCACTCCAGGTTTACTGCATCCCTTGGACCTTCTTATTGACGATGAAACACAGAAATTGCATCGGAATTAAATAGAAAAGGCACAATGCGGACTTAAGTACAAGAAGACTGACTCTTCTTACTGTCTATGTTTTGAACCATTCCTGTGACACTAGTTATAGATTCCGATGTTTCACTCCAGGTTTACTGTATCCCTTTGACTTTCTTATTGACGATGAAACACAGAAATTGCATCGGAATTTAATACAAAAGGCAAAATGCCGACTTAAGTACACGAAGACTGACTATTCTTACTGTCTATATTTTGAACCATTCCTGTTACACTAGTTATAGATTCCGATGCTTCACTCCAGGTTTACTGTATCCGTTGGACCTTCTTATCGACGATGAAACACAGAAATTGCTTCGGAATTAAATACAAAAGACACAATGCCGAATTAAGGACAAGAAGACTGACTCTTCTTACTGACTATGTTTTGAACCATTCCTGTGACACTAGTTATAGATTCCGATGCTTCACTTGAGGTTTACTGTATCCCTGTGACCTTCTTATTGACGATGAGGCACAGAAATTGCATCGGAATTAAATACAAAAGGCACAATGCCGACTTAAGTACAAGAAGACTGACTCTTCTTACTGTCTATGTTTTGAATCATACCATTGACACTAGCTTTAGATTCCGATGCTTCACTCCAGGTTTACTGTATCCCTTGGACCTTCTTATTGACGATGAAAGACAGAAATAGCGTCGGAATTAAATTGAAAGGGCACATTGCCGACTTAAGTACAAGAAGACTGACTCTTCTTACTGACTATGTTTTGAACCATTCCTGTGACAATAGTTATGGATTCCGATGCTTCACTTCAGGTTTACTGTATCCCTTGGACCTTCTTATAGACGATGAAACACAAAAATTGCATCAGAAGTAAATACAAAAGGCACAATGCCGAATTAAGGACAAGAAGACTGATTCTTGGTACTGACTATGTTTTGAACCATTCCTGTGACACTAGCTATAGATTCCGATGCATCACTTCAGGTTTACTGTATCCCTCTGACCTTTTTATTGACGATTAAACACAGAAATTGCATCGGAATTAAATACAAAAGGCAAAATGCCGACTTAAGTACACGAAGACTGACTCTTCTTACTATCTATGATTTGAACCATTCCTGTTACACTAGTTATAGATTCCGATGCTACACTACCGGTTTACTGTATCCGTTGGACCTTCTTATTGACGATAAAACACAGAAATTGCATCGGAATTAAATACTAAAGGCACAATGCCGACTTAAGTACAAGAAGACTGACTCTTCTTACTGTCTATGTTTGAACCATTCCTGTGACACTAATTATAGACACCGATGCTTCACTCCAGTTTTACTGTATCCCTGTGACCTTCTTATTGACGATGAAACACAGAAATTGCATCGGAATTAAATAGAAAAGGCACAATGTCGACTTAAGTACAAGAATACTTACTCTTCTCACTGCCTATGTTTGAACCATTCCTGTGACACTAGTTATAGACTCCGATGCTTCACTCCAGGTTTACTGTATCCCTTGGACCTTTTTATTGACGATGAAACACAGAAATTGCATCGGAATTAAACAGAAAAGGCACAATGCTGACTTAAGTACAAGAAGACAGACTCTTCTTACTAACTATGTTTTGAACCATTCCTGTGACACTAGTTATAGATCCTGATGCTTCACTTCAGGTTTTCTGTATACCTTGGACCTTCTTATTGACGATGAAACACAGAAATTGCATCGGAATTAAATAGAAAAGGTACAATGCCGATATAAGTACAAGAAGACTGACTCTTATTACTGACTATGTTTTGAACGATTACTGTGACACCAGTTATACATTCCGATGCTTCACCTCAGGTTTACTATATCCCTTGGACCTTCTTATTGACGATGAAACACAGAAATTGCATCGGAATTAAATACAAAAGGCAAAATGCCGACTTAAGTACACGAAGACTGACTCTTCTTACTGTCTATGTTTTGAACCATTCCTGTTACAATAGTTATAGATTCCGATGCTACACTCCAGCTTTACTGTATTCGTTGGACCTTTTTATTGACGATGAAACAAAGAAATTGCATCGGAATTAAATACAAAAGGCACAATGCCGACTTAAGGACAAGAAGACTGACTCTTCTTACTGACTTTGTTTTGAACCATTCCTGTGTCACTATCTATAGATTCCGATGCTTCACTTCAGGTTTACTGTATCCCTCTGACCTTCTTATTGACGATGAAACACAGAAATTGCATCGGAATTAAATACAAAAATCACAATGCCGACTTATGTACAAGAAGACTGACTCTTCTTACTGTCTATGTTTTGAATCATACCATTGATACTAGTTATAGATTCCGATGCTTCACTCCAGGTTTACTGTATCCCTTGGACCCTCTTATTGACGATGAAACACAGAAATTGCATCGGAATTAAATAGAAAGGGCACAATGCCGACTTAAGTAGAAGAAGGCTGACTCTTCATACTGATTATAGTTTGAACCATTCGTGTGACACTAATTATGGATTCCGATGTTCACTTCAGGTTTAATCTATCCCACTGACCTTCTCATTGACGATGAAACACAGAAATTGCATCGGAATTAAATACAAAAGGCACAATGCCGAATTAAGTACAAAAAGACTGTTTCTTCTTACTGTCTATTTTTGAACCAGTCCTGTGACACTAGTTGTTGACTCCGATGCTTCACTCTGGGTTTACTGTATCCCTTGGACCTTCTTATCCACGATGAAACACAGAAATTTCATCGGAATTAAATACAAGAGGCACAATGCCGACTT
Source organism: Schistocerca piceifrons (assembly GCF_021461385.2). Lineage (NCBI taxonomy): Eukaryota > Metazoa > Arthropoda > Insecta > Orthoptera > Acrididae > Schistocerca > Schistocerca piceifrons. The sequence continues at coordinate 1,137,104,377 of NC_060139.1, read as the reverse complement.
AAGGACAAGAAGACTGACTCTTCTTACTGACTATAATTTGAACCATTCCTGTGGCAATAATTATAGATTCCGATGCTTCACTTCAGCTGTACTGTATCCCTCTGACCGTCTTATTGACGATGAAACACAGAAATTGCATCGGAAATAAATAGAAAAGGCATAATGCCGACTTAAGTACTAGAAGACTGACTCTTCCTACTGTCTATGTTTGAACCATTCCTGTTACATTAGTTATAGATTCCGATGCTTCACTTCAGGTTTACTGTATCCCTTGGACCTTCTTATTGACGATGAAACACAGAAATTGCATCGGAATTCAATACAAAAGGCACAATGCCGACTTAACTACAAGAAGACTGACTCTTCTTACAGACTATGCTTTGAAGCATTATTGTAACACTAGTTATAGATTCTGATGCTTAACTTCAGGATTACTGTACCCCTCTGACCTTCTCAGTGACGATGAAACACAGAAATTGCATCGGAAATAAATACAAAAAGCACATTGCCGACTTAAGTACAAGAATACTGACTCATCTTACTGTCTATGTTATGAACCGTCCCTGTGACACTAGTTACAGATTCCGATGCCTCACTCCAGGTTTACTGTATCCCTTGGACCTTCTTATTGACGATGAAACACAGAAATTGCATCGGAATTAAATACCAGAGCACAATGCCGACATAAGTACAAGAGGACTGACTCTTCATACTGACTATGTTTTGAACCATTCCTGTGACACTAGTTATGGATTCCGATGTTCACTTCAGGTTTAATCTATCCCACTGACCTTCTCATTGACGATGAAACTCAGAAATTGCATCGGAATTAAATACAAAAGGCACAATGCCGAATTAAATACAAGAAGACTGACTCTACTTACTGTCTATTTTTGAACCAGTCCTGTGACACTAGTTATGGACTCCGATGCTTCACTCCAGGTTTACTGTATCCCTTTGACCTTCTTATTGACGATGAAACACAGAAATTGCATCGGAATTAAATACAAAAGGCACAATGCCGACCCAAGGAAAAGATGTCTGACTCTTCTTACTGTCTATGATTTGAACCATTCCTGTGACACTAGTTATAGATTCCGATGCTTCACTCCAGGTTTACTGTATCCCTTGGACCTTCTTATTGACGATGATACACAGAAATTGCATCAGAATTAACTAGAAAATGCACAATGATGTCTTAAGTACAAGAAGACTGACTATTCTTACTGACTATCATTTGAAACATTCCTGTGACACTAGCTATAGATTCCGATGCTTCACTTCAGGATTTCTGTATCCCTCTGACCTTCATATTGACGATGAAACACAGAAATTGCATCGGAATTAAGTACAAAAGGCATAATGCCGACTTAACGACAAGAAGACTGACTCTTCTTACTGACAATGTTTTGAACCATTCCTTTGACACTAGCTATAGAGTCCGATGCATCACTTCAGGTTTACTGTATCCCTCTGTCTTCTTATTGACCATGAAGCACAGAAATTGCATCGGAATTAAATACAAAAGGCACAATGCCGACTTAAGTACAAGAAGACTGACTCTTCTTAATGTCTATGTTTTGAACCATTCCATTGACACTAGTTATAGATTCAGATGCTTCACTCCAGGTTTACTGTATCCTTTGGACCTTGTTATTGACGATGAAACACAGAAATTGCATGGGAATTAAATAGAAAAGGTACAATGCCGACTTAAGTACAAGAAGACTGACTCTTCTTACTGACTTTGTTTTGAACCATTCCTGTGTCACTAGTTGTAGATTACGATGCTTCACTCCAGGTTTACTGTATCCCTTGGACCTTCTTATTGACAATGAAACACAGAATTTGCATCGGAATTAAATGCAAAAGGCACAATGACGAATTAATTACAAGAAGACTGACTCTTCTTACTGTCTATGTTTTGAACCATTCCTGTGACACTAGTTATTGTTTCCGATGCCTCACTCCAGGTTTACTGTATCCCTTGGACCATCTTATCGACGAAGAAACACAGAAATTGCATCGGAATTAAATACAAAAGGCATAATGCCCACTTAAGGACAAGAAGACTGACTTTTCTTACTGACTATGTTTTCAACCATTCCTCTGACACCAGCTATAGATTCCGATGCTTCACTTCAGGTTTACTGTATCCCTCTGACCTTATTGACGATGAAACACAGGAATTGCATCGGAATTAAATACAAAAGGCACAATGCTGATATAAGTACAAGAAGACTGACTCTTCTTACTGTTTCTGTTTTGTACCATACCATTGACACTAGTGATAAATTCCGAAGCTTCACTCCAGGTCTAATGTATCCCTTGGACCTTCTTATTGACAATGAAACACAGAATTTGCATCGGAATTAAATAGAAAAGGCACAATGACGAATTAAGTACAAGAAAACTGACTCTTCTTACTGTCAATGCTTTGAACCATTCCTGTGACACTAGTTATACATTCCGATGCTTCGCTCCAGGTTTACTGTATCCCTTGGACCTTCTTATTGACGATGAAACACAGAAATTCCATCGGAATTAATTACAAAAGGCACAATGCCGACATAAGTACACGAAGACTGACTCTTCTTACTGACTATGTTTTGAACCATTCCTGGGACACTAGTTATAGATTCCGATGCTTCACTTCAGGTTTACTGTATCCCTTGGACCTTCTTATTGACGATGAAACACAAAAATTGCATCGGAATTAAATACAAAAGGCAAAATGCAGAGTTAAGTACACTAAGACTGACTCTTCTTACTGTCTATGATTCGAACCATTCCTGTGACACTAGTTACAGATTCCGATGCTACACTCCAGGTTTACTGTATCCCTCTCACCGTCTTAGTGGCGATGAAACACAGAAATTGCATCGGAAATAAATACAAAAGGCACAATGCCGAATTAAGAACAAGAAGACTAACTCTTCTTACTGACTATGTTTTGAACCATTCCTGTGACACTAGTTATGGATTCCGATGCTTCACTTCAGGTTTACTGTATCGCTCTGACCTTCTTATTGACGATGAAACACAGATATTGCATCGGAATGAAATACAAAAGGCACATGCCGAATTAAGTACAAAAAGACTGTTTCTTCTTACTGTCTATTTTTGAACCAGTCCTGTGACACTAGTTGTAGACTCCGATGCTTCACTCCAGGTTTACTGTATCGCTTGGACGTTCTTATCCACGATGAAACACAGAAATTGCATCGGAATTAATTACAAAAGGCACAATGCCGACACAAGTGCACGAAGACTGACTCTTCTTACTGACTATGTTTTGAACCATTCCTGTGACACTAGTTACAGATTCCGATGCTACACTCCAGGTTTACTGTATCCCTCTCACCGTCTTAGTGGCGATGAAACACAGAAATTACATCGGAAATAAATACAAAAGGCACAATGCCGAATTAAGTACAAGAAGACTAACTCTTCTTACTGACTATAATTTGAACCAATCCTGTGGCACTAGTTATAGATTCCGATGCTTCACTTCAGGTTTACTGTATCGCTCTGACCGTCTTATTGACGATGAAACACAGACATTGCATCGGAAATAAATAGAAAAGGCACAATGCCGACTTAAGTACTAGAAGACTGACTCTTCCTACTGTCTATGTTTTGAACTATTCCTATTACAGTAGTTATAGATTCCGATGCTTCACTTCAGGTTTACTGTATCCCTTGGACCTTTTTATTGACGATGAAACACAGAAATTGCATCGGAATTAAATACAAAAGGCACAATGCCCACTTAACTACAAGAAGACTGACTCTTCTTGCTGACTATGCTTTGAACCATTATTGTAACACTAGTTATGGATTTCGATGCTGAACTTTAGGATTACTGTACCCCTCTGACCTTCTCAGTGACGATGAAAGACAGAAATTGCATCGGAAATAAATACAAAATGCACATTGCCGACTTAAGTACAAGAATACTGACTCATCTTACTGTCTATGTTATGAACCGTCCCTATGACACTAGTTACAGATTCCGATGCCTCACTGCAGGTTTAATGTATCCCTTGGACCTTCTTATTGACGATGAAACACAGAAATTGTTTCGGAATTAAATACCAAAGGCACAATGCCGACTTAACTACAAGAGGACTGACTCTTCTTACTGACTATGCTTTGAACCATTCCTGTGACACTAGTTATGGATTCCGATGCTTCACTTCAGGTTTAATCTATCCCTCTGACCTTCTTATTGACGATGAAACACAGAAAATGCATCAGAATTAAATAGAAAATGCACAATGATGACTTAAGTACAAGAAGACTGACTCTTCTTACTGACTATGATTTGAACCATTCCTGTGACACTAGCTATAGAGTCCGATGCATCACTTCAGGTTTACTGTATCCCTTTGACTTTTTATTGACGATGAAGCACAGAAATTGCATCGGAATTAAATACAAAAGGCACAATGGCGACTCAAGTACAAGAAGACTGACTCTTCTTAATGTCTATGTTTTGAACCATTCCATTGACACTAGTTATAGATTCAGATGCTTCACTCCAGGTTTACTGTATCCTTTGGACCTTGTTATTGACGATGAAACACAGAAATTGCATGGGAATTAAATAGAAAAGGTACAATGCCGACTTAAGTACAAGAAAACTGACTCTTCTTACTGTTTATGTTTTGTACCATACCATTGACACTAGTTATAGATACCGATGCTTCACTCCAGGGTTATTGTATCCCTTGGACCTTCTTATTGACAATGAAACACAGAATTTGCATCGGAATTAAATACAAAAGGCACAATGACGAATTAAGTACAAGAAGACTGACTCTTCTTACTGTCAATGCTTTGAACCATTGCTGTGACACTAGTTATACATTCCGATGCTTCACTCCAGGTTTACTGTATCCCTTGGACCTTCTTATTGACGATGAAACACAGAAATTGCATCGGAATTAATTACAAAATGCACAATGCCGACTTAAGGACAAGAAGACTGACTCTTCTTACTGACTATGTTTTCAACCATTCCTGTGACACTAGCTATAGATTCAGATGCTTCACTTCAGGTTTACTGTATCCCTCTGACCGCCTTATTGACGATGAAATACAGAAATCGCATCGGAATTAAATAGAAAAGATACAATGCCAACTTAAGTACTAGAAGACTGACTCTTCCTACTGTCTATGCTTTGAACCATTCCTGTGACACTAGTTATAGATTCCGATGCTTCACTTCGGGTTTACTGTATCCCTTGGACCATCTTATTGACGATGAAACACAGAAATTGCATCGGAATTCAAAACAAAAGGCACAATGCCGACTTAACTACAAGAAGACTGACTCTTCTTACTGACTATGCTTTGAACCATTCCTGTTACACTAGTTATAGATTCCGATGCTTAATTTCTGGATTACTGTATCTCTCTCACCGTCTTAGTGACGAGGAAGCACAGAAATTGCATTGGAAATAAATACAAAAAGCACAATGCCGAATTAAGTACAAGAATACTGACTCATCTTACTGTTTATGTTTTGAACCGTCCCTGTGACACTAGTTATGGCTTCCGATGCTTCACTCCAGGTTTACTGTATCCCTTGGACCTTCTTATTGACGATGAAACACAGAAATTGCATCGGAATTAAATACAAAAGGCACAATGCCGACTTAGGTACAAGAAGACTTACTCTTCTTACTGACTATGTTTCGAACCATTCCAGTGACACTAGTTATGGATTCCGATGCTTAACTTCAGGTTTACTGTATCGCTCTGACCTTCTTATTGACGATGAAACACAGATATTGCATCGGAATTAAATACAACAATCAAAATGCCGAGTTAAGTACACGAAGACTGACTCTTGTTACTGTCTATGTTTTGAACCATTCCTGTGACACTAGTTATAGATTCCGATGCTACTCTCAAGGTTTACTGTATCCCTTGGACCTTCTTATTGACGATGAAACACAGCAATTTCAACGGAATTAAATAAAAAATGCACCATGCCGACTTAAGGACAAGAAGACTGACTCTACTTACTGACTTTGTTTTGAACCATTCCTGTGACACTAGTTATAGATTCCGATGCTACTCTCCAGGTTTACTGTATCCCTAGGACCTTCTTATTGACGATGAAACACAGCAATTTCAACGGAATTAAATAGAAAAGATACAATGCCAACTTAAGTACTAGAAGACTGACTCTTCCTACTGTCTATGCTTTCAACCATTCCTGTGACACTAGTTATAGATTCCGATGCTTCACTTCGGGTTTACTGTATCCCTTGGACCATCTTATTGACGATGAAACACAGAAATTGCATCGGAATTCAAAACAAAAGGCACAATGCCGACTTAACTACAAGAAGACTGAATCTTCTTACTGACTATGCTTTGAACCATTCCTGTTACACTAGTTATAGATTCCGATGCTTAATTTCTGGATTACTGTATCTCTCTCACCGTCTTAGTGACGAGGAAGCACAGAAATTGCATTGGAAATAAATACAAAAAGCACAATGCCGAATTAAGTACAAGAATACTGACTCATCTTACTGTTTATGTTTTGAACCGTCCCTGTGACACTAGTTATGGCTTCCGATGCTTCACTCCAGGTTTACTGTATCCCTTGGACCTTCTTATTGACGATGAAACACAGAAATTGCATCGGAATTAAATACAAAAGGCACAATGCCGACTTAGGTACAAGAAGACTTACTCTTCTTACTGACTATGTTTCGAACCATTCCAGTGACACTAGTTATGGATTCCGATGCTTAACTTCAGGTTTACTGTATCGCTCTGACCTTCTTATTGACGATGAAACACAGATATTGCATCGGAATTAAATACAACAATCAAAATGCCGAGTTAAGTACACGAAGACTGACTCTTGTTACTGTCTATGTTTTGAACCATTCCTGTGACACTAGTTATAGATTCCGATGCTACTCTCAAGGTTTACTGTATCCCTTGGACCTTCTTATTGACGATGAAACACAGCAATTTCAACGGAATTAAATAAAAAATGCACAATGCCGACTTAAGGACAAGAAGACTGACTCTACTTACTGACTTTGTTTTGAACCATTCCTGTGACACTAGTTATAGATTCCGATGCTACTCTCCAGGTTTACTGTATCCCTAGGACCTTCTTATTGACGATGAAACACAGCAATTTCAACGGAATTAAATAAAAAATGCACAATGCCGACTTAAGTACAAGAAGACTGACTCTTGTTACTGTCTATGTTTTGAACCATTCCTGTGACACTAGTTATGGATTCCGATGCTTAACTTCAGGTTTACTGTATCGCTCTGACCTTCTTACTGACGAAGAAACACAGAAATTGCATCGGAATTAAATAGAAAAGTCACAATGTCGACTTAAGTAGAAGAAGACTGACTCTTCTTACTGTCTATGATTTGAACCATTCCTGTGACACTAGTTATAGATTCCGATGCTTCACTCCAGGTTTACTGTTTCCCTTGGACCTTCTTGTTGACGATGAAACACAGAAATTGCATCGGAATTAAATAGTAAAGGCACAATGCCGACTTAAGTACAAGAAGACTGACTCTTCTTACTGACTATGTTTTGAACCATTCCTGTAACACTAGTTACGGATTCCGATGCTTCACTTCAGGATTACAGTATCCCACTGACCTTCTTATTGACCTTGAAAGACAGAAATTGCATCGGAATAAGATAGAAAAGGCACAATGCCGACTTAGGTACAAGAAGACTGACTTTTCTTACTGTCTATGTTTTGAACCTTTACTGTGACACTAGTTATAGATTCCGATGCTTCACTTCAAGTTTACTGTATCCCTTGGTCCTTCTTATAGACGATGAAACACAGAATTTGCATCGGAATTAAGTACAAAAGGCACAGTGCCGACTTAAGTACAAGAAGATTGACTCTTCTTGCTGTCTATGTTTTGAACCATCCCTGTGACACTAGTTATAGATTCCAATGCTTCACTTCAGGTTTACTGTATCCCTTGGACCTTCTTCTTGACGATGAAGCACAGAAATTGCATCGGAATTAAATACAAAAGGCACAATGCGGAATTAAGTACAAGAAGACTGACTCTTCTTACTATCTATGTTTTGAACCATTCCTGTGACACTAGTTATAGACTCCGATGCTTCACTCCAGGTTTACTGTATCTCTTGGACCTTCATATTGTCGATGAAACACAGAAATTGCATCGGAATTAAATACAAAAGTCACAATGCCGACTTAAGGACAAGAAGACTGACTGTTCTTACTGTCTATTTTTGAACCAGTCGTGTGACACTAGTTATAGATTCCGATGCTTCACTCCAGGTTTACTGTACCCCTCTGGCCTTGTTATTGACGATGAAACACAGAAATTGCATCGGAATTAAATACAAAAGGCACAATGCCGACTTAAGTACAAGAAGACTGACTCTTCTTACTATCTAAGTTTTGAATCATTTCATTGACACTAGTTAATGATTCCGATGCTTCACTCCAGGTTTACTGTATCCCTTGGACCTTCTTATTGACGATGAAACACAGAAATTGCATCGGAATTAAATACAACAATCAAAATGCTGACTTAAGTACACGAAGACTGACTCTTCTTACTGTCTGTGTTTTGAACCATTCCTGTGACACTAGTTATAGATTCCGATGCTACACTCCAGGTTTACTGCATCCCTTGGACCTTCTTATTGACGACGAAACACAGAAATTGCATCGGAATTAAATACAAAAGGCACAATGCCGACTTAAGCACATGAAGACTAACTCTTCTTACTGACTTTATTTTGAACCATTCCTGTGACACTAGTTATAGATTGCGATGCTTCACTTCAGGTTTATTGTATCCCTCTGACCTTCTTACTGACGAAGTAACACAGAAATTGCATCGGAATTAAATTGAAAAGTCACAATGTCGACTTAAGTAGAAGAAGACTGACTCTTCTTACTGTCTATGATTTGAACCATTCCTGTGACACTAGTTATAGATTCCGATGCTTCACTCCAGGTTTACTGTTTCCCTTGGACCTTCTTATTGACGATGAAACACAGAAATTGCATCGGAATTAAATAGAAAAGGCACAATGCCGACTTAAGTACACGAAGACTGACTCTTCTTACTGACTATGTTTTGAACCATTCCTGTAACACTAGTTACGGATTCCCATGCTTCACTTCAGGATTACTGTATCCCTCTGACCTTCTTATTGACGATGAAAGACAGAAATTGCATCGGAATAAGATAGAAAAGGCACAATGCCGACTTAGGTACAAGAAGACTGACTTTTCTTACTGTCTATGTTTGAACCATCCCTGAGACAGTAGTTATAGATTCCGATGCTTCACTTTAGGTTTACAGTATCCCTTGGTCCTTGTTATAGACGATGAAACACAGAAATTGCATCGGAATTAAATACAAAAGGCAGAATGCCGACTTAAGGACAAGAATACCTACTCTTCTTACTGACTATGCTTTGAACCATTCCTGTGACACTAGCTATAGATTCCGATGCATCACCTCCGTGTTACTGTATCCCTCTGCCCTTCTTATAGACGATGAAACACAGAAATTGCACCGAAATTGAATACAATAGGGCACAATGCTGACTTAAGTACCAGAAGACTGACTCTTCTTACTGTCTATGTTTTGAACCATTCCATTGACACTAGTTATAGATTCCGATGCTTCACTCCAGGTTTACTGTATCCATTGGACCTTGTTATTGACGATGAAGCACAGAAATTACATCGGAATTAAATAGAAAAGTTACAATGCCGACTTAAGTTTAAGAAGACTGACCTTTCTTACTATATATTTTTGAACCAGTCCTGTGACACTAGTTACAGACTCCGATGTTTCACTCCAGGTTTACTGTATCCCTTGGACCTTCTTATTGACGATGAAACACAGAAATTGCATCGGAATTAAATACAAAAGGCACATGCCGACTTAAGTAAAAGAGATCTGACTCTTCTTACTGTCTATGATTTGAACCATTCCTGTGACACTAGTTATAGATTCCGATGCTTCACTCCAGGTTTACTGTATCCTTTGGACATTCATATTGACGATGAAACACAGAAATTGCATCAGAATTAAACAGAAAATGCACAATGATGACTTAAGTACAAGAAGACTGACTATTCTTACTAACTATGTTTTGAACCATTCCTGTGACACTAGTTATAGATGCCGATGCTTCACTTCAGGATTAATGTATCCCTCTGACCTTCGTATTGACGATGAAATACAGAAATTGCATCGGAGTTAAGTACAAAAGCACAATGCCGACTTAAGTACTAGAAGACTGACTCTTCTTACTGCCTATGTTTTGAACCATTCCTGTGACACTAGCTATAGATGCCGATACTTCACTTCAGGTTTACTTTACCCCTCTGAACTTCTTATTGACGATAAAACACAGAAATTGCATCGGAATTAAATACAAGAGGCACAATGCCGACTTAAGTACAAGAACACTGACTCTTCTTACTGTCTATGTTTTGAACCATTCCATTGACACTAGTTATAGATTCTGATGCTTCACTCCAGGTTTACTGTACCCCTCTGACCTTCTTATTGACGATGAAACACAGTAATTGCATCGGAATTTAATAGAAAAGGCACAATGCCGAGTAAAGGACAAGTAGACTGACTCTTCTTACTGACTTTGTTTTGAACCATTCCTGTGACACTAGTTATAGATTCCGATGCTTCGATTCAGGTTTCTTGTATCCCTTTGACCTTCTTACTGATTATGAAACACAGAAATTGCATCGGAATTAAATAGAAAAGGCACAATGTCGACGTAAGTTCAAGAAGACTGACTCTTCTTACTGTCTATGCTTTGAACCATTCCTGTGACACCAGTTAGAGATTCCGATGCTTCACTCCAGGTTTACTGTATCCCTTAAACCATCTTATTGACGATGAAACACAGAAATTGCATCAAAATTAAATAGAAAAGTCACAATGGCGACTTAAGTACAAGAAGACTGACTCTTGTTACTGACTATGCTTTGAACCATTCCTGTGACACTAGTTATAGATTCCGAAGCTACACTTCAGGATTACTGTATCCCTCTGACCTTCTTATTGACGATGAAACACAGAAATTGCATCGGAAAAAAATAGAAAAGGCACAGTGCCGACTTAAGTACAAGAAGAGTGACGCTTCTTACTGTCTATGTTGTGAAACATCCCTGTGACACTAATTATAGATTCCGATGCTTCACTCCAGGTTTACTGTATCCCTTGGACCTTCTTATTGACGATGAAACACAGAAATTGCATTGGAATTAAATACAAATGGCACAATGCCGATTTAAGTACAAGAAGACTGACTCTCCTTACTGACTATGTTTTGAACCATTCCTGTGACACTAGTTATCGATTCCGATGCTTCACTCCGGATTTATTGTATCCCTTGGACCTTCTTATTGACGATGAAGCACAGAAATTGCTACGGAATTAAATACAAAAGGCACAATGCCGACTTAAGGAGAAGAAGACTGACTCTTCTTACTGACTATGTTTTGAACCATTCCTGTGACACTAGTTATAGATTCCGATGCTTCACCTCAGGTTTACTGTATCCCTTGGACCTTCTTATTGACGATGAAACACAGAAATTGCATCGTAATTAAATACAAAAGGCACAATGCCAACTTAAGGAAAAGAAGACTGACTCTTCGTACTGACTTTGCTTTGATCCAATCCTGTGACACAAGTTATAGATTCCGATGCTTCACTTCAGGTTTATTGTATCCCTCTGACCTCCTTATTGACGATGAAACACAGAAATTGCATCGGAATTAAATTGAAAAGGCACAATGTCGACGTAAGTATAAGATGACTGACTCTTCTTACTGTCTATGTTTTGAACCATTCCTGTGACACTAGTTATAGATTCCGATGCTTCACTCCAGGTTTACTGTATCCCTTGGACCTTCTTATTGACGATGAAACACAGAAATTGCATCGGAATTAAATAGAAAAGGCACAATGCCGACTTAAGTACAGGAAGACTGTCTCCTCTTACTGACTATGTTTTGAACCATTCCTGTGACACTAGTTATAGATTTCGATGCTTCACTTAAGGATTACTGTATCCCTCTGACCTTCTTATTAACGATGAAACACAGAAATTGCATCGGAATTAAATATAAAAGGAACAATGCCGACTTAAGTACAAGAAGAATGACTCTTCTTACTGTCTATGTTTTGAACCATCCTTGTGACACTAGTTTAGATTCCGATGCTTCACTCAAGGTTTCCTGTATCTCTTGGTCTTTCTTATTGACGAGGAAACACAGAAATTGCATCGGAATTAAATACAAAAGGCACAATGATGACTTAAGTACAAGAAGGCTGACTCTCCTTACTGACTATGTTTTGAACCATTCCTGTGACACTAGTTATTAATTCCGACGCATCACTTCAGGTTTACTGTATCCGTTGGACCTTCTTATTGACGATGAAACACAGAAATTGCATGGAAATTAATTACAAAATGCACAAAGCAGAATTAAGTACAAGAAGACTGACTCTTCTTACTGTCTATGCTTTGAACCATTCCTGTGACACTAGTTAAAGATTCCGATGCTTCACTCCAGGTTTACTGTATCCCTTGGACCATCTTATTGACGATGAAACACAGATATTGCATCGGAATTAAATGCAAAAGGCACAATGCCGACTTAAGGACAAGAAGACTGAATCTTCTTACTGACTTTGCTTTGAACCATTCCTGTGACACTAGTTATAGATTCCGATGCATCACTTCAGGTTTATTGTATCCCTCTGACCTTCTTATTGACGATGAAACACAGAAATTGCATCGGAATTAAATAGAAAAGACACAATGCCGACTTAAGTACCAGAAGACTGACACTACTTACTGACTATGTTTTGAACCATTCCTGTGACACTAGTTATAGATTCCGATGCTTCACTTCAGGATTACTGTATCCCTCTGACCCTCTTATTGACGATGAAACACAGAAATTGCATCGGAATTAAATAGAAGAGACACAATGCCGACTTAAGTACAAGAAGACTGACTCTTCTTACTGTCTATGATTTGAACCATCCCTGTGACACTAGGTATAGATTCCGACGCTTCACTCCAGGTTTACTGTATCCCATGGTCCTTCTTATTGACGATGAAACACAAAAATTGCATCGGAATTAAATACAAAAGGCACAATGCCGACTTAAGTACAAGAAGACTGACTCTCCTTACTGACTAAGATTTGAACCATTCCTGTGACACTAGTTATAGATTCCGATGCTTCACTCCAGGTTTACTGTATCCCTTGGACCTTCTTATTGACGATGAAACACAGAAAATGCATCGGAATTAAATACAAAAGGCACAATGCCGACTTAAGTACAAGAAGACTGAATCTTCTTACTGTCTAAGTTTTGAATCATTCCATTGACACTAGTTATAGATTCCGATGCTACACTGCAGGTTTACTGCATCCCTTGGACCTTCTTATTGACGATGAAACACAGAAATAGCATCGGAATTAAATACAAAAGGCACAATGCCGACTTAAGCACATGAAGACTAACTCTTCTTACTGACTTTATTTTGAACTATTCCTGTGACACTAGTTATAGATTGCGATGCTTCACTTCAGGTTTATTGTATGCCTCTGACCTTCTTACTGACGAAGTAACACAGAAATTGCATCGGAATTAAATTGAAAAGTCACAATGTCGACTTAAGTAGAAGAAGACTGACTCTTCTTACTGTCTATGATTTGAACCATTCCTGTGACACTAGTTATAGATTCCGATGCTTCACTCCAGGTTTACTGTATCCATTGGACCTTGTTATTGACGATGAAGCACAGAAATTGCATCGGAATTAAATAGAAAAGTTACAATGCCGACATAAGTTTAAGAAGACTGACCCTTCTAACTGTCTATTTTTGAACCAGTCCTGTGAAACTAGTTATAGACTCCGATGCTTCACTCCAGGCTTACTGTATCCCTTGGACCTTCTTATTGACGATGAAACACAGAAATTGCATCGGAATTAAATACAAAAGGCACGATGCCGACTTAAGTAAAAGAGATCTGACTCTTCTTACTGTCTATGATTTGAACCATTCCTGTGACACTAGTTATAGATTCCGATGCTTCACTCCAGGTTTACTGTATCCTTTGGACCTTCATATTGACGATGAAACACAGAAATTGCATCGGAATTAAATACAAAAGGCACAATGCCGACTGAAGTACAAGAACACTGACTCTTCTTACTGTCTATGCTTTGAACCATTCCATTGACACTAGTTATAGATTCTGATGCTTCACTCCAGGTTTAGTGTACCCCTCTGACCTTCTTATTGACGTTGAAACACAGAAATTGCATCGGAATTAAATACAAAAGGCACAGTGCAGAATTAAGTACAAGGAGACTGACTCTTTTTACTGTCTACGTTTTGAACCATTCCTGTGACACAAGTTACAGATTCCGAAGCTTCACTCCAGGTTTACTGGATAACTTGGACCTTCTTATAGACGATGAAACACAGAAATTGCATTGGAATTAAATACAAAAAGCACAACGAAGACTTAAGGACAAGAAGACTGACTCTTCTTACGGACTATGTTTTGAACCATTCCTGTGACACTAGCTATAGATTCCGATACTTCACTTCAGGTTTACTTTACCCCTCTGACCTTCTTATTGACGATGAAACACAGAAATTGCATCGGAATTAAATACAAAAGGCACAATGCCGACTTAAGTACAAGAACACTGACTCTTCTTACTGTCTATGCTTTGAACCATTCCATTGACACTAGTTATAGATTCTGATGCTTCACTCTAGGTTTAGTGTACCCCTCTGACCTTCTTATTGACGTTGAAACACAGAAATGGCATCGGAATTAAATACAAAAGGCACAGTGCCGACTTAAGTACAAGAAGACTGACGCTTCTTACTGTCTATGTTGTGAAACATCCCTGTGACACTAGTTTTAGATTCCGATGCTTCACTCCAGGTTTACTGTATCCGTTGGTCCTTCTTATTGACGATGAAACACAGAAATTGCATCGGAATTAAATACAAATGGCACAATGCCGATTTAAGTACAAGAAGACTGACTCTCCTTACTGACTATGTTTTGAACCATTCGTGTGACACTAGTTACAAATTCCGATGCTTCACTTCAGTTTTACTGTATCCCTTGGACCTTCTTATTGACGATAAAACACAGAAATTGCATCGGAATTAAATACAAAAGGCACAATGCAGAATTAAGTACAAGAATTCTGACTCTTATTACTGTCTATGCTTTGAACCATTCCTGTGACACTAGTTATCGATTCCGATGCTTCCCTCCAGGTTTACTGTATCCGTTGGTCCTTCTTATTGACGATGAAACACAGAAATTGCATCGGAATTAAATAGAAAAGGCACAATGTCGGCGTAAGTATAATAAGGCTGACTCTTCTTACTGTCTATGATTTGAACCATTCCTGTGACACTACTTATAGATTCCGATGCTTCACTCCAGGTTTACTGTATCCCTTGGACCTTCTTATTGACGATGAAACACAGAAATTGCATCGGAATTATATAGAAAAGGCACAATGCCGACTTAAGTACAAGAAGACTGACTCTTCTTACTGACTATGTTATGAACCATTCCTGTGACACTAGTTATAGATTTCGATGCTTCACTTAAGGATTACTGTATCCCTCTGACCTTCTTATTGACGATGAAACACAGAAATTGCATCGGAATTAAATACAAAACGCACAATGATGACTTAAGTACAAGAAGGCTGACTCTCCTTACTGACTATGTTTTGAACCATTCCTGTGACACTAGTTATTAATTCCGATGTATCACTTCAGGTTTACTGTATCTCTTGGACCTTCTTATTGACGATGAAACACAGAAATTGCATGGAAATTAATTACAAAATGACAAAGCAGAAATAAGTACAAGAAGACTGACTCTTCTTACAGTCTATGCTTTGAACCATTCCTGTGACACTAGTTAAAGATTCCGATGCTTCACTCCCGGTTTACTGTATCCCTTGGACCTTCTTATTGACGATGAAACACAGATATTGCATCGGAATTAAATACAAAAGGCACAATGCCGACTTAAGGACAAGAAGACTGACTCTTCTTACTGACTTTGCTTTGAACCATTCCTGTGACACTAGTTATAGATTCCGATGCATCACTTCAGGATTACTGTATCCCTCTGACCTTCTTATTGACGATGAAAAACAGAAATTGCATCGGAATTAAATAGAAGAGACACAATGCCGACTTAAGTACAAGAAGACTGACTCTTCTTACTGTCTATGATTTGAACCATCCCTGTGACACTAGGTATAGATTCCGTTGCTTCACTCCAGTTTTACTGTATCCCATGGTCCTTCTTATTGACGATGAAACACAAAAATTGCATCGGAATTAAATAGAAAAGGCACAATGTCGGCGTAAGTATAATAAGGCTGACTCTTCTTACTGTCTATGATTTGAACCATTCCTGTGACACTAGTTATTAATTCCGATACATCACTTCAGGTTTACTGTATCCCTTGGTCCTTCTTATTGACGATGAAACACAGAAAATGCATCGGAATTAAATACAAAAGGCACAATGCCGACTTAAGTACATGAAGACCAACTCTTCCTACTGACTATGTTTTGAACCATTCCTGTGACACCCGTTTTAGATTCCGATGCTTCACTTGAGGTTTACTGTATCCCTTGGACCTTCTTATTGACGATGAAACACAGAAATTGCATCGGAATTAAATACAAAAGACACAATGCCGAATTAAGTACAAGAAGACTGACTCTTCTTACTGTCTATGATTTGAACCATTCCTGTGCCACTAGTTACAGATTCCGATGCCTCACTCCAGGTTTACTGTATCCCTTGGACCTTCTTATTGATGATGAAACACAGAAATTGCATCGGAATTAAATGCAAAAGGCACAATGCCGACTTAAGGACAAGAAGACTGAATCTTCTTACTGACTTTGCTTTGAACCATTCCTGTGACACTAGTTATAGATTCCGATGCATCACTTCAGGTTTATTGTATCCCTCTGACCTTCTTATTGACGATGAAACACAGAAATTGCATCGGAATTAAATAGAAAAGACACAATGCCGACTTAAGTACCAGAAGACTGACACTACTTACTGACTATGTTTTGAACCATTCCTGTGACACTAGTTATAGATTCCGATGCTTCACTTCAGGATTACTGTATCCCTCTGACCCTCTTATTGACGATGAAACAGAGAAATTGCATCGGAATTAAATAGAAGAGACACAATGCCGACTTAAGTACAAGAAGACTGACTCTTCTTACTGTCTATGATTTGAACCATCCCTGTGACACTAGGTATAGATTCCGACGCTTCACTCCAGGTTTACTGTATCCCATGGTCCTTCTTATTGACGATGAAACACAAAAATTGCATCGGAATTAAATACAAAAGGCACAATGCCGACTTAAGTACAAGAAGACTGACTCTCCTTACTGACTAAGATTTGAACCATTCCTGTGACACTAGTTATAGATTCCGATGCTTCACTCCAGGTTTACTGTATCCCTTGGACCTTCTTATTGACGATGAAACACAGAAAATGCATCGGAATTAAATACAAAAGGCACAATGCCGACTTAAGTACAAGAAGACTGAATCTTCTTACTGTCTAAGTTTTGAATCATTCCATTGACACTAGTTATAGATTCCGATGCTACACTGCAGGTTTACTGCATCCCTTGGACCTTCTTATTGACGATGAAACACAGAAATAGCATCGGAATTAAATACAAAAGGCACAATGCCGACTTAAGCACATGAAGACT
Organism: Schistocerca piceifrons; assembly: GCF_021461385.2. Classification (NCBI taxonomy): domain Eukaryota; kingdom Metazoa; phylum Arthropoda; class Insecta; order Orthoptera; family Acrididae; genus Schistocerca; species Schistocerca piceifrons. Next base: position 1,137,086,492 of record NC_060139.1, on the reverse strand, counting down.
AACTCTTCTTACTGACTTTATTTTGAACTATTCCTGTGACACTAGTTATAGATTGCGATGCTTCACTTCAGGTTTATTGTATGCCTCTGACCTTCTTACGGACGAAGTAACACAGAAATTGCATCGGAATTAAATTGAAAAGTAACAATGTCGACTTAAGTAGAAGAAGACTGACTCTTCTTACTGTCTATGATTTGAACCATTCCTGTGACACTAGTTATAGATTCCGATGCTTCACTCCAGGTTTACTGTATCCATTGGACCTTGTTATTGACGATGAAGCACAGAAATTGCATCGGAATTAAATAGAAAAGTTACAATGCCGACATAAGTTTAAGAAGACTGACCCTTCTAACTGTCTATTTTTGAACCAGTCCTGTGAAACTAGTTATAGACTCCGATGCTTCACTCCAGGCTTACTGTATCCCTTGGACCTTCTTATTGACGATGAAACACAGAAATTGCATCGGAATTAAATACAAAAGGCACGATGCCGACTTAAGTAAAAGAGATCTGACTCTTCTTACTGTCTATGATTTGAACCATTCCTGTGACACTAGTTATAGATTCCGATGCTTCACTCCAGGTTTACTGTATCCTTTGGACATTCATATTGACGATGAAACACAGAAATTGCATCGGAATTAAATACAAAAGGCACAATGCCGACTGAAGTACAAGAACACTGACTCTTCTTACTGTCTATGCTTTGAACCATTCCATTGACACTAGTTATAGATTCTGATGCTTCACTCCAGGTTTAGTGTACCCCTCTGACCTTCTTATTGACGTTGAAACACAGAAATTGCATCGGAATTAAATACAAAAGGCACAGTGCAGAATTAAGTACAAGGAGACTGACTCTTTTTACTGTCTACGTTTTGAACCATTCCTGTGACACAAGTTACAGATTCCGAAGCTTCACTCCAGGTTTACTGGATAACTTGGACCTTCTTATAGACGATGAAACACAGAAATTGCATTGGAATTAAATACAAAAAGCACAACGAAGACTTAAGGACAAGAAGACTGACTCTTCTTACGGACTATGTTTTGAACCATTCCTGTGACACTAGCTATAGATTCCGATACTTCACTTCAGGTTTACTTTACCCCTCTGACCTTCTTATTGACGATGAAACACAGAAATTGCATCGGAATTAAATACAAAAGGCACAATGCCGACTTAAGTACAAGAACACTGACTCTTCTTACTGTCTATGCTTTGAACCATTCCATTGACACTAGTTATAGATTCTGATGCTTCACTCCAGGTTTCGTGTACCCCTCTGACCTTCTTATTGACGTTGAAACACAGAAATGGCATCGGAATTAAATACAAAAGGCACAGTGCCGACTTAAGTACAAGAAGACTGACGCTTCTTACTGTCTATGTTGTGAAACATCCCTGTGACACTAGTTTTAGATTCCGATGCTTCACTCCAGGTTTACTGTATCCGTTGGTCCTTCTTATTGACGATGAAACACAGAAATTGCATCGGAATTAAATACAAATGGCACAATGCCGATTTAAGTACAAGAAGACTGACTCTCCTTACTGACTATGTTTTGAACCATTCGTGTGACACTAGTTACAAATTCCGATGCTTCACTTCAGTTTTACTGTATCCCTTGGACCTTCTTATTGACGATAAAACACAGAAATTGCATCGGAATTAAATACAAAAGGCACAATGCAGAATTAAGTACAAGAATTCTGACTCTTATTACTGTCTATGCTTTGAACCATTCCTGTGACACTAGTTATCGATTCCGATGCTTCCCTCCAGGTTTATTGTATCCCTTGGACCTTCTTATTGACGATGAAGCACAGAAATTGCTACGGAATTAAATACAAAAGGCACAATGCCGACTTAAGGACAAGAAGACTGACTCTTCTTACTGACTTTGCTTTGATCCAATCCTGTGACACAAGTTATAGATTCCGATGCTTCACTTCAGGTTTATTGTATCCCTCTGACCTTCTTATTGACGATGAAACACAGAAATTGCATCGGAATTAAATAGAAAAGGCACAATGTCGGCGTAAGTATAATAAGGCTGACTCTTCTTACTGTCTATGATTTGAACCATTCCTGTGACACTACTTATAGATTCCGATGCTTCACTCCAGGTTTACTGTATCCCTTGGACCTTCTTATTGACGATGAAACACAGAAATTGCATCGGAATTATATAGAAAAGGCACAATGCCGACTTAAGTACAAGAAGGCTGACTCTCCTTACTGACTATGTTTTGAACCATTCCTGTGACACTAGTTATTAATTCCGATGTATCACTTCAGGTTTACTGTATCTCTTGGACCTTCTTATTGACGATGAAACACAGAAATTGCATGGAAATTAATTACAAAATGACAAAGCAGAAATAAGTACAAGAAGACTGACTCTTCTTACAGTCTATGCTTTGAACCATTCCTGTGACACTAGTTAAAGATTCCGATGCTTCACTCCCGGTTTACTGTATCCCTTGGACCTTCTTATTGACGATGAAACACAGATATTGCATCGGAATTAAATACAAAAGGCACAATGCCGACTTAAGGACAAGAAGACTGACTCTTCTTACTGACTTTGCTTTGAACCATTCCTGTGACACTAGTTATAGATTCCGATGCATCACTTCAGGATTACTGTATCCCTCTGACCTTCTTATTGACGATGAAAAACAGAAATTGCATCGGAATTAAATAGAAGAGACACAATGCCGACTTAAGTACAAGAAGACTGACTCTTCTTACTGTCTATGATTTGAACCATCCCTGTGACACTAGGTATAGATTCCGTTGCTTCACTCCAGTTTTACTGTATCCCATGGTCCTTCTTATTGACGATGAAACACAAAAATTGCATCGGAATTAAATAGAAAAGGCACAATGTCGGCGTAAGTATAATAAGGCTGACTCTTCTTACTGTCTATGATTTGAACCATTCCTGTGACACTAGTTATTAATTCCGATACATCACTTCAGGTTTACTGTATCCCTTGGTCCTTCTTATTGACGATGAAACACAGAAAATGCATCGGAATTAAATACAAAAGGCACAATGCCGACTTAAGTACATGAAGACCAACTCTTCCTACTGACTATGTTTTGAACCATTCCTGTGACACCCGTTTTAGATTCCGATGCTTCACTTGAGGTTTACTGTATCCCTTGGACCTTCTTATTGACGATGAAACACAGAAATTGCATCGGAATTAAATACAAAAGACACAATGCCGAATTAAGTACAAGAAGACTGACTCTTCTTACTGTCTATGATTTGAACCATTCCTGTGCCACTAGTTACAGATTCCGATGCCTCACTCCAGGTTTACTGTATCCCTTGGACCTTCTTATTGATGATGAAACACAGAAATTGCATCGGAATTAAATACAAAAGGCACAACGCCGACTTAACTACAAGAAGACTAACTCCTCTTACTGACTATGTTTTAACCATTTCTGTGACTCTAGATATGGATTCCAATGCTTCACTTCAGGTATACTGTAACCCTCTGACCTCCTTATTGACGATGAAACACAGAAATTGCGTCGGAATTAAATACAAAAGGCACAATGCCGACTTAAGTAAAAGAAGTCTAACTCTTCTTAATGTCTATGATTTGAACCATTCCTGTGACACTAGTTATAGATTCCGATGCTTCACTCCAGGTTTACTGTATCCCTTGGACCTTCATATTGACGATGAAACACAGAAATTGCATCAGAATTAAATAGAAATTGCACAATGGTGACTTAAGTACAATAAGACTGACTATTCTTACAGACTATGTTTTGAACCATTCCTGTGACACTAGTTATAGATTCCGATGCTTCACTTCAGGATTACTGTATCCCTCTGACCTGCTTATTGACGATGAAACACAGAAATTGCATCGGAGTTAAATACTAAAGGCACACTGCCGACTTAAGTACAAGAAGACTGACTCTTCTTACTGTCTATGTTTTGAACCATTCCTGTGACACTAGTTATAAATTCTGATGCTTTACTTCAGGTTTACTGTATCGCCTGGCCCTTCTTATTGACGATGAAACACAGAAACTGCATCGTAGTTAAATACAAAAGGCACAAAGGTGAATTAAGTACTAGAGGACTGACTCCTCTTACTGTCTATGTTTTGAACCATTCCTGTGACACTAGCTATAGATTCCGATGCTTCACTTCAGGTTTCAGGTTTACTGTACCCCTCTGACCTTCTTATTGACGATGAAACACAGAAATTGCATCGGAATTAAATACAAAATTCACAATGCCGACTTAAGTACAAGAAGACTGACTCTCCTTACTGACTATGTTTTGAACCATTTCTGTGACACTAGTTAAAATTCCGATGCTTCACTTCAGGATTACTGTATCCCTTGGACCTTCTTATTGACGATGAAACACAGAAACAGCATCGGAATTAAATACAAAAGGCACAAAGCAGAATTAAGTACAAGAAGACTGACTCTTTTTAATGGCTATGTTTTGAACCATTCCTGTGACACTAGTTATAGATTCCGATGCTTCACTCCAGGTTTACTGTATCCCTTGGACCTTCGTATTGACGATGAAACACAGAAATTGCATCGGAATTAATTACAAAAGGCACAATGCCGACTTAAGGACAAGAAGACTGACTCTTCTTACCGACTATGTTTTGAACCATTACTGTGACACTAGCTATAGATTCCGAAGCTTCACTTCAGGTTTACTGTATCCCTTGGACCTTCTAATTGACGATGAAACACAGAAATTGCATCGGAATTAATTAGAAAAGGCAGAATGCCGACTTAAGTACAAGAAGACTGACTCTTCTTACTGACTTTGTTATGAACCATTCCTGTGACACTCGTTAAACATTCCGATGCTTCGCATCAGGTTTATTATATCCCTCTGACCTTCTTATTGACGATGAAACACAGAAATTGCATCGGTATTAAATAAAAAAGGCACAATGTCGACGTACGTACAAGAAGACCGACTCATCTTACTGACTATGTTCTGAACCATTCCTGTGACACCCGATATAGATTCCGATGCTTCACTCGAGGTTTACTGTATCCCTTGGACCTTCTTATTGACCATGAAACGCAGAAATTGCATCGGAATTAAATACAAAAGGCACAATGCCGACTTAAGGACAAGAAGACTGACTATTCTTACTGACTATGTTTTAAAACATTCCTGTGACACTAGTTATAGATTCCGATGCTGCACTTCAGGATTACTGTATCCCAGTGACCTTCTTATTGACGATGAAACGCAGAAATTGCATCGGAGTTAAATACAAATGGCACTAAGCCGACTTAAGTACAAGAAGACTAACTCTTCTTACTGACTATGTTTTGAACCATTCCTGTGACACTAGTTATGGATTCCGATGCTTCACTTCAGGTTTACTGTATCCCTCTGACCTTCTTTTTGACGATGAAACACAGAAATTGCATCGGAATTAAATAGAAAAGTTACAATGCCGACTTAAGTACAAGAAGACTGACTCTTCTTGCTGTCTATGTTTTGAACCATCCCTGTGACACTAGTTATAGATTCCGATGTTTCACTCCAGGTTTACTGTATCCCTTGGTCCTTCTTATTGACGATGAAACACAGAAATTGCATCGGAATTAAATACAAAAGGCACAATGCCGACTTAAGTACAAGAAGACTGACTCCCCTTACTGACTATGATTTGAACCATTCCTGTGACATTAGTTATAAATTCCGATGCTTCACTTCAGGTTTACTGTATCCCGTGGACGTTCTTATTGACGATGAAACACAGAAATTACATCGGAATTAAATACAAAATGCACAAAGCAGAATTAAGTACAAGAAGACTGACTCATCTTACTGTCTATGTTTTGAACAATTCCTGTGACACTAGTTATAGATTCCGATGCTTCACTCCAGGTTTACTGTATCCTTTGGACCTTCTTATTGACGATGAAACACAGAAATTGCATCGGAAATAAATACAAAAAGCACAATGCCGACTGAAGGACAAGAAGACTGACACTTCTTACTGACTTTGCTTTGAACCATTCCTGTGACACTAGTTATAGATTCCGATGCTTAACTTCAGGTTTATTGTATCCCTCTGACCTTCTTATTGAAGATGAAACACAGAAATTGCATCGGAATTAAATAGAAAAGGCACAATGCAGACTTAAGTACAAGAGGACTGACTCTTCTTACTGACTATGTTTAGAACCATTCCTGTGACACTAGTTATAGATTCCGATGCTTCACTTCAGGATTAATGTATCCCACTGACCCTCTTGTTGACGATGAAACACAGAAATTGCATCGGAATTAAATAGAAAATGCACAATGCCGACTTAAGTACAAGAAGGCTGACTCTTCTTACTGTCTGTGTTTTGAACCATCCCTGTGACACTAGTTATAGATACCGATCCATCACTCCAGGTTTACTGTATCCCTTGGTCCTTCTTATTAACGATGAAACACAGAATTTGCATCGGAATTAAATACAAAAGGCACAATGCCGACCTAAGTATATGAAGACTGACTCTCCTTTCTGACTATGTTTTGAACCATTCCTGTGACACTAGTTAGTAATTCCGAACCTTCACTTCACGTTTACTGTATCCCTTGGACCTTCTTATTGACGATGAAACACAGAAAATGCATCAGAATTAAATGCAAATGGCACAATGCCCACTTAAGTACATGAAGACCGACTCTTCCTACTGAGTATGATTTGAACCATTCCTGTGACACCCGTTATAGATTCTGATGCTTCACTTGAGGTTTACTGTATCCCTAGGACCCTCTTATTGACGATGAAACATAGAAATTACATCGGAATTAAATACAAAAGGCACAATGCAGAATTAAGTACAAGAAGACTAACTCTTCTTACTGTCTATGTTTTGAACCATTCCTGTGACACTAGTTATAGATTCCGATGCTTCACTCCATGTTTACTGTATCCCTTGGACCTCCTTGTCGACGATGAAACACAGAAATTGCATCGGAATTAATTACATAAGGCACAATGACGACTTAAGGACAAGAAGACTGTCTCTTCTTACTGACTATGTTTTGAACCATTCCTGTGACACTAGCTATAGATTCCGATGCTTCACTTCAGGTTAACTGTATCCCTCTGACCTTCTTATTGACGATAAAACACAGAAATTGCATCGGAATTAAATACAAAAGGCACTATGCCGAATTCAGTTCAAGAAGACTGACTCTTCTTACTGTCTATTTTTGAACCAGTCCTGTGACACTAGTTAAAGACTCCGATGCTTCACGCCAGGTTTACTGTATCCCTTGGACCTTCTTATTGACGATGAAACACAGAAATTGCACCGGAATTAAATACAAAAGGCACAATGCCGACTTAAGTAAAAGAAGTCTGACTCTTCTTACTGTCTATGATTTGAACCATTCCTGTGACACTAGTTATAGATTCCGATGCTTCACTCCAGGTTTACTGTATCCCTTGGACCTTCATATTGACGATGAAACACAGAAATTGCATCAGAAATAAATAGAAAATGCACAATGATGACTTAAGTACAATAAGACTGACTATTCTTACTGACTATGTTTTGAACCATTCCTGTGACACTAGTTATAGATTCCGATGCTTCACTGCAGGTTTACTGTATCCCTTGGACCTTCTTATTGACGATGAAACACAGAAATTGCATCGGAATTAAATACAAAGGGCGCAAAGCAGAATTAAGTACAATAAGACTGACTATTCTTACTGACTATGTTTTGAACCATTCCTGTAACACTAGTTATAGATTCCGATGCCTCACTCCAGGTTTACTGTACCCCTTGGACATTCTAATTGACGATGAAACACAGAAATTGCATCGGAATTAATTACAAAAGGCACAATGCCGACTTGAGGTCAAGAAGACTGACTCTTCTTACTTACTATGTTTTGAACCATTCCATTGACACTAGTTATCGATTACGATACTTCACTGCATGTTTACTGTATCCCTTGGACCTTCGTATTGACGATGAAACACAGAAATTGCATTGGAATTAAGTAGAAATGGCAGAATGCCGACTTAAGTACAACAAGACTGACTCCTCTTACTGACTATGTTTTGAACCATTCATGTGCCACTAGTAATAGATCCGATGCTTCACTTCAGGTTTACTGTATACCTTGGACCTTCTTATTGACCATGAAACACAGAAATTGCATCGGAATTAAATACAAAAGAAACAATGCCGACATAAGGACAAGAAGACTGACTCTTCTTACTGACTATGTTTTGAACTATTCCTGTGACACTAGCAATAGATTCCGATGCTTCACTTCAGGTTTACTGTATCCCTCTGACCTTCTTAATGACGATGAAACAGAGAAATTGCATCGTAATTAAATTCAAAAGGCACAATGCCGACTTAAGAAGAAGAAGACTTACTCTTCTTACTGTCTATGATTAGAAACATACCATTGACACTATGTATAGATTCCGATGCTTCACTCCAGGTTTACTGTATCCCTTGGTCCTTCTTATTGACCATGAAACACACAAATTGCATCGGAATTAAATACAAAAGGCACAATGCCGACTTAAGTACAAGAAGACTAACTCCTCTTACTGACTATGCTTTGAACCATTCCTGTGACACTAGTTATGGATTCCGATGCTTCACTTCAGGTTTACTGTATCCCTCTGACCTTCTTATTGACGATGAAACACAGAAATTGCATCGGAATTAAATACAAAAGGCACAATGCCGAATTAAGTTCAAGAAGACTGACTCTTCTTACTGTCTATTTTTGAACCAGTCCTGTGACACTAGGTATAGACTCCGATGCTTTACTCCAGGTTTACTGTATGCCTCGGTTCTTCTTATTGACGATGAAACACAGAAATTGCATCGGAATTAAATAGAAAAGGCACAATGCCGACTTAAGTACAAGAAGACTGACTCTTCTTACTGTCTATGTTTTGAACAATTCCTGTGACACTAGTTATAGATTCCGATGCTTCACTCCAGGTTTACTGTATCCCTTGGACCTTCTTATTGACGATGAAACACAGAAATTGCTTCGCAATTAAATACAAAAGGCACAATGCCGACTGAAGGACAAGAAGACTGACACTTCTTACTGACTTTGTTTTGAACCATTCCTGTGACACTAGTTATAGATTCCGATGCTTCACTTCAGGTTTATTGTATCCCTCTGACCTTCTTATTGACGATGAAACACAGAAATTGCATCGGAATTAAATAGAAAAGGCACAATGCAGACGTAAGTACAAGAGGACTGACTCTTCTTACTGACTATGTTTAGAACCATTCCTGTGGCACTAGTTATAGATTCCGATGCTTAACTTCAGGATTACTGTATCCCTCTGACCTTCTTATTGACGTAGAAACACAGAAATTGCATCGGAATGAAATAGAAAAGGCACAGTGCCGACTTAAGTACAAGAAGACTGACGCTTCTTACTGTCTATGTTGTGAAACATCCCTGTGACACTAGTTTTAGATTCCGATGCTTCACTCCAGGTTTACTGTATCCCTTGGACCTTCTTATTGACGATGAAACACAGATATTGCATCGGAATTAAATACAAAAGGCACAATGCCGACTTAAGGACGAGAAGACTGACTCTTCTTACTGACTTTGCTTTGAACCATTCCTGTGACACTAGTTATAGATTCCGATGCATCACTTCAGGATTACTGTATCCCTCTGAGCTTCTTATTGACGATGAAAAACAGAAATTGCATCGGAATTAAATAGAAGAGACACAATGCCGACTTAAGTACAGGAAGACTGACTCTTCTTACTGTCTATGATTTGAACCATCCCTGTGACACTAGGTATAGATTCCGATGCTTCACTCCAGTTTTACTGTATCCCATGGTCCTTCTTACTGACGATGAAACAAAAAAATTGCATCGGAATTAAATACAAAAGGCACAATGCCGACTGAAGTACAAGAAGACTGACTCTCCTTACTGACTAAGATTTGAACTATTCCTGTGACACTAGTTATAAATTCCGATGCTTCACTTCATGTTTACTGTATCCCTTGGACCTTCTTATTGACGATGAAACACAGAAAATGCATCGGAATTAAATACAAAAGGCACAATGCCGACTTAAGTACATGAAGACCGACTCTTCCTACTGACTATGTTTTGAACCATTCCTGTGACACCCGTTATAGATTCCGATGCTTCACTTGAGGTTTACTGTATCCCTTGGACCTTCTTATTGACGACGAAACACAGAAATTGCATCGGAATTAAGTACAAAAGGCACAATGCCGAATTAAGTACAAGAAGACTGACTCTTCTTACTGTCTATGATTTGAACCATTCCTGTGCCACTAGTTACAGATTCCGATGCCTCACTCCAGGTTTGCTGTATCCCTTGGACCTTCTTATTGATGATGAAACACAGAAATTGCATCGCAATTAAATACAAAAGGCACAACGCCGACTTAACTACAAGAAGACTAACTCCTCTTACTGACTATGTTTTGAACCATTTCTGTGACTCTAGATATGGATTCCAATGCTTCACTTCAGGTTTACTGTAACCCTCTGACCTCCTTATTGACGATGAAACACAGAAATTGCATCGGAGTTAAATACTAAAGGCACAATGCCGACTTAAGTACAAGAAGACTGACTCTTCTTACTGTCTATGTTTTGAACCATACCTGTGACACTAGTTATAAATTCTGATGCTTTACTTCAGGTTTACTGTATCGCCTGGCCCTTCTTATTGACGATGAAACACAGAAACTGCATCGTAATTAAATACAAAAGGCACAAAGGTGAATTAAGTACTAGAGGACTGACTCTTCTTACTGTCTATGTTTTGAACCATCCCTGTGACACTAGCTATAGATTCCGATGCTTCACTTCAGGTTTCAGGTTTACTGTACCCCTCTGACCTTCTTATTGACGATGAAACACAGAAATTGCATCGGAATTAAATACAAAAGGCACAATGCCGACTTAAGTACAAGAAGACTGACTCTCCTTACTGACTATGTTTTGAACCATTTCTGTGACACTAGTTAAATCTCCGATGCTTCACTTCAGGTTTACTGTATCCCTTGGACCTTCTTATTGACGATGAAACACAGAAACAGCATCGGGATTAAATACAAAAGGCACAAAGCAGAATTAAGTACAAGAAGACTGTCTCTTTTTAATGTCTATGTTTTGAACCATTCCTGTGACACTAGTTATAGATTCCGATGCTTCACTCCAGGTTTACTGTATCCCTTGGACCTTAGTATTGACGATGAAACACAGAAATTGCATCGGAATTAATTACAAAAGGCACAATGCCGACTTAAGGACAAGAAGACTGACTCTTCTTACCGACTATGTTTTGAACCATTACTGTGACACTAGCTATAGATTCCGAAGCTTCACTTCAGGTATACTGTATCCCTTGGACCTTCTAATTGACGATGAAACACAGAAATTGCATCGGAATTAATTAGAAAAGGCAGAATGCCGACTTAAGTACAAGAAGACTGACTCTTCTTACTGACTTTGTTATGAACCATTCCTGTGACACTCGTTAAACATTCCGATGCATCACATCAGGTTTATTATATCCCTCTGACCTTCTTATTGACGATGAAACACAGAAATTGCATCGGTATTAAATAAAAAAGGCACAATGTCGACGTACGTACAAGAAGACCAACTCATCTTACTGACTATGTTTTGAACCATTCCTGTGACACCCGATATAGATTCCGATGCTTCACTCGAGGTTTACTGTTTCCCTTGGACCTTCTTATTGACCATGAAACACAGAAATTGCATCGGAATTAAATACAAAATGCACAATGCCGACTTAAGGACAAGAAGACTGACTATTCTTACTGACTATGTTTTAAAACATTCCTGTGACACTAGTTATGGATTCCGATGCTTCACTTCAGGTTTACTGTATCCCTCTGACCTTCTTTTTGACGATGAAACACAGAAATTGCATCGGAATTAAATACAAAAGGCACAATGCCGACTTAAGTACAAGAAGACTGACTCCCCTTACTGACTATGATTTGAACCATTCCTGTGACACTAGTTATAAATTCCGATGCTTCACTTCAGGTTTACTGTATACCTTGGACGTTCTTATTGACGATGAAACACAGAAATTACATCGGAATTAAATACAAAATGCACAAAGCAGAATGAAGTGCAAGAAGACTGACTCATCTTACTGTCTATGTTTTGAACAATTCCTGTGACACTAGTTATAGATTCCGATGCTTCACTCCAGGTTTACTGTATCCCTTGGACCTTCTTATTGACGATGAAACACAGAAATTGCATCGGAATTAAATACAAAAAGCACAATGCCGACTGAAGGACAAGAAGACTGACACTTCTTACTGACTTTGCTTTGAACCATTCCTGTGACACTAGTTATAGATTCCGATGCTTAACTTCAGATTTATTGTATCCCTCTGACCTTCTTATTGAAGATGAAATACAGAAATTGCATCGGAATTAAATAGAAAAGGCACAATGCAGACTTAAGTACAAGAGGACTGACTCTTCTTACTGACTATGTTTAGAACCATTCCTGTGACACTAGTTATAGATTCCGTTGCTTCACTTCAGGATTAATGTATCCCACTGACCTTCTTGTTGACGATGAAACACAGAAATTGCATCGGAATTAAATAGAAAATACACAATGCCGACTTAAGTACAAGAAGGCTGACTCTTCTTACTGTCTATGTTTTGAACCATCCCTGTGACACTAGTTATAGATACCGATCCATCACTCCAGGTTTACTGTATCCCTTGGTCCTTCTTATTAACGATGAAACACAGAATTTGCATCGGAATTAAATACAAAAGGCACAATGCCGACCTAAGTATATGAAGACTGACTCTCCTTACTGACTATGTTTTGAACCATTCCTGTGACACTAGTTATTAATTCCGAACCTTCACTTCAGGTTTACTGTATCCCTTGGACCTTCTTATTGACGATGAAACACACAAAATGCATCAGAATTAAATACAAATGGCACAATGCCCACTTAAGTACATGAAGACCGACTCTTCCTACTGAGTATGATTTGAACCATTCCTGTGACACCCGTTATAGATTCTGATGCTTCACTTGAGGTTTACTGTATCCCTAGGACCTTCTTATTGACGATGAAACACAGAAATTACATCGGAATTAAATACAAAAGGCACAATGCAGAATTAAGTACAAGAAGACTATCTCTTCTTACTCTCTATGTTTTGAACCATTCCTCTGACACTAGTTATAGATTCCGATGCTTCACTCCATGTTTACTGTATCCCTTGGACCTTCTTATTGACGATGAAACACAGAAATTGCACCGGAATTAAATACAAAAGTCACAATGCTGACTTAAGTAAAAGAAGTCTGACTCTTCTTACTGTCTATGATTTGAACCATTCCTGTGACACTAGTTATAGATTCCGATGCTTCACTCCAGGTTTACTGTATCCCTTGGACCTTCATATTGACGATGAAACACAGAAATTGCATCAGAAATAAATAGAAAATGCACAATGATGACTTAAGTACAATAAGACTGACTATTCTTACTGACTATGTTTTGAACCATTCCTGTGACACTAGTTATAGATTCCGATGCTTCAGTGCAGGTTTACTGTATCCCTTGGACCTTCTTATTGACGATGAAACACAGAAATTGCATCGGAATTAAATACAAAGGGCACTAAGCAGAATTAAGTACAAGAAGACTGACTCTTCTTACTGTCTTTTTTTGAACCATTCCTGTGACACTAGCTATTGATTCCGATGCTTCACTTCAGGTTTCAGGTTACTGTACCCCTCTGTCCATCCTATTGACGATGAAACACAGAAATTGCATCGGAATTAAATACAAAAGGCACAATGCCGACTTAAGTACAAGAAGACTGACTCTCCTTACTGACTATGGTTTGAACCATTCCTGTGACACTAGCTATAAATTCCGATGCTTTACTTCAGGTTTACTGTATCCCTTAGACCTTCATATTGACGATGAAACACAGAAATTGCATCGAAATTATATATAAAAGGCACAAAGCAGAATTAAGTACAAGAAGACTAACTCTTCTTACTGTCTATGTTTTGAACCATACCTGTAACAGTAGTTATAGATTCCGATGCCTCACTCCAGGTTTACTGTACCCCTTGGACATTCTAATTGACGATGAAACACAGAAATTGCATCGGAATTAATTACAAAAGGCTCAATGCCGACTTAAGGACAAGAAGACTGACTCATCTTACTTACTATGTTTTGAACCATTCCATTGACACTAGTTATAGATTACGATACTTCACTGCATGTTTACTGTATCCCTTGACCTTCGTATTGACGATGAAACACAGAAATTGCATTGGAAATTAAGTAGAAAAGGCAGAATGCCGACTTAAGTACACAAGACTGACTCCTCTTACTGACTATGTTTTGAACCATTCATGGGCCACTAGTAATAGATCCGATGCTTCACTTCACGTTTACTGTATACCTTGGACCTTCTTATTGACCATGAAACACAGAAATTGCATCGGAATTAAATACAAAAGGCACCAATGCCGACATAAGGACAAGAAGACTGACTCTTCTTACTGACTATGTTTTGAACTATTCCTGTGACACTAGCTATAGATTCCGATGCTTCACTTCAGGTTTACTGTATCCCTCTGACCTTCTTAATGACGATGAAACAGAGAAATTGCATCGTAATTAAATTCAAAAGGCACAATGCCGTCTTAGGAAGAAGAAGACTTACTCTTCTTACTGTCTATGATTAGAAACATACCATTGACACTAGGTATAGATTCCGATGCTTCCCTTCAGGTTTACTGTATCCCTTGGTCCTTCTTATTGACCATGAAACACACAAATTGCATCGGAATTAAATACAAAAGGCACAATGCCGACTTAAGTACAAGAAGACTAACTCCTCTTACTGACTATGCTTTGAACCATTCCTGTGACACTAGTTAAGGATTCCCGATGCTTCACTTCAGGTTTACTGTATCCCTCTGACCTTCTTATTGACGATGAAACACAGAAATTGCATCGGAATTAAATAGAAAAGGCACAATGCAGACGTAAGTACAAGAGGACTGACTCTTCTTATTGACTATGTTTAGAACCATTCCTGTGACACTAGTTATAGATTCCGATGCTTAACTTCAGGATTACTGTATCCCCTCTGACCTTCTTATTGACGATGAAACACAGAAATTGCATAGGAATTAATAGAAAAGGCACAATGCCGACTTAAGTACAAGAAGACTGACTCTTCTTACTGACTATGCTTTGAACCATCCCTGTGACACTAGTTATAGTTACCGATGCATCACTCCAGGTTTCCTGTATCCCTTGGTCCTTCTTATTAAACGATGAAACACAGAATTGGCATCGGAATTAAATACAAAAGGCACAATGCCGACTTAAGTATAAGAAGACTGACTCTCCTTACTGACTATGTTTTGAATAATTCCTGTGACACTAGTTATTAATTCCGAACCTTCACTTCAGGTTTACTGTATCCCTTGGACCTTCTTATTGACGATGAAACACAGAAAATAGCATCGGAATTAAATACAAATGGCACAATGACGACTTAAGTACATGAAGACCGATTCTTCCTACTGAATATGATTTGAACCATTCTGTGACACCCGTTATAGATTCTGTTGCTTCACTTGAGGTTTACTGTATCCCTAGGACCATTCTTATTGACAATGAAACACAGAAATTACATCGGAATTAAATACAAAAGGCACAATGCCGAATTAAGTACAAGAAGACTAACTCTTCTTACTGTCTATGTTTTGAACCATTCCTGTGACACTAGTTATAGATTCCGATGCTTCACTCCAGGTTTACTGTATCCCTTGGACCTTCTTATTGACGATGAAACACACAAATTGCATCGGAAGTAAATAGAAAAGGCACTATGCCGACTTAAGTACAAGAAGACGGACTCTTCTAACTGACTATGTTTTGAACGATTCCTGTGACACTAGTTATAGATCCCGATGCTTCACTTCAGGTTTACTGTATCCCTTGGACCTTCTTATTGACGATGAATCACAAAAATTGCATCGGTTATTAAATACAAAAGGCAAAATGCCGAGTGAAGTACACGAAGACTGACTATTCTTACTGTGTATGATTTGAACCATTCCTGTGACATTAGTTACAGATTCCGATGCTTCACTCCCACGTTTACTGTATCGCTTGGACCTTCATATTGACGATGAAACACAGAAATTGCATCGGAATTAAATACAAAAGGCACAATGCCGACTTAAGTACAAGAAGAGCAACTCCTCTTACTGACTATGTTTTGAACCATTCCTGTGACACTAGTTATGGATTCCTATGCTTCACTTCAGGTTTACTGTTTCCCTCTGATCTTCTTATTGACGATGAAACACAGAAATTGCATCGGAATTAAATACAAAAGGCACAATGCCGAATTAAGTTCAAGAAGACTGACTCTTTCTTACTGTCCTATTTTGAACCAGTCCCTGTGACACTAGTTATAGACTCCAATGCTTTACTCCAGGTTTACTGTATCCCTCGGTCCTTCTTATTGACGATGAAACACAGAAATTGCATCGGAATTAAATAGAAAAGGCACAATGCCGACTTAAGTACAAGAAGACTGACTCTTCTTACTGTCTATGATTTGAACCATTCCTGTGCCACTAGTTACAGATTCCGATGCCTCACTCCAGGTTTGCTGTATCCCTTGGACCTTCTTATTGATGATGAAACACAGAAATTGCATCGCAATTAAATACAAAAGGCACAACGCCGACTTAACTACAAGAAGACTAACTCTCATACTGACTATGTTTTGAAACCATTTCTGTGACTCTAGATATGGATTCCAATGCTTCACTTCAGGTTTACTGTAACCCTCTGACCTCCTTATTGACGATGAAACACAGAAATTGCATCGGAGTTAAATACTAAAGGCACAATGCCGACTTAAGTACAAGAAGACTGACTCTTCTTACTGTCTATGTTTTGAACCATACCTGTGACACTAGTTATAAATTCTGATGCTTTACTTCAGTTTACTGTATCGCCTGGCCCTTCTTATTGACGATGAAAACACAGAAACTGCATCGTAATTAAATACCAAAAGGCACAAAGGTGAAGTAAGTACTAGAGGACTGACTCTTCTTACTGTCTATGTTTTGAACCATTCCTGTGACACTAGCTATAGATTCCGATGCTTCACTTCAGGTTTCAGGTTTACTGTACCCCTCTGACCTTCTTATTGACGATGAAACACAGAAATTGCATCGGAATTAAATACAAAAGGCACAATGCCGACTTAAGTACAAGAAGACTGACTCTCCTTACTGACTATGTTTTGAACCATTTCTGTGACACTAGTTAAAATTCCGATGCTTCACTTCAGGTTTACTGTATCCCTTGGACCTTCTTATTGACGATGAAACACAGAAACAGCATCGGGATTAAATACAAAAGGCACAAAGCAGAATTAAGTACAAGAAGACTGACTCTTTTTAATGTCTATGTTTTGAACCATTCCTTGTGACACTAGTTATAGATTCCGATGCTTCACTCCAGGTTTACTGTATCCCTTGGACCTTAGTATTGACGATGAAACACAGAAATTGCATCGGAATTAATTACAAAAAGGCACAATGCCGACTTAAGGACAAGAAGACTGACTCTTCTTACCGACTATGTGTTGAACCATTACTGTGACACTAGCTATAGATTCCGAAGCTTCACTTCAGGTATACTGTATCCCTTGGACCTTCTAATTGACGATGAAACACAGAAATTGCATCGGAATTAATTAGAAAAGGCAGAATGCCGACTTAAGTACAAGAAGACTGACTCTTCTTACTGACTTTGTTATGAACCATTCCTGTGACACTCGTTAAACATTCCGATGCATCACATCAGGTTTATTATATCCCTCTGACCTTCTTATTGACGATGAAACACAGAAAATTGCATCGGTATTAAATAAAAAGGCACAATGTCGACGTACGTACAAGAAGACCAACTCATCTTACTGACTATGTTTTGAACCATTCCTGTGACACCCGATATATATTCCGATGCTTCACTCGAGGTTTACTGTTTCCCTTGGACCTTCTTATTGACCATGAAACACAGAAATTGCATCGGAATTAAATACAAAATGCACAATGCCGACTTAAGGACAAGAAGACTGACTATTCTTACTGACTATGTTTTAAACCATTCCTGTGACACTAGTTATGGATTCCGATGCTTCACTTCAGGTTTACTGTATCCCTCTGACCTTCTTTTTGACGATGAAACACAGAAATTGCATCGGAATTAAATAGAAAAGTTACAATGCCGACTTAAGTACAAGAAGACTGACTCTTCTTGCTGTCTATGTTTGAAACATCCCTGTGACACTAGTTATAGATTCCGATGTTTCACTCCAGGTTTACTGTATCCCTTGGTCCTTCTTATTGACGATGAAACACAGAAATTGCATCGGAATTAAATACAAAAGGCACAATGCCGACTTAAGTACAAGAAGACTGACTCCCCTTACTGACTATGATTTGAACCATTCCTGTGACACTAGTTATAAATTCCGATGCTTCACTTCAGGTTTACTGTATACCTTGGACGTTTTTATTGACGATGAAACACAGAAATTACATCGGAATAAATACAAAATGCACAAAGCAGAATGAAGTGCAAGAAGACTGACTCATCTTACTGTCTATGTTTTGAACAATTCCTGTGACACTAGTTATAGATTCGATGCTTCACTCCAGGTTTACTGTATCCCTTGGACCTTCTTATTGACGATGAAACACAGAAATTGCATCGGAATTAAATACAAAAAGCACAATGCCGACTGAAGGACAAGAAGACTGACACTTCTTACTGACTTTGCTTTGAACCATTCCTGTGACACTAGTTATAGATTCCGATGCTTAACTTCAGATTTATTGTATCCCTCTGACCTTCTTATTGAAGATGAAATACAGAAATTGCATCGGAATTAAATAGAAAAGGCACAATGCAGACTTAAGTACAAGAGGACTGACTCTTCTTACCTGACTATGTTTAGAACCATTCCTGTGACACTAGTTATAGATTCCGATGCTTCACTTCAGGATTAATGTATCCCACTGACCTTCTTGTTGACGATGAAACACAGAATTGCATCGGAATTAAATAGAAAATACACAATGCCGACTTAAGTACAAGAAGGCTGACTCTTCTTACTGTCTATGTTTTGAACCATCCCTGTGACACTAGTTATAGATACCGATCCATCACTCCAGGTTTACTGTATCCCTTGGTCCCTTCTTATTAACGATGAAACACAGAATTTGCATCGGAATTAAATACAAAAGGCACAATGCCGACCTAAGTATATGAAGACTGACTCTCCTTACTGACTAAGTTTTGAACCATTCCTGTGACACTAGTTATTAATTCCGAACCTTCACTTCAGGTTTACTGTATCCCTTGGACCTTCTTATTGACGATGAAACACACAAAATGCATCAGAATTAAATACAAATGGCACAATGCCCACTTAAGTACATGAAGACCGACTCTTCCTACTGAGTATGATTTGAACCATTCCTGTGACACCCGTTATAGATTCTGATGCTTCACTTGAGGTTTACTGTATCCCTAGGACCTTCTTATTGACGATGAAACACAGAAATTACATCGGAATTAAATACAAAGGCACAATGCAGAATTAAGTACAAGAAGACTAACTCTTCTTACTCTCTATGTTTTGAACCATTCCTGTGACACTAGTTATAGATTCCGATGCTTCACTCCATGTTTACTGTATCCCTTGGACCTTCTTATTGACGATGAAACACAGAAATTGCACCTGAATTAAATACAAAAGTCACAATGCTGACTTAAGTAAAAGAAGTCTGACTCTTCTTACTGTCTATGATTTGAACCATTCCTGTGACACTAGTTATAGATTCCGATGCTTCACTCCAGGTTTACTGTATCCCTTGGACCTTCATATTGACGATGAAACACAGAAATTGCATCAGAAATAAATAGAAAATGCACAATGATGACTTAAGTACAATAAGACTGACTATTCTTACTGACTATGTTTTGAACCATTCCTGTGACACTAGTTATAGATTCCGATGCTTCAGTGCAGGTTTACTGCATCCCTTGGACCTTCTTATTGACGATGAAACACAGAAATTGCATCGGAATTAAATACAAAGGGCACTAAGCAGAATTAAGTACAAGAAGACTGACTCTTCTTACTGTCTTTTTTTGAACCATTCCTGTGACACTAGCTATTGATTCCGATGCTTCACTTCAGGTTTCAGGTTACTGTACCCCTCTGTCCATCCTATTGACGATGAAACACAGAAATTGCATCGGAATTAAATACAAAAGGCACAATGCCGACTTAAGTACAAGAAGACTGACTCTCCTTACTGACTATGGTTTGAACCATTCCTGTGACACTAGCTATAAATTCCGATGCTTTACTTCAGGTTTACTGTATCCCTTAGACCTTCATATTGACGATGAAACACAGAAATTGCATCGAAATTATATATAAAAGGCACAAAGCAGAATTAAGTACAAGAAGACTAACTCTTCTTACTGTCTATGTTTTGAACCATACCTGTAACAGTAGTTATAGATTCCGATGCCTCACTCCAGGTTTACTGTACCCCTTGGACATTCTAATTGACGGTGAAACACAGAAATTGCATCGGAATTAATTACAAAAGGCTCAATGCCGACTTAAGGACAAGAAGACTGACTCATCTTACTTACTATGTTTTGAACCATTCCATTGACACTAGTTATAGATTACGATACTTCACTGCATGTTTACTGTATCCCTTGGACCTTCGTATTGACGATGAAACACAGAAATTGCATTGGAATTAAGTAGAAAAGGCAGAATGCCGACTTAAGTACAACAAGACTGACTCCTCTTACTGACTATGTTTTGAACCATTCATGGGCCACTAGTAATAGATCCGATGCTTCACTTCACGTTTACTGTATACCTTGGACCTTCTTATTGACCATGAAACACAGAAATTGCATCGGAATTAAATACAAAAGGCACAATGCCGACATAAGGACAAGAAGACTGACTCTTCTTACTGACTATGTTTTGAACTATTCCTGTGACACTAGCTATAGATTCCGATGCTTCACTTCAGGTTTACTGTATCCCTCTGACCTTCTTAATGACGATGAAACAGAGAAATTGCATCGTAATTAAATTCAAAAGGCACAATGCCGTCTTAGGAAGAAGAAGACTTACTCTTCTTACTGTCTATGATTAGAAACATACCATTGACACTAGGTATAGATTCCGATGCTTCACTTCAGGTTTACTGTATCCCTTGGTCCTTCTTATTGACCATGAAACACACAAATTGCATCGGAATTAAATACAAAAGGCACAATGCCGACTTAAGTACAAGAAGACTAACTCCTCTTACTGACTATGCTTTGAACCATTCCTGTGACACTAGTTATGGATTCCGATGCTTCACTTCAGGTTTACTGTATCCCTCTGACCTTCTTATTGACGATGAAACACAGAAATTGCATCGGAATTAAATACAAAAGGCACAATGCCGAATTAAGTTCAAGAAGACTGACTCATCTTACTGTCTATTTTTGAACCAGTCCTGTGACACTAGGTATAGACTCCGATGCTTTACTCCAGGTTTACTGTATGCCTCGGTTCTTCTTATTGACGATGAAACACAGAAATTGCATCGGAATTAAATAGAAAAGGCACAATGCCGACTTAAGTACAAGAAGACTGACTCTTCTTACTGTCTATGTTTTGAACAATTCCTGTGACACTAGTTATAGATTCCGATGCTTCACTCCAGGTTTACTGTATCCCTTGGACCTTCTTATTGACGATGAAACACAGAAATTGCATCGGAATTAAATAGAAAAGGCACAATGCAGACTTAAGTACAAGAGGACTGACTCTTCTTACTGACTATGTTTAGAACCATTCCTGTGACACTAGTTATAGATTCCGATGCTTCACTTCAGGATTAATGTATCCCACTGACCTTCTTGTTGACGATGAAACACAGAAATTGCATCGGAATTAAATAGAAAATACACAATGCCGACTTAAGTACAAGAAGGCTGACTCTTCTTACTGTCTATGTTTTGAACCATCCCTGTGACACTAGTTATAGATACCGATCCATCACTCCAGGTTTACTGTATCCCTTGGTCCTTCTTATTAACGATGAAACACAGAATTTGCATCGGAATTAAATACAAAAGGCACAATGCCGACCTAAGTATATGAAGACTGACTCTCCTTACTGACTAAGTTTTGAACCATTCCTGTGACACTAGTTATTAATTCCGAACCTTCACTTCAGGTTTACTGTATCCCTTGGACCTTCTTATTGACGATGAAACACACAAAATGCATCAGAATTAAATACAAATGGCACAATGCCCACTTAAGTACATGAAGACCGACTCTTCCTACTGAGTATGATTTGAACCATTCCTGTGACACCCGTTATAGATTCTGATGCTTCACTTGAGGTTTACTGTATCCCTAGGACCTTCTTATTGACGATGAAACACAGAAATTACATCGGAATTAAATACAAAAGGCACAATGCAGAATTAAGTACAAGAAGACTAACTCTTCTTACTCTCTATGTTTTGAACCATTCCTGTGACACTAGTTATAGATTCCGATGCTTCACTCCATGTTTACTGTATCCCTTGGACCTTCTTATTGACGATGAAACACAGAAATTGCACCTGAATTAAATACAAAAGTCACAATGCTGACTTAAGTAAAAGAAGTCTGACTCTTCTTACTGTCTATGATTTGAACCATTCCTGTGACACTAGTTATAGATTCCGATGCTTCACTCCAGGTTTACTGTATCCCTTGGACCTTCATATTGACGATGAAACACAGAAATTGCATCAGAAATAAATAGAAAATGCACAATGATGACTTAAGTACAATAAGACTGACTATTCTTACTGACTATGTTTTGAACCATTCCTGTGACACTAGTTATAGATTCCGATGCTTCAGTGCAGGTTTACTGCATCCCTTGGACCTTCTTATTGACGATGAAACACAGAAATTGCATCGGAATTAAATACAAAGGGCACTAAGCAGAATTAAGTACAAGAAGACTGACTCTTCTTACTGTCTTTTTTTGAACCATTCCTGTGACACTAGCTATTGATTCCGATGCTTCACTTCAGGTTTCAGGTTACTGTACCCCTCTGTCCATCCTATTGACGATGAAACACAGAAATTGCATCGGAATTAAATACAAAAGGCACAATGCCGACTTAAGTACAAGAAGACTGACTCTCCTTACTGACTATGGTTTGAACCATTCCTGTGACACTAGCTATAAATTCCGATGCTTTACTTCAGGTTTACTGTATCCCTTAGACCTTCATATTGACGATGAAACACAGAAATTGCATCGAAATTATATATAAAAGGCACAAAGCAGAATTAAGTACAAGAAGACTAACTCTTCTTACTGTCTATGTTTTGAACCATACCTGTAACAGTAGTTATAGATTCCGATGCCTCACTCCAGGTTTACTGTACCCCTTGGACATTCTAATTGACGGTGAAACACAGAAATTGCATCGGAATTAATTACAAAAGGCTCAATGCCGACTTAAGGACAAGAAGACTGACTCATCTTACTTACTATGTTTTGAACCATTCCATTGACACTAGTTATAGATTACGATACTTCACTGCATGTTTACTGTATCCCTTGGACCTTCGTATTGACGATGAAACACAGAAATTGCATTGGAATTAAGTAGAAAAGGCAGAATGCCGACTTAAGTACAACAAGACTGACTCCTCTTACTGACTATGTTTTGAACCATTCATGGGCCCACTAGTAATAGATCCGATGCTTCACTTCACGTTTACTGTATACCTTGGACCTTCTTATTGACCATGAAACACAGAAATTGCATCGGAATTAAATACAAAAGGCACAATGCCGACATAAGGACAAGAAGACTGACTCTTCTTACTGACTATGTTTTGAACTATTCCTGTGACACTAGCTATAGATTCCGATGCTTCACTTCAGGTTTACTGTATCCCTCTGACCTTCTTAATGACGATGAAACAGAGAAATTGCATCGTAATTAAATTCAAAAGGCACAATGCCGTCTTAGGAAGAAGAAGACTTACTCTTCTTACTGTCTATGATTAGAAACATACCATTGACACTAGGTATAGATTCCGATGCTTCACTTCAGGTTTACTGTATCCCTTGGTCCTTCTTATTGACCATGAAACACACAAATTGCATCGGAATTAAATACAAAAGGCACAATGCCGACTTAAGTACAAGAAGACTAACTCCTCTTACTGACTATGCTTTGAACCATTCCTGTGACACTAGTTATGGATTCCGATGCTTCACTTCAGGTTTACTGTATCCCTCTGACCTTCTTATTGACGATGAAACACAGAAATTGCATCGGAATTAAATACAAAAGGCACAATGCCGAATTAAGTTCAAGAAGACTGACTCATCTTACTGTCTATTTTTGAACCAGTCCTGTGACACTAGGTATAGACTCCGATGCTTTACTCCAGGTTTACTGTATGCCTCGGTTCTTCTTATTGACGATGAAACACAGAAATTGCATCGGAATTAAATAGAAAAGGCACAATGCCGACTTAAGTACAAGAAGACTGACTCTTCTTACTGTCTATGTTTTGAACAATTCCTGTGACACTAGTTATAGATTCCGATGCTTCACTCCAGGTTTACTGTATCCCTTGGACCTTCTTATTGACGATGAAACACAGAAATTGCATCGGAATTAAATACAAAAGGCACAATGCCGACTGAAGGACAAGAAGACTGACACTTCTTACTGACTTTGTTTTTGAACCATTCCTGTGACACTAGGTATAGATTCCGATGCTTCACTTCAGGTTTATTGTATCCCTCTGACCTTCTTATTGACGATGAAACACAGAAATTGCATCGGAATTAAATAGAAAAGGCACAATGCAGACTTAAGTACAAGAGGACTGACTCTTCTTACTGACTATGTTTAGAACCATTCCTGTGACACTAGTTATAGATTCCGATGCTTAACTTCAGGATTTACTGTATCCCTCTGACCTTCTTATGGACGATGAAACACAGAAATTGCATAGGAATTAATAGAAAAGGCACAATGCCGACTTAAGTACAAGAAGACTGACTCTTCTTACTGACTATGCTTTGAACCATCCCTGTGACACTAGTTATAGTTACCGATGCATCACTCCAGGTTTCCTGTATCCCTTGGTCCTTCTTATTAACGATGAAACACAGAATTGGCATCGGAATTAAATACAAAAGGCACAATGCCGACTTAAGTACAAGAAGACTGACTCTCCTTACTGACTATGTTTTGAATAATTCCTGTGACACTAGTTATTAATTCCGAACCTTCACTTCAGGTTTACTGTATCCCTTGACCTTCTTATTGACGATGAAACACAGAAAATGCATCGGAATTAAATACAAATGGCACAATGACGACTTAAGTACATGAAGACCGATCTTCCTACTGAATATGATTTGAACCATTCCTGTGACACCCGTTATAGATTCTGTTGCTTCACTTGAGGTTTACTGTATCCCTAGGACCTTCTTATTGACAATGAACACAGAAATTACATCGGAATTAAATACAAAAGGCACAATGCCGAATTAAGCACAAGAAGACTAACTCTTCTTACTGTCTATGTTTTGAACCATTCCTGTGACACTAGTTATAGATTCCGATGCTTCACTCCAGGTTTACTGTATCCCTTGGACCTTCTTATTGACGATGAAACACACAAATTGCATCGGAATTAAATAGAAAAGGCACTATGCCGACTTAAGTACAAGAAGACGGACTCTTCTAACTGACTATGTTTTGAACGATTCCTGTGACACTAGTTATAGATCCCGATGCTTCACTTCAGGTTTACTGTATCCCTTGGACCTTCTTATTGACGATGAATCACAAAAATTGCATCGGTATTAAATACAAAAGGCAAAATGCCGAGTGAAGTACACGAAGACTGACTCTTCTTACTGTGTATGATTTGAACCATTCCTGTGACATTAGTTACAGATTCCGATGCTTCACTCCACGTTTACTGTATCGCTTGGACCTTCATATTGACGATGAAACACAGAAATTGCATCGGAATTAAATACAAAAGGCACAATGCCGACTTAAGTACAAGAAGAGCAACTCCTCTTACTGACTATGTTTTGAACCATTCCTGTGACACTAGTTATGGATTCCTATGCTTCACTTCAGGTTTACTGTTTCCCTCTGACCTTCTTATTGACGATGAAACACAGAAATTGCATCGGAATTAAATACAAAAGGCACAATGCCGAATTAAGTTCAAGAAGACTGACTCTTCTTACTGTCTATTTTTGAACCAGTCCTGTGACACTAGTTATAGACTCCAATGCTTTACTCCAGGTTTACTGTATCCCTCGGTCCTTCTTATTGACGATGAAACACAGAAATTGCATCGGAATTAAATAGAAAAGGCACAATGCCGACTTAAGTACAAGAAGACTGACTCTTCTTACTGTCTATGGTTTGAACAATTCCTGTGACACTAGTTATAGATTCCGATGCTTCACTCCAGGTTTACTGTATCCCTTGGACCTTCTTATTGACGATGAAACACAGAAATTGCATCGGAATTAAATACAAAAGGCACAATGCCGACTGAAGGACAAGAAGACTGACACTTCTTACTGACTTTGTTTTGAACCAATCCTGTGACACTAGTTATAGATTCCGATGCTTCACTTCAGGTTTATTGTATCCCTCTGATCTTCTTATTGACGATGAAACACAGAAATTGCATCGGAATTAAATAGAAAAAGCACAATGCAGACTTAAGTACAAGAGGACTGACTCTTCTTACTGACTATGTTTAGAACCATTCCTGTGACACTAGTTATAGATTCCGATTCTTCACTTCTGGATTACTGTATCCCTCTGACCTTCTTATTGATGATGAAACATAGAAATTGCATCGGAATTAATAGAAAAGCACAATGCCGACTTAAGTACAAGAAGACTGACTCTTCTTACTGTCTGTGTTTTGAACCATCCCTGTGACACTAGTTATAGATACCGATGCATCACTCCAGGTTTAGTGTATCCCTTGGCATTTCGTATTAACGATGAAACACAGAATTTGCATCGGAATTAAATACAAAAGGCACAATGCCGACATAAGTACATGAAGACTGACTCTCCTTACTGACTATGTTTTGAACCATTCCTTTGACACTTGTTATTAATTCCGAACCTTCACTTCAGGTTTACTGTATCCCTTGGACCTTCTTATTGACGGTGATACACAGAGAATGCATCGGAATTAAATACAAATGGCACAATGCCGACTTAAGTACATGAAGACCGACTCTTCCTACTGACTATGATTTGAACCATTCCTGTGACACCCGTAGTAGATTCTGATGCTTCACTTGAGGTTTACTGTATCCCTAGGACCTTCTTATTGACGATGAAACACAGAAATTACATCGGAATTAAATACAAAATGCACAAAGCAGATTGAAGTGCAAGAAGACTGACTCATCTTACTGTCTATGTTTTGAACAATTCCTGTGACACTAGTTATAGATTCCGATGCTTCACTCCAGGTTTACTGTATCCCTTGGACCTTCTTATTGACGATGAAACACAGAAATTGCATCGGAATTAAATACAAAAAGCACAATGCCGACTGAAGGACAAGAAGACTGACACTTCTTACTGACTTTGCTTTGAACCATTCCTGTGACACTAGTTATAGATTCCGATGCTTAACTTCAGATTTATTGTATCCCTCTGACCTTCTTATTGAAGATGAAATACAGAAATTGCATCGGAATTAAATAGAAAAGGCACAATGCAGACTTAAGTACAAGAGGACTGACTCTTCTTACTGACTATGTTTAGAACCATTCCTGTGACACTAGTTATAGATTCCGATGCTTCACTTCAGGATTAATGTATCCCACTGACCTTCTTATTGACGATGAAACACAGAAATTACATCGGAATTAAATACAAAAGGCACAATGCAGAATTAAGTACAAGAAGACTAACTCTTCTTACTCTCTATGTTTTGAACCATTCCTGTGACACTAGTTATAGATTCCGATGCTTCACTCCATGTTTACTGTATCCCTTGGACCTTCTTATTGACGATGAAACACAGAAATTGCACCGGAATTAAATACAAAAGGCACAATGCTGACTTAAGTAAAAGAAGTCTGACACTTCTTACTGTCTATGATTTGAACCATGCCTGTGACACTAGTTATAGATTCCGATGCTTCACTCCAGGTTTACTGTATCCCTTGGACCTTCATATTGACGATGAAACACAGAAATTGCATCAGAAATAAATAGAAAATGCACAATGATGACTTAAGTACAATAAGACTGACTATTCTTACTGACTATGTTTTGAACCATTCCTGTGACACTAGTTATAGATTCCGATGCTTCAGTGCAGGTTTACTGTATCCCTTGGACCTTCTTATTGACGATGAAACACAGAAATTGCATCGGAATTAAATACAAAGGGCACTAAGCAGAATTAAGTACAAGAAGACTGACTCTTCTTACTGTCTTTTTTTGAACCATTCCTGTGACACTAGCTATTGATTCCGATGCTTCACTTCAGGTTTCAGGTTACTGTACCCCTCTGTCCATCCTATTGACGATGAAACACAGAAATTGCATCGGAATTAAATACAAAAGGCACAATGCCGACTTAAGTACAAGAAGACTGACTCTCCTTACTGACTATGGTTTGAACCATTCCTGTGACACTAGCTATAAATTCCGATGCTTTACTTCAGGTTTACTGTATCCCTTAGACCTTCATATTGACGATGAAACACAGAAATTGCATCGAAATTATATATAAAAGGCACAAAGCAGAATTAAGTACAAGAAGACTAACTCTTCTTACTGTCTATGTTTTGAACCATACCTGTAACAGTAGTTATAGATTCCGATGCCTCACTCCAGGTTTACTGTACCCCTTGGACATTCTAATTGACGATGAAACACAGAAATTGCATCGGAATTAATTACAAAAGGCTCAATGCCGACTTAAGGACAAGAAGACTGACTCATCTTACTTACTATGTTTTGAACCATTCCATTGACACTAGTTATAGATTACGATACTTCACTGCATGTTTACTGTATCCCTTGGACCTTCGTATTGACGATGAAACACAGAAATTGCATTGGAATTAAGTAGAAAAGGCAGAATGCCGACTTAAGTACAACAAGACTGACTCCTCTTACTGACTATGTTTTGAACCATTCATGGGCCACTAGTAATAGATCCGATGCTTCACTTCACGTTTACTGTATACCTTGGACCTTCTTATTGACCATGAAACACAGAAATTGCATCGGAATTAAATACAAAAGGCACAATGCCGACATAAGGACAAGAAGACTGACTCTTCTTACTGACTATGTTTTGAACTATTCCTGTGACACTAGCTATAGATTCCGATGCTTCACTTCAGGTTTACTGTATCCCTCTGACCTTCTTAATGACGATGAAACAGAGAAATTGCATCGTAATTAAATTCAAAACGCACAATGCCGTCTTAGGAAGAAGAAGACTTACTCTTCTTACTGTCTATGATTAGAAACATACCATTGACACTAGGTATAGATTCCGATGCTTCACTTCAGGTTTACTGTATCCCTTGGTCCTTCTTATTGACCATGAAACACACAAATTGCATCGGAATTAAATACAAAAGGCACAATGCCGACTTAAGTACAAGAAGACTAACTCCTCTTATTGACTATGCTTTGAACCATTCCTGTGACACTAGTTATGGATTCCGATGCTTCACTTCAGGTTTACTGTATCCCTCTGACCTTCTTATTGACGATGAAACACAGAAATTGCATCGGAATTAAATACAAAAGGCACAATGCCGAATTAAGTTCAAGAAGACTGACTCATCTTACTGTCTATTTTTGAACTAGTCCTGTGACACTAGGTATAGACTCCGATGCTTTACTCCAGGTTTACTGTATGCCTCGGTTCTTCTTATTGACGATGAAACACAGAAATTGCATCGGAATTAAATAGAAAAGGCACAATGCCGACTTAAGTACAAGAAGACTGACTCTTCTTACTGTCTATGTTTTGAACAATTCCTGTGACACTAGTTATAGATTCCGATGCTTCACTCCAGGTTTACTGTATCCCTTGGACCTTCTTATTGACGATGAAACACAGAAATTGCATCGGAATTAAATACAAAAGGCACAATGCCGACTGAAGGACAAGAAGACTGACACTTCTTACTGACTTTGTTTTGAACCATTCCTGTGACACTAGGTATAGATTCCGATGCTTCACTTCAGGTTTATTGTATCCCTCTGACCTTCTTATTGACGATGAAACACAGAAATTGCATCGGAATTAAATAGAAAAGGCACAATGCAGACTTAAGTACAAGAGGACTGACTCTTCTTACTGACTATGTTTAGAACCATTCCTGTGACACTAGTTATAGATTCCGATGCTTAACTTCAGGTTTACTGTATCCCTTGGACCTTCTTATTGACGATGAATCACAAAAATTGCATCGGTATTAAATACAAAAGGCAAAATGCCGAGTGAAGTACACGAAGACTGACTCTTCTTACTGTGTATGATTTGAACCATTCCTGTGACATTAGTTACAGATTCCGATGCTTCACTCCACGTTTACTGTATCGCTTGGACCTTCATATTGACGATGAAACACTGAAATTGCATCGGAATTAAATACAAAAGGCACAATGCCGACTTAAGTACAAGAAGAGCAACTCCTCTTACTGACTATGTTTTGAACCATTCCTGTGACACTAGTTATGGATTCCTATGCTTCACTTCAGGTTTACTGTTTCCCTCTGACCTTCTTATTGACGATGAAACACAGAAATTGTATCGGAATTAAATACAAAAGGCACAATGCCGAATTAAGTTCAAGAAGACTGACTCTTCTTACTGTCTATTTTTGAACCAGTCCTGTGACACTAGTTATAGACTCCAATGCTTTACTCCAGGTTTACTGTATCCCTCGGTCCTTCTTATTGACGATGAAACACAGAAATTGCATCGGAATTAAATAGAAAAGGCACAATGCCGACTTAAGTACAAGAAGACTGACTCTTCTTACTGTCTATGGTTTGAACAATTCCTGTGACACTAGTTATAGATTCCGATGCTTCACTCCAGGTTTACTGTATCCCTTGGACCTTCTTATTGACGATGAAACACAGAAATTGCATCGGAATTAAATACAAAAGGCACAATGCCGACTTAAGTACAAGAAGAGCAACTCCTCTTACTGACTATGTTTTGAACCATTCCTGTGACACTAGTTATAGATTCCGATGCTTCACTTCAGGTTTATTGTATCCCTCTGATCTTCTTATTGACGATGAAACACAGAAATTGCATCGGAATTAAATAGAAAAAGCACAATGCAGACTTAAGTACAAGAGGACTGACTCTTCTTACTGACTATGTTTAGAACCATTCCTGTGACACTAGTTATAGATTCCGATTCTTCACTTCTGGATTACTGTATCCCTCTGACCTTCTTATTGACGATGAAACATAGAAATTGCATCGGAATTAATAGAAAAGCACAATGCCGACTTAAGTACAAGAAGACTGACTCTTCTTACTGTCTATGTTTTGAACCATCCCTGTGACACTAGTTATAGATACCGATGCATCACTCCAGGTTTAGTGTATCCCTTGGTCCTTCGTATTAACGATGAAACACAGAATTTGCATCGGAATTCAATACAAAAGGCACAATGCCGACATAAGTACATGAGGACTGACTCTCCTTACTGACTATGTTTTGAACCATTCCTTTGACACTTGTTATTAATTCCGAACCTTCACTTCAGGTTTACTGTATCCCTTGGACCTTCTTATTGACGGTGATACACAGAGAATGCATCGGAATTAAATACAAATGGCACAATGCCGACTTAAGTACATGAAGACCGACTCTTCCTACTGACTATGATTTGAACCATTCCTGTGACACCCGTAGTTGATTCTGATGCTTCGTTGAGGTTTACTGTATCCCTAGGACCTTCTTATTGACGATGAAACACAGAAATTACATCGGAATTAAATACAAAAGGCACAATGCCGAATTAAGTACAAGAAGACTAACTCTTCTTACTGTCTATTTTTGAACCATTCCTGTGACACTAGCTATAGATTCCGATGCTTCACTTCAGGTTTACTGTATCCCTCTGACCATCTTATTGACGATGTAACACAGAAATTGTATCGGAATTAAATAGAAAAGGCACAATGCCGAATTAAGTTCAAGAAGACTGACTCTTCTTACTGTCTATTTTTGAACCAGTCCTGTGACACTAGTAATAGACTCCGATGCTTCACTCCAGGTTTACTAAATCCCTTGGACCTTCTTATTGACGATGAAACACAGAAATTGCACCGGAATTAAATACAAAAGGCACAATGCCGACTTAAGTAAAAGAAGTCTGACTCTTCTTACTGTCTATGATTTGAACCATTCCTGTGACACTAGTTATAGATTCCGATGCTTCACTCCAGGTTTACTGTATCCCTTGGACCTTCATATTGACGATGAAACACAGAAATTGCATCAGAAATAAATAGAAAAAGCGCAATGATGACTTAAGTACAATAAGACTGACTATTCTTACTGACTATGTTTTGAACCATTCCTGTGACACTAGTTATAGATTCCGATGCTTCACTTGAGGTTTACTGTATCCCTAGGACCTTCGTATTGACGATGAAACACAGAAATTACATCGGAATTAAATACAAAAGGCACAATGCCGAATTAAGTACGAGAAGACTAACTCTTCTTACTGTCTATGTTTTGAACCATTCCTGTGACACTAGTTATAGATTTCGATGCTTCACTCCATGTTTACTGTATCCCTTGGACCTTCTTGTTGACGATGAAACACAGAAATTGCATCGGAATTAATTACATAAGGCACAATGCCGACTTAAGGACAAGAAGACTGACTCTTCTAACTGACTATGTTTTGAACCATTCCTGTGACACTAGCTATAGATTCCGATGCTTCACTTCAGGTTTACTGTATCACTCTGACCATCTTATTGACGATGTAACACAGAAATTGCATCGGAATTAAATAGAAAAGGCACAATGCCGAATTAAGTTAAAGAAGACTGACTCTTCTTACTGTCTATTTTTGAACCAGTCCTGTGACACTAGTAATAGACTCCGATGCTTCACTCCAGGTTTACTGTATCCCTTGGACCTTCTTATTGACGATGAAACACAGAAATTGCACCGGAATTAAATACAAAAGGCACAATGCCGACTTAAGTAAAAGAAGTCTGACTCTTCTTACTGTCTATGATTTGAACCATTCCTGTGACACTAGTTATAGATTCCGATGCTTCACTCCAGGTCTACTGTATCCCTTGGACCTTCATATTGACGATGAAACACAGAAATTGCATCAGACATAAATAGAAAAAGCGCAATGATGACTTAAGTACAATAAGACTGACTATTCTTACTGACTATGTTTTGAACCATGCCTGTGACACTAGTTATAGATTCCGATGCTTCACTTCAGGATTACTGTAACCCAGTGACCTTCTTATTGACGATGAAGCACAGAAATTGCATCGGAGTTAAATACAAAAGGCACAATGCCGACTTAAGTACAAGAAGACTAACTCCTCTTACTGACTATGTTTTGAACCATTCCTGTGACACTAGTTATGGATTCCGATGCTTCACTTCAGGTTTACTGTTTCCCTCTGACCTTCTTATTGACGATGAAACACAGAAATTGGATCGGAATTAAATACAAAAGGCACAATGCCGAATTAAGTTCAAGAAGACTGACTCTTCTTACTGTCTATTTTTGAACCAGTCCTGTGACACTAGTTATAGACTCCGATGCTTTACTCCAGGTTTACTGTATCCCTCGGTCCTTCTTATTGACGATGAAACACAGAAATTGCATCGGAATTAAATAGAAAAGGCACAATGCCGACTTAAGTACAAGAAGAATGACACTTCTTACTGTCTATGCTTTTGAACAATTCCTGTGACACTAGTTATAGATTCCGATGCTTCACTCCAGGTTTACTGTATCCCTTGGACCTTCTTATTGACGATGAAACACAGAAATTGCATCGGAATTAAATACAAAAGGCACAATGCCGACTGAAGGACAAGAAGACAGACACTTCTTAGTGACTTTGTTTTGAACCATTCCTGTGACACTAGTTATAGATTCCGATGCTTCACTTCAGGTTTATTGTATCCCTCTGATCTTCTTATTGACGATGAAACACAGAAATTGCATCGGCATTAAATAGAAAAAGCACAATGCAGACTTAAGTACAAGAGGACTGACTCTTCTTACTGACTATGTTTAGAACCATTCCTGTGACACTAGTTATAGATTCCGATGCTTCACTTCAGGATTACTGTATCCCTCTGACCTTCTTATTGACGATGAAACATAGAAATTGCATCGGAATTACTAGAAAAGGCACAATGCCGACTTAAGTACAAGAAGACTGACTCTTCTTACTGTCTACGTTTTGAACCATCCCTGTGACACTAGTTATAGATACCGATGCATCACTCCAGGTTTAGTGTATCCCTTGGTCCTTCGTATTAACGATGAAACACAGAATTTGCATCGGAATTAAATACAAAAGGCACAATGCCGACATAAGTACAAGAAGACTGACTCTCCTTACTGACTATGTTTTGAACCATTCCTTTGACACTTGTTATTAATTCCGAACCTTCACTTCAGGTTTACTGTATCCCTTGGACCTTCTTATTGTCGATGATACACAGAAAATGCATCGGAATTAAATACAAATGGCACAATGCCGACTTAAGTACATGAAGACCGACTCTTCCTACTGACTATGATTTGAACCATTCCTGTGACACCCGTTGTAGATTCTGATGCTTCACTTGAGGTTTACTGTATCCCTAGGACCTTCTTATTGACGATGAAGCACAGAAATTACATCGGAATTAAATACAAAAGGCACAATGCCGAATTAAGTACAAGAAGACTAACTCTTCTTACTGTCTATGTTTTGAACCATTCCTGTGACACTAGTTATAGATTTCGATGCTTCACTCCATGTTTACTGTATCCCTTGGACCTTCTTGTTGACGATGAAACACAGAAATTGCATCGGAATTATTTACATAAGGCACAATGCCGACTTAAGGACAAGAAGACTGACTCTTCTAACTGACTATGATTTGAACCATTCCTGTGACACTAGCTATAGATTCCGATGCTTCACTTCAGGTTTACTGTATCCCTCTGACCATCTTATTGACGATGTAACACCGAAATTGCATCGGAATTAAATAGAAAAGGCACAATGCCGAATTAAGTTCAAGAAGACTGACTCTTCTTACTGTCTATTTTTGAACCAGTCCTGTGACACTAGTAATAGACTCCGATGCTTCACTCCAGGTTTACTGTATCCCTTGGACCTTCTTATTGACGATGAAACACAGAAATTGCACCGGAATTAAATACAAAAGGCACAATGCCGACTTAAGTAAAAGAAGTCTGACTCTTCTTACTGTCTATGATTTGAACCATTCCTGTGACACTAGTTATAGATTCCGATGCTTCACTCCAGGTTTACTGTATCCCTTGGAACTTCATATTTACGATGAAACACAGAAATTGCATCAGAAAGAAATAGAAAAAGCGCAATGATGACTTAAGTACAATAAGACTGACTATTCTTACTGACTATGTTTTGAACAATTCCTGTGACACTAGTTATAGATTCCGATGCTTCACTTCAGGATTACTGTATCCCAGTGACCTTCTTATTGACGATGAAGCACAGAAATTGCATCGGAGTTAAATACAAAAGGCACAATGCCGACTTAAGTACAAGAAGACTGACTCTTCTTACTGTCTATGTTTTGAACCATTCCTGTGACACTAGTTATAAATTCCGATGCTTCACTTCAGGTTTACTGTATCCCTTGGACCTTCTTATTGACGATGAAACACAGAAATTCCATCGGAATTAAATACAAAGGGCACAAAGCAGAATTAAGTACAAGAACACTGACTCTTCTTACTGTCTTTTTTTTGAACCATTCCTGTGACACGAGCTATTGATTCCGATCCTTCACTTCGGGTTTCAGGTTTACTGTACCCCTCTGGCTTTCTTATTGACGATGAAACACAGAAATTGCATCGGAATTAAATACAAATGGCACAATGCCGACTTAAGTACAAGAAGACTGACTCTCCTTACTGACTATGGTTTGAACCATTCCTGTGACACTAGCTATAAATTCCGATGCTTTACTTCAGGTTTACTGTATCCCTTGGACCTTCATATTGACGATGAAACACAGAAATTTCATCGAAATTAAATATAAAAGGCACAAAGCAGAATTAAGTACAAGAAGACTAACTCTTCTTACTGTCTATGTTTTGAACCATTCCTGTGACACTAGTTATAGATTCCGATGCTTCACTCCTGATTTACTGTATCCCTTGGACCTTCATATTGACGATGAAACACAGAAATTTCATCGAAATTAAATATAAAAGGCACAAAGCAGAATTAAGTACAAGAAGACTAACTCTTCTTACTGTCTATGTTTTGAACCATTCCTTTGACACTAGTTATAGATTACGATGCTTCACTCAATGTTTACTGTATCCCTTGGACCTTCGTATTGACGATGAAACACAGAAATTACAACGGAATTAAATAGAAAAGGCACAATGCCGACTTAAGTACAACAAGACTGACTCTTGTTACTGACTATGTTTTGAACCATTCCTGTGCCACTAGTAATAGATCCGATGCTTCACTTCAGGTTTACTGTATACCTTGGACCTTCTTATTGACCATGAAACACAGAAATTGCATCGGAATTAAATACAAAAGGCACAATGCCGACATAAGGACAAGAAGACTGACTCTTCTTACTGTCTACGTTTTGAATCATACCATTGACACTAGGTATAGATTCCGATGCTTCACTCCAGGTTTACTGTATCCCTTGGACCTTCGTATTGACGATGAATCACAAAAATTGCATCGGAATTAAATACAAAGGCAAAATGCCGACTGAAGTACACGAAGACTGACTCTTCTTACTGTCTATGATTTGAACCATTCCTGTGACACTAGTTACAGATTCCGATGCTTCACTCCAGGTTTACTGTATCGCTTTGACCTTCTTATTGACGATGAAACACAGAAATTGCATCGGAATGAAATACAAAAGGCACAATGCCGAATTAAGTTCAAGAAGACTGACTCTTCTTACTGTCTATTTTTGAACCAGTCCTGTGACACGAGTTATAGACTCCGATGCTTTACTCCAGGTTTACTGTATCCCTCGGTCCTTCTTATTGACGATGAAACACAGAAATTGCATCGGAATTAAATAGAAAAGGCACAATGCCGACTTAAGTACAAGAAGACTGACTCTTCTTACTGACTATCTTTTGAACCATTCCTGTGACACTAGTTATAAATTCCGATGCTTCAATTCAGATTTACTGTATCCCTTCTACCTTCTTATTGACGATGAAACACTGAAAATACATCGGTATTAAATACAAATGGCACAGTGCAGAATTAAGTACAAAAAGACTGACTCTTCTTACTGTTTATGTTTTGAACCATTCCCGTGACACTAGTTATAGATTCCGATGCTTCACTCCAGGTTTACTGTATCCCTTGGACCTTGTTATTGACGATGAAACACAGAAACTGCATCGGAATTAAATAGAAAAGGTACTATGCCGACTTAAGTACAAGAAGACTGACTCTTCTTACTGTCTATGCTTTGAACCATTCCTGTGACTCTATTTATAGATTCCGATGCTACACTCCAGGTTTACTGTATCCCTTAGACCTTCTTATTGTCGATGAAACACAGAAATTGCATCGGAATTAAATACAAAAAGCACAATGCCGACTTAAGGACAGGAAGACTGACTCTTCCTACTGACTTTGTTTGAACCATTCCTGTGACACTACTTATAGATTCCGATGCTTCACTTAAGGTTTATTGTATCCCTCTGACCTTCTCATTGACGATGAAACACAGAAAGTGCATCGGAATTAAATAGAAAAGGCACAATGTCGAAGTAAGTACATAAAGACTGACTCTTCTTACTGTCTATGCTTTGAACCATTTCTGTGACACTAGTTATAGATTCCGATGCTTCACTCCAGGTTTACTGTATCCCTTGGACCTTCTTATTGACGATGAAACACAGAAATTGCATCGGAATTAAATAGAAAAGGCACAATGCCGACTTAAGGACAAGAAGACTGACTCTTCTTACTGACTATGCTTTGAACCATTCCTGTGACACTAGCTATAGATTCCGATGCTTCACTTCAGGTTTACTGTATCCCTCTGACCTTCTTATTGACGATGAAACACAGAAATTGCATCGGAATTAAATACAAAGGGCACAATACCGACGTAAGTACAAGAAGACTGACTCTTCTTACTGTCTGTTTTTTGAACCATACCATTGACACTAGTTATAGATTCCGATGCTTCACTCCAGGTTTACTATATCCCTTGGACCGTCTTATTGACGATGAAACACAGACATTGCATCGGAATTAAATACAAAAGGCACAAAGCAGAATTAAGTACAAGAAGACTGACTCTTAATACTGTCTATGTTTTGAACCACTCCTGTGACACTAGTTATAGATTCCGATGCTTCACTCCTGGATTACTGTATCCCTTGGAGCTTCTTATTGACGATGAAACACAGACATTGCATCGGAATTATTTACAAAAGTCACAATGCCGACTTAAGGACAAGAAGACTGACTCTTCTTACTGTCTATGTTTTGAACCATTCCTGTGACACTAGTTATAGATTCCGATGCTTCACTTCAGGTTTACTGTATCCCTTGGACTTTCGTATTGACGATGAAAAACAGAAGATACATCGGAATTAAATGCAAAAGGCACAATGCCGACATAAGTACATGAAGACCGACTCTTCCTACTGACTATGCTTTGAACCATTCCTGTGACACCCGTTATAGATTCCGATGCTTCACTTGAGGTTTACTGTATCCCTTGGACCTTCTTATTGACGATGAAACACAGAAATTGCATCGGAATTAAATACAAAAGGCACAATGCCGAATTAAGTACAAGAAGCCTTACTCTTCTTACTGTCTATGTTTTGAACCATTCCTGTGACACTAGTTATAGATTCCGATGCTTCACTCCTGGTTTACTGTACCCCTTGGACTTTCTTATTGACGATGAAACACAGAAATTACATCGGAATTAAATACAAAAGGCACAATGCCGACTTAAGGACAAAAAGGCTGACTCTTCTTACTGACTATGTTTTGAACCATTCCTGTGACACTAGCTATAGATTCCGATGCTTCACTTCAGGTTTACTGTATCCCTCTGACCTTCTTAATGACGATGAACACAGAAATTGCAGCGTAACTAAATACAAAAGGCACAATGCCGACATAAGTACATGAAGACCGACTCTTCCTACTGACTATGTTTTGAACCATTCCTGTGACACCCGTTATAGATTCCGATGCTTCACTTGAGGTTTACTGTATACCTCTGACCTTCTTATTGACGATGAAACACAGAAATTGCATCGGAATTAAATACAAAAGGCTCAATGCCGAATTAAGTACAAGAAGACTGACTCTTATTACTGTCTATTTTTGAACCATTCCTGTGACACTAGTTATAGATTCCGATGCTTCACTCCAGGTTTACTGTATCCCTTAGACCTTCTTATTGCTGATGAAACACAGAAATTGCATTGGAATTAAATACAAAAGGCACAATGCCGACTTAAGGACAAGAAGTCTGACTCTTCTTACTGACTATGTTTTTAAACATTCCTGTGACACTAGCTATAGATTCCGATGCTTTACTTCAGGTTTACTGTACCCCTCTGACCCTCTTATTGACGATGAAACACAGAAATTGCATCGGAATTAAATACAAAAGCCACAATGCCGACTTAAGTACAAGAAGACTGACTCTTCTTACTGTCTAAGTTTTGAGCCATTCCATTGACACTAGTTATAGATTCCGATGCTTCACTCAAGGTTTACTGTATCCCTTGGACCTTGTTATTGACGATGAAACACAGAAATTGCATCGGAATTAAATGGAAAATGTACAATGCCGACTTAAGTACAAGAAGAGTGACTCTTCTTACTGACTATGTTTGAACCATTCCTGTGACACTAGTTATAGATTCCGATGCTTCACGTCAGGTTTACTGTATCCCTTGGACCTGTTTATTTACGATGAAACACAGAAATTGCATCGGAATTAAATACAAAAAGCAAAATGCCGACTTAAGTACACGAAGACTGACTCTTCTTACTGTCTACGCTTTGAACCATTCCTGTGACACTAGTTATAGATTCCGATGCTACACTCCAGGTTTACTGTATTCCTTGGACGTTCTTATTGACGATGAAACACAGAAATTGAATCGGAATTAAATACAAAAGGCACAATGCCGACTTAAGGACAAGAAGACCGACTCTTCTTACTGACTTTGCTTTGAACCATTCCTGTGACACTAGTTATGGATTCCGATGCCTCACTTCAGGTTTACTGTAGCCCTCTGACCTTCTTATTGACGATGAAACACAGAAATTGCATCGGAAATAAATACAAAAGGCACAATGCCGAATTAAGTACAAGAAGACTGACTCTTATTACTGTCTTTTTTGAACCAGTCCTGTGACACTAGTTATAGACTCCGATGCTTCACTTCATGTTTACTGTATCCCTTGGACCTTCTTATTGACGATGAAACACAGAAATTGCATCGGAATTAAATACAAAAGGGACAGTGCAGAATTAAGTACAAGGAGACTGACTCTTCTTACTGGCTATGTTTTGAACCATTCCTGTGACACTAGTTATAGATTCCGTTGCTTCACTTCAGGTTTACTGTATCCCTTGGACTTTCTTATTGACGATGGAACACAGAAAATACATCGGAATTAAATACAAAATGCACAATGCCGACATAAGTACATGAAGACCGACTCTTCCTACTGACTATGTTTTGAACCATTCCTGTGACACCCGTTATAGATTCCGATGCTTCACTTGAGGATTACTGTATAACTCTGACCTTCTTCTTGACGATGAAACGCAGAAAATGCATCGGAATTAAATACAAAAGGCACAATGCCGAATTAAGTACAAGAAGACTGACTCTTATTACTGTCTATATTTGAACCATTCCTGTGACACTAGTTATAGATTCCGATGCTTCACTCCAGGTTTACTGTATCCCTTGGACCTTCTTATTGCTGATGACACACAGAAATTGCATTGGAATTAAATGCAAAAGGCACAATGCCGACTTAAGGACAAGAAGTCTGACTCTTCTTACTGACTATGTTTTTAACCATTCCTGTGACACTAGTTATAGATTCCGCTGCTTCACCTCAGGTTTACTGTATCCTTTGGACCTGTTTATTGAAGATGAAACACAGAAATTGCATCGGAAGTAAATACAAAAGGCAAAATGCCGACTTAAGTACACGAAGACTGACTCTTCTTACTGTCTACGTTTTGAACCATTCCTGTGACACTAGTTATAGATTCCGATGCTACACTCCAGGTTTACTGTATCCCTTGGACTTTCTTATTGACGATGAAACACAGAAATTGCATCGGATTTAAATACAAAAGGCACAGTGCAGAATTAAGTACAAGGAGGCTGACTCTTCTTACTGGCTATGTTTTGAACCATTCCTGTGACATTAGCTATAGATTCCGATGCATCACTTCAGGATTACTGCATCCCTCTGACCTTCTCATTGACGATGAAACACCGAAATTGCATCGGAATTAAAAAGAAAAGTCACAATGCCGACCTAAGTACAAAAAGACTGACTCTTCTTACTGACTATGTTTTGAACCATTCCTGTGACACTAGCTATAGATTCCGATGCTTCACTTCAGGTTTACTGTATCCCTCTGACCTTCTTAATGACGGTGAAACACAGAAATTTCATCGTAATTAAATACAAAAGGCACATTGCCGACTTAAGTACAAGAAGACTGACTCTTCTTACTGTCTATGTTTTGAACCACACCATTGACACTAGTTATAGATTCCGATGCTTCACTCCAGGTTTACTGTATCCCTTGGACCTTCTTATTGACGATGAAACACACAAATTGCATCGGAATTAAATAGCAAAGGCACTATGCCGACTTAAGTACAGGAACACTGACTCTTCTAACTGACTATGATTTGAACGATTCCTGTGACACCAGTTATAGATCCAGATGCTTCACTTCAGGTTTACTGTATCAGTTGGACCTTCTTATTGACGATGAAACAGAAAAATTGCATCGGAATTAAATACAAATGGCAAAATGCCGACTGAAGTACACGAAGACTGACTCTTCTTACTGACTATGATTTGAACCATTCCTGTGACACTAGTTGCAGATTCCGATGCTTCACTCCAGGTTTACTGTATCCCTTGGACCTTCGTATTGACGATGAAACACAGAAATTGCATCGGATTTAAATACAAATAGCACAATGCCGACTTAAGTACAAGAAGACTAACTCTTCTTACTGACTATGTTTTGAACCATTCCTGTGACGCTAGTTATGGATTCCGATGCTTCACTTCAGGTTTACTGTATCCCTCTGACCCTCTTATTGACGATGAAACACAGAAATTGCATCGGAATTAAATACAAAG
This sequence comes from Schistocerca piceifrons, assembly GCF_021461385.2. NCBI lineage: Eukaryota > Metazoa > Arthropoda > Insecta > Orthoptera > Acrididae > Schistocerca > Schistocerca piceifrons. The sequence goes on along the minus strand of NC_060139.1, from coordinate 1,137,043,508 downwards.
GGCACAATGCGGAATTAAGTTCAAGAAGACTGACTCTTATTACTGTCTATTTTTAAACCAGCCCTGTGACACCAGTTATATACTCCGATGCTTCACTCTAGGTTTACTGTATCCCTTGGTCCTTCTTATTGACGATGAAACGCAGAAATTGCATCGGAATTAAATAGAAAAGGCACAATGCCGACGTAAGTACAAGAAGACTGACTCTTCTTACTGACTTTGTTTTGAACCATTCCTGTGACACTAGTTATAAATTCCGATGCTTCACTTCATGTTTACTGTATCCCTTGGACCTTCTTATTGACGACGAAACACAGAAATTGCATCGAAATTAAATACAAAAGGCACAGTGCAAAATTAAGGACAAGGAGACTGACTCTTCTTACTGTCTATGTTTTGAACCATTCCTGTGACACTAGTTATAGATTCCGATGCTTCACTCCAGGTTTACTGTATCCCTTGGACCTTCTTATTGATGATGAAACACAAGAATTGCATCAGAATTAAATACAACAGGCACAATGCCGACTTAAGGAAAAGAAGTCCGACTCTTCTTACTGACTATGTTTGAACCATTCCTGTGACACTAGCTACAGATTCCGATGCTTCACTTCATATTTACTGTACCCCTCTGACCTTGTTATTGACGATGAAACACAGAAATTGCATCGGAATTAAATACAAAAGGCACAATGCCGACTTAAGTACAAGAAGACTGACTCTTCTTACTGTCTATGTTTTGAACCATTCCATTGACACTACTTATAGATTCCGATGCTTCACTCCAAGTTTATTGTATCCCTTGGACCTTGTTATTGACGATGAAACACAGAAATTGCATCGGAATTAAATAGAAAAGGTACAATGCCGACTTAAGTACAAGAAGACTGACTCTTCTTACTGACTATGATTAGAACCATTCCTGTGACACTAGCTATAGATTCCGATGCTTCACTTCAGGTTTACTGTATCCCTCTGACCTTCTTAATGACGATGAAACACACAAATTGCATCGGAATTATATACAAAAGGCACAATGCCGTCTAAAGTACAAGAAGACTGACTCTTCTTACTGTCTATGTTTTGAGCCATACCATTGACACTAGTTATAGATTCCGATGCTTCATTAGAGGTTTACTGTATCCCTTGGACCTTCTTATTGACGATGAAACACAGTTATTGCATCGGAATTAAATAGAAAAGGTACAATGCCGACTTATGTACAAGAAGACTGACTCTTCTTACTGACTATGTTTGAACCATTCCTGTGACACTAGTTATAGATTCCGGTGCTTCACCTCAGGTTTACTGTATCCCTTGGACCTTCTTATTGACGATGAAACACACAAATTGCATCGGAATTAAATAGCAAAGGCACTATGCCGACTTAATTACAGGAACATTGACTCTTCTAACTGACTATGATTTGGGCGATTCCTGTGACACCAGTTATAGATTCCGATGCTTCACTTCAGGTTTACTGTATCCCTTGGACCTTCTTTTTGACGATGAAAAACAGAAATTGCATCGGAATTAAATACAAAAGGCACAGTGCAGAATTAAGTACAAGGAGACTGACTCTTCTTACAGTCTATGTTTTGAACCATTCCTGTGACACTAGTTATAGATTCTGATGCTTCAGTCCAAGTTTACTGTATCCGTTGGACCTTCTTATTGATGATGAAACACAGAAATTGCATCGGAATTAAATACAAAAGGCACAATGCCGACTTAAGGACAAGACGTCTGACTCTTCTTACTGACTATGCTTTGAACCATTCCTGTGACACTATCTATAGATTCCGATGCTACACTTCAGCTTAACTGTACCCCTCTGACCTTCTTATTGACGATGAAACACAGAAATTGCATCGGAATTAAATACAAAAGGCACAATGCCAACTTAAGTACAAGAAGACTAATTCATATTACTGCCTATGTTTTTAACCATTCCAATGACACTAGTTATAGATTCCGATGCTTCACTCCAGGTTTACTGTATCCCATGGACCTTGTCATTGACGATGAAACACAGATATTGCATCGAAATTGAATAGAGAAGGTACAATTATGACTTAAGTACAAGAAGACTGACTCTTTTTACTGACTATGTTTGAACCATTCCTGTGACACTAGTTATAAATTCCGATGCTTCACCTCAGGTTTACTGTATCCATTGGACCTTCTTATTGACGATGAAACACAGAAATTAAATCGGAATTAGACACAAAAGGCAAAATGCCGACTTAAGTACACGAAGACTGACTATTCTTACTGTCTATGTTTTGAACCATTCCTCCAAAACTAGTTATAGATTCCGATCCTACACTCCAGGTTTACTGTATCCCTTGGACCTTCTTGTTGACGATGAAACACAGAAACAGCATCGGAATTAAATACAAAACGCACAATGCCGAATTAAGGACAAGAAGACTGGCTCTTCTTACTGACTTTGTTTTGAACCATTCCTGTGACACTAGTTATAGATTCCGATGCTTCACTTTAGGATTAGTGTATCCCTCTGCCCTTCTTATTGACGATGAAACACAGAAATTGCATCGGAATTAAATAGAAAAGGCACAATGCCGACTTAAGTACAAGAAGACTGACTCTTCTTACTGTCTATGTTTTGAACCATACCATTGACACTAGTTATAGATTCCGATGCTTCACTCCAGGTTTACTGTATCCCTTGGACCTTCTTATTGACGATGAAACACACAAATTGCATCGGAAATAAATTGCAAAGGCACTATGCCGGCTTAAGTACAAGAAGACTAACTCTTCTTACTGACTATGTTTTGAACCATTCCTGTGACGCTAGTTATGGATTCCGATGCTTCACTTCAGGTTTACTGTATCCCTCTGACTTTCTTATTGACGATGCAACACAGAAATTGCATCGGAATTAAATACAAAAGGCACAATGCCGAATTAGGTTCAAGAAGACTGACTCTTATTACTGTCTATATTTGAACCATTCCTGTGACACTAGTTATAGATTCCGATGCTTCACTTTAGGATTAGTGTATCCCTCTGCCCTTCTTATTGACGATGAAACACAGAAATTGCATCGGAATTAAATAGAAAAGGCACAATGCCGACTTAAGTACAAGAAGACTGACTCTTCTTACTGTCTATGTTTTGAACCATACCATTGACACTAGTTATAGATTCCGATGCTTCACTCCAGGTTTACTGTATCCCTTGGACCTTCTTATTGACGATGAAACACACAAATTGCATCGGAAATAAATTGCAAAGGCACTATGCCGGCTTAAGTACAAAAAGACTAACTCTTCTTACTGACTATGTTTTGAACCATTCCTGTGACGCTAGTTATGGATTCCGATGCTTCACTTCAGGTTTACTGTATCCCTCTGACCTTCTTATTGACGATGAAACACAGAAATTGCATCGGAATTAAATACAAAAGGCACAATGCCGAATTAGGTTCAAGAAGACTGACTCTTCTTACTGACTATGTTTTGAACCATTCCTGTGACACTAGTTATAAATTCCGATGCTTCACTTCATGTTTACTGTATCCCTTGGACTTTCTTATTGACGATGAAACACAGAAATTGCATCGGAATTAAATACAAAAAGCACAGTGCAAAATTAAGTACAAGGAGACTGACTCTTCTTACTGGCTATGTTTTGAACCATTCCTGTGACACTAGTTATAGATTCCGATTCTTCACTCCAGGTTTACTGTATCCCTTGCACCTTCTTATTGATGATGAAACACAAGAATTGCATCGGAATTAAATACAAAAGGCACAATGCCGACTTAAGGACAAGAAGTCTGACACTTCTTACTGACTATATTTTGAACCATTCCTGTGACACTAGCTATAGATTCCGATGCTTCATTTCAGGTTAACTGTACCCCTCTGACCTTCTTAATGACGATGAAACACAGAAATTGCATCGTAATTAAATACAAAAGGCACAATGCCGACTTAAGTACAAGATGACTGACTCTTCTTACTGACTATGATTTGAACGATTCCTGTGACACCAGTTATAGATCCCGATGCTTCACTTCAGGTTTACTTTATCCCTTGGACCTTCTTATTCACGGTGAAACACAAAAATTGCATCGGAATTAAATACAAAAGGCAAAATGCCGACTGAGGTACACGAAGACTGACTCTTCTTACTGTCTATGATTTGAACCATTCCTGTGACACTAGCTACAGATTCCGATGCTTCACTCCAGGTATACTGTATCCCTTGGACCTTCTTATTGACGATGAAACACAGAAATTGCATCGGAACTAAATACAAAAGGCACAATGCCGACATGAGTACAAGAAGACTAACTCTTCTTACTGACTATGTTTTGAACCACTCCTGTGACACTAGTTATGGATTCCGATGCTTCACTTCAGGTTTACTGTATCCCTCTGACCTTCTTATTGACGATGAAACACAGAAATTGCATCCTAATTAAATACAAAAGGCACAATGCCGAATTAAGTTCAAGAAGACTGACTCTTATTGCTGTCTATTTTTGAACCACTCCTGTGACACTAGTTATAGACTCCGATTTTTCACTCCAGGTTTACTGTATCCCTTGGTCCTTCTTATTGACGATGAAACACAGAAATTGCATCGGAATTAATTTGAAAAGGCACAATGCCGTCTTATGTACAAGAAAGCTGACTCTTCTTACTGTCTATGATTTGAACCATAACATTGACACTAGTTATAGATTCCGATGCTTCATTCCAGGTTTACTGTATCCCTTGGACCTTCGTATTGACGATGAAACACAGAAATTGCGTCGGAAATAAATAGAAAAGGCACTATGCCGACTTAAGTACAAGATGACTGACTCTTCTTACTGACTATGTTTTGAACGATTCCTGTAACACCAGTTATAGGTCCCGATGCTTCACTTCAGGTTTACTGTATCCCTTGGACCTTCTTCTAGACGATGAAACACAAAAATTGCATCGTAATTAAATACAAAAGGCAAAATGCCGACTGAAGTACACGAAGACTGACTCTTCTTACTGTCTGTGATTTGAACCATTCCTGTGACACTAGCTACAGATTCCGATGCTTCACTCCAGGTTTACTGTATCCCTTGGAACTTCTTATTGACGATGAAACACAGAAATTGCATCGGAATACAATACAAAATTCACAATGCCGACATAAGTACAAGAAGACTAACTCTTCTTACTGACTATGCTTTGAACCATTCCTGTGACACTAGTTATGGATTCCGATGCTCCACTTCAGGTTTACTGTATCCCTCTTACCTTTTTATTGACGATGAAACACAGAAATTGCATCGGAATTAAATACAAAAGGCACAATGCCGAATTAAGTTCAAGAAGACTGACACTTATTACTGTCTATTTTTGAACCACTCCTGTGACACTTGTTATAGACTCCGATGCTTCACTCCAGGTTTACTGTATCCCTTGGTCCTTCTTATTGACGATGAAACACAGAAATTGCATCGGAATTAAATAGAAAAGGCACAATGCCGAGTAAAGTACAAGAAGACTAATTCATATTACTGTCTATGTTTTTAACCATTCCATTGACACTAGTTATAGATTCCGATGCTTCACTCCAGGTTTACTGTATACCTTGGACCTTGTCATTGGCGATGAAACACAGAAATTGCATCGAAATTAAATAGAAAAGGTACAATGCCGACTTAAGTACAAGAAGACTGACTCTTTTTACTGGCTATGTTTGAACCATTCCTGTGACACTAGTTATAATTCCGATGCTTCACTTTAGGATTAGTGTATCCCTCTGCCCTTCTTATTGACGATGAAACACAGAAATTGCATCGGAATTAAATAGAAAAAGCACAATGCCGACTTAAGTACAAGAAGACTGTCTCTTCTTACTGTCTATGTTTTGAACCATACCATTGACACTAGTTATAGATTCCGATGCTTCACTCCAGGTTTACTGTATCCCTCTGCCCTTCTTATTGACGATGAAACACAGAAATTGCATCGGAATTAAATAGAAAAGGCACAATGCCGACTTAAGTACAAGAAGACTGTCTCTTCTTACTGTCTATGTTTTGAACCATACCATTGACACTAGTTATAGATTCCGATGCTTCACTCCAGGTTTACTGTATCCCTTGGACCATCTTATTGACGATGAAACACACAAATTGCATCGGAATTAAATACAAAAGGCACAATGCCGACTTAAGTACAAGAAGACTGACTCTTCTTACTGTCTATGTTTTGAACCATACCATTGAAACTAGTTATAGATTCCGATGCTTCATTCCAGGTTTACTATATCCCTTGGACCTTCTTATTGACGATGAAACACAGAAATTGCATCGGAAATAAATAGAAAAGGCACTATGCCGACTTATGTACAAGATGACTGACTCTTCTTACTGACTATGTTTTGATCGATTCGTGTGACACCAGTTATAGATCCCGATGCTTCACTTCAGGTTTACTGTATCCCTTGGACCTTCTTCTAGACGATGAAACACAAAAATTGCATCGGAATTAAATACAAAAGGCAAAATGCCGACTGAAGTACACGAAGACTGACTCTTCTTACTGTCTGTGATTTGAACCATTCCTGTGACACTAGCTACAGATTCCGTTGCTTCACTCCAGGTTTACTGTATCCCTTGGACCTTCTTACTGACGATGAAACACAGAAATTGCATCGGAATTCAATACAAAAGGCACAATGCCGACATAAGTACAAGAAGACTAACTATTCTTACTGACTATGTTTTGAACCATTCCTGTAACACTAGTTATGGATTCCGATGCTCCACTTCAGGTTTACTGTATCCCTCTGACCTTTTTATTGACGATGAAACACAGAAATTGCATCGGAATTAAATACAGAAGGCAAAATGCCGACAGAAGTACACGAAGACTGACTCTTCTTACTGCCTATGATTTGAACCATTCCTGTGACACTAGTTACAGATTCCGATGCTTCACTCCAGGTTTACTGTATCCCTTGGTCCTTCTTATTGACGATGAAACACAAATATTGCATCGGAATTAAATAGAAAAGGCACAATGCCGACTTAAGTCAAGAAGACTGACTCTTCTTACTGACTATGTTTTGAACCATTCCTGTGACACTAGTTATAAATTCCGATGCTTCACTTCATGTTTACTGTATCCCTTGGACCTTCTTATTGACGATGAAACACAGAAATTGCATCGGAATTAAATACAAAAGGCACAGTGCAAAATTAAGTACATGGAGACCGACTTTTCTTACTGTCTATGTTTTGAACCATTCCTGTGACACTAGTTATAGATTCCGATGCTTCATTAAAGGTTTACTGTATCCCTTGGAGCTTCTTATTGATGATGAAACACAAGAATTGCATCGGAATTAAATACAATAGGCACAATGCCGACTTAAGGACAAGAAGTCTGACTCTTCTTACTGACTATCTTTTGAACCATTCCTGTGACACTAGCTATAGATTCCGATGCTTCACTTCAGGTTAACTCTACCCCTCTGACCTTCTTAATGACGATGAAACACAGAAATTGCATCGTAATTAAATACAAAAGGCACAATGTCGACTTAAGTACAAGAAGACTGACTCTTCTTACTGTCTATGTTTTGAACCACACCATTGACACTAGTTATAGATTCCGATGCTTCACTCCAGGTTTACTGTATCCCTTGGACCTTCTTATTGATGATGAAACACAGAAATTGCATCGGAATTAAATACCAAAGGCACAATGCCGACTTAAGGACAAGAAGTCTGACTCTTCTTACTGACTATGTTTTGAACCATTCCTGTGACACTATCTATAGATTCCGATGCTTCACTTCAGCTTAACAGTACCCCTCTGACCTTCTTATTGACGACGAAACACAGAAATTGCATCGGAATTAAATACAAAAGTCACAATGCCAACTTAAGTACAAGAAGACTAATTCATATTACTGCCTATGTTTTTAACCATTCCAATGACACTAGTTATAGATTCCGATGCTTCACTCCAGGTTTACTGTATCCCTTGGACCTTGTCATTGAAGATGAAACACAGATATTGCATCGAAATTGAATAGAGAAGGTACAATTCCGACTTAAGTACAAGAAGACTGATTCTTTTTACTGACTATGTTTGAACCATTCCTGAGACACTAGTTATAAATTCCGATGCTTCACCTCAGGTTTACTGTATCCATTGGACCTTCTTGTTGACGATGAAACACAGAAACTGCATCGGAATTAAATACAAAAGGCACAATGCCGAATTAAGGACAAGAAGACTGGCTCTTCTTACTGACTTTGTTTTGAACCATTCCGGTGACACTAGTTAGAGATTCCGATGCTTCACTTTAGGATTAGTGTATCCCTCTGCCCTTCTTATTGACGATGAAACACAGAAATTGCATCGGAATTAAATAGAAAAGGCACAATGCCGACTTAAGTACAAGAAGACTGACTCTTCTTACTGTCTATGATTTGAACCATACCATTGACACTAGTTATAGATTCCGATGCTTCACTCCAGGTTTACTGTATCCCTTGGACCTTCTTATTGACGATGAAACACACAAATTGCATCGGAAATAAATAGAAAAGGCACTATGCCGACTTAAGTACAAGAAGACTAACTCTTCTTACTGACTATGTTTTGAACCATTCTTGTGACGCTAGTTATGGATTCCGATGCTTCACTTCAGGTTTACTGTATCCCTTGGTCCTTCTTATTGACGATGAAACACAGAAATTGCATCGGAATTAAATAGAAAAGTCACAATGCCGACCTAAGTACAAAAAGACTGACTCTTCTTACTGACTATGTTTTGAACCATTCCTGTGACACTAGCTATAGATTCCGATGCTTCACTTCAGGTTTACTGTATCCCTCTGACCTTCTTAATGACGATGAAACACAGAAATTGCATCGTAATTAAATACAAAAGGCACATTGCCGACTTAAGTACAAGAAGACTGACTCTTCTTACTGTCTATGTTTTGAACCACACCATTGACACTAGTTATAGATTCCGATGCTTCACTCCAGGTTTACTGTATCCCTTGGACCTTCTTATTGACGATGAAACACACAAATTGCATCGGAATTAAATAGCAAAGGCACTATGCCGACTTAAGTACAGGAACACTGACTCTTCTAACTGACTATGATTTGAACGATTCGTGTGACACCAGTTATAGATCCAGATGCTTCACTTCAGGTTCACTGTATCAGTTGGACCTTCTTATTGACGATGAAACAGAAAAATTGCATCGGAATTAAATACAAATGGCAAAATGCCGACTGAAGTACACGAAGACTGACTCTTCTTACTGACTATGATTTGAACCATTCCTGTGACACTAGTTGCAGATTCCGATGCTTCACTCCAGGTTTACTGTATCCCTTGGACCTTCGTATTGACGATGAAACACAGAAATTGCATCGGAATTAAATACAAATAGCACAATGCCGACTTAAGTACAAGAAGACTAACTCTTCTTACTGACTATGTTTTGAACCATTCCTGTGACGCTAGTTATAGATTCCGATGCTTCACTCCAGGTTAACTGTATCCCTTGGACCTTCTTATTGATGATGAAACACAAGAATTACATCAGAATTAAATACAACAGGCACAATGCCGACTTAAGGACAAGAAGTCCGACTCTTCTTACTGACTATGTTTGAACCATTCCTGTGACACTAGCTACAGATTCCGATGCTTCACTTCATATTTACTGTACCCCTCTGACCTTGTTATTGACGATGAAACACAGAAATTGCATCGGAATTAAATACAAAAGGCACAATGCCGACTTAAGTACAAGAAGACTGACTCTTCTTACTGTCTATGTTTTGAACCATTCCATTGACACTAGTTATAGATTCCGATGCTTCACTCCAGGTTTATTGTATCCCTTGGACCTTGTTATTGACGATGAAACACAGAAATTGCATCGGAATTAAATAGAAAAGGTACAATGCCGACTTATGTACAAGAAGACTGACTCTTCTTACTGACTATGTTTGAACCATTCCTGTGACACTAGTTATAGATTCCGATGCTTCACCTCAGGTTTACTGTATCCCTTGGACCATTTTAATTACGATGAAACACAGAAATTGCATCGGAATTAAATACAAAAGGCAAAATGCCGACTGACGTACACGAAGACTGACTCTTCTTACTGTCTATGATTTGAACCATTCCTGTGACACTAGTTACAGATTTCGATGCTTCACTTCAGGATTACTGTATCCCTCTGACCTTATTGACGATGAAACACAGAAATTGCATCGGAATTAGAAAGAAATGTCGCAAGGCCGACCTAAGTACAAAAAGACTGACTCTTCTTACTGACTATGTTTTGAACCATTCCTGTGACACTAGCTATAGATTCCGATGCTTCACTTCAGGTTTACAGTATCCCTCTGACCTTCTTAATGACGATGAAACACAGAAATTGCATCGTAATTAAATACAAAAGGCACAATGCCGACTTAAGTACAAGAAGACTGACTATTCTTACTGTATATGTTTTGAACCACACCATTGACACTAGTTATAGATTCCGATGCTTCACTCCAGGTTTACTGTATCCCTTGGACCTTCTTATTGACGATGAAACACACAAATTGCATCGGAATTAAATAGCAAAGGCACTATGCCGACTTAAGTACAGGAACACTGACTCTTCTAACTGACTATGATTTGAACGATTCCTGTGACACCAGTTATAGATTCCGATGCTTCACTTCAGGATTACTGTATCCCTTGGACCTTCTTTTTGACGATGAAAAACAGAAATTGCATCGGAATTAAATACAAAAGGCACAGTGCAGAATTAAGTACAAGGAGACTGACTCTTCTTACAGTCTATGTTTTGAACCATTCCTGTGACACTAGTTATAGATTCCGATGCTTCAGTCCAAGTTTACTGTATCCGTTGGACCTTCTTATTGATGATGAAACACAGAAATTGCATCGGAATTAAATACAAAAGGCACAATGCCGACTTAAGAACAAGAAGTCTGACTCTTCTTACTGACAATGTTTTGAACCATTCCTGTGACACTATCTATAGATTCCGATGCTTCACTTCAGCTTATCTCTACCCCTCTGACCTTCTTATTGACGATGAAACACAGAAATTGCATCGGAATTAAATACAAAAGGCACAATGCCAACTTAAGTACAAGAAGACTAATTCATATTAGTGCCTATGTTTTTAACCATTCCAATGACACTAGTTATAGATTCCGATGCTTCACTCCAGGTTTACTGTATCCCATGGACCTTGTCATTGACGATGAAACACAGATATTGCATCGAAATTGAATAGAGAAGGTACAATTCCGACTTAAGTACAAGAAGACTGACTCTTTTTACTGACTATGTTTGAACCATTCCTGTGACACTAGTTATAAATTCCGATGCTTCACCTCAGGTTGACTGTATCCATTGGACCTTCTTATTGACGATGAAACACAGAAATTAAATCGGAATTAAACACAAAAGGCAAAATGCCGACTTAAGTACACGAAGACTGACTATTCTTACTGTCTATGTTTTGAACCATTCCTCCAAAACTAGTTATAGATTCCGATCCTACACTCCAGGTTTACTGTATCCCTTGGACCTTCTTGTTGACGATGAAACACAGAAACTGCATCGGAAATAAATACAAAACGCACAATGCCGAATTAAGGACAAGAAGACTGGCTCTTCTTACTGTCTATGTTTTGAACCATACCATTGACACTAGTTATAGATTCCGATGCTTCCCTCCAGGTTTACTGTATCCCTTGGACCTTCTTATTGACGATGAAACACACAAATTGCATCGGAAGTAAATAGAAAAGGCACTATGCCGACTTAAGTACAAGAAGACTAACTCTTCTTACTGACTATGTTTTGAACCATTCCTGTGACGCTAGTTATGGATTCCGATGCTTCACTTCAGGTTTACTGTATCCCTCTGACCTTCTTATTGACGATGAAACACAGAAATTGCATCGGAATTAAATACAAAAGGCACAATGACGAATTAGGTTCAAGAAGACTGACTCTTATTACTGTCTATATTTGAACCAGTCCTGTGACACTAGTTATAGACTCCGATGCCTCACTCTAGGTTTACTGTATCCCTTGGTCCTTCTTATTGACGATGAAACACAGAAATTGCATCGGAATTAAATAGAAAAGGCACAATGCCGACTTAAGTACTAGAAGACTGACTCTTCTTACTGACTATGTTTGAACCATTCCTGTGACACTAGTTATAAATTCCGATGCTTCACTTCATGTTTACTGTATCCCTTGGACTTTCTTATTGACGATGAAACACAGAAATTGCATCGGAATTAAATACAAAAAGCACAGTGCAAAATTAAGTAGAAGGAGACTGACTCTTCTTACTGGCTATGTTTTGAACCATTCCTGTGACACTAGTTATAGATTCCGATGCTTCACTCCAGGTTTACTGTATCCCTTGCACCTTCTTATTGATGATGAAACACAAGAATTGCATCGGAATTAAATACAAAAGGCACAATGCCGACTTAAGGACAAGAAGTCTGACACTTCTTACTGACTATATTTTGAACCATTCCTGTGACACTAGCTATAGATTCCGATGCTTCATTTCAGGTTAACTGTACCCCTCTGACCTTCTTAATGACGATGAAACACAGAAATTGCATCGTAATTAAATACAAAAGGCACAATGCCGACTTAAGTACAAGATGACTGACTCTTCTTACTGACTATGATTTGAACGATTCCTGTGACACCAGTTATAGATCCCGATGCTTCACTTCAGGTTTACTGTATCCCTTGGACCTTCTTCTTGACGATGAAACACAAAAATTGCATCGGAATTAAATACAAAAGGCAAAATGCCGACTGAGGTACACGAAGACTGACTCTTCTTACTGTCTATGATTTGAACCATTCCTGTGACACTAGCTACAGATTCCGATGCTTCACTCCAGGTATACTGTATCCCTTGGACCTTCTTATTGACGATGAAACACAGAAATTGCACGGAACTAAATACAAAAGGCACAATGCCGACATAAGTACAAGAAGACTAACTCTTCTTACTGACTATGTTTTGAACCACTCCTGTGACACTAGTTATGGATTCCGATGCTTCACTTCAGGTTTACTGTATCCCTCTGACCTTCTTATTGACGATGAAACACAGAAATTGCATCCTAATTAAATACAAAAGGCACAATGCCGAATTAAGTTCAAGAAGACTGACTCTTATTGCTGTCTATTTTTGAACCCCTCCTGTGACACTAGTTATAGACTCCGATGCTTCACTCCAGGTTTACTGTATCCCTTGGTCCTTCTTATTGACGATGAAACACAGAAATTGCATCGGAATTAATTTGAAAAGGCACAATGCCGTCTTATGTACAAGAAAGCTGACTCTTCTTACTGTCTATGTTTTGAACCATAACATTGACACTAGTTATAGATTCCGATGCTTCATTCCAGGTTTACTGTATCCCTTGGACCTTCTTATTGACGATGAAACACAGAAATTGCATCGGAATTAAATAGAAAAGGCACAATGCCGACTTAAGTACAAGAAGACTAATTCATATTACTGTCTATGTTTTTAACCATTCCATTGACACTAGTTATAGATTCCGATGCTTCACTCCAGGTTTACTGTATACCTTGGACCTTGTCATTGACGATGAAACACAGAAATTGCATCGAAATTAAATAGAAAAGGTACAATGCCGACTTAAGTACAAGAAGACTGACTCTTTTTACTGGCTATGTTTGAACCATTCCTGTGACACTAGTTATAATTCCGATGCTTCACTTTAGGATTAGTGTATCCCTCTGCCCTTCTTATTGACGATGAAACACAGAAATTGCATCGGAATTAAATAGAAAAGGCACAATGCCGACTTAAGTACAAGAAGACTGTCTCTTCTTACTGTCTATGTTTTGAACCATACCATTGACACTAGTTATAGATTCCGATGCTTCACTCCAGGTTTACTGTATCCCTCTGCCCTTCTTATTGACGATGAAACACAGAAATTGCATCGGAATTAAATAGAAAAGGCACAATGCCGACTTAAGTACAAGAAGACTGTCTCTTCTTACTGTCTATGTTTTGAACCATACCATTGACACTAGTTATAGATTCCGATGCTTCACTCCAGGTTTACTGTATCCCTTGGACCATCTTATTGACGATGAAACACACAAATTGCATCGGAATTAAATACAAAGGGCACAATGCCGACTTAAGGACAAGAAGTCTGACTCTTCTTACTGACTATCTTTTGAACCATTCCTGTGACACTAGCTAGAGATTCCGATGCTTCACTTCAGGTTAACTGTACCCCTCTGACCATCTTAATGACGATGAAACACAGAAATTGCATCGTAATTAAATACAAAAGGCACAATGCCGACTTAAGTACAAGAAGACTGACTCTTCTTACTGTCTATGTTTTGAACCATACCATTGACACTAGTTATAGATTCCGATGCTTCATTCCTTGTTTACTATATCCCTTGGACCTTCTTATTGACGATGAAACACAGAAATTGCATCGGAAATAAATAGAAAAGGCACTATGCCGACTTATGTACAAGATGACTGACTCTTCTTACTGACTATGTTTTGAACGATTCCTGTGACACCAGTTATAGATCCCGATGCTTCACTTCAGGTTTACTGTATCCCTTGGACCTTCTTCTAGACGATGAAACACAAAAATTGCATCGGAATTAAATACAGAAGGCAAAATGCCGACTGAAGTACACGAAGACTGACTCTTCTTACTGCCTATGATTTGAACCATTCCTGTGACACTAGTTACAGATTCCGATGCTTCACTCCAGGTTTACTGTATCCCTTGGTCCTTCTTATTGACGATGAAACACAGAAATTGCATCGGAATTAAATAGAAAAGGCACAATGCCGACTTAAGTCAAGAAGACTGACTCTTCTTACTGACTATGTTTTGAACCATTCCTGTGACACTAGTTATAAATTCCGATGCTTCACTTCATGTTCACTGTATCCCTTGGACCTTCGTATTGACGATGAAACACAGAAATTGCATCGGAATTAAATACAAAAGGCACAGTGCAAAATTAAGTACATGGAGACTGACTTTTCTTACTGTCTATGTTTTGAACCATTCCTGTGACACTAGTTATAGATTCCGATGCTTCACTAAAGGTTTACTGTATCCCTTGGAGCTTCTTATTGATGATGAAACACAAGAATTGCATCGGAATTAAATACAATAGGCACAATGCCGACTTAAGGACAAGAAGTCTGACTCTTCTTACTGACTATCTTTTGAACCATTCCTGTGACACTAGCTATAGATTCCGTTGCTTCACTTCAGGTTAACTGTACCCCTCTGACCTTCTTAATGACGATGAAACACAGAAATTGCATCGTAATTAAATACAAAAGGCACAATGTCGACTTAAGTACAAGAAGACTGACTCTTCTTACTGTCTATGTTTTGAACCATACCATTGACACTAGTTATAGATTCCGATACTTCATCCAGGTTAACTGTATCCCTTGGACCTTCTTATTGACGATGAAACACAGAAATTGCATCGGAATTAAATAGAAAAGGTACAATGCCGACTTATGTACAAGAAGACTGACTCTTCTTACTGACTATGTTTGAACCATTCCTGTGACACTAGTTATTGATTCCGATGCTTCACCTCAGGTTTACTGTATCCCTTGGACCTTTTTAATTACGATGAAACACAGAAATTGCATCGGAATTAAACACAAAAGGCAAAATGCCGACTGAAGTACACGAAGACTGACTCTTCTTACTGTCTATGATTTGAACCATTCCTGTGACACTAGTTACAGAGATCGATGCTTCACTTCAGGATTACTGTATCCCTCTGACCTTATTGACGATGAAACACAGAAATTGCATCGGAATTAAAAAGAAAAGTCACAATGCCGACCTAAGTACAAAAAGACTGACTCTCCTTACTGACTATGTTTTGAACCATTCCTGTGACACTAGCTATAGATTCCGATGCTTCACTTCAGGTTTACTGTATCCCTCTGACCTTCTTAATGACGATGAAACACAGAAATTGCATCGTAATTAAATACAAAAGGCACAATGCCGACTTAAGTACAAGAAGACTGTCTATTCTTACTGTATATGTTTTGAACCACACCATTGACACTAGTAATAGATTCCGATGCTTCACTCCAGGTTTACTGTATCCTTTGGACCCTCTTATTGACGACGAAACACACAAATTGTATCGGAATTAAATAGCAAAGGCACTATGCCGACTTAAGTACAGGAACACTGACTCTTCTAACTGACTATGATTTGAACGATTCCTGTGACACCAGTTATAGATTCCGATTCTTCACTTCAGAATTACTGTATCCCTTGGACCTTCTTTTTGACGATGAAAAACAGTAATTGCATCGGAATTAAATACCAAAGGCACAGTGCAGAATTAAGTACAAGGAGACTGACTCTTCTTACAGTCTATGTTTGAACCATTCCTGTGACACTAGTTATAGATTCCGATGCTTCACTCCAGGTTTACTGTATCCGTTGGACCTTCTTATTGATGATGAAACACAGAAATTGCATCGGAATTAAATACCAAAGGCACAATGCCGACTTAAGGACAAGAAGTCTGACTCTTCTTACTGACTATGTTTTGAACCATTCCTGTGACACTATCTATAGATTCCGATGCTTCACTTCAGCTTAACTGTACCCCTCTGACCTTCTTATTGACGACGAAACACAGAAATTGCATCGGAATTAAATACAAAAGGCACAATGCCAACTTAAATACAAGAAGACTAATTCATATTACTGCCTATGTTTTTAACCATTCCAATGACACTAGTTATAGATTCCGATGCTTCACTCCAGGTTTACTGTATCCCTTGGACCTTGTCATTGAAGATGAAACACAGATATTGCATCGAAATTGAATAGAGAAGGTACAATTCCGACTTAAGTACAAGAAGACTGACTCTTTTTACTGACTATGTTTGAACCATTCCTGTGACACTAGTTATAAATTCCGATGCTTCACCTCAGGTTTACTGTATCCATTGGACCTTCTTGTTGACGATGAAACACAGAAACTGCATCGGAATTAAATACAAAAGGCACAATGCCGAATTAAGGACAAGAAGACTGGCTCTTCTTACTGACTTTGTTTTGAACCATTCCTGTGACACTAGTTAGAGATTCCGACGCTTCACTTTAGGATTAGTGTATCCCTCTGCCCTTCTTATTGACGATGAAACACAGAAATTGCATCGGAATTAAATAGAAAAGGCACAATGCCGACTTAAGTACAAGAAGACTGACTCTTCTTACTGTCTATGATTTGAACCATACCATTGACACTAGTTATAGGTTCCGATGCTTCACTCCAGGTTTACTGTATCCCTTGGACCTTCTTATTGACGATGAAACACACAAATTGCATCGGAAATAAATAGAAAAGGCACTATGCCGACTTAAGTACAAGAAGACTAACTCTTCTTACTGACTATGTTTTGAACCATTCCTGTGACGCTAGTTATGGATTCCGATGCTTCACTTCAGGTTTACTGTATCCCTTGGTCCTTCTTATTGACGATGAAGCACAGAATTTGCATCGGAATTAAATAGAAAAGTCACAATGCCGACTTAAGTACTAGAAGACTGACTCTTCTTACTGACTATGTTTTGAACCATTCCTGTGACACTAGTTATAAATTCCGATGCTTCACTTCATGTTTACTGTATCCCTTGGACTTTCTTATTGACGATGAAACACAGAAATTGCATCGGAATTAAATACAAAAGGCACAGTGCCAAATTAAGTACAAGGAGACTGACTCTTCTTACTGGCTATGTTTTGAACCATTCCTGTGACACTAGTTATAGATTCCGATGCTTCACTCCAGGTTTACTGTATCCCTTGGACCTTCTTATTGATGATGAAACACAAGAATTGCATCGGAATTAAATACAAAAGGCACAATGCCGACTTAAGGACAAGAGTTCTGACTCTTCTTACTGACTATATTTTGAACCATTCCTGTGACACTAGCTACAGATGCCGATGCTTCACTCCAGGTATACTGTATCCCTTGGACCTTCTTATTGACGATGAAACACAGAAATTGCATCGGAACTAAATACAAAAGGCACAATGCCGACATAAGTACAAGAAGACAAACTCTTCTTACTGACTATGTTTTGAAAGACTCCTGTGACACTAGTTATGGATTCCGATGCTTCACTTCAGGTTTACTGTATCCCTCTGACCTTCTTATTGACGATGAAACACAGAAATTGCATCCTAATTAAATACAAAAGACACAATGCCGAATTAAGTTCAAGAAGACTGACTCTTATTGCTGTCTATTTTTGAACCCCTCCTGTGACACTAGTTATAGACTCCGATGCTTCACTCCAGGTATACTGTATCCCTTGGTCCTTCTTATTGACGATGAAACACAGAAATTGCTTCGGAATTAAATAGAAAAGGCACAATGCCGTCTTATGTACAAGAAAGCTGACTCTTCTTACTGACTATGTTTTTAACCATTCCCGTGACACTAGTTATATTTTCCGATGCTTCACTTCAGGTTTACTGTATCCCTTGGACCTTCTTATTGACGATGAAACACAGAAATTGCATCGGAATTAAATACAAAAGGCACAGTGCAGAATTAAGTACAAGGAGACTGACTCTTCTTACAGTCAATGTTTCGAACCATTCCTGTGCCACTAGTTATAGATTCCGATGCTTCACTCTAGGTTTACTGTATCTCTTCGACCTTCTTATTGATGATGAAACACAGAAATTGCATCAGAATTAAATACAAAAGGCACAATGCCGACTTAAGGACAAGAAGTCTGACTCTTCTTACTGACTATGTTTTGAACCATTCCTGTGACACTAGTTATAGATTCCGATGCTTCACCCCAGGTTTACTGTATCCCTTGGACCTTCTTATTGACGATGAAACACAGGAATTAAATACAAAAGGCACAAACCCGACTTAAGTACAAGAAGACTAATTCATATTACTGTCTATGTTTTTAACCATTCCATTGACACTAGTTATAGATTCCGATGCTTCAGTCCAGGTTTACTGTATCCCTTGGACCTTGTCATTGACGATGAAACACAGAAATTGCATCGAAATTAAATAGAAAAGGTACAATGCCGACTTAAGTACAAGAAGACTGACTCTTTTTACTGACTATGTTTGAACCATTCCTGTGACACTAGTTATAATTCCGATGCTTCACTTTAGGATTAGTGTATCCCTCTGCCCTTCTTATTGACGATGAAACACAGAAATTGCATCGGAATTAAATAGAAAAGGAACAATGCCGACTTAAGTACAAGAAGACTGACTCTTCTTACTGTCTATGTTTTGAACCATTCCTCTAAAACTAGTTATAGATTCCGATGCTACATTCCAGGTTTACTGTATCCCTTGGACCTTCTTGTTGACGATGAAACACAGAAACTGCATCGGAATTAAATACAAAAGGCACAATGCCGACGTAAGGACAAGAAGACTGGCTCTTCTTACTGACTTTGTTTTGAACCATTCCTGTGACACTAGTTACAGATTCCGATGCTTCACTTTAGGATTAGTGTATCCCTCTGCCCTTCTTATTGACGATGAAATACAGAAATGGCATCCGAATTAAATACAAAAGGCACAATGCCGAATTAAGTTCAAGACGAGTGACACTTATTACTGTCTATTTTTGAACCACTCCTGTGACACTAGTTATAGACTCCGATGGTTCACTCCAGGTTTACTGTATCCCTTGGTCCTTCTTATTGACGATGAAACACAGAAATTGCATCGGAATTAAATAGAAAAGGCACAATGCCGACTTAAGTACAAGAAGACTAATTCATATTACTGTCTATGTTTTTAACCATTCCATTGACACTAGTTATAGATTCCGATGCTTCACTCCAGGTTTACTGTATACCTTGGACCTTGTCATTGACGATGAAACACAGAAATTGCATCGAAATTAAATAGAAAAGGTACAATGCCGACTCAAGTACAAGAAGACTGACTCTTTTTACTGACTATGTTTGAACCATTCCTGTGACACTAGTTATAATTCCGATGCTTCACTTTAGGATTAGTGTATCCCTCTGCCCTTCTTATTGACGATGAAACACAGAAATTGCATCGGAATTAAATAGAAAAGGAACAATGCCGACTTAAGTACAAGAAGACTGTCTCTTCTTACTGTCTATGTTTTGAACCATACCATTGACACTAGTTATAGATTCCGATGCTTCACTCCAGGTTTACTGCATCCCTCTGCCCTTCTTATTGACGATGAAACACAGAAATTGCATCTTAATTAAATAGAAAAGGCACAATGCCGACTTAAGTACAAGAAGACTGTGTCTTCTTACTGTCTATGTTTTGAACCTTACCATTGACACTAGTTATAGATTCCGATGCTTCACTCCAGGTTTACTGTATCCCTTGGACCTTCTTATTGACGATGAAACACACAAATTGCATCGGAATTAAATACAGAAGGCAAAATGCCGACTGAAGTACACGAAGACTGACTCTTGTTACTGCCTATGATTTGAACCGATCCTGTGACACTAGTTACAGATTCCGATGCTTCACTCCAGGTTTACTGTATCCCTTGGTCCTTCTTATTGACGATGAAACACAGAAATTGCATCGGAATTAAATAGAAAAGGCACAATGCCGACTTAAGTACAAGAAGACTGACTCTTCTTACTGACTATGTTTTGAACCATTCCTGTGACACTAGTTATAAATTCCGATGCTTCACTTCATGTTTACTGTATCCCTTGGACCTTCTTATTGACGATGAAACACAGAAATTGCATCGGAATTAATTACAAAAGGCACAGTGCAAAATTAAGTACATGGAGACTGACTCTTCTTACTGTCTATGACTTGAACCATTCCTGTGACACTAGTTATAGATTCCGATGCTTCACTCCAGGTTTACTGTATCCCTTGAACCTTCTTATTGACGATGAAACACACAAATTGCATCGGAAATAAATAGGAAAGGCACTATGCCGACTTAAGTACAAGAAGACTAACTCTTCTTACTGACTATGTTTTGAACCATTCCTGTGACGCTAGTTATGGATTCCGATGCTTCACTTCAGGTTTACTGTATCCCTTGGTCCTTCTTATTGACGATGAAACACAGAAATTGCATCGGAATTAAATAGAAAAGGCACAATGCCGACTTAAGTACTAGAAGACTGACTCTTCTTACTGACTACGTTTTGAACCATTCCTGTGACACTAGTTATAAATTCCGATGCTTCACTTCATGTTTACTGTATCCCTTGGACTTTCTTATTGACGATGAAACACAGAAATTGCATCGGAATTAAATACAAAAGGCACAGTGCAAAATTAAGTACAAGGAGACTGACTCTTCTTACTGGCTATGTTCTGAACCATTCCTGTGACACTAGTTATAGATTCCGATGCTTCACTCCAGGTTTACTGTATCCCTTGGACCTTCTTATTGATGATGAAACACAAGAATTGCATCGGAATTAAATACAAAAGGCACAATGCCGACTTAAGGACAAGAAGTTTGACTCTTCTTACTGACTATATTTTGAACCATTCCTGTGACACTAGCTATAGATTCCGATGCTTCACTCCAGGTTTACTGTATCCCTTGGACCTTCTTATTGACGATGAAACACACAAATTGCATCGGAAATAAATATGAAAGGCACTATGCCGACTTAAGTACAAGAAGACTAACTCTTCTTACTGACTATGTTTTGAACCATTCCTGTGACGCTAGTTATGGATTCCGATGCTTCACTTCAGGTTTACTGTATCCCTTGGTCCTTCTTATTGACGATGAAACACAGAAATTGCTTCGGAATTAAATAGAAAAGGCACAATGCCGTCTTATGTACAAGAAAGCTGACTCTTCTTACTGACTATGTTTTTAACCATTCCCGTGACACTAGTTATATTTTCCGATGCTTCACTTCAGGTTTACTGTATCCCTTGGACCTTCTTATTGACGATGAAACACAGAAATTGCATCGGAATTAAATACAAAAGGCACAGTGCAGAATTAAGTACAAGGAGACTGACTCTTCTTACAGTCAATGTTTCGAACCATTCCTGTGCCACTAGTTATAGATTCCGATGCTTCACTCTAGGTTTACTGTATCTCTCGACCTTCTTATTGATGATGAAACACAGAAATTGCATCAGAATTAAATACAAAAGGCACAATGCCGACTTAAGGACAAGAAGTCTGACTCTTCTTACTGACTATGTTTTGAACCATTCCTGTGACACTAGTTATAGATTCCGATGCTTCACCCCAGGTTTACTGTATCCCTTGGACCTTCTTATTGACGATGAAACACAGGAATTAAATACAAAAGGCACAAACCCGACTTAAGTACAAGAAGACTAATTCATATTACTGTCTATGTTTTTAACCATTCCATTGACACTAGTTATAGATTCCGATGCTTCAGTCCAGGTTTACTGTATCCCTTGGACCTTGTCATTGACGATGAAACACAGAAATTGCATCGAAATTAAATAGAAAAGGTACAATGCCGACTTAAGTACAAGAAGACTGACTCTTTTTACTGACTATGTTTGAACCATTCCTGTGACACTAGTTATAATTCCGATGCTTCACTTTAGGATTAGTGTATCCCTCTGCCCTTCTTATTGACGATGAAACACAGAAATTGCATCGGAATTAAATAGAAAAGGAACAATGCCGACTTAAGTACAAGAAGACTGACTCTTCTTACTGTCTATGTTTTGAACCATTCCTCTAAAACTAGTTATAGATTCCGATGCTACATTCCAGGTTTACTGTATCCCTTGGACCTTCTTGTTGACGATGAAACACAGAAACTGCATCGGAATTAAATACAAAAGGCACAATGCCGACGTAAGGACAAGAAGACTGGCTCTTCTTACTGACTTTGTTTTGAACCATTCCTGTGACACTAGTTACAGATTCCGATGCTTCACTTTAGGATTAGTGTATCCCTCTGCCCTTCTTATTGACGATGAAATACAGAAATGGCATCCGAATTAAATACAAAAGGCACAATGCCGAATTAAGTTCAAGACGAGTGACACTTATTACTGTCTATTTTTGAACCACTCCTGTGACACTAGTTATAGACTCCGATGGTTCACTCCAGGTTTACTGTATCCCTTGGTCCTTCTTATTGACGATGAAACACAGAAATTGCATCGGAATTAAATAGAAAAGGCACAATGCCGACTTAAGTACAAGAAGACTAATTCATATTACTGTCTATGTTTTTAACCATTCCATTGACACTAGTTATAGATTCCGATGCTTCACTCCAGGTTTACTGTATACCTTGGACCTTGTCATTGACGATGAAACACAGAAATTGCATCGAAATTAAATAGAAAAGGTACAATGCCGACTCAAGTACAAGAAGACTGACTCTTTTTACTGACTATGTTTGAACCATTCCTGTGACACTAGTTATAATTCCGATGCTTCATTTCAGGTTAACTGTACCCCTCTGACCTTCTTAATGACGATGAAACACAGAAATTGTATCGTAATTAAATACAAAAGGCACAATGCCGACTTAAGAACAAGATGACTGACTCTTCTTACTGACTATGATTTGAACGATTCCTGTGACACCAGTTATAGATCCCGATGCTTCACTTCAGGTTTACTGTATCCCTTGGACCTTCTTCTTGACGATGAAACACAAAAATTGCATCGGAATTAAATACAAAAGGCAAAATGCCGACTGAGGTACACGAAGACTGACTCTTCTTACTGTCTATGATTTGAACCATTCCTGTGACACTAGCTACAGATTCCGATGCTTCACTCCAGGTATACTGTATCCCTTGGACCTTCTTATTGACGATGAAACACAGAAATTGCATCGGAACTAAATACAAAAGGCACAATGCCCACATAAGTACAAGAAGACTAACTCTTCTTACTGACTATGTTTTGAGCCACTCCTGTGACACTAGTTATGGATTCCGATGCTTCACTTCAGGTTTACTGTATCCCTCTGACCTTCTTATTGACGATGAAACACAGAAATTGCATCCTAATTAAATACAAAAGGCACAATGCCGAATTAAGTTCAAGAAAACTGACTCTTATTGCTGTCTATTTTTGAACCCCTCCTTTGACACTAGTTATAGACTCCGATGCTTCACTCCAGGTATACTGTATCCCATGGTCCTTCTTATTGACGATGAAACACAGAAATTGCTTCGGAATTAAATAGAAAAGGCACAATGCCGTCTTATGTACAAGAAAGCTGACTCTTCATACTGACTATGTTTTTAACCATTCCCGTGACACTAGTTATATTTTCCGATGCTTCACTTCAGGTTTACTGTATCCCTTGGACCTTCTTATTGACGATGAAACACAGAAATTGCATCGGAATTAAATACAAAAGGCACAGTGCAGAATTAAGTACAAGGAGACTGACTCTTCTTACAGTCTATGTTTCGAACCATTCCTGTGCCACTAGTTATAGATTCCGATGCTTCACTCTAGGTTTACTGTATCTCTTCGACCTTCTTATTGATGATGAAACACAGAAATTGCATCAGAATTAAATACAAAAGGCACAATGCCGACTTAAGGACAAGAAGTCTGACTCTTCTTACTGACTATGTTTTGAACCATTCCTGTGACACTAGTTATAGATTCCGATGCTTCACCCCAGGTTTACTGTATCCCTTGGACCTTCTTATTGACGATGAAACACAGGAATTAAATCGGAATTAAATACAAAAGGCACAAACCCGACTTAAGTACAAGAAGACTAATTCATATTACTGTCTATGATTTTAACCATTCCATTGACACTAGTTATAGATTCCGATGCTTCAGTCCAGGTTTACTGTATCCCTTGGACCTTGTCATTGACGATGAAACACAGAAATTGCATCGAAATTAAATAGAAAAGGTACAATGCCGACTTAAGTACCAGAAGACTGACTCTTTTTACTGACTATGTTTGAACCATTCCTGTGACACTAGTTATAAATTCCGATGCTTCACCTCAGGTTTACTGTATCCATTGGACCTTCTTATTGACGATGAAACACAGAAATTAAATCGGAATTAAACACAAAAGGCAAAATGCCGACTTAAGTACACGAAGACTGACTCTTCTTACTGTCTATGTTTTGAACCATTCCTCTAAAACTAGTTATAGATTCCGATGCTACATTCCAGGTTTACTGTATCCCTTGGACCTCCTTGTTGACGATGAAACACAGAAACTGCATCGGAATTAAATACAAAAGGCACAATGCCGACGTAAGGACAAGAAGACTGGCTCTTCTTACTGTCTTTGTTTGAACCATTCCTGTGACACTAGTTATAGATTCCGATGCTTCACTTTAGGATTAGTGTATCCCTCTGCCCTTCTTATTGACGATGAAATACAGAAATGGCATCCGAATTAAGTACAAAAGGCACAATGCCGACTTGAGGACAAGAAGTCTGACTCTTCTTACTGACTATCTTTTGAACCATTCCTGTGACACTAGCTATAGATTCCGATGCTTCACTTCAGGTTAACTGTACCCCTCTGACCATCTTAATGACGATGAAACACAGAAATTGCATCGGAAATAAATATAAAAGGCACTATGCCGACTTAAGTACAAGATGACTGACTCTTCTTACTGTCTGTGATTTGAACCATTCCTGTGACACTAGCTACAGATTCCGATGCTTCACTCCAGGTTTACTGTATCCCTTGGACCTTCTTATTGACGATGAAACACAGAAATTGCATCGGAATTCAATACAAAAGTCACAATGCCGACATAAGTACAAGAAGACTAACTCTTCTTACTGACTATGTTTTGAACCATTCCTGTGACACTAGTTATGGATTCCGATGCTCCACTTCAGTTTTACTGTATCCCTCTGACCTTTTTATTGACGATGAAACACAGAAATTGCATCGGAATTAAATACAAAAGGCACAATGCCGAATTAAGTTCAAGAAGAGTGACACTTATTACTGTCTATTTTTGAACCACTCCTGTGACACTAGTTATAGACTCCGATGGTTCACTCCAGGTTTACTGTATTCCTTGGTCCTTCTTATTGACGATGAAACACAGAAATTGCATCGGAATTAAATAGAAAAGGCACAATGCCGACTTAAGTACAAGAAGACTAATTCATATTACTGTCTATGTTTTTAACCATTCCATTGACACTAGTTATAGATTCCGATGCTTCACTCCAGGTTTACTGTATACCTTGGACCTTGTCATTGACGATGAAACACAGAAATTGCATCGAAATTAAATAGAAAAGGTACAATGCCGACTTAAGTACAAGAAGACTGTGTCTTCTTACTGTCTATGTTTTGAACCATACCATTGACACTAGTTATAAATTCCGATGCTTCACTCCAGGTTTACTGTATCCCTTGGACCTTCTTGTTGACGATGAAACACACAAATTGCATCGGAATTAAATACAAAAGGCACAATGCCGACTTAAGGACAAGAAGTCTGACTCTTCTTACTGACTATCTTTGAACCATTCCTGTGACACTAGCTATAGATTCCGATGCTTCACTTCAGGTTAACTGTACCCATCTGACCATCTTAATGACGATGAAACACAGAAATTGCATCGTAATTAAATACAAAAGGCACAATGCCGACTTAAGTATAAGAAGACTGACTCTTCTTACTGTCTATGTTTTGAACCATACCATTGACACTAGTTATAGATTCCGATGCTTCATTCCAGGTTTACTGTATCCCTAGGACCTTCTTATTGACGATGAAACACAGAAATTGCATCGGAAATAAATAGAAAAGGCACTATGCCGACTTAAGTACAAGATGACTGACTCTTCTTACTGACTATGTTTTGAACGATTCCTGTGACACCAGTTATAGATCCCGATGCTTCACTTCAGGTTTACTGTATCCCTTGGACCTTCTTCTAGACGATGAAACACAAAAATTGCATCGGAATTAAATACAAAAGGCAAAATGCCGACTGAAGTACACGAAGACTGACTCTTCTTACTGTCTGTGATTTGAACCATTCCTGTGACACTAGCTACAGATTCCGTTGCTTCACTCCAGATTTACTGTATCCCTTGGACCTTCTTATTGACGATGAAACACAGAAATTGCATCGGAATTCAATACAAAAGGCACAATGCCGACATAAGTACAAGAAGACTAACTCTTCTTACTGACTATGTTTTGAACTATTCCTGTGACACTAGTTATGGATTCCGATGCTCCACTTCAGGTTTACTGTATCCCTCTGACCTTTTTATTGACGATGAAACACAGAAATTGCAGCGGAATTAAATACAGAAGGCAAAATGCCGACTGAAGTACACGAAGACTGACTCTTCTTACTGCCTATGATTTGAACCATTCCTGTGACACTAGTTACAGATTCCGATGCTTCACTCCAGGTTTACTGTATCCCTTGGTCCTTCTTATTGACGATGAAACACAGAAATTGCATCGGAATTAAATAGAAAAGGCACAATGCCGACTTAAGTACAAGAAGACTGACTCTTCTTACTGACTATGTTTTGAACCATTGCTGTGACACTAGTTATAAATTCCGATGCTTCACTTCATGTTTACTGTATCCCTTGGACCTTCTTATTGACGATGAAACACAGAAATTGCATCGGAATTAAATGCAAAAGGCACAGTGCAAAATTAAGTACATGGAGACTGACTCTTATTACTGACTATGTTTTGAACCATTCCTGTGACACTAGTTATAGATTCCGATGCTTCACTCCAGGTTTACTGTATCCCTTGGAGCTTCTTATTGATGATGAAACACAAGAATTGCATCGGAATTACATACAAAAGGCACAATGCCGACTTAAGAACAAGAAGTCTGACTCTTCTTACTGACTATCTTCTGAACCATTCCTGTGACACTAGCTATAGATTCCGATGCTTCACTTCAGGTTAACTGTACCCCTCTGACCTTCTTAATGACGATGAAACACAGAAATTGCATCGTAATTAAATACAAAAGGCACAATGTCGACTTAAGTACAAGAAGACTGACTCTTCTTACTGTCTATGTTTTGAACCATACCATTGACACTAGTTATAGATTCCGATGCTTCATTCCAGGTTAACTGTATCCCTTGGACCTTCTTATTGACGATGAAACACACAAATTGCATCGGAATTTAAAAAAAAGGCACTATGCCGACTTAAGTACAAGATGACTGACTCTTCTTACTGACTATGTTTTGAACGATTCCAGTGACACCAGTTATAGATCCCGATGCTTCACTTCAGGTTTACTGTATCCCTTGGAACTTCTTATTCACGATGAAACACAGAAATTGCATCGGAATTAAATACAAAAGGCACAATGCCGACATAAGTACAAGAAGACTAACTCTTCTTACTGACTATGTTTTGAACCATTCCTGTGACACTAGTTATGGATTCCGATGCTTCTCTTCAGGTTTACTGTATCCCTCTGACCTTCTTATTGACGATGAAACACAGAAATTGCATCGGAATTAAATACAAAAGGCACATTGCCGACTTAAGGACAAGAAGTCTGACTCTTCTTACTGACTATGTTTTGAACCATTCCTGTGACACTATCTATAGATTCCGATGCTTCACTTCAGGTTTACTGTACCCCTCTGACCTTCTTATTCACGATGAAACACAGAAATTAAATCGGAATTAAACACAAAAGGCAAAATGCCGACTCAAGTAAAGGAAGACTGACTCTTCTTACTGTCTATGTTTTGAACCATTCCTCAAAAACTAGTTATAAATTCCGATGCTACACTCCAGGTTTACTTTATCCCTTTGACCTTCTTGTTGACGATGAAACACAGAAACTGCATCGGAATTAAATACAAACGGCACAATGCCGACTTAAGGACAAGAAGACTGGCTCTTCTTACTGACTTTCTTTTGAACCTCTCCTGTGACACTAGTTATAGATTCCGACGCTTCAATTTAGGATTAGTGTATCCCTCTGCCCTTCTTATTGACGATGAAATACAGAAATGGCATCCGAATTAAATACAAAAGGCACAATGCCGACTTAAGGACAAGAAGTCTGACTCTTCTTACTGACTATCTTTTGAACCATTCCTGTGACACTAGCTATAGATTCCGATGCTTCACTTCAGGTTAACTGTACCCCTCTGACCATCTTAATGACGATGAAACACAGAAATTGCATCGTAATTAAATACAAAAGGCACAATGCCGACTTAAGTACAAGAAGACTGACTCTTCTTACTGTCTATGTTTTGAAACATACCATTGACACTAGTTATAGATTCCGATGCTTCATTCCAGGTTTACTGTATCCCTTGGACCTTCTTATTGACGATGAAACACAGAAATAGCATCGGAAATAAATAGAAAAGGCACTATGCCGACTTAAGTACAAGATGACTGACTCTTCTTACTGACTATGTTTTGAACGATTCCTGTGACACCTGTTATAGATCCCGATGCTTCACTTCAGGTTTACTGTATCTCTTGGACCTTCTTCTAGACGATGAAACACAAAAATTGCATCGGAATTAAATACAAAAGGCAAAATGCCGACTGAAGTACACGAAGACTGACTCTTCTTACTGGTTGTGATTTGAACCATTCCTGTGACACTAGCTACAGATTCCGATACCTCACCCCAGGTTTACTGTATCCCTTGGACCTTCTTATTGACGATGAAACACAAAAATTGCATCGGAATTAAATACAGAAGGCAAAATGCCGACTGAAGTACACGAAGACTGACCTTTCTTACTGCCTATGATTTGAACCATTCCTGTGACACTAGTTACAGATTCCGATGCTTCACTCCAGGTTTACTGTATCCCTTGGTCCTTCTTATTGACGATGAAACACAGAAATTGCATCGGAATTAAATACAAAAGGCACAATGCCGACTTAAGGACAAGAAGTCTGACTCTTCTAACTGACTATATTTTGAAATATTCCTGTGACACTAGCTATAGATTCCGATGCTTCACTTCAGGTTAACTGTACCCCTCTGACCTTCTTAATGACGATGAAACACAGAAATTGTGTCGTAATTAAATACAAAGGGCACAATGTCGACTTAAGTACAAGAAGACTGACTCTCCTTACTGTCTATGTTTTGAACCATACCATTGACACTAGTTATAGATTCCGATGCTTCATTCCAGGTTAACTGTATCCCTTGGACATTCTTATTGACGATGAAACACACAAATTGCATCGGAATTAAAAAAAAAAAGGCACTATGCCGACTTAAGTACAAGATGACTGACTCTTCTTACTGACTATGTTTGGAATGATTCCTGTGACACCAGTTATAGATCCCGATGCTTCACTTCAGGTTTACTGTATCCCTTGGACCTTCTTATTGACGATGAAACACAGAAATTGCATCGGAATTAAATACAAAAGGCACAATGCCGACATAAGTACAAGAAGACTAACTCTTCTTACTGACTATGTTTTGAACCATTCCTGTGACACTAGTTATGGATTCCGATGCTTCTCTTCAGGTTTACTGTATCCCTCTGACCTTCTTATTGACGATGAAACACAGAAATTGCATCGGAATTAAATACAAAACTCACAATGCCGAATTAAGTTCAAGAAGACTGACTCTTATTACTGTCTATTTTTGAACCACTCCTGTGACACTAGTTATAGACTCCGATGCTTCACTCCAGGTTTACTGTATCCCTTGGGCCTTCTTATTGACGTTGAAACACAGAAATTGCATCGGAATTAAATACAAAAGGCACAGTGCAGAATTAAGTACAAGGAGACTGACTCTTCTTACTGACTATGTTTTGAACCATTCCTGTGACACTAGTTATAGATTCCGATGCTTCACTCCAGGTTTACTGTATCCCTTGGACCTTCTTATTGATTATGAAACACAGAAATTGCATCGGAATTAAATACAAAAGGCACAATGCCGACTTAAGAACAAGAAGTCTGACTCTTCTTACTGACTATGTTTTGAACCATTCCTGTGACACTATCTATAGCTTCCGATGCTTCACTTCAGGTTTACTGTACCCCTCTGACCTTCCTATTGACGATGAAACACAGAAATTGCATCGGAATTAAATACAAAACGCACAATGCCGACTTAAGTACAAGAAGACTAATTCATATTACTGTCTATGTTTTTAACCATTCCATTGACACTAGTTATAGATTCCGATGCTTCACTCCAGGTTTACTGTATCCCTTGGACCTTGTCATTGACGATGAAACACAGAAATTGCATCGAAATTAAATAGAAAAGGTACAATGCCGACTTAAGTACAAGAAGACTGACTCTTTTTACTGACTACGTTTGAACCATTCCTGTGACACTAGTTATAAATTCCGATGCTTCACCTCAGGTTTACTGTATCCCTTGGACCTTCTTTTTGACGATGAAACACAGAAATTAAATCGGAATTAAACACAAAAGGCAAAATGCCGACTTAAGTAAACGAAGACTGACTCTTCTTACTGTCTATGATTTGAACCATTCCTCAAAAACTAGTTATAAATTCCGATGCTACACTCCAGGTTTACTTTATCCCTTGGTCCTTCTTGTTGACGATGAAACACAGAAACTGCATCGGAATTAAATACAAACGGCACAATGCCGACTTAAGGACAAGAAGACTGGCTCTTCTTACTGACTTTGTTTTGAACCTTTCCTGTGACACTAGTTATAGATTCCGATGCTTCACTTTAGGATTAGTGTATCCCTCTGCCCTTCTTATTGACGATGAAACACAAAAATTGCATCGGAATTAAATACAGAAGGCAAAATGCCGACTGAAGTACACGAAGACTGACTCTTCTTACTGCCTATGATTTGAACCATTCCTGTGACATTAGTTACAGATTCCGATGCTTCACTCCAGGTTTACTGTATCCCTTGGTCCTTCTTATTGACGATGAAACACAGAAATTGCATCGGAATTAAATAGAAAAGGCACAGTGCAGAATTCAGTACAAGGAGACTGACTCTTCTTACAGTCTATGCTTTGAACCATTCCTGTGACACTAGTTATAGATTCCGATGCTTCACTCCAGGTTTACTGTATCCCTTGGACCTTCTTATTGATTATGAAACACAGAAATTGCATCGGAATTAAATACAAAAGGCACAATGCCGACTTAAGAACAAGAAGTCTGACTCTTCTTACTGACTATGTTTTGAACCATTCCTGTGACACTATCTATAGATTCCGATGCTTCACTTCAGGTTTACTGTACCCCTCTGACCTTCCTATTGACGATGAAACACGGAAATTGCATCGGAATTAAATACAAAACGCACAATGCCGACTTAAGTACAAGAAGACTAATTCATATTACTGTCTATGTTTTTAACCATTCCATTGACACTAGTTATAGATTCCGATGCTTCACTCCAGGTTTACTGTATCCCTTGGACCTTGTCATTGACGATGAAACACAGAAATTGCATCGAAATTAAATAGAAAAAGTACAATGCCGACTTAAGTACAAGAAGACTGACTCTTTTTACTGACTACGTTTGAACCATTCCTGTGACACTAGTTATAAATTCCGATGCTTCACCTCAGGTTTACTGTATCCCTTGGACCTTCTTTTTGACGATGAAACACAGAAATTAAATCGGAATTAAACACAAAAGGCAAAATGCCGACTTAAGTAAACGAAGACTGACTCTTGTTACTGTCTATGTTTTGAACCATTCCTCAAAAACTATTTATAAATTCCGATGCTACACTCCAGGTTTACTTTATCCCTTGGTCCTTCTTGTTGACGATGAAACACAGAAACTGCATCGGAATTATATACAAACGGCACAATGCCGACTTAAGGACAAGAAGACTGGCTCTTCTTACTGACTTTGTTTTGAACCTTTCCTGTGACACTAGTTATAGATTCCGATGCTTCACTTTAGGATTAGTGTATCCCTCTGCCCTTCTTATTGACGATGAAACACAGAAATTGCATCGGAATTAAATAGAAAAGGCACAATGCCGACTTAAGTACAAGAAGACTGTCTCTTCTTACTGTCTATGTTTTGAACCATACCATTGACACTAGTTATAGATCCGATGCTTCACTCCCGGTTTACTGTATCCCTTGGACCTTCTTATTGACGATGAAACACACAAATTGCATCGGAATTAAATAGAAAAGGCACTATGCCGACTTAAGTACAGGAAGACTTACCCTTCTAACTGACTATGATTTGAACGATTCCTGTGACACCAGTTATAGATCCTGATGCTTCACTTCAGGTTTACTGTATCCCTTGGACCTTCTTATTGACGATGAAACACAAAAATTGCATCGGAATTAAATACAGAAGGCAAAATGCCGACTGAAGTACACGAAGACTGACTCTTCTTACTGCCTATGATTTGAACCATTCCTGTGACACTAGTTACAGATTCCGATGCTTCACTCCAGGTTTACTGTATCCCTTGGTCCTTCTTATTGACGATGAAACACAGAAATTGCATCGGAATTAAATAGAAAAGGCACAATGCCGACTTAAGTACAAGAAGACTGACTCTTCTTACTGACTATGATTTGAACCATTCCTGAGACACTAGTTATAAATTCCGATGCTTCACTTCATGTTTGCTGTATCCCTTGGACCTTCTTATTGACGATGAAACACAGAAATTGCATCGGAATTAAATACAAAAGGCACAGTGCAAAATTAAGTACAAGGAGACTGACTCCTCTTACTGTCTATGTTTGAACCATTCCTGTGACACTAGTTACAGATTCCGATGCTTCACTCCAGGTATACTGTATCCCTTGGAGCTTCTTATTGATGATGAAACACAAGAATTGCATCGGAATTAAATACAAAATGCACAATGCCGACTTAAGGACAAGAAGTCTGACTCTTCTTACTGACTATCTTTGAAATATTCCTGTGACACTAGCTATAGTTTCCGATGCTTCACTTCAGGTTAACTGTACCCCTCTGACCTTCTTAATGACGATGAAACACAGAAATTGCGTCGTAATTAAATACAAAAGGCACAATGTCGATTTAAGTACAAGAAGACTGACTCTTCTTACTGTCTATGTTTTGAACCATACCATTGACACTAGTTATAGATTCCGATGCTTCATTCCAGGTTAACTGTATCCCTTGGACCTTCTTATTGACGATGAAACACACAAATTGCATCGGAATTAAAAAAAAAAGGCACTATGCCGACTTAAGTACAAGTTGACTGACTCTTCTTACTAACTATGTTTTGAACGATTCCTGTGACACCAGTTATAGATCCCGATGCTTCACTTCAGGTTTACTGTATCCCCTGGACCTTCTTATTGACGATGAAACAAAGAAATTGCATCGGAATTAAATACAAAAGGCACAATGCCGACATAAGTACAAGAAGACTAACTCTTCTTACTGACTATGCTTTGAACCATTCCTGTGACACTAGTTATGGATTCCGATGCTTCTCTTCAGGTTTACTGTATCCCTCTGACCTTCTTATTGACGATGAAACACAGAAATTTCATCGGAATTAAATACAAAACTCACAATACCGAATTAAGTTCAAGAAGACTGACTCTTATTACTGTCTATTTTTGAACCACTCCTGTGACACTAGTTATAGACTCCGATGCTTCACTCCAGGTTTACTGTATCCCTTGGACCTTCTTATTGACGTTGAAACACAGAAATTGCATCGGAAAATAAATACAAAAGGCACAGTGCAGAATTAAGTACAAGGAGACTGACTCTTCTTACAGTCTATGTTTTGAACCATTCCTGTGACACTAGTTATAGATTCCGATGCTTCACTCCAGGTTTACTGTATCCCTTGGACCTTCTTATTGATGATGAAACACAGAAATTGCATCGGAATTAAATACAAAAAGCACAATGCCGACTTAAGGACAAGAAGTCTGACTCTTCTTACTGACTATGTTTTGAACCATTCCTGTGACACTATCTATAGATTCCGATGCTTCACTTCAGGTTTACTGTACCCCTCTGACCTTCCTATTGACGATGAAACACAGAAATTGCATCGGAATTAAATACAAAACTCACAATGCCGAATTAAGTTCAAGAAGACTGACTCTTATTACTGTCTATTTTTGAACCACTCCTGTGACACTAGTTATAGACTCCGATGCTTCACTCCAGGTTTACTGTATCCCTTGGGCCTTCTTATTGACGTTGAAACACAGAAATTGCATCGGAATTAAATACAAAAGGCACAGTGCAGAATTAAGTACAAGGAGACTGACTCTTCTTACTGACTATGTTTTGAACCATTCCTGTGACACTAGTTATAGATTCCGATGCTTCACTCCAGGTTTACTGTATCCATTGGACCTTCTTATTGATTATGAAACACAGAAATTGCATCGGAATTAAATACAAAAGGCACAATGCCGACTTAAGAACAAGAAGTCTGACTCTTCTTACTGACTATGTTTTGAACCATTCCTGTGACACTATCTATAGATTCCGATGCTTCACTTCAGGTTTACTGTACCCCTCTGACCTTCCTATTGACGATGAAACACAGAAATTGCATCGGAATTAAATACAAAACGCACAATGCCGACTTAAGTACAAGAAGACTAATTCATATTACTGTCTATGTTTTTAACCATTCCATTGACACTAGTTATAGATTCCGATGCTTCACTCCAGGTTTACTGTATCCCTTGGACCTTGTCATTGACGATGAAACACAGAAATTGCATCGAAATTAAATAGAAAAGGTACAATGCCGACTTAAGTACAAGAAGACTGACTCTTTTTACTGACTACGTTTGAACCATTCCTGTGACACTAGTTATAAATTCCGATGCTTCACCTCAGGTTTACTGTATCCCTTGGACCTTCTTTTTGACGATGAAACACAGAAATTAAATCGGAATTAAACACAAAAGGCAAAATGCCGACTTAAGTAAACGAAGACTGACTCTTCTTACTGTCTATGATTTGAACCATTCCTCAAAAACTAGTTATAAATTCCGATGCTACACTCCAGGTTTACTTTATCCCTTGGTCCTTCTTGTTGACGATGAAACACAGAAACTGCATCGGAATTAAATACAAACGGCACAATGCCGACTTAAGGACAAGAAGACTGGCTCTTCTTACTGACTTTGTTTTGAACCTTTCCTGTGACACTAGTTATAGATTCCGATGCTTCACTTTAGGATTAGTGTATCCCTCTGCCCTTCTTATTGACGATGAAACACAGAAATTGCATCGAAATTAAATAGAAAAGGTACAATGCCGACTTAAGTACAAGAAGACTGACTCTTTTTGCTGACAATGTTTGAACCATTCCTGTGACACTAGTTATAATTCCGATGCTTCACTTTAGGATTAGTGTATCCCTCTGCCCTTCTTATTGACGATGAAACACAGAAATTGCATCGGAATTAAATAGAAAAGGCACAATGCCGACTTAAGTACAAGAAGACTGTCTCTTCTTACTGTCTATGTTTTGAACCATACCATTGACACTAGTTATAGATTCCGATGCTTCACTCCCGGTTTACTGTATCCCTTGGACCTTCTTATTGACGATGAAACACACAAATTGCATCGGAATTAAATAGAAAAGGCACTATGCCGACTTAAGTACAGGAAGACTTACCCTTCTAACTGACTATGATTTGAACGATTCCTGTGACACCAGTTATAGATCCTGATGCTTCACTTCAGGTTTACTGTATCCCTTGGACCTTCTTATTGACGATGAAACACAAAAATTGCATCGGAATTAAATACAGAAGGCAAAATGCCGACTGAAGTACACGAAGACTGACTCTTCTTACTGCCTATGATTTGAACCATTCCTGTGACATTAGTTACAGATTCCGATGCTTCACTCCAGGTTTACTGTATCCCTTGGTCCTTCTTATTGACGATGAAACACAGAAATTGCATCGGAATTAAATAGAAAAGGCACAATGCCGACTTAAGTACAAGAAGACTGACTCTTCTTACTGACTATGATTTGAACCATTCCTGAGACACTAGTTATAAATTCCGATGCTTCACTTCATGTTAGCTGTATCCCTTGGACCTTCTTATTGACGATGAAACACAGAAATTGCATCGGAATTAAATACAAAAGGCACAGTGCAAAATTAAGTACAAGGAGACTGACTCCTCTTACTGTCTATGTTTGAACCATTCCTGTGACACTAGTTATAGATTCCGATGCTTCACTCCAGGTTTACTGTATCCCTTGGAGCTTCTTATTGATGATGAAACACAAGAATTGCATCGGAATTAAATACAAAATGCACAATGCCGACTTAAGGACAAGAAGTCTGACTCTTCTTACTGACTATCTTTGAAATATTCCTGTGACACTAGCTATAGATTCCGATGCTTCACTTCAGGTTAACTGTACCCCTCTGACCTTCTTAATGACGATGAAACACAGAAATTGCGTCGTAATTAAATACAAAAGGCACAATGTCGATTTAAGTACAAGAAGACTGACACTTCTTACTGTCTATGTTTTGAACCATACCATTGACACTAGTTATAGATTCCGATGCTTCATTCCAGGTTAACTGTATCCCTTGGACATTCTTATTGACGATGAAACACACAAATTGCATCGGAATTAAAAAAAAAAGGCACTATGCCGACTTAAGTACAAGTTGACTGACTCTTCTTACTAACTATGTTTTGAACGATTCCTGTGACACCAGTTATAGATCCCGATGCTTCACTTCAGGTTTACTGTATCCCTTGGACCTTCTTATTGACGATGAAACACAGAAATTGCATCGGAATTAAATACAAAAGGCACAATGCCGACATAAGTACAAGAAGACTAACTCTTCTTACTGACTATGTTTTGAACCATTCCTGTGACACTAGTTATGGATTCCGATGCTTCTCTTCAGGTTTACTGTATCCCTCTGACCTTCTTATTGACGATGAAACACAGAAATTGCATCGGAATTAAATACAAAACTCACAATACCGAATTAAGTTCAAGAAGACTGACTCTTATTACTGTCTATTTTTGAACCACTCCTGTGACACTAGTTATAGACTCCGATGCTTCACTCCAGGTTTACTGTATCCCTTGGACCTTCTTATTGACGTTGAAACACAGAAATTGCATCGGAAATAAATACAAAAGGCACAGTGCAGAATTA
Organism: Schistocerca piceifrons; assembly: GCF_021461385.2. Lineage (NCBI taxonomy): Eukaryota > Metazoa > Arthropoda > Insecta > Orthoptera > Acrididae > Schistocerca > Schistocerca piceifrons. Next base: position 1,137,005,218 of record NC_060139.1, on the reverse strand, counting down.
AGTACAAGGAGACTGACTCTTCTTACAGTCTATGTTTTGAACCATTCCTGTGACACTAGTTATAGATTCCGATGCTTCACTCCAGGTTTACTGTATCCCTTGGACCTTCTTATTGATGATGAAACACAGAAATTGCATCGGAATTAAATACAAAAGGCACAATGCCGACTTAAGGACAAGAAGTCTGACTCTTCTTACTGACTATGTTTTGAACCATTCCTGTGACACTATCTATAGATTCCGATGCTTCACTTCAGGTTTACTGCACCCCTCTGACCTTCCTATTGACGATGAAACACAGAAATTGCATCGGAATTAAATACAAAACGCACAATGCCGACTTAAGTACAAGAAGACTAATTCATATTACTGTCTATGTTTTTAACCATTCCATTGACACTAGTTATAGATTCCGATGCTTCACTCCAGGTTTACTGTATCCCTTGGACCTTGTCATTGACGATGAAACACAGAAATTGCATCGAAATTAAATAGAAAAGAAACAATGCCGACTTAAGTACAAGAAGACTGACTCTTTTTACTGACTACGTTTGAACCATTCCTGTGACACTAGTTATAAATTCCGATGCTTCACCTCAGGTTTACTGTATCCCTTGGACCTTCTTTTTGACGATGAAACACAGAAATTAAATCGGAATTAAACACAAAAGGCAAAATGCCGACTTAAGTAAACGAAGACTGACTCTTCTTACTGTCTATGTTTTGAACCATTCCTCAAAAACTAGTTATAAATTCCGATGCTACACTCCAGGTTTACTTTATCCCTTGGACCTTCTTTTTGACGATGAAACACAGAAATTGCATCGGAATTAAATAGAAATGGTACTATGCCGACTTAAGTACATGAAGACTGACCCTTCTAACTGACTATGATTTGAACCATTCCTGTGACACTAGTTACAGATTCCGATGCTTCACTCCAGGTTTACTGTATCCCTTGGTCCTTCTTATTGACGATGAAACACAGAAATTGCATCGGAATTAAATAGAAAAGGCACAATGCCGACTTAAGCACAAGAAGCCTGACTCTTCTTACTGTCTATGTTTTGAACCATACCATTGACACTAGTTCTAAATTCCGATGCTTCACTTCAGGATTACTGTATCCCTTGGACCTTCTTATTGATGATGAAACACAAGAATTGCATCGGAATTAAATACAAAAGGCACAGTGAAAAATTAAGTACAAGGAGACTGACTCTTCTTACTGTCTATGTTTTGAACCATTCCTGTGACACTAGTTATAGATTCCGATGCTTCACTCCAGGTTTACTGTATCCCTTGGACCTTCGTATTGATGATGAAACACAAGAATTGCATCGGAATTAAATACAAAAGGCACAATGCCGACTTAAGGACAAGAAGTCTGACTCTTCTTACTGACTATCTTTTGAACCATCCCTGTGACATTAGCTACAGATTCCGATGCTTCACTTCAGGTTAACTGTACCCGTCTGACCTTCTTATTGATGATGAAACACAGAAATTCCATCGGAATTAAATACAAAAGGCACAATGCCGACTTAAGGACAAGATGTCTGACTCTTCTTACTGACTATGTTTTGAACCATTCCTGTGACACTATCTATAGATTCCGATGCTTCACTTCAGGTTTACTGTACCCCTCTGACCTTCTTATTGACGGTGAAACACAGAAATTGCATCGGAATTAAATACAAAAGGCACAATGCCGACTTAAGTACAAGAAGACTAATTCATATTACTGTCTATGATTTTAACCATTCCATTGACACTAGTTGTAGATTCCGATGTTTCACTCCAGGTTTACTGTATACCTTGGACCTTGTCATTGACGATGAAACACAGAAATTGCATCGAAATTAAATAGAAAAGGTGCAATGCCGACTTAAGTACAAGAAGACTGAATCTTTTTACTGACTATGTTTGAACCATTCCTGTGACACTAGTTATAATTCCGATGCTTCACTTTAGGATTAGTGTATCCCTCTGCCCTTCTTATTGACGATGAAACACAGAAATTGCATCGGAATTAAATAGAAAAGGCACAATGCCGACTTAAGTACAAGAAGACTGTCTCTTCTTACTGTCTATGTTTTGAACCATACCATTGACACTAGTTATAGATTCCGATGCTTCACTCCAGGTTTACTGTATCCCTTGGCCCTTCTTATTGACGTTGAAACACAGAAATTCCATCGGAAATAAATACAAAAGGCACAGTGCAGAATTAAGTACAAGGAGACTGACTCTTCTTACAGTCTATGTTTTGAACCATTCCTGTGACACTAGTTATAGATTCAGATGCTTCACTCCAGGTTTACTGTATCCCTTGGACCTTCTTATTGATGATGAAACACAGAAATTGCATCGGAATTAAATACAAAAGGCACAATGCCGACTTAAGGACAAGAAGTCTGACTCTTCTTACTGACTATGTTTTGAACCATTCCTGTGACACTATCTATAGATTCCGATGCTTCACTTCAGGTTTACTGCACCCCTCTGACCTTCCTATTGACGATGAAACACAGAAATTGCATCGGAATTAAATACAAAACGCACAATGCCGACTTAAGTACAAGAAGACTAATTCATATTACTGTCTATGTTTTTAACCATTCCATTGACACTAGTTATAGATTCCGATGCTTCACTCCAGGTTTACTGTATCCCTTGGACCTTGTCATTGACGATGAAACACAGAAATTGCATCGAAATTAAATAGAAAAGGTACAATGCCGACTTAAGTACAAGAAGACTGACTCTTTTTACTGACTACGTTTGAACCATTCCTGTGACACTAGTTATAAATTCCGATGCTTCACCTCAGGGTTACTGTATCCCTTGGACCTTCTTTTTGACGATGAAACACAGAAATTAAATCGGAATTAAACACAAAAGGCAAAATGCCGACTTAAGTAAACGAAGACTGACTCTTCTTACTGCCTATGTTTTGAACCATTCCTCAAAAACTAGTTATAAATTCCGATGCTACACTCCAGGTTTACTTTATCCCTTGGACCTTCTTTTTGACGATGAAACACAGAAACTGCATCGGAATTAAATACAAACGGCACAATGCCGACTTAAGGACAAGAAGACTGGCTCTTCTTACTGACTTTGTTTTGAACCTTTCCTGTGACACTAGTTATAGATTCCGATGCTTCACTTTAGGATTAGTGTATCCCTCTGCCCTTCTTATTGACGATGAAACACAGAAATTGCATCGGAATTAAATAGAAATGGTACTATGCCGACTTAAGTACATGAAGACTGACCCTTCTAACTGACTATGATTTGAACGATTCCTGTGACACTAGTTATAGATCCCGATGCTTCACTTCTGGTTTACTGTATCCCTTGGACCTTCTTATTCACGATGAAACACAAAAATTGCATCGGAAGTATATACAAAAGGCAAAATGCCGACTGAAGTACACGAAGACTGACTCTTCTTACTGTCAATGATTTGAACCATTCCTGTGACACTAGTTACAGATTCCGATGCTTCACTCCAGGTTTACTGTATCCCTTGGTCCTTCTTATTGACGATGAAACACAGAAATTGCATCGGAATTAAATAGAAAAGGCACAATGCCGACTTAAGCACAAGAAGACTGACTCTTCTTACTGTCTATGTTTTGAACCATACCATTGACACTAGTTCTAAATTCCGATGCTTCACTTCAGGATTACTGTATCCCTTGGACCTTCTTATTGATGATGAAACACAAGAATTGCATCGGAATTAAATACAAAAGGCACAGTGCAAAATTAAGTACAAGGAGACTGACTCTTCTTACTGTCTATGTTTTGAACCATTCCTGTGACACTATCTATAGATTCCGATGCTTCACTTCAGGTTTACTGTACCCCTCTGACCTTCTTATTGACGGTGAAACACAGAAATTGCATCGGAATTAAATACAAAAGGCACAATGCCGACTTAAGTACAAGAAGACTAATTCATATTACTGTCTATGTTTTTAACCATTCCATTGACACTAGTTATAGATTCCGATGCTTCACTCCAGGTTTACTGTATACCTTGGACCTTGTCATTGACGATGAAACACAGAAATTGCATCGAAATTAAATAGAAAAGGTACAATGCCGACTTAAGTACAAGAAGACTGAATCTTTTTACTGACTATGTTTGAACCATTCCTGTGACACTAGTTATAATTCCGATGCTTCACTTTAGGATTAGTGTATCCCTCTGCCCTTCTTATTGACGATGAAACACAGAAATTGCATCGGAATTAAATAGAAAAGGCACAATGCCGACTTAAGTACAAGAAGACTGTCTCTTCTTACTGTCTATGTTTTGAACCATACCATTGACACTAGTTATAGATTCCGATGCTTCACTCCCGGTTTACTGTATCCCTTGGACCTTCTTATTGACGATGAAACACACAAATTGCATCGGAATTAAATAGAAAAGGCACTATGCCGTCTTAAGTACAGGAAGACTTACCCTTCTAACTGACTATGATTTGAACGATTACTGTGACACCAGTTATAGATCCCGATGCTTCACTTCAGGTTTACTGTATCCCTTGGACCTTCTTATTGACGATGAAACACAAAAATTGCATCGGAATTAAATACAGAAGGCAAAATGCCGACTGAAGTACACGAAGACTGACTCTTCTTACTGCCTATGATTTGAACCATTCCTGTGACACTAGTTACAGATTCCGATGCTTCACTCCAGGTTTACTGTATCCCATGGTCCTTCTTATTGACGATGAAACACAGAAATTGCATCGGAATTAAATACAAAAGGCACAATGCCGACTTAAGGACAAGAAGTCTGACTCTTCTTACTGACTATGTTTTGAACCATTCCTGTGACACTATCTATAGATTCCGATGCTTCCCTTCAGGTTTACTGCACCCCTCTGACCTTCCTATTGACGATGAAACACAGAAATTGCATCGGAATTAAATACAAAACGCACAATGCCGACTTAAGTACAAGAAGACTAATTCATATTACTGTCTATGTTTTTAACCATTCCATTGACACTAGTTATAGATTCCGATGCTTCACTCCAGGTTTACTGTATCCCTTGGACCTTGTCATTGACGATGAAACACAGAAATTGCATGGAAATTAAATAGAAAAGGTACAATGCCGACTTAAGTACAAGAAGACTGACTCTTTTTACTGACTACGTTTGAACCATTCCTGTGACACTAGTTATAAATTCCGATGCTTCACCTCAGGTTTACTGTATCCCTTGGACCTTCTTTTTGACGATGAAACACAGAAATTAAATCGGAATTAAACACAAAAGGCAAAATGCCGACTTAAGTAAACGAAGACTGACTCTTCTTACTGTCTATGTTTTGAACCATTCCTCAAAAACTAGTTATAAATTCCGATGCTACACTCCAGGTTTACTTTATCCCTTGGACCTTCTTTTTGACGATGAAACACAGAAACTGCAACGGAATTAAATGCAAACGGCACAATGCCGAATTAAGGACAAGAAGACTGGCTCTTCTTACTGACTTTGTTTTGAACCTTTCCTGTGACACTAGTTATATATTCCGATGCTTCACTTTAGGATTAGTGTATCCCTCTGCCCTTCTTATTGACGATGAAACACAGAAATTGCATCGGAATTAAATAGAAATGATACTATGCCGACTTAAGTACATGAAGACTGACCCTTCTAACTGACTATGATTTGAACGATTCCTGTGACACTAGTTATAGATCCCGATGCTTCACTTCTGGTTTACTGTATCCCTTGGACCTTCTTATTCACGATGAAACACAAAAATTGCATCGGAATTATATACAAAAGGCAAAATGCCGACTGAAGTACACGAAGACTGACTCTTCTTACTGTCAATGATTTGAACCATTCCTGTGACACTAGTTACAGATTCCGATGCTTCACTCCAGGTTTACTGTATCCCTTGGTCCTTCTTATTGACGATGAAACACAGAAATTGCATCGGAATTAAATAGAAAAGGCACAATGCCGACTTAAGCACAACAAGACTGACTCTTCTTACTGTCTATGTTTTGAACCATACCATTGACACTAGTTCTAAATTCCGATGCTTCACTTCAGGATTACTGTATCCCTTGGACCTTCTTATTGATGATGAAACACAAGAATTGCATCGGAATTAAATACAAAAGGCACAGTGCAAAATTAAGTACAAGGAGACTGACTCTTCTTACTGTCTATGTTTTGAACCATTCCTGTGACACTAGTTATAGATTCCGATGCTTCACTCCAGGTTTACTGTATCCCTTGGACCTTCGTATTGATGATGAAACACAAGAATTGCATCGGAATTAAATACAAAAGGCACAATGCCGACTTAAGGACAAGAAGTCTGACTCTTCTTACTGACTATCTTTTGAACCATCAGTGTGACACTAGCTATAGATTCCGATGCTTCACTTCAGGTTAACTGTACCCGTCTGACCTTCTTATTGATGATGAAACACAGAAATTCCATCGGAATTAAATACAAAAGGCACAATGTCGACTTAAGGACAAGAAGTCTGACTCTTCTTACTGACTATGTTTTGAACCATTCCTGTGACACTATCTATAGATTCCGATGCTTCACTTCAGGTTTACTGTACCCCTCTGACCTTCTTATTGACGGTGAAACACAGAAATTGCATCGGAATTTAATACAAAAGGCACAATGCCGACTTAAGTACAAGAAGACTAATTCATATTACTGTCTATGTTTTTAACCATTCCATTGACACTAGTTATAGATTCCGATGCTTCACTCCAGGTTTACTGTATACCTTGGACCTTGTCATTGACGATGAAACACAGAAATTGCATCGAAATTAAGTAGAAAAGGTACAATGCCGACTTAAGTACAAGAAGACTGAATCTTTTTACTGACTATGTTTGAACCATTCCTGTGACACTAGTTATAATTTCAATGCTTCACTTTAGGATTAGTGTATCCCTCTGCCCTTCTTATTGACGATGAAACACAGAAATTGCATCGGAATTAAATAGAAAAGGCACAATGCCGACTTAAGTACAAGAAGACTGTCTCTTCTTACTGTCTATGTTTTGAACCATACCATTGACACTAGTTATAGATTCCGATGCTTCACTCCCGGTTTACTGTATCCCTTGGACCTTCTTATTGCCGATGAAACACACAAATTGCATCGGAATTAAATAGAAAAGGCACTATGCCGACTTAAGTACAGGAAGACTTACCCTTCTAACTGACTATGATTTGAACGATTCCTGTGACACCAGTTATAGATCCCGATGCTTCACTTCAGGTTTACTGTATCCCTTGGACCTTCTTATTGACGATGAAAGACAAAAATTGCATCGGAATAAAATACAGAAGGCAAAATGCCGACTGAAGTACACGAAGACTGACTCTTCTTACTGCCTATGATTTGAACCATTCCTGTGACACTAGTTATAAAATCCGATTCTTCACTTCATGTTTACTGTATCCCTTGGACCTTCTTATTGACGATGAAACACAGAAATTGCATCGGAATTAAATACAAAAGGCACAGTGCAAAATTAAGTACAAGGAGACTGACTCTTCTTACTGTCTATGTTTTGAACCATTCCTGTGACACTAGTTATAGATTCCGATGCTTCACTCCAGGTTTACTGTATCCCTCTGACCTTCTTATTGACGATGAAACACAGAAATTGCATCGGAATTAAATACAAAAGGCACAGTGCAGAATTAAGTACAAGGAGACTGACTCTTCTTACAGTCTATGTTTTGAACCATTCCTGTGACACTAGTTATAGATTCCGATGCTTTACTCCAGGTTTACTGTATCCCTTGGACCTTCTTATTGATGATGAAACACAGAAATTGCATCGGAATTAAATACAAAATGCACAATGCCGACTTAAGGACAAGAAGTCTGACTCTTCTTACTAACTATGTTTTGAACCATTCCTGTGACACTATCTATAGATTCCGATGCTTCACTTCAGGTTTACTGTACCCGTCTGACCTTCGTATTGATGATGAAACACAGAAATTGCATCGGAATTAAATACAAAAGGCACAATGCCGACTTAAGCACAAGAAGACTGACTCTTCTTACTGTCTATGTTTTGAACCATACCATTGACACTAGTTATAAATTCCGATGCTTCACTTCAGGATTACTGTATCCCCTGGACCTTCTTATTGATGATGAAACACAAGAATTGCATCGGAATTAAATACAAAAGGCACAGTGCAAAATTAAGTACAAGGAGACTGACTCTTCTTACTGTCTATGTTTTGAACCATTCCTGTGACACTAGTTATAGATTCCGATGCTTCACTCCAGGTTTACTGTATCCCTTGGACCTTCTTATTGATGATGAAACACAAGAATTGCATCGGAATTAAATACAAAAGGCACAATGCCGACTTAAGGACAAGAAGTCTGACTCTTCTTACTGACTATCTTTTGAACCATCCCTGTGACACTAGCTATGGATTCCGATGCTTCACTTCAGGTTTACTGTACCCGTCTGACCTTCTTATTGATGATGAAACACAGAAATTCCATCGGAATTAAATACAAAAGGCACAATGCCGACTTAAGTACAAGAAGACTGACTCTTCTTACTGTCTATGTTTTGAACCATTCCATTGACACTAGTTATAGATTCCGATGCTTCACTCCAGGTTTATTGTATCCCTTGGACCTTGTTATTGACGATGAAACACAGAAATTGCATCGGAATTAAATAGAAAAAGTACAATGCCGACATAAGTACAAGAAGATTGACTCATCTTACTGACTATGTCTGATCCATTCCTGTGACACTAGTTATAGATTCCGATGCTTCACCTCAAGTTTACTGTATGACTTGGACCTTCTTATTGACGATGAAACACAGAAATTGCATCGTAATTAAATACAAAAGGCACAATGCCGACTTAAGTACAAGAAGACTGACTCTTCTTACTGTCTATGTTTTGAACCATACCATTGACACTAGTTACAGATTCCGATGCTTCACTCCAGGTTTACTGTATCCCTTGGACCTTCTTATTGACGATGAAACACACAAATTGCATCGGAATTAAATACAAAAGACACAATGCCGACCTAAGTACAAGAAGATTAACTCTTCGTACTGACCATGTTCTGAACCATTCCTGTGACGCTAGTTGTGGATTCCGATGCTTCACTTCAGGTTTACTGTATCCCTCTGACCTTCTTATTGACGATGAAACACCGATATTGCATCGGAATTAAATACAAAAGGCACAATGCCGACTTAAGCACAAGAAGACTGACTCTTCTTACTGTCTATGTTTTGAACCATACCATTGACACTAGTTATAAATTCCGATGCTTCACTTCAGGATTACTGTATCCCCTGGACCTTCTTATTGATGATGAAACACAAGAATTGCATCGGAATTAAATACAAAAGGCACAGTGCAAAATTAAGTACAAGGAGACTGACTCTTCTTACTGTCTATGTTTTGAACCATTCCTGTGACACTAGTTATAGATTCAGATGCTTCACTCCAGGTTTACTGTATCCCTTGGACCTTCTTATTGATGATGAAACACAAGAATTGCATCGGAATTAAATACAAAAGGCACAGTGCAAAATTAAGTACAAGGAGACTGACTCTTCTTACTGTCTATGTTTTGAACCATTCCTGTGACACTAGTTATAGATTCCGATGCTTCACTCCAGGTTTACTGTATCCCTTGGACCTTCGTATTGATGATGAAACACAAGAATTGCATCGGAATTAAATACAAAAGGCACAATGCCGACTTAAGGACAAGAAGTCTGACTCTTCTTACTGACTATCTTTTGAACCATCAGTGTGACACTAGCTATAGATTCCGATGCTTCACTTCAGGTTAACTGTACCCGTCTGACCTTCTTATTGATGATGAAACACAGAAATTCCATCGGAATTAAATACAAAAGGCACAATGTCGACTTAAGGACAAGAAGTCTGACTCTTCTTACTGACTATGTTTTGAACCATTCCTGTGACACTATCTATAGATTCCGATGCTTCACTTCAGGTTTACTGTACCCCTCTGACCTTCTTATTGACGGTGAAACACAGAAATTGCATCGGAATTAAATACAAAAGGCACAATGCCGACTTAAGTACAAGAAGACTAATTCATATTACTGTCTATGTTTTTAACCATTCCATTGACACTAGTTATAGATTCCGATGCTTCACTCCAGGTTTACTGTATACCTTGGACCTTGTCATTGACGATGAAACACAGAAATTGCATCGAAATTAAGTAGAAAAGGTACAATGCCGACTTAAGTACAAGAAGACTGAATCTTTTTACTGACTATGTTTGAACCATTCCTGTGACACTAGTTATAATTTCAATGCTTCACTTTAGGATTAGTGTATCCCTCTGCCCTTCTTATTGACGATGAAACACAGAAATTGCATCGGAATTAAATAGAAAAGGCACAATGCCGACTTAAGTACAAGAAGACTGTCTCTTCTTACTGTCTATGTTTTGAACCATACCATTGACACTAGTTATAGATTCCGATGCTTCACTCCCGGTTTACTGTATCCCTTGGACCTTCTTATTGCCGATGAAACACACAAATTGCATCGGAATTAAATAGAAAAGGCACTATGCCGACTTAAGTACAGGAAGACTTACCCTTCTAACTGACTATGATTTGAACGATTCCTGTGACACCAGTTATAGATCCCGATGCTTCACTTCAGGTTTACTGTATCCCTTGGACCTTCTTATTGACGATGAAAGACAAAAATTGCATCGGAATAAAATACAGAAGGCAAAATGCCGACTGAAGTACACGAAGACTGACTCTTCTTACTGCCTATGATTTGAACCATTCCTGTGACACTAGTTATAAAATCCGATTCTTCACTTCATGTTTACTGTATCCCTTGGACCTTCTTATTGACGATGAAACACAGAAATTGCATCGGAATTAAATACAAAAGGCACAGTGCAAAATTAAGTACAAGGAGACTGACTCTTCTTACTGTCTATGTTTTGAACCATTCCTGTGACACTAGTTATAGATTCCGATGCTTCACTCCAGGTTTACTGTATCCCTCTGACCTTCTTATTGACGATGAAACACAGAAATTGCATCGGAATTAAATACAAAAGGCACAGTGCAGAATTAAGTACAAGGAGACTGACTCTTCTTACAGTCTATGTTTTGAACCATTCCTGTGACACTAGTTATAGATTCCGATGCTTTACTCCAGGTTTACTGTATCCCTTGGACCTTCTTATTGATGATGAAACACAGAAATTGCATCGGAATTAAATACAAAATGCACAATGCCGACTTAAGGACAAGAAGTCTGACTCTTCTTACTAACTATGTTTTGAACCATTCCTGTGACACTATCTATAGATTCCGATGCTTCACTTCAGGTTTACTGTACCCGTCTGACCTTCGTATTGATGATGAAACACAGAAATTGCATCGGAATTAAATACAAAAGGCACAATGCCGACTTAAGCACAAGAAGACTGACTCTTCTTACTGTCTATGTTTTGAACCATACCATTGACACTAGTTATAAATTCCGATGCTTCACTTCAGGATTACTGTATCCCCTGGACCTTCTTATTGATGATGAAACACAAGAATTGCATCGGAATTAAATACAAAAGGCACAGTGCAAAATTAAGTACAAGGAGACTGACTCTTCTTACTGTCTATGTTTTGAACCATTCCTGTGACACTAGTTATAGATTCCGATGCTTCACTCCAGGTTTACTGTATCCCTTGGACCTTCTTATTGATGATGAAACACAAGAATTGCATCGGAATTAAATACAAAAGGCACAATGCCGACTTAAGGACAAGAAGTCTGACTCTTCTTACTGACTATCTTTTGAACCATCCCTGTGACACTAGCTATGGATTCCGATGCTTCACTTCAGGTTTACTGTACCCGTCTGACCTTCTTATTGATGATGAAACACAGAAATTCCATCGGAATTAAATACAAAAGGCACAATGCCGACTTAAGTACAAGAAGACTGACTCTTCTTACTGTCTATGTTTTGAACCATTCCATTGACACTAGTTATAGATTCCGATGCTTCACTCCAGGTTTATTGTATCCCTTGGACCTTGTTATTGACGATGAAACACAGAAATTGCATCGGAATTAAATAGAAAAAGTACAATGCCGACATAAGTACAAGAAGATTGACTCATCTTACTGACTATGTCTGATCCATTCCTGTGACACTAGTTATAGATTCCGATGCTTCACCTCAAGTTTACTGTATGACTTGGACCTTCTTATTGACGATGAAACACAGAAATTGCATCGTAATTAAATACAAAAGGCACAATGCCGACTTAAGTACAAGAAGACTGACTCTTCTTACTGTCTATGTTTTGAACCATACCATTGACACTAGTTACAGATTCCGATGCTTCACTCCAGGTTTACTGTATCCCTTGGACCTTCTTATTGACGATGAAACACACAAATTGCATCGGAATTAAATACAAAAGACACAATGCCGACCTAAGTACAAGAAGATTAACTCTTCGTACTGACCATGTTCTGAACCATTCCTGTGACGCTAGTTGTGGATTCCGATGCTTCACTTCAGGTTTACTGTATCCCTCTGACCTTCTTATTGACGATGAAACACCGATATTGCATCGGAATTAAATACAAAAGGCACAATGCCGACTTAAGCACAAGAAGACTGACTCTTCTTACTGTCTATGTTTTGAACCATACCATTGACACTAGTTATAAATTCCGATGCTTCACTTCAGGATTACTGTATCCCCTGGACCTTCTTATTGATGATGAAACACAAGAATTGCATCGGAATTAAATACAAAAGGCACAGTGCAAAATTAAGTACAAGGAGACTGACTCTTCTTACTGTCTATGTTTTGAACCATTCCTGTGACACTAGTTATAGATTCAGATGCTTCACTCCAGGTTTACTGTATCCCTTGGACCTTCTTATTGATGATGAAACACAAGAATTGCATCGGAATTAAATACAAAAGGCACAATGCCGACTTAAGGACAAGAAGTCTGACTCTTCTTACTGACTATCTTTTGAACCATCCCTGTGACACTAGCTATAGATTCCGATGCTTCACTTCAGGTTAACTGTACCCGTCTGACCTTCTTATTGATGATGAAACACAGAAATTCCATCGGAATTAAATACAAAAGGCACAATGCCGACTTAAGTACAAGAAGACTGACTCTTCTTACTGTCTATGTTTTGAACCATTCCATTGACACTAGTTATAGATTCCGATGCTTCACTCCAGGTTTATTGTATCCCTTGGACCTTGTTATTGACGATGAAACACAGAAATTGCATCGGAATTAAATAGAAAAAGTACAATGCCGACATAAGTACAAGAAGATTGACTCATGTTACTGACTATGTCTGAACCATTCCTGTGACACTAGTTATAGATTCCGATGCTTCACCTCAAGTTTACTGTATGACTTGGACCTTCTTATTGACGATGAAACACAGAAATTGCATCGTAATTAAATACAAAAGGCACAATGCCGACTTAAGTACAAGAAGACTGACTCTTCTTACTGTCTATGTTTTGAACCATACCATTGACACTAGTTACAGATTCCGATGCTTCACTCCAGGTTTACTGTATCCCTCGGTCCTTCTTATTGACGATGAAACACAGAAATTGCATCGGAATTAAATACAAAAGGCACAAGGCCGAATTAAGCTCAAGAAGACTGACTCTTCTTACTGTCTATTTTTGAACCAGTCCTGTGACACTAGTTATAGACTCCGATGCTTCACTCCAGGTTTACTGTAACCCTCGGTCCTTCTTATTGACGATGAAACACAGAAATTGCAACGGAATTAAATAGAAAAGGCACAATGCCGACTTAAGTACAAGAAGACTGACTCATCTTACTGACTATGTTTTGAACCATTCCTGTGACACTAGTTATAAATTCCGATGCTTCTCGTCAGGTTTACTGTATCCCTTCTACCTTATTATTGACGATGAAACGCAGAAAATGCATCGGAATTAAATACAAATGGCACAGTGCAGAATTAAGTACAAGGAGACTGACTCTTCTTACTGTTTATGTTTTGAACCATTCCCGTGACACTAGTTATAGATTCCGATGCTTCACTCCAGGTTTACTGTATCCCTTGGACCTTGTTATAGACGATGAAACACAGAAACTGCATCGGAATTAAATAGAAAACGTACAATGCCGACTTAAGTACAAGACTATGTTTTGAACCATTCGTGTGACACTAGTTATAGATTCCGGTGCTTCTCCTCAGGTTTACTGTATCCCTTGGACCTTCTTATTGACGATGAAACACAGAAATTGCATGGGAATTAAATACAAAAGGTAAAATGCCGACTTAAGTACACGAAGACTGACTCTTCTTACTGTCTATGCTTTGAACCATTCCTGTGACACTAGTTATAGATTCCGATGCTACACTACAGGTTTACTGTATCCCTTGGACCTTCTTATTGACGATGAAGCACAGCAATTGCATCGAAATTAAATACTATAGGCACAATGCCGACTTAAGGTCAAGAAGACTGACTCTTCTCACTGACTTTGCTTTAAACCATTCCTGTGACACCAGTTATATATTCCGATACTTCACTTCAGGTTTATTGTATCCCTCTGACCTTCTCATTTACGATGAAACACAGAAATTGCATCGGAATTAAATAGAAAAGGCACAATGTCGACGTAAGTACATAAAGACTGACTCTTCTTACTGTCTATGATTTGAACCATTCCTGTGACACTAGTTATAGATTCCGATGCTTCACTTCAGGTTTACTGTATCCCTTGGACCTTCTTATTGACGATGAAACACAGAAATTGCATCGGAATTAAATAGAAAAGGCACAATGCCAACTTAAGGACAAGAAGACTGTCTCTTCTTACTGACTATGTTTTGAACCATTCCTGTGACACTAGCTATAGATTCCGATGCTTCACTTCAGGTTTACTGTATCCCTCTGACCTTCTTATTGACGATGAAACACAGAAATTGCATCGGATTTTAATACAAAGGGCACAATACCGACGTAAGTACAAGAAGACTGACTCTTCTTACTGTCTATTATTTGAACCATACCATTGACACTTGTTATAGATTCCGATGCTTCACTCCAGGTTTACTGTATCCCTTGGACCGTCTTATTGACGGTGGAACACAGAAATTGCATCGGAATTAAATAGAAAAGGCACTATGCCGACTTAAGTACAAGAAAACTGACTATTCTTACTGACTATGTTTTGAACGATTTCTGTGACACTAGTTATAGATACCGATGCTGCACTTCAGGTCCACTGTATCCCTTGGACCTTCTCATTGACGATAAAACACAGAAATTGCATCGGAATTAAATACAAAAGGCACAATGCCGACTTAAGTACAAGAAGTCTGACTCTTCTTACTGTCTATGATTTGAACCATTCCTGTGACACTAGTTATAGATTCCGATGCTTCACCCCAGGTTTACTGCATCCCTCTCACCTTCTTATTGACGATGAAACACAGAAATTCCATCGGAGTTAAATACAAAAGGCACAATGCCGACTTAAGTACAAGAAGACTGACTCTTCTTACTGTCTATGTTTGAACCATTCCTGTGACACTAGTTATAAATTCCGATGCTTCACTTCAGGTTTACTGTATCCCTTGGACCTTCTTATTAATGATGAAACACATAAATTGCATCGGAATTAAATACAAAAGGCACAAAGCAGAATTAAGTACAAGAAGACTGACTCTTCTAACTGTCTATGTTTTGAACCATTCCTGTGACACTAGCTATAGATTCCGATGCTTCACTTCAGGTCTCAGGTTTACTGTACCCCTCTGACCTTCTTATTGACGATGAAACACAGAAATTGCATCGGAATTAAATACAAAAGGCACAATGCCGACTTAAGTACAAGAAGACTGCCTCTCCTTACTGACTATGCTTTGAACCATTCCTGTGACACTAGTAATAAATTCCGATGCTTCACTTCAGGTTTACTGTATCCCTTGGACCTTCTTATTGACGATGAAACACAGAAATTGCATCGGAACTAAATACAAAAGGCACAAAGCGGAATTAAGTACAAGAAGACTGACTCTTATTACTGTCTATGTTTTGAACCACTTCTGTGACACTAGTTATAGATTCCGATGCTTCACTCCAGGTTCACTGTATCCCTTGGACCGTCTTATTGACAATGAAACACAGAAATTGCATCGGAATTAATTACAAAAGTCACAATGCCGACTTAAGGCAAGAAGACTGACTCTTCTTACTGTCTATGTTTTGAACCATTCCTGTGACACTAGTTATAGATTCCGATGCTTCACTCCAGGTTTACTTTATCCCTTGGACCTTCTTATTGACGATGAAACACAGAAATTGCATCGCAATTAAATAGAAAAGGCACAATGCCGACTTAAGTACAAGAAGACTGACTCTTCTTACAGACTATGTTTTGAACCGTTCCATTGACACTTGTTATAGATTCCGATGCTTCACTTCATGTTTACTGTATCCCTTGGACCTTCTTATTGACGATGAAACACAGAAAATACATCGGAATTGAACACAAAAGGCACAATGCCGACTTACGTACATGGAGACCGACTCTTCCTACTGACTATGTTTGAGCCATTCCTGTGACACCCGTTATAGATTCCGATGCTTTACTTGAGGTTTACTGTATCCCTTGGACTTTCTTATTGACGATGAAACACAGAAATTGCATCGGAAATAAATACAAAATGCACAATGCCGAATTAAGTTCAAGGAGACTGACTCTTCTTACTGTCTATTTTTGAACTAGTCCTGTGACACTAGTTATAGACTCCGATGCTTCACTCCAGGTTTACTGTATAGCTTGGTCCTTCTTATTGACGATGAAACACAGAAATTGCATCGGAATTAAATACAAAAGGCACAATGCCGACTTAAGTAAAAGAAGTCTGACTCTTCTTACTGTCTATGATTTGAACCATTCCTGTGAAACTAGTTATAGATTCCGATGCTTCACTCCAGGTTTACTGTATCCCTCTGACCTTCTTATTGACGATGAAACACAGAAATTCCATCGGAGTTAAATACAAAAAGCACAATGCCGACTTAAGTACAAGAAGACTGACTCTTCTTACTGTCTATGTTTGAACCATTCCTGTGACACTAGTTATAAATTCCGATGCTTCACTTCAGGTTTACTGTATCCCTTGGACCTTTTTATTATTGATGAAACACAGAAATTGCATCGGAATTAAATACAAAAGGCACAAAGCAGAATTAAGTACAAGAAGACTGACTCTTCTTACTGTCTATGTTTTGAACCATTCCTGTGACACTAGCTATAGATTCCGATGCTTCACTTCAGGTCTCAGGTTTACTGTACCCCTCTGACCTTCTTATTGACGATGAAACACAGAAATTGCATCGGAATTAAATACAAAAGGCACAGTGCAAAATTAAGTACAAGGAGACTGACTCTTCTTACTGTCAATGTTTTGAACCATACCTGTGACACTAGTTATAGATTCCGATGCTTCACTCCAGGTTTACTGTATCTCTTGGACCTTCTTATTGATGATGAAACACAAGAATTGCATCGGAATTAAATACAAAAGGCACAATGCCGACTTAAGGACAAGAAGTCTGACTCTTCTTACTGACTATCTTTTGAGCCATTCCTGTGACACTAGCTATAGATTCCGATGCTTCACTTCAGGTTTACTGTACCCCTCTGACCTTCTTATTGACGATGAAAAACAGAAATTGCATCGGAATTAAATACAAAAGGCACAATGCCGACTGAAGGACAAGCAGACTGACCCTTCTTACTTACTATCTTTTAAACCATTCCTGTGACACTATCTGTAGATTCCGATGCTTCACTTCAGGTTTACTGTACCCCTCTGACCTTCTTATTGACGATGAAACACAGAAATTGCATCGAAATTAAATAGAAAATGTACAATGCCGACTTAAGTAGAAGAAGACTGACTCTTTTTACTGACTACGTTTGAACCATTCCCGTGACCCTAGTTATAAATTCCGATGCTTCACCTCAGGTTTACTCTATCCCTTGGACCTTCTTTTTGACGATGAAACACAGAAATTAAATCGGAATTAAACACAAAAGCAAAATGCCGACTTAAGTCAACGAAGACTGACTCTTCTTACTGTCTATGTTTTGAACCATTCCTCAAAAACTAGTTATAAATTCCGATGCTACACTCCAGGTTTACTTTATCCCTTGGACCTTCTTGTTGACGATGAAACACAGAAATTGCATCGGAATTAAATACAAACGGCACAATGCCGACTTAAGGACAAGAAGACTGGCTCTTCTTACTGACTTTGTTTTGAACCTTTCCTGTGACACTAGTTATAGATTCCGATGCTTCACTTTAGGATTAGTGTATCCCTCTGCCCTTCTTATTGATGATGAAACACAGAACTTGCATCGGAATTAAATAGAAATGGCACTATGCCGACTTAAGTACATGAAGACTGACCCTTCTAACTGACTATGATTTGAACGATTCCTGTGACACCAGTTATAGATCCCGATGCTTCACTTCTGGTTTACTGTATCCCTTGGACCTTCTTATTGACGATGAAACACAAAAATTGCATCATAATTATATACAAAAGGCAAAATGCCGACTGAAGTACACGAAGACTGACTCTTCTTACTGTCAATGATTTAAACCATTCCTGTGACACTAGTTACAGATTCCGATGCTTCACTCCAGGTTTACTGTATCCCTTGGTCATTCTTATTGACGATGAAACACAGAAATTGCATCGGAATTAAATAGAAAAGGCACAATGCCGACTTAAGCACAAGAAGACTGACTCTTCTTACTGTCTATGTTTTGAACCATACCATTGACACTAGTTATAAATTCCGATGCTTCACTTCAGGATTACTGTATCCCTTGGACCTTCTTATTGATGATGAAACACAGAAATTAAA
Source organism: Schistocerca piceifrons (assembly GCF_021461385.2). Lineage (NCBI taxonomy): Eukaryota > Metazoa > Arthropoda > Insecta > Orthoptera > Acrididae > Schistocerca > Schistocerca piceifrons. The sequence continues at coordinate 1,136,986,189 of NC_060139.1, read as the reverse complement.
TCGGAATTAAACACAAAAGGCAAAATGCCGACTTAAGTAAACGAAGACTGACTCTTCTTACTGTCTATGTTTGAACCATTCCTGTGACACTAGTTATAGATTCCGATGCTTCACTCCAGGTATACTGTATCCCTTGGACCTTCTTATTGATGATGAAACACAAGAATTGCATCGGAATTAAATACAAAAGGCACAATGCCGACTTAAGGACAAGAAGTCTGACTCTTCTTACTGACTATCTTTTGAACCATCCCTGTGACACTAGCTATAGATTCCGATGCTTCACTTCAGGTTAACTGTACCCGTCTGACCTTCTTATAGATGATGAAACACAGAAATTGCATCGGAATTAAATACAAAACGCACAATGCCGACTTAAGTACAAGAAGACTAATTCATATTACTGTCTATGTTTTTAACCATTCCATTGACACTAGTTACAGATTCCGATGCCTCACTCCAGGTTTACTGTATCCCTTGGACCTTGTCATTGACGATGAAACACAGAAATTGCATCGAAATTAAATAGAAAAGGTACAATGCCGACTTATGTACAAGAAGACTGACTCTTTTTTCTGACTACGTTTGAACCATTCCCGTGACCCTAGTTATAAATTCCGATGCTTCACCTCAGGTTTACTGTATCCCTTGGACCTTCTTTTTGACGATGAAACACAGAAATAAAATCGGAATTAAACACAAAAGGCAAAATGCCGACTTAAGTAAACGAAGACTGACTCTTCTTACTGTCTATGTTTTGAACCATTCCTCAAAAACTAGTTATAAATTCCGATGCTACACTCCAGGTTTACTTTATCCCTTGGACCTTCTTGTTGACGATGAAACACAGAAATTGCATCGGAATTAAATACAAACGGCACAATGCCGACTTAAGGACAAGAAGACTGGCTCTTCTTACTGACTTTGTTTTGAACCTTTCCTGTGACACTAGTTATAGATTCCGATGCTTCACTTTAGGATTAGTGTATCCCTCTGCCCTTCTTATTGATGATGAAACACAGAACTTGCATCGGAATTAAATAGAAATGGCACTATGCCGACCTAAGTACATGAAGACTGACCCTTCTAACTGACTATGATTTGAACGATTCCTGTGACACCAGTTATAGATCCCGATGCTTCACTTCTGGTTTACTGTATCCCTTGGACCTTCTTATTGACGATGAAACACAAAAATTGCATCATAATTATATACAAAAGGCAAAATGCCGACTGAAGTACACGAAGACTGACTCTTCTTGCTGTCAATGATTTGAACCATTCCTGTGACACTAGTTACAGATTCCGATGCTTCACTCCAGGTTTACTGTATCCCTTGGTGATTCTTATTGACGATGAAACACAGAAATTGCATCGGAATTAAATAGAAAAGGCACAATGCCGACTTAAGCACAAGAAGACTGACTCTTCTTACTGTCTATGTTTTGAACCATACCATTGACACTAGTTATAAATTCCGATGCTTCACTTCAGGATTACTGTATCCCTTGGACCTTCTTATTGATGATGAAACACAAGAATTGCATCGGAATTAAATACAAAAGGCACAGTGCAAAATTAAGTACAAGGAGACTGACTCTTCTTACTGTCTATGTTTGAACCATTCCTGTGACACTAGTTATAGATTCCGATGCTTCACTCCAGGTATACTGTATCCCTTGGACGTTCTTATTGATGATGAAACACAAGAATTGCATCGGAATTAAATACAAAAGGCACAATGCCGACTTAAGGACAAGAAGTCTGACTCTTCTTACTGACTATCTTTTGAACCATCCCTGTGACACTAGCTATAGATTCCGATGCTTCACGTCAGGTTAACTGTACCCGTCTGACCTTCTTATTGATGATGAAACACAGAAATTCCATCGGAATTAAATACAAAAGGCACAATGCCGACTTAAGTACAAGAAGACTGACTCTTCTTACTGTCAATGTTTTGAACCATTCCATTGACACTAGTTATAGATTCCGATGCTTCACTACAGGTTTATTGTATCCCTTGGACCTTGTTATTGTCGATGAAACACAGAAATTGCATCGGTATTAAATAGAAAAGGTACAATGCCGACATAAGTACAAGAAGACTGACTCATCTTACTGTCTATGTTTTGAACCATACCATTGACACTAGTTACAGATTGCGATGCTTCACTCCAGGTTTACTGTATCCCTTGGACCTTCTTATTGACGATGAAACACAAAAATTGCATCGGAATTATATACAAAAGGCACAATGCCGACCTAAGTACAAGAAGACTAACTCTTCTTACTGACTATGTTTTGAACCATTCCTGTGACGCTAGTTATGGATTCCGATGCTTCACTTCAGGTTTACCGTATCCCTCTGACCTTCTTATTGACGATGAAACACAGAAATTGCATCGGAATTAAATACAAAAGGCACAATGCCAAATTAAGTTCAAGAAGACTGACTCTTATTACTGTCCATTTTTGAACCAGTCCTGTGACACTAGTTATAGACTCCGATGCTTCACTCCAGGTTTACTGTATCCCTTGGTCCTTCTTATTGACGATGAAACACAGAAATTGCATCGGAATTGAATAGAAAAGGCACAATGCCGACTTAAGTACAAGAAGACTGACTCTTCTTACTGACTATGTTTTGAACCATTCCTGTGACACTAGTTATAAATTCCGATGCTTCACTTCATGTTTACTGTATCCCTAGGACCTTCTTATTGACGATGAAACACAGAAATTGCATCGGAATTAAATACAAAAGGCACAGTGCAAAATTAAGTACAAGGAGACTGACTCTTCTTACTGTCTATGTTTTGAACCATACCTGTGACCCCTTTTGTAGATTCCGGTGCTTCACTCCAGGTTTACTGTATCCCTTGGACCTTCTTATTGATGATGAAACACAAGAATTGCATCGGAATTAAATACAAAAGGCACAGTGCCGACTTAAGGACAAGAAGTCTGACTCTTCTTACTGACTATCTTTTGAACCATTCCTGTGACACTAGCTATAGATTCCGATGCTTCACTTCAGGTTTACTGTACCCCTCTGACCTTCTTATTGACGATGAAACACAGAAATTGCATCGGAATTAAATACAAAAGGCACAATGCCGACTGAAGGACAAGCAGACTGACTCTTCTTACTGAGTATGTTTTGAACCATTCCTGTGACACTAGTTATAGATTCCGATGCTTCACTTCAGGATTTCTGTATCCCAGTGGCCTTCTTATTGACGATGAAACACAGAAATTGCATCGGAAGTAAATAGAAAAGGCACAATGTCGACGTAAGTACAAGAAGACTGACTCTTCTTACTGTCTATGTTTTGAACCATTCCTGTGACACTAGTCATAGATTCCGATGCTTCACTCCAGGTTTACTATATCCCTTGGACCTTCTTATTGACGATGAAACACAGAAATTGCATCGGAATTAAATAGAAAGGGGCACATTGCTGACTTAAGTACAAGAAGACTGACTCTTCTTACTGACTATGTTTTGAACCAATCCATTGACACTAGTTATAGATTACGATGCTTCACTCCATGTTTACTGTATCCCTTGGACCTTCGTATTGACGATGAAACACAGAAATTGCATCGGTATTAAATAGAAAAGGCACAATGCCGACTTAAGTACAACAAGACTGACTCTTCTTACTGACTATGTTTTGAACCATTCCTGTGCCACTAGTAATAGATCCGATGCTTCACTTCAGTTTTACTGTATACCTTGGACCTTCTTATTGACGATGAAACACAGAAATTGCATCGGAATTAAATACAAAAAGCACAATGCCGACATAAGGACAAGAAGACTGACTCTTCTTATTGACTATGTTTTGAACTATTCCTGTGACACTAGCTATAGATTCCGATGCTTCACTTCAGGTTTACTGTATCCTTCTGACCTTCTTAATGACGATGAAACACAGAAATTGCATCGTAATTAAATTCAAAAGGCACAATGCTGACTTAAGTAGAAGAAGACTGACTCTTCTTACTGTCTATGTTTTGAACCATACCATTGACACTAGGTATAGATTCCGATGCTTCACTCCAGGTATACTGTATCCCTTGGACCTTCTTATTGACGATGAAACACACAAATTGCATCGGAATTAAATAGAAAAGGCACTATGCCGACTTAAGTACAAGAAAACTGACTCTTCAAACTGACTATGCTTTGAACGATTCCTGTGACACTAGTTATAGATTCCGATGCTTCACTTCAGGTTTACTGTATCCCTCTGACCTTCTTATTGACGATGAAACACAGAAATTGCATCGGAATTAAATACAAAAGGCACAAGGCCGAATTAAGCTCAAGAAGACTGACTCTTCTTATTGTCTATTTTTGAACCAGTCCTGTGACACTAGTTATAGACTCCGATGCTTCACTCCAGGTTTACTGTATCCCTCGGTCCTTCTTATTGACGATGAAACACAGAAATTGCATCGGAATTAAATAGAAAAGGCACAATGCAGACTTAAGTACAAGAAGACTGACTCTTCTTACTGACTATGTTTTGTACCATTCCTGTGACACTAGTTATAAATTCCGATGCTTCTCGTAAGGTTTACTGTATCCCTTCTACCTTATTATTGACGATGAAACGCAGAAAAGGCATCGGAATTTAATACAAATGACACAGTGCAGAATTAAGTACAAGGAGACTGCCTCTTCTTACTGTTTATGTTTTGAACCATTCCCGTGACACTAGTTATAGATTCCGATGCTTCACTCCAGGTTTACTGTATCCCTTGGACCTTGTTATTGACGATGAAACACAGAAACTGCATCGGAATTAAATAGAAAACGTACAATGCCGACTTAAGTACAAGACTATGTTTTGAACCATTCCTGTGACACTAGTTATAAATTCCGGTGCTTCACCTCAGGGTTACTGTATCCCTTGGACCTTCTTATTGACGATGAAACACAGAAATTGCATCGGAATTAAATAGAAATGGCACTATGCCGACTTAAGTACATGAAGACTGACCCTTCTAACTGACTATGATTTGAACGATTCCTGTGACACCAGTTATAGATCCCGATGCTTCAGTTCTGGTTTACTGTATCCCTTGGACCTAATTATTGACGATGAAACACAAAAATTGCATCGGAATTATATACAAAAAGCAAAATGCCGACTGAAGTACACGAAGACTGACTCTTCTTACTGTCAATGATTTGAACCATTCCTGTGACACTAGTTACAGTTTCCGATGCTTCACTCCAGGTTTACTGTATCCCTTGGTCATTCTTTTTGACGATGAAACACAGAAATTGCATCGGAATTAAATAGAAAAGGCACAATGCCGACTTAAGCACAAGAAGACTGACTCTTCTTACTGTCTATGTTTTGAACCACACCATTGACACTAGTTATAAATTCCGATGCTTCACTTCAGGATTACTGTATCCCTTGGACCTTCTTATTGATGATGAAACACAAGAATTGCATCGGAATTAAATACAAAAGGCACAGTGCAAAATTAAGTACAAGGAGACTGACTCTTCTTACTGTCTATGTTTGAACCATTCCTGTGACACTAGTTATAGATTCCGATGCTTCACTCCAGGTATACTGTATCCCTTGGACCTTCTTATTGATGATGAAACACAAGAATTGCATCGGAATTAAATACAAAATGCACAATGCCGACTTAAGGGCAAGAAGTCTGACTCTTCTTACTGACTATCTTTTGAACCATTCCTGTGACACTAGCTATAGATTCCGATGCTTCACTTCAGGTTAACTGTACCGGTCTGACCTTCTTATTGATGATGAAACACAGAAATTCCATCGGAATTAAATACAAAAGGCACAATGCCGACTTAAGTACAAGAAGACTGACTCTTCTTACTGTCTATGTTTAGAACCATTCCATTGACACTAGTTATACATTCCGATGCTTCACTACAGGTTTATTGTATCCCTTGGACCTTGTTATTGACGATGAAACACAGAAATTGCATCGGTATTAAATAGAAAAGGTACAATGCCGACATAAGTACAAGAAGACTGACTCATCTTACTGACTATGTCTGAACCATTCCTGTGACACTAGTTATAGATTCCGATGCTTCACCTCAAGTTTACTGTATCACTTGGACCTTCTTATTGACGATGAAACACAGAAATTGCATCGTAATTAAATACAAAAGGCACAATGCCGACTTAAGTACAACAAGACTGACTCTTCTTACTGTCTATGTTTTGAACCATACCATTGACACTAGTTACAGATTCCGATGCTTCACTCCAGGTTTACTGTATCCCTTGGACCTTCTTATTGACGATGAAACACACAAATTGCATCGGAATGAAATACAAAAGGCACAATGCCGACCTAAGTACAAGAAGACTAACTCTTCTTACTGACTATGTTTCGAACCGTTCCTGTGACGCTAGTTATGGATTCCGATGCTTCACTTCAGGTTTACCGTATCCCTCTGACCTTCTTATTGACGATGAAACACAGAAATTGCATCGGAATTAAATACAAAAGGCACAATGCCAAATTAAGTTCAAGAGGACTGACTCTCATTACTGTCTATTTTTGAACCAGTCCTGTGACACTAGTTATAGACTCCGATGCTTCACTCCAGGTTTAATGTATCCCTTGGTCCTTCTTATTGACGATGAAACACAGAAATTGCATCGGATTTAAATAGAAAAGGCACAATGCCGACTTAAGTACAAGAAGACTGACTCTTCTTACTGACTATGTTTTGAACCATTCCTGTGACACTAGTTATAAATTCCGATGCTTCACTTCATGTTTACTGTATCCCTAGGACCTTCTTATTGACGATGAAACACAGAAATTGCATCGGAATTAAATACAAAAGGCACAGTGCAAAATTAAGTACAAGGAGACTGACTCTTCTTACTGTCTATGTTTTGAACCATACCTGTGACACCAGTTATAGATTCCGGTGCTTCACTCCAGGTTTACTGTATCCCTTGGACCTTCTTATTGATGATGAAACACAAGAATTGCATCGCAATTAAATGCAAAAGGCACAATGCCGACTTAAGGACAAGAAGTCTGACTCTTCATACTGACTATCTTTTGAACCATTCCTGCGACACTAGCTATAGATTCCGATGCTTCACTTCAGGTTTACTGTACCCCTCTGACCTTCTTATTGACGATGAAACACAGAAACTGCATCGGAATTAAATACAAAAGGCACAATGCCGACTGAAGGACAAGCAGACTGACTCTTCTTACTGACTATGTTTTGAACCATTCCTGTGACACTAGTTATAGATTCCGATGCTTCACTTCAGGATTTCTGTATCCCAGTGGCCTTCTTATTGACGATGAAACACAGAAATTGCATCGGAATTAATTAGAAAAGGCACAATGTCGACGTAAGTACAAGAATACTGACTCTTCTTACTGACTATGTTTTGAACCAATCCATTGACACTAGTTATAGATTACGATGCTTCACTCCATGTTTACTGTATCCCTTGGACCTTCGTATTGACGATGAAACACAGAAATTGCATCGGAATTAAATAGAAAAGGCACAATGCCGACTTAAGTACAACAAGACTGACTCTTCTTACTGACTATGTTTTGAACCATTCCTGTGCCACTAGTAATAGATCCGATGCTTCACTTCAGGTTTGCTGTATACCTTGGACCTTCTTATTGACGATGAAACACAGAAATTGCATCGGAATTAAATACAAAAAGCACAATGCCGACATAAGGACAATAAGACTGACTCTTCTTATTGACTATGTTTTGAACTATTCCTGTGACACTAGCTATAGATTCCGATGCTTCACTTCAGGTTTACTGTATCCTTCTGACCTTCTTAATGACGATGAAACACAGAAATTTCCTCGTAATTAAATTCAAAAGGCACAATGCCGACTTAAGTAGAAGAAGACTGACTTTTCTTACTGTCTATGTTTTGAACCATACCATTGACACTAGGTATAGATTCCGATGCTTCACTCCAGGTATACTGTATCCCTTGGACCTTCTTATTGACGATGAAACACACAAATTGCATCGGAATTAAATAGAAAAGGCACTATGCCGACTTAAGTACAAGAAAACTGACTCTTCAAACTGACTATGTTTGAACGATTCCTGTGACACTAGTTATAGATCCCGATGCTTCACGTCAGGTTTACTGTATCCCTTGGACGTTCTTATTGACGATGAATCACAAAAATTGCATCGGAATTAAATACAAAAGGCAAAATGCCGACTGAAGTACAGGAAGACAGACTCTTCTTACTGTCTATGATTTGAACCATTCCTGTGACACTAGTTACAGACCCCGATGTTTCACTCCAGGTTTACTGTATCGCTTGGACCTTCTTATTGTCGATGAAACACAGAAATTGCATCGGAATTAAATACAAAAGGCACAAAGCCGACTTAAGTACATGAAGACCAACTCCTCTTACTGACTATGCTTTGAACCATTCCTGTGACACCAGTTATGGATTCCGATGCTTCACTTCAGGTTTACTGTATCCCTCTGACCTTCTTATTGACGATGAAACACAGAAATTGCATCGGAATTAAATACAAAAGGCACAATGCCGAATTAAGTTGAAGAAGACTGACTCTTCTTACTGTCTATTATTGAACCAGTCCTGTGACACTTGTTATAGACTCCGATGCTTCACTCCAGGTTTACTGTATCCCTCGGTCCTTCTTATTGACGATGAAACACAGAAATTGCATCGGAATTAAATACAAAAGGCACAAGGCCGAATTAAGCTCAAGAAGACTGCCTCTTCTTGCTGTCTATTTTTGAACCAGTCCTGTGACACTAGTTATAAATTCCGATGCTTCTCGTCAGGTTTACTGTATCCCTTCTACCTTATTATTGACGATGAAACGCAGAAAAGGCATCGGAATTAAATACAAATGGCACAGTGCAGAATTAAGTACAAGGAGACTGGCCCTTCTTACTGTTTATGTTTTGAACCATTCCCGTGACACTAGTTATAGATTCCGATGCTTCACTCCAGGTTTACTGTATCCCTTGGACCTTGTTATTGACGATGAAACACAGAAATTGCATCGGAATTAAATAGAAAAGGCACAATGCCGACTTAAGGACAAGAAGACTGTCTCTTCTTACTGACTATGTTTTGAACCATTCCTGTGACACTAGTTATAGATTCCGGTGCTTCACCTCAGGTTTACTGTATCCCTTGGACCTTCTTATTGACGATGAAACACAGAAATTGCATCGGAATTAAATACAAAAGGCAAAATGCCGACTTAAGAACACGAAGACTGACTCTTCTTACTGTCTATGCTTTGAACCATTCCTGTGACACTAGTTATGGATTCCGATGCTACACTCCAGGTTTACTGTATCCCTTGGACCTTCTTATTGACGATGAAACACAGCAATTGCATCGAAATTAAATACTAAAGGCACAATGCCGACTTAAGGACAAGAAGACTGACTCTTCTCACTGACTTTGCTTTGAACCATTCCTGTGACACCAGTTATATATTCCGATACTTCACTTCAGGTTTATTGTATCCCTCTGACCTTCTCATTTACGATGAAACACAGAAATTGCATCGTAATTAAATAGAAAAGGCATGATGTCGACGTAAGTACATAAAGACTGACTCTTCTTACTGTCTATGTTTTGAACCATTCCTGTGACACTAGTTACAGATTCCGATGCTTCACTTCAGGTTTACTGTATCCCTTGGACCTTCTTATTGACGATGAAACACAGAAATTGCATCGGAATTAAATAGAAAAGGCACAATGCCGACTTAAGGACAAGAAGACTGTCTCTTCTTACTGACTATGTTTTGAACCATTCCTGTGACACTAGCTATAGATTCCGATGCTTGACTTCAGGTTTACTGTATCCCTCTGACCTTCTTATTGACGATGAAACACAGAAATTGCATCGGAATTTAATACAAAGGGCACAATACCGACGTAAGTACAAGAAGACTGACTCTTCTTACTTTCTATTATTTGAACCATACCATTGACACTTGTTATAGATTCCGATGCTTCACTCCAGGTTTACTGTATCCCTTGGACCGTCTTATTGACGGTGAAACACAGAAACTGCATCGGAATTAAATAGAAAAGGCACTATGCCGACTTAAGTACAAGAAAACTGACTATTCTTACTGACTATGTTTTGAACGATTTCTGTGACACTAGTTATAGATACCGATGCTGCACTTCAGGTTTACTGTATCCCTTGGACCTTCTCATTGACGATAAAAAACAGAAATTGCATCGGAATTAAATACAAAAGGCAAAATGCCGACTGAACTACACGAAGACTGACTCTTCTTACTGTCTATGATTTGAACCATTACTGTGACACTAGTTACAGATTACGAAGCTTCACTCCAGGTTTACTGTATCCCTTGGACCTTCTTATTGACGATGAAACACAGAAATTGCATCGGAATTAAATACAAAAGGCACAACGCCGACTTAAGTACAAGAAGACTAACTCTTCCTATTGACTATGTTTTGATCCATTCTTGTGACATTAGTTATGGAGTCCGATGCTTCACTTCAGGTTTACTGTATCCCTCTGACCTTCTTATTGACGATATAACACAGAAATTGCATCGGAATTAAATAAAAAAGGCACAATGCCGAATTAAGTTCAAGGAGACTGACTCTTCTTACTGTCTATTTTTGAACTAGTCCTGTGACACTAGTTATAGACTCCGATGCTTCACTCCAGGTTTACTGTATAGCTTGGTCCTTCTTATTGACGATGAAACACAGAAATTGCATCGGAATTAAATACAAAAGGCACACTGCCGACTTAAGGAAAAGAAGTCTGACTCTTCTTACTGTCTATGTTTTGAACCATTCCTGTGACACTAGCTATAGATTCCGATGCTTGACTTCAGGTTTACTGTATCCCTCTGACCTTCTTATTGACGATGAAACACAGAAATTCCATCGGAGTTAAATACAAAAGGCACAAAGCAGAATTAAGTACAAGAAGACTGACTCTTCTAACTGTCTATGTTTTGAACCATTCCTGTGACACCAGCTATAGATCCAATGCTTCACTTCAGGTTTACTGTATCCCTTGGTCCTTCTTATTGACGATGAAACACAGAAATTGCATCGGAATTAAATACTAACGGCACAATGCCGACTTAAGTACAAGAAGACTGACTCTTCCTACTGTCTATGTTTTGAACCATTCCTGTGACACTAGTTATAGATTCCGATGCTTCACTTCAGGTTTACTGTATCCCTTGGACCTTTTTATTGACGATGAAACACAGAAAATACATCGGAATTAAATACAAAAGGCACAATGCCGACTTAAGTACATGAAGCCCGACTCTTCCTACTGACTATGTTTGACCCATTCCTGTGACACCCGTTATAGATTCCGATGCTTCACTTGAGGTTTACTGTATCCATTGGACCTTCTTATTGACGATGAAACACAGAAATTGCATCGGAAATAAATACAAAATGCATAATGCCGAATTAAGTTCAAGGAGACTGACACATCTTACTGTCTATTTTTGAACTAGTCCTGTGACACTAGTTATAGACTCCGATGCTTCACTCCAGGTTTACTGTATAGCTTGGTCCTTCTTATTGACGATGAAACACAGATATTGCATCGGAATTAAATACAAAAGGCACAATGCCGACTTAAGTAAAAGAAGTCTGACTCTTCTTACTGTCTATGATTTGAACCATTCCTGTGACACTAGTTATAGATTCCGATGCTTCACTCCAGGTTTACTGTATCCCTCTGACCTTCTTATTGACGATGAAACACAGAAATTCCATCGGAGTTAAATACAAAAAGCACAATGCCGACTTAATACAAGAAGACTGACTCTTCCTACTGTCTATGTTTGAACCATTCCTGTGACACTAGTTATAAATTCCGATGCTTCACTTCAGGTTTACTGTATCCCTTGGACCTTCTTATTAATGATGAAACACAGAAATTGCATCGGAATTAAATACAAAAGGCACAAAGCAGAATTAAGTACAAGAAGACTGACTCTTCTTACTGTCTATGTTTTGAACCATTCCTGTGACACTAGCTATAGATTCCGATGCCTCACTTCTGGTCTCAGGTTTACTGTACCCCTCTGACCTTCTTATTGACGATGAAACACAGAAATTGCATCGGAATAAATACAAAAGGCACAATGCCGACCTAAGTACAAGAAGACTAACTCTTCTTACTGACTATGTTTTGAACCATTCCTGTGACGCTAGTTATGGATTCCGATGCTTCACTTCAGGTTTACCGTATCCCTCTGACCTTCTTATTGACGATGAAACACAGAAATTGCATCGGAATTAAATACAAAAGGCACAATGCCAAATTAAGTTCAAGAAGACTGACTCTCATTACTGTCTATTTTTGAACCATTCCTGTGACACTAGCTATAGATTCCGATGCTTCACTTCTGGTCTCAGGTTTACTGTACCCCTCTGACCTTCTTATTGACGATGAAACACAGAAATTGCATCGGAATAAATACAAAAGGCACAATGCCGACCTAAGTACAAGAAGACTAACTCTTCTTACTGACTATGTTTTGAACCATTCCTGTGACGCTAGTTATGGATTCCGATGCTTCACTCCAGGTTTACTGTATCCCTTGGACCTTCTTATTGACGATGAAACACACAAATTGCATCGGAATTAAATACAAAAGGCACAATGCCGACCTAAGTACAAGAAGACTAACTCTTCTTACTGACTATGTTTTGAACCATTCCTGTGACGCTAGTTATGGATTCCGATGCTTCACTTCAGGTTTACCGTATCCCTCTGACCTTCTTATTGACGATGAAACACAGAAATTGCATCGGAATTAAATACAAAAGGCACAATGCCAAATTAAGTTCAAGAAGACTGACTCTCATTACTGTCTATTTTTGAACCAGTCCTGTGACACTAGTTATAGACTCCGATGCTTCACTCCAGGTTTAATGTATCCCTTGGTCCTTCTTATTGACGATGAAACACAGAAATTGCATCGGAATTAATTAGAAAAGGCACAATGCCGACTTAAGTACAAGAAGACTGACTCTTCTTACTGACTATGTTTTGAACCATTCCTGTGACACTAGTTATAAATTCCGATGCTTCACTTCATGTTTACTGTATCCCTTGGACCTTCTTATTGACGATGAAACACAGAAATTGCATCGGAATTAAATACAAAAGGCACAGTGCAAAATTAAGTACAAGGAGACTGACTCTTCTTACTGTCTATGTTTTGAACCATACCTGTGACACCAGTTATAGATTCCGGTGCTTCACTCCAGGTTTACTGTATCCCTTGGACCTTCTTATTGATGATGAAACACAAGAATTGCATCGCAATTAAATGCAAAAGGCACAATGCCGACTTAAGGACAAGAAGTCTGACTCTTCTTACTGACTATCTTTTGAACCATTCCTGCGACACTAGCTATAGATTCCGATGCTTCACTTCAGGTTTACTGTACCCCTCTGACCTTCTTATTGACGATGAAACACAGAAACTGCATCGGAATTAAATACAAAAGGCACAATGCCGACTGAAGGACAAGCAGACTGACTCTTCTTACTGACTATGTTTTGAACCATTCCTGTGACACTAGTTATAGATTCCGATGCTTCACTTCAGGATTTCTGTATCCCAGTGGCCTTCTTATTGACGATGAAGCACAGAAATTGCATCGGAATTAAATAGAAAAGGCACAATGTCGACGTAAGTACAAGAAGACTGACTCTTCTTACTGTCTATGTTTTGAACCATTCCTGTGACACTAGTCATAGATTCCGATGCTTCACTCCAGGTTTACTATATCCCTTGGACCTTCTTATTGACGATGAAACACAGAAATTGCATCGGAATTAAATAGAAAGGGGCACATTGCTGACTTAAGTACAAGAATACTGACTCTTCTTACTGACTATGTTTTGAACCAATCCATTGACACTAGTTATAGATTACGATGCTTCACTCCATGTTTACTGTATCCCTTGGACCTTCGTATTGACGATGAAACACAGAAATTGCATCGGAATTAAATAGAAAAGGCACAATGCCGACTTAAGTACAACAAGACTGACTCTTCTTACTGACTATGTTTTGAACCATTCCTGTGCCACTAGTAATAGATCCGATGCTTCACTTCAGGTTTGCTGTATACCTTGGACCTTCTTATTGACGATGAAACACAGAAATTGCATCGGAATTAAATACAAAAAGCACAATGCCGACATAAGGACAATAAAACTGACTCTTCTTATTGACTATGTTTTGAACTATTCCTGTGACACTAGCTATAGATTCCGATGCTTCACTTCAGGTTTACTGTATCCTTCTGACCTTCTTAATGACGATGAAACACAGAAATTTCCTCGTAATTAAATTCAAAAGGCACAATGCCGACTTAAGTAGAAGAAGACTGACTTTTCTTACTGTCTATGTTTTGAACCATACCATTGACACTAGGTATAGATTCCGATGCTTCACTCCAGGTATACTGTATCCCTTGGACCTTCTTATTGACGATGAAACACACAAATTGCATCGGAATTAAATAGAAAAGGCACTATGCCGACTTAAGTACAAGAAAACTGACTCTTCAAACTGACTATGTTTGAACGATTCCTGTGACACTAGTTATAGATCCCGATGCTTCACGTCAGGTTTACTGTATCCCTTGGACGTTCTTATTGACGATGAATCACAAAAATTGCATCGGAATTAAATACAAGAGGCAAAATGCCGACTGAAGTACAGGAAGACAGACTCTTCTTACTGTCTATGATTTGAACCATTCCTGTGACACTAGTTACAGACCCCGATGTTTCACTCCAGGTCTACTGTATCGCTTGGACCTTCTTATTGTCGATGAAACACAGAAATTGCATCGGAATTAAATACAAAAGGCACAAAGCCGACTTAAGTACATGAAGACCAACTCCTCTTACTGACTATGCTTTGAACCATTCCTGTGACACCAGTTATGGATTCCGATGCTTCACTTCAGGTTTACTGTATCCCTCTGACCTTCTTATTGACGATGAAACACAGAAATTGCATCGGAATTAAATACAAAAGGCACAATGCCGAATTAAGTTCAAGAAGACTGACTCTTCTTACTGTCTATTTTTGAACCAGTCCTGTGACACTTGTTATAGACTCCGATGCTTCACTCCAGGTTTACTGTATCCCTCGGTCCTTCTTATTGACGATGAAACACAGAAATTGCATCGGAATTAAATACAAAAGGCACAAGGCCGAATTAAGCTCAAGAAGACTGCCTCTTCTTGCTGTCTATTTTTGAACCAGTCCTGTGACACTAGTTATAAATTCCGATGCTTCTCGTCAGGTTTACTGTATCCCTTCTACCTTATTATTGACGATGAAACGCAGAAAAGGCATCGGAATTAAATACAAATGGCACAGTGCAGAATTAAGTACAAGGAGACTGGCCCTTCTTACTGTTTATGTTTTCAACCATTCCCGTGACACTAGTTATAGATTCCGATGCTTCACTCCAGGTTTACTGTATCCCTTGGACCTTGTTATTGACGATGAAACACAGAAACTGCACCGGAATTAAATAGAAAACGTACAATGCCGACTTAAGTACAAGACTATGTTTGAACCATTCCTGTGACACTAGTTATAGATTCCGGTGCTTCACCTCAGGTTTACTGTATCCCTTGGACCTTCTTATTGACGATGAAACACAGAAATTGCATCGGAATTAAATACAAAAGGCAAAATGCCGACTTAAGTACACGAAGACTGACTCTTCTTACTGTCTATGCTTTGAACCATTCCTGTGACACTAGTTATGGATTCCGATGCTACACTCCAGGTTTACTGTATCCCTTGGACCTTCTTATTGACTATGAAATACAGCAATTGCATCGAAATTAAATACTAAAGACACAATGCCGACTTAAGGACAAGAAGACTGACTCTTCTCACTGACTTTGCTTTGAACCATTCCTGTGACACCAGTTATATATTCCGATACTTCACTTCAGGTTTATTGTATCCCTCTGACCTTCTCATTTACGATGAAACACAGAAATTGCATCGTAATTAAATAGAAAAGGCATGATGTCGACGTAAGTACATAAAGACTGACTCTTCTTACTGTCTATGTTTTGAACCATTCCTGTGACACTAGTTACAGATTCCGATGCTTCACTTCAGGTTTACTGTATCCCTTGGACCTTCTTATTGACGATGAAACACAGAAATTGCATCGGAATTAAATAGAAAAGGCACAATGCCGACTTAAGGACAAGAAGACTGTCTCTTCTTACTGACTATGTTTTGAACCATTCCTGTGACACTAGCTATAGATTTCGATGCTTGACTTCAGGTTTACTGTATCCCTCTGACCTTCTTATTGACGATGAAACACAGAAATTGCATCGGAATTTAATACAAAGGGCACAATACCGACGTAAGTACAAGAAGACTGACTCATCTTACTTTCTATTATTTGAACCATACCATTGACACTTGTTATAGATTCCGATGCTTCACTCCAGGTTTACTGTATCCCTTGGACCGTCTTATTGACGGTGAAACACAGAAACTGCATCGGAATTAAATAGAAAAGGCACTATGCCGACTTAAGTACAAGAAAACTGACTATTCTTACTGACTATGTTTTGAACGATTTCTGTGACACTAGTTAGAGATTCCGATGCTTCACTTCAGGTTTACTGTATCCCTTGGACCTTCTTATTGACGATGAAACACAGAAATTGCATCGGAATTAAATACAAAAGGCACAACGCCGACTTAAGTACAAGAAGACTAACTCTTCCTACTGACTATGTTTTGATCCATTCCTGTGACATTAGTTATGGAGTCCGATGCTTCACTTCAGGTTTACTGTATCCCTCTGACCTTCTTATTGACGATAAAACACAGAAATTGCATCGGAATTAAATAAAAAAGGCACAATGCCGAATTAAGTTCAAGGAGACTGACTCTTCTTACTGTCTGTTTTTGAACTAGTCCTGTGACACTAGTTATAGACTCCGATGCTTCACTCCAGGTTTACTGTATAGCTTGGTCCTTCTTATTGACGATGAAACACAGAAATTGCATCGGAATTAAATACAAAAGGCACAATGCCGACTTAAGGAAAAGAAGTCTGACTCTTCTTACTGTCTATGTTTTGAACCATTCCTGTGACACTAGCTATAGATTCCGATGCTTGACTTCAGGTTTACTGTATCCCTCTGACCTTCTTATTGACGATGAAACACAGAAATTCCATCGGAGTTAAATACAAAAGGCACAAAGCAGAATTAAGTACAAGAAGACTGACTCTTCTAACTGTCTATGTTTTGAACCATTCCTGTGACACCAGCTATAGATCCAATGCTTCACTTCAGGTTTACTGTATCCCTTGGTCCTTCTTATTGACGATGAAACACAGAAATTGCATCGGAATTAAATACTAACGGCACAATGCCGACTTAAGTACAAGAAGACTGACTCTTCCTACTGTCTATGTTTTGAACCATTCCTGTGACACTAGTTATAGATTCCGATGCTTCACTTCAGGTTTACTGTATCCCTTGGACCTTTTTATTGACGATGAAACACAGAAATTGCATCGGAAATAAATACAAAATGCATAATGCCGAATTAAGTTCAAGGAGACTGACACTTCTTACTGTCTATTTTTGAACTAGTCCTGTGACACTAGTTATAGACCCCGATGCTTCACTCCAGGTTTACTGTATAGCTTGGTCCTTCTTATTGACGATGAAACACAGAAATTGCATCGGAATTAAATACAAAAGGCACAATGCCGACTTAAGTAAAAGAAGTCTGACTCTTCTTACTGTCTATGATTTGAACCATTCCTGTGACACTAGTTATAGATTCCGATGCTTCACTCCAGGTTTACTGTATCCCTCTGACCTTCTTATTGACGATGAAACACAGAAATTCCATCGGAGTTAAATACAAAAAGCACAATGCCGACTTAATACAAGAAGACTGACTCTTCCTACTGTCTATGTTTGAACCATTCCTGTGACACTAGTTATAAATTGCGATGCTTCACTTCAGGTTTACTGTATCCCTTGGACCTTCTTATTAATGATGAAACACAGAAATTGCATCGGAACTAAATACAAAAGGCACAAAGCAGAATTAAGTACAAGAAGACTGACTCTTCTTACTGTCTATGTTTTGAACCATTCCTGTGACACTAGCTATAGATTCCGATGCTTCACTTCTGGTCTCAGGTTTACTGTACCCCTCTGACCTTCTTATTGACGATGAAACACAGAAATTGCATCGGAATAAATACAAAAGGCACAGTGCAAAATTAAGTACAAGGAGACTGACTCTTCTTACTGTCTATGTTTTGAACGATACCTGTGACACTAGTTATAGATTCCGATGCTTCACTCCAGGTTTACTGTATCCCTTGGACCTTCTTATTGATGATGAAACACAAGAATTGCATCGGAATTAAATACAAAAGGCACAATGCCGACTTAAGGACAAGAAGTCTGACTCTTCTCACTGACTATCTTTTGAACCATTCCTGTGACACTAGCAATAGATTCCGATGCTTCACTTCAGGTTTACTGTACACCTCTGACCTTCTTATTGACGATGAAACACAGAAATTGCATCGGAATTAAATACAAAAGGCACAATGCCGACTGAAGGACAAGCAGACTGACTCTTCTTACTGACTATGTTTGAACCATTCCTGTGACACTAGTTATAATTTCCGATGCTTCACTTCAGGATTTCTGTATCCCAGTGGCGTTCTTATTGACGATGAAACACAGAAATTGCATCGGAGTTAAATACAAAAGGCACAATGGCGACTTAAGTACAAGAAGACTGACTCTTATTACTGTCTATGTTTTGAACCATTCCTGTGACACTAGTTATAAATTCCGATGCTTCACTTCAGGTTTACTGTATCCCTTGGACCTTCTTATTGACGATGAAACACAGAAATTGCATCGGAATTAAATACAAAAGGCACAATGCCGACTTAAGTACAAGAAGACTGCTCTCCTTACTGACTTTGGTTTGAACCATTCCTGTGACACTAGCTATAAATTCCGATGCTTTACTTCAGGTTTACTGTATCCCTTGGACCTTCATATTGACGATGAAACACAGAAATTGCATCGAAACTAAATATAAAAGGCACAAAGCAGAAATAGGTACAAGAAGACTAACTCTTCTTACTGACTATGTTTTGAACCATTCCTGTGACACTAGCTATAGATTCCTAAGCTTCACTTCTGGTTTACTGTATCCCTTGGAACTTCTTATTGACGATGAAACACAGAAATTGCATCGGAATTAAATAGAAAAGGCACAATGTCGACGTAAGTACAAGAAGACTGACTCTTCTTACTGTCTATGTTTTGAACCATTCCTGTGACACTAGTCATAGATTCCGATGCTTCACTCCAGGTTTACTATATCCCTTGGACATTCTTATTGACGATGAAACACAGAAATTGCATCGGAATTAAATAGAAAGGGGCACAATGCTGACTTAAGTACAAGAAGACTGACTCTTCTTACTGACTATGTTTTGAAGCATTCCATTGACACTAGTTATAGATTACGATGCTTCACTCCATGTTTACTGTATTCCTTGGACCTTCGTATTGACGATGAAACACAGAAATTGCATCGGAATTAAATAGAAAAGGCACAATGCCGACTTAAGTACAACAAGACTGACTCTTCTTACTGACTATGTTTTGAACCATTCCTGTGCCACTAGTAATAGATCCGATGCTTCACTTCAGGTTTACTGTATACCTTGGACCTTCTTATTGACGATGAAACACAGAAATTGCATCGGAATTAAATACAAGAAGCACAATGCCGACATAAGGACAAGAAGACTGACTCTTCTTACTGACTATGTTTTGAACTATTCCTGTGACACTAGCTATAGATTCCGATGCTTCACTTCAGGTTTACTGTATCCTTCTGACATTCTTAATGACGATGAAACACAGAAATTGCATCGTAATTAAACTCAAAATGCACAATGCCGACTTAAGTAGAAGAAGACTGACTCTTCTAACTGTCTATGTTTTGAACCATACCATTGACACTAGGTATAGATTCCGATGCTTCACTCCAGGTATACTGTATCCCTTGGACCTTCTTATTGACGATGAAACACACAAATTGCATCGGAATTAAATAGAAAAGGCACTATGCCGACTTAAGTACAAGAAAACTGACTCTTCTAACTGACTATGTTTTGAACGATTCCTGTGACACTAGTTATAGATCCCGATGCTTCACTTCAGGTTTACTGTATCCCTTGGACATTCTTATTGACGATGAATCACAAAAACTGCATCGGAATTAAATACAAAAGGCAAAATGCCGACTGAAGTACAGGAAGACAGACTCTTCTTACTGTCTATGATTTGAACCATTCCTGTGACACTAGTTACAGACCCCGATGTTTCACTCCAGGTTTACTGTATCGCTTGGACCTTCTTATTGTCGATGAGACACAGAAATTGCATCGGAATTAAACACAAAAGGCACAATGCCGACTTAAGTACAAGAAGACCAACTCCTCTTACTGACTATGCTTTGAACCATTCCTGTGACACCAGTTATGGATTCCGATGCTTCACTTCAGGTTTACTGTATCCCTCTGACCTTCTTATTGACGATGGAACACAGAAATTGCATCGGAATTAAATACAAAAGGCACAATGCCGAATTAAGTTCAAGAAGACTGACTCTTCTTACTGTCAATTTTTGAACCAGTCCTGTGACACTTGTTATAGACTCCGATGCTTCACTCCAGGTTTACTGTATCCCTCGGTCCTTCTTATTGACGATGAAACACAAAAATTGCATCGGAATTAAATACAAAAGGCACGAGGCCGAATTAAGCTCAAGAAGACTGACTCTTCTTACTGTCTATTTTTGAACCAGTCCTGTGACACTAGTTATAGACTCCGAAGCTTCACTCCAGGTTTACTGTATCCCTCGGTGCTTCTTATTGACGATGAAACACAGAAATTGCATCGGAATTAAATAGAAAAGGCACAATGCCGACTTAAGTACAAGAAGACTGACTTTTCTTACTGACTATGTTTTGAACCATTCCTGTGACACTAGTTATAAATTCCGATGCTTCTCGTCAGGTTTACTGTATCCCTTCTACCTTATTATTGACGATGAAACGCAGAAAATGCATCGGAATTAAAAACAAATGGCACAGTGCAGAATTAAGTACAAGGAGACTGACTCTTCTTACTGTTTATGTTTTGAACCATTCCCGTGACACTAGTTATAGATTCCGATGCTTCACTCCAGGTTTACTGTATCCCTTGGTCCTTGTTATTGACGATGAAACACAGAAACTGCATCGGAATTAAATAGAAAACGTACAATGCCGACTTAAGTACAAGACTATGTTTTGAACCATTCCTGTGACACTAGTTATAGATTCCGGTGCTTCACCCCAGGTTTACTGTATCCCTTGGACCTTCTTATTGACGATGAAACACAGAAATTGCATCGGAATGAAATACAAAAGGCAAAATGCCGACTTAAGTACACAAAGACTGACTCTTCTTACTGTCTATGCTTTGAACCATTCCTGTGACACTAGTTATAGATTCCGATGCTACACTCCAGGTTCACTGTATCCCTTGGACCTTCTTATTGACGATGAAACACAGCAATTGCATCGAAATTAAATACTAAAGGCACAATGCCGACTTAAGGACAAGAAGACTGACTCTTCTCACTGACTTTGTTTTGAACCATTCCTGTGACACCAGTTACATATTCCGATGCTTCACTTCAGGTTTATTGTATCCCTCTGATCTTCTCATTTACGATGAAACACAGAAATTGCATCGGAATTAAATAGAAAAGGCACAATGTAGACGTAAGTACATAAAGACTGACTCTTCTTACTGTCTATGTTTGAACCATTCCTGTGACACTAGTTATGGATTCCGATGCTTCACTCCAGGTTTACTGTATCCCTTGGACCTTCTTATTGACGATGAAACACAGAAATTGCATCGGAATTAAATAGAAAAGGCACAATGCCGACTTAAGGACAAGAAGACTGTCTCTTCTTACTGACTATGTTTTGAACCATTCCTTTGACACTAGCTATAGATTCCGATGCTTCACTTCAGGTTTACTGTATCCCTCTGACCTTCCTATTGACGATGAAACACAGAAATTGCATCGGAATTAAATACAAAAGGCACAATGCCGACTTAAGTACAAGAAGACTGCCTCTCCTTACTGACTATGCTTTGAACCATTCCTGTGACACTAGTTATAAATTCCGATGCATCACTTCAGGTTTACTGTATCCCTTGGACCTTCTTATTGACGATGAAACACACAAATTGCATCGGAATGAAATACAAAAGGCACAAAGCAGAATTAAGTACAAGAAGACTGACTGTGACACTAGTTATAGATTCCGATGCTTCACTCCAGGTTTACTGTATCCCTTGGGTCCGTCTTATTGACGATGAAACACAGAAATTCCATCGGAGTTAAATACAAAAGGCACAATGCCGACTTAAGTACAAGAAGACTGACTCTTCTAACTGTCTATGTTTTGAACCATTCCTGTGACACTAGCTATAGATTCCGATGCTTCACTTCAGGTCTCAGGTTTACTGTACCCCTCTGACCTTCTTATTGGCGATGAAACACAGAAATTGCATCGGAATTAAATACAAAAGGCACAATGCCGACTTAAGTACAAGAAGACTGCCTCTCCTTACTGACTATGTTTTGAACCATTCCTGTGACACTAGTTATAAATTCCGATGCTTCACTTCAGGATTACTGTATCCCTTGGACATTCTTATTGACGATGAAACACAGATATTGCATCGGAATTAAATACAAAAGGCACAAAGCAGAATTAAGTACAAGAAGACTGACTCTTATTACTGTCTGTGTTTTGAACCACTTCTGTGACACTAGTTATAGATTCCGATGCTTCACTCCAGGTTTACTGTATCCCTTGGACCGTCTTATTGACGCTGAAACACAGAAATTGCATCGGAATTAATTACAAAAGTCACAATGCCGACTTAAGGACAAGAAGACTGACTCTTCTTACTGTCTATGTTTTGAACCATTCCTGTGACACTAGTTACAGATTCCGATGCTTCACTCCAGGTTTACTTTATCCCTTGGACCTTCTTATTGACGATGAAACACAGAAATTGCATCGGAATTAAATAGAAAAGGCACAATGCTGACTTAAGTACAAGAAGAGTGACTCTTCTTACAGACTATGTTTTGAACCATTCCATTGACACTTGTTATAGATTCCGATGCTTCACTACATGTTTACTGCATCCCTTGGACCTTCTTATTGACGATGAAACACAGACATTGCATCGGAATTAAATAGAAAAGGCACAATGCTGACTTAAGTACAAGAAGACTGACTCTTTTTACTGACTATGTTTTGAACCATTCCTGTGACACCAGCTATAGATCCAATGCTTCACTTCAGGTTTACTGTATCCCTTGGACCTTCTTATTGACGATGAAACACAGAAAATACATCGGAATTAAATACAAAAGGCACAATGCCGACTTAAGTACATGAAGACCGACTCTTCCTACTGACTATGTTTGAGCCATTCCTGTCACACCCGTAATAGATTCCGTAGCTTCACTTGAGGTTTACTGTATCCCTTGGACCTTCTTATTGACGATGAAACACAGAAATTGCATCGGAATTAAATACAAATGGCACAATGCCGAATTAAGTTCAAGGAGACTGACTCTTCTTACTGTCAATTTTTGAACTAGTCCTGTGACACTAGTTATAGACTTCGATGCTTCACTCCAGGGTTACTGTATAGCTTGGTCCTTCTTATTGACGATGAAACACAGAAATTGCATCGGAATTAAATACAAAAGGCACAATGCCGACTTAAGTAAAAGAAGTCTGACTCTTCTTACTGTCTATGATTTGAACCATTCCTGTGACACTAGTTATAGATTCCGATGCTTCACTCCAGGTTTACTGTATCCCTCTGACCTTCTTATTGACGATGAAACACAGAAATTCCATCGGAGTTAAATACGAAAAGCACAATGCCGACTTAAGTACAAGAAGACTGACTCTTCTTACTGTCTATGTTTGAACCATTCCTGTGACACTAGTTATAAATTCCGATGCTTCACTTCAGGTTTACTGTATCCCTTGGACCTTCTTATTAATGATGAAACACAGAAATTGCATCGGAATTAAATACAAAAGGCACAAAGCAGAATTAAGTACAAGAAGACTGACTCTTCTTAGTGTCTATGTTTTGAACCATTCCTGTGACACTTGCTATAGATTCCGATGCTTCACTTCAGGTCTCAGGTTTACTGTACCCCTCTGACCTTCTTATTGACGATGAAACACAGAAATTGCATCGGAATTAAATACAAAAGGCACAGTGCAAAATTAAGTACAAGGAGACTGACTCTTCTTACTGTCTATGTTTTGAACCATTCCTGTGACACTAGTTATAGATTCCGATGCTTCACTCCAGGTTTACTGTATCCCTTGGACCTTCTTATTGATGATGAAACACAAGAATTGCATCGGAATTAAATACAAAAGGCACAATGCTGACTTAAGGACAAGAAGTCTGACCCTTCTTACTCACTATCTTTTGAACCATTCCTGTGACACTAGCTATAGATTCCGATGCTTCACTTCAGGTTTACTGTACCCCTCTGACCTTCTTATTGACGATGAAACACAGAAATTGCATCGGAATTAAATACAAAAGGCACAATGCCGACTGAAGGACAAGCAGACTGACTCTTCTTACTGACTATGTTTTGAACCATTCCTGTGACACTAGTTATAGATTCCGATGCTTCACTTCAGGTTTACTGTATCCCTTGGACCTTCATATTGACGATGAAACACAGAAATTGCATCGAAACTAAATATAAAAGGCACAAAGCAGAAATAAGTGCAAGAAGACTAACTCTTCTTACTGACTATGTTTTGAACTATTCCTGTGACACTAGCTATAGATTCCTAAGCTTCACTTCAGGTTTACTGTATCCCTTGGAACTTCTTATTGACGATGAAACACAGAAATTGCATCGGAATTAAATAGAAAAGGCACAATGTCGACGTAAGTACAAGAAGACTGACTCTTCTTACTGTCTATGTTTTGAACCATTTCTGTGACACTAGTCATAGATTCCGATGCTTCACTCCAGGTTTACTATGTCCCTTGGACCTTCTTATTGACGATGAAACACAGAAATTGCATCGGAATTAAATAGAAAGGGGCACAATGCTGACTTAAGTACAAGAAGACTGACTCCTCTTACTGACTGTGTTTTGAACCATTCCATTGACACTAGTTATAGATTACGATGCTTCACTCCATGTTTACTGTATCCCTTGGACCTTCGTATTGACGATGAAACACAGAAATTGCATCGGAATTAAATAGAAAAGGCACAATGCCGACTTAAGTACAACAAGACTGACTCTTCTTACTGACTATGTTTTGAACCATTCCTTTGCCACTAGTAATAGATCCGATGCTTCACTTCAGGTTTACTGTATACCTTGGACCTTCTTATTGACGATGAAACACAGAAATTGCATCGGAATTAAATACAAAAAGCACAATGCCGACATAAGGACAAGAAGACTGACTCTTCTTACTGACTATGTTTTGAACTATTCCTGTGACACTAGCTATAGATTCCGATGCTTCACTTCAGGTTTACTGTATCCTTCTGACCTTCTTAATGACGATGAAACACAGAAATTGCATCGTAATTAAATTCAAAAGGCACAATGCCGACTTAAGTAGAAGAAGACTGGCTCTTCTTACTGTCTATGTTTTGAACCATACCATTGACACTAGGTATAGATTCCGATGCTTCACTCCAGGTATACTGTATCCCTTGGACCTTCTTATTGACGATGAAACACACAAATTGCATCGAAATTAAATAGAAAAGGCACTATGCCGACTTAAGTACAAGAAAGCTGACTCTTCTAACTGACTATGTTTTGAACGATTCCTGTGACACTAGTTAGAGATCCCGATGCTTCACTTCAGGTTTACTGTATCCCTTGGGCTTTCTTATTGACGATGAATCACAAAAATTGCATCGGAATTAAATACAAAAGGCAAAATGCCGACTGAAGTACAGGAAGACAGACTCTTCTTACTGTCTATGATTTGAACCATTCCTGTGACACTAGTTACAGACCTCGATGTTTCACTCCATGTTTAATGTATCGCTTGGACCTTCGTATTGTCGATGAAACACAGAAATTGCATCGGAATTAAATACAAAAGGCACAATGCCGACTTAAGTACAAGAAGACCAACTCCTCTTACTGACTATGCTTTGAACCATTCCTGTGACACCAGTTATGGATTCCGATGCTTCACTTCAGGTTTACTGTATCCCTCTGACCTTCTTATTGACGATGAAACACAGAAATTGCATCGGAATTAAATACAAAAGGCACAATGCCGAATTAAGTTCAAGAAGACTGACTCTTCTTACTGTCTATTTTTGAACCAGTCCTGTGACACTTGTTATAGACTCCGATGCTTCACTCCAGGTTTACTGTATCCCTCGGTCCTTCTTATTGACGATGAAACACAGAAATTGCATCGGAATTAAATACAAAAGGCACAAGGCCTAATTAAGCTCAAGAAGACTGACTCTTCTTACTGTCTATTTTTGAACCAGTCCTGTGACACTAGTTATAGACTCCGATGCTTCACTCCAGGTTTACTGTATCCCTCGGTCCTTCTTATTGACGATGAAACACAGAAATTGCATCGGAATTAAATAGAAAAGGCACAATGCCGACTTAAGTACAAGAAGACTGACTCTTCTTACTGACTATGTTTTGAACCATTCCTGTGACACTAGTTATAAATTCCGATGCTTCTCATCAGGCTTACTGTATCCCTTCTACCTTATTATTGACGATGAAACGCAGAAAATGCATCGGAATTAAATACAAATGGCACAGTGCAGAATTAAATACAAGGAGACTGACTCTTCTTACTGTTTATGTTTTGAACCATTCCCGTGACACTAGTTATAGATTCCGATGCTTCACTCCAGGTTTACTGTATCCCTTGGACCTTGTTATTGACGATGAAACACAGAAACTGCATCGGAATTAAATAGAAAACGTACAATGCCGACTTAAGTACAAGACTATGTTTTGAACCATTCCTGTGACACTAATTATAGATTCCGGTGCTTCACCTCAGGTTTACTGTATCCCTTGGACCTTCTTATTGACGATGAAACACAGAAATTGCATCGGAATTAAATACAAAAGGCAAAATGCCGACTTAAGTACACGAAGACTGACTCTTCTTACTGTCTATGTTTGAACCATTCCTGTGACACTAGTTATAGATTCCGATGCTACACTCCAGGTTTACTGTATCCCTTGGACCTTCATATTGACGATGATACACAGCAATTGCATCGAAATTAAATACTAAAGGCACAATGCCGACTTAAGGACAAGAAGACTGACTCTTCTCACTGACTTTGTTTTGAACCATTCCTGTGACACCAGTTATATATTCCGATGCTTCACTTCAGGTTTATTGTATCCCTCTGACCTTCTCATTTACGATGAAACACAGAAATTGCAACGGAATTAAATATAAAAGGCACAATGTCGTCGTAAGTACATAAAGACTGACTCTTCTTACTGTCTATGTTTTGAACCATTCCTGTGACACTAGTTATAGATTCCGATGCTTCACTTCAGGTTTACTGTATCCCTTGGACCTTCTTATTGACGATGAAACACAGAAATTGCATCGGAATTAAATAGAAAAGGCACAATGCCGACTTAAGGACAAGAAGACTGTCTCTTCTTACTGACTATGTTTTGAACCATTCCTGTGACACTAGCTATAGATTCCGATGCTTCACTTCAGGTTTACTGTATCCCTCTGACCTTCTTATTGACGATGAAACACAGAAATTGCATCGGAATTTAATACAAAGGGCACAATACCGACGTAAGTACAAGAAGACTGACTCTTCTTACTGTCTATTTTTTGAACCATACCATTGACACTTGATATAGATTCCGATGCTTCACTCCAGGTTTACTGTATCCCTTGGACCGTCTCATTGACGGTGAAACACAGAAATTGCATCGGAATTAAATAGAAAAGGCACTATGCCGACTTAAGTACAAGAAAACTGACTATTCTTACTGACTATGTTTTGAACGATTTCTGTGACACTAGTTATAGATACCAATGCTGCACTTCAGGTTTACTGTATCCCTTGGACCTTCGCATTGACGATAAAACACAGAAATTGCATCGGAATTAAATACAAAAGGCAAAATGCCGACTGAAGTACACGAAGACTGACTCTTCTTACTGTCTATGATTTGAACCATTCCTGTGACACTAGTTACAGATTACGAAGCTTCACTCCAGGTTTACTGTATCCCTTGGACCTTCTCATTGACGATGAAACACAGAAATTGCATCGGAATTAAATTCAAAAGGCACAACGCCGACTTAAGTACAAGAAGACTAACTCTTCCTACTGACTATGTTTTGATCCATTCCTGTGACACTAGTTATAGATTCCGATGCTTCACTTCAGGTTTACTGTATCCCTCTGACCTTCTTATTGACGATGAAACCCAGAAATTGCATCGGAATTAAATAAAAAAGGCACAATGCCGAATTAAGTTCAAGGAGACTGACTCTTCTTACTGTCTATTTTTGAACTAGTCCTGTGACACTAGTTATAGACTCCGATGCTTCACTCCAGGTTTACTGTATAGCTTTGTCCTCCTTATTGACGATGAAACACAGATATTGCATCGGAATTAAATAAAAAAGGCACAATGCCGAATTAAGTTCAAGGAGACTGACTCTTCTTACTGTCTATTTTTGAACTGGTCTTGTGACACTAGTTACAGATTACGAAGCTTCACTCCAGGTTTACTGTATCCCTTGGACCTTCTTATTAATGATGAAACACAGAAATTGCATCGGAATTAAATACAAAAGGCACAATGCCGACTTAAGTACAAGAAGACCAACTCCTCTTACTGACTATGCTTTGAACCATTCCTGTGACACCAGTTATGGATTCCGATGCTTCACTTCAGGTTTACTGTATCCCTCTGACCTTCTTATTGACGATGAAACACAGAAATTGCATCGGAATTATATACAAAAGGCACAATGCCGAATTAAGTTCAAGAAGACTGACTCTTCTTACTGTCTATTTTTGAACCAGTCCTGTGACACTTGTTATAGACTCCGATGCTTCATTCCAGGTTTACTGTATCCCTCGGTCCTTCTTATTGACGATGAAACACAGAAATTGCATCGGAATTAAATACAAAAGGCACAAGGCCGAATTAAGCTCAAGAAGACTGACTCTTCTTACTGTCTATTTTTGAACCAGTCCTGTGACACTAGTTATAGACTCCGATGCTTCACTCCAGGTTTACTGTATCCCTCGGTCCTTCTTATTGACGATGAAACACAGAAATTGCATCGGAATTAAATAGAAAAGGCACAATGCCGACTTAAGTACAAGAAGACTGACTCTTCTTACTGACTATGTTTTGAACCATTCCTGTGACACTAGTTATAAATTCCGATGCTTCTCGTGAGGCTTACTGTATCCCTTCTACCTTATTATTGACGATGAAACGCAGAAAATGCATCGGAATTAAATACAAATGGCACAGTGCAGAATTAAATACAAGGAGACTGACTCTTCTTACTGTTTATGTTTTGAACCATTCCCGTGACACTAGTTATAGATTCCGATGCTTCACTCCAGGTTTACTGTATCCCTTGGACCTTGTTATTGACGATGAAACACAGAAACTGCATCGGAATTAAATAGAAAACGTACAATGCCGACTCAAGTACAAGACTATGTTTTGAACCATTCCTGTGACACTAGTTATAGAATCCGGTGCTTCACCTCAGGTTTACTGTATCCCTTGGACCTTCTTATTGACGATGAAACACAGAAATTGCATCGGAATTAAATACAAAAGGCAAAATGCCGACTTAAGTACACGAAGACTGACTCTTCTTACTGTCTATGCTTTGAACCATTCCTGTGACACTAGTTATAGATTCCGATGCTACACCTCAGGTTTACTGTATCCCTTGGACCTTCTTATTGACGATGATACACAGCTATTGCATCGAAATTAAATACTAAAGGCACAATGCCGACTTAAGGACAAGAAGACTGACTCTTCTCACTGACTCTGTTTTGAACCATTCCTGTGACACCAGTTATATATTCCGATGCTTCACTTCAGGTTTATTGTATCCCTCTGACCTTCTCATTTACGATGAAACACAGAAATTGCATCGGAATTAAATATAAAAGGCACAATGTCGACGTAAGTACATAAAGACTGACTCTTCTTACTGACTATGTTTTGAACCATTCCTGTGACACTACATATAGATTCCGATGCTTCACTTCAGGGTTACTGTATCCCTTGGACCTTCTTATTGACGATGAAACACAGAAATTGCATCGGAATTAAATAGAAAAGGCACAATGCCGACTTAAGGACAAGAAGACTGTCTCTTCTTACTGACTATGTTTTGAACCATTCCTGTGACACTAGCTATAGATTCCGATGCTTCACTTCAGGTTTACTGTATCCCTCTGACCTTCTTATTGACGATGAAACACAGAAATTGCATCGGAATTTAATACAAAGGGCACAATACCGACGTAAGTTCAAGGAGACTGACTCTTCTTACTGTCTATTTTTGAACTAGTCCTGTGACACTAGTTATAGACTCCGATGCTTCACTCCAGGTTTACTGTATAGCTTGGTCCTTCTTATTGACGATGAAACACAGAAATTGCATCGGAATTAAATACAAAAGGCACAATGCCGACTTAAGTACAAGAAGACTGCCTCTCCTTACTGACTATGTTTTGAACCATTCCTGTGACACTAGTTATAAATTCCGATGCTTCACTTCAGGTTTACTGTATCCCTTGGACCTTCTTATTGACGATGAAACACACAAATTGCATCGGAATTAAATACAAGAGGCACAAAGTAGAATTAAGAACAAGAAGACTGACTCTTATTACTGTCTATGTTTTGAACCACTTCTGTGACACTATTTATAGATTCCGATGCTTCACTCCAGGTTTACTGTATCCCTTGGACCGTCTTATTGACGATGAAATACAGAAATTGCATCGGAATTAGTTACAAAACTCACAATGCCGACTTAAGGACAAGAAGACTGACTCTTCTTACTGTCTATGTTTTGAACCATTCCTGTGACACTAGTTATAGATTCCGATGCTTCACTCCAGGTTGACTTTATCCTTTGGACCTTCTTATTGACGATGAAACACAGAAATTGCATCGGAATTAAATAGAAAAGGCACATTGCCGACTTAAGTACAAGAAGACTGACTCTTCTTACTGACTATGTTTTGAACCATTCCATTGACACTTGTTATAGATTCCGATGCTTCACTTCATGTTTACTGTAACCCTTGGACCTTCTTATTGACGATGAAACACAGATATTGCATCGGAATGAAATAGAGAAGGCACAATGCCGACTTAAGTACAAGAAGACTGATTCTTTTTACTGTCTATGTTTTGAACCATTCCTGTGGCACTAGTTATAGATTCCGATGCTTCACTTCAGGTTTACTGTATCCCTTGGACCTTCTTATTGACGATGAAACACAGAAAATACATCGGAATTAAATATAAAAGGCACAATGCCGACTTAAGTACATGAAGACCGACTCTTCCTACTGACTATGTTTGAGCCATTCCTGTGACACCCGTTATAGATTCCGATGCTTCACTTCAGGTCTCAGGTTTACTGTACCCCTCTGACCTTCTTATTGACGATGAAGCACAGAAATTGCATCGGAATTAAATAGAAAAGGCACAATGCCGACTTAAGTACAAGAAGACTGAGTCTTTTTTACTGACTATATTTTGAACCATTCCTGTGACACCAGTTATAGATCCAATGCTTCACTTCAGGTTTACTGTATCCCTTGGACCTTCTTATTGACGATGAAACACAGAAATTGCATCGGAATTAAATACTAACGGCACAATGCCGACTTAAGTACAAGAAGACTGACTCTTCCTACTGTCTATGTTTTGAACCATTCCTGTGACACTAGGTATAGATTCCGATGCTTCACTTCAGGTTTACTGTATCCCTTGGACCTTCTTATTGACGATGAAACACAGAAATTGCATCGGAAATAAATACAAAAGGCACAATGCCGAATTAAGTTCAAGGAGACTGACTCGTCTTACTGTCTATTTTTGAACTAGTCCTGTGACACTAGTTATAGACTCCGATGCTTCACTCCAGGTTTACTGCATAGCTTGGTCCTTCTTATTGACGATGAAACACAGAAATTGCATCGGAATTAAATACAAAAGGCACAATGCCGACTTAAGTAAAAGAAGTCTGACTCTTCTTACTGTCTATGATTTGAACCATTCCTGTGACACTAGTTATAGATTCCGATGCTTCACTCCAGGTTTACTGTATCCCTCTGACCTTCTTGTTGACGATGAAACACAGAAATTCCATCGGAGTTAAATCCAAAAAGCACAATGCCGACTTAAGTACAAGAAGACTGACTCTTCTTACTGTCTAAGTTTGAACCATTCCTGTGACACTAGTTATAAATTCCGATGCTTCACTTCAGGTTTACTGTATCCCTTGGACCTTCTTATTAATGATGAAACACAGAAATTGCATCGGAATTAAATACAAAAGGCACAAAGCAGAATTAAGTACAAGAAGACTGACTCTTCTTACTGTCTATGTTTTGAACCATTCCTGTGACACTAGCTATAGATTCCGACGTTTCACTTCAGGTCTCAGGTTTACTGTACCCCTCTGACCTTCTTATTGACGATGAAACACAGAAATTGCATCGGAATTAAATACAAAAGGCACAATGCCGACTTAAGTACAAGAAGACTGCCTCTCCTTACTGACTATGTTTTGAACCATTCCTGTGACACTAGTTATAAATTCCGATGCTTCACTTCAGGTTTACTGTATCCCTTGGACCTTCTTATTGACGATGAAACACAGAAAATGCATCGGAATTAAATACAAAAGGCACAAAGCAGAATTAAGTACAAGAAGACTGACTCTAATTACTGTCTATGTTTTGAACCACTTCTGTGACACTAGTTATAGATTCCGATGCTTCACTCCAGGTTTACTGTATCCCTTGGACCGTCTTTTTGACGATGAAACACAGAAATTGCATCGGAATTAATTACAAAAGTCACAATGCCGACTTAAGGACAAGAAGACTGACTCTTCTTACTGTCTATGTTTTGAACAATTCCTGTGACACTAGTTATAGATTCCGATGCTTCACTCCAGGTTTACTTTTTCCCTAGGACCTTCTTATTGACGATGAAACACAGAAATTGCATCGGAATTAAATAGAAAAGGCACAATGCCGACTTAAGTACAAGAAGACTGACTCTTCTTACTGACTATGTTTTGAACCAATCCATTTACACTTCTTATAGATTCCGATGCTTCACTTCATGTTTACTGTATCCCTTGGACCTTCTTATTGACGATGAAACACAGATATTGCATCGGAATTAAATAGAAGAGGCACAATGCCGTGTAAAGTACAAGAAGACTGACTCTTTTTTACTGACTATGTTTTGAACCATTCCTGTGACACCAGTTATAGATCCAATGCTTCACTTCAGGTTTACTGTATCCCTTGGACCTTCTTATTGACGATGAAACACAGAAATTGCATCGGAATTGAATACTAACGGCACAATGCCGACTTAAGTACAAGAAGACTGACTCTTCCTACTGTCTATGTATTGAACCATTCCTGTGACACTAGTTATAGTTTCCGATGCTTCACTTCAGGTTTACTGTATCCCTTGGACCTTCTTATTGACGATGAAACACAGAAAATACATCGGAATTAAATACAAAAGGCACAATGCCTACTTAAGTACATGAAGATCGACTCTTCCTACTGACTAAGTTTGAGCCATTCCTGTGACACCCGTTATAGATTCCGATGCTTCACTTGAGCTTTACTGTATCCCTTGGACCTTCTTATTGACGATGAAACACAGAAATTGCATCGGAAATAAATACAAAAGGCACAATGCCGAATTAAGTTCAAGGAGACTGACTCGTCTAACTGTCTATTTTTGAACTAGTCCTGTGACACTAGTTATAGACTCCGATGCTTCACTCCAGGTTTACTGTATAGCTTGGTCCTTCTAATTGACGATGAAACACAGAAATTGCATCGGAATTAAATACAAAAGGCACAATGCCGACTTAAGTAAAAGAAGTCTGACTCTTCTTACTGACTATGTTTTGAACCATTCCTGTGACACTAGTTATAAATTCCGATGCTTCACTTCAGGTTTACTGTATTCCTTGGACCTTCTTATTGACGATGAAACACAGATATTGCACCGGAATTAAATACAAAAGGCACAAAGCAGAATTAACTACAAGAGGCTGACTCTTATTACTGTCTATGTTTTGAACCACTTCTGTGACACTAGTTATAGATTCCGATGCTTCACTCCAGGTTTACTGTATCCCTTGGACCGTCTTATTGACGATGAAACACAGAAATTGCATCGGAATTAATTACAAAAGTCACAATGCCGACTTAAGGACAAGAAGACTGACTCTTCTTACTGTCTATGTTTGAACCATTCCTGTGACACTAGTTATAGATTCCGATGCTTCACTCCAGGTTTACTTTATCCCTTGGACCTTCTTATTGACGATGAAACACAGAAATTGCATCGGAATTAAATAGAAAAGGCACAATGCCGACTTAAGTACAAGAAGACTGACTCTTCTTACTGACTATGTTTTGAACCATTCCATTGACACTTGTTATAGATTCCGATGCTTCACTTCATGTTTACTGTATCCCTTGGACCTTCTTATTCACGATGAAACACAGATATTGCATCGGAATTAAATAGAAAAGGCACAATGCCGACTTAAGTACAAGAAGACTGACTATTTTTACTGACTATGTTTTGAACCATTCCTGTGACACCAGTTATAGATCCAATGCTTCACTTCAGGTTTACTGTATCCCTTGGACCTTCTTATTGACGATGAAACACAGAAATTGCATCGGAATTAAATACTAACGGCACAATGCCGACTTAAGTACAAGAAGACTGACTCTTCCTACTGTCTATGTTTTGAACCATTCCTGTGACACTAGTTATAGATTCCGATGCTTCACTTCAGGTTTACTGTATCCCTTGGACCTTCTTATTGACGATGAAACACAGAAAATACATCGGAAATAAATACAAAAGGCACAATGCCGACTTAAGTACATGAAGACCGAGTCTTCCTTCTGACTATGTTTGAGCCATTCCTGTGACACCCGTTATAGATTCCGATTCTTCACTTGAGGTTTACTGTATCCCTTGGACCTTCTTATTGACGATGAAACACAGAAATTGCATCGGAAATAATTACAAAAGGCACAATGCCGAATTAAGTTCAAGGAGACTGACTCTTCTTACTGTCTATTTTTGAACTAGTCCTGTGACACTAGTTATAGACTCCGATGCTTCACTCCAGGTTTACTGTATAGCTTGGTCCTTCTTTTTGACGATGAAACACAGAAATTGCATCGGAATTAAATACAAAAGGCACAATGCCGACTTAAGTAAAAGAAGGCTGACTCTTCTTACTGTCTACGTTTGAACCATTCCTGTGACACTAGTTATAAATTCCGATGCTTCACTTCAGGTTTACTGTATCCCTTGGACCTTCTTATTAATGATGAAACACAGAAATTGCATCGGAATTAAATACAAAAGGCACAAAGCAGAATTAAGTACAAGAAGACTGACTCTTATTACTGTCTATGTTTTGAACCATTCCTGTGACACTAGCTATAGATTCCGATGCTTCACTTCAGGTCTCAGGTTTACTGTACCCCTCTGACCTTCTTATTGACGATGAAACACAGAAATTGCATCGGAATTAAATACTAACGGCACAATGCCGACTTAAGTACAAGAAGACTGACTCTTCCTACTGTCTATGTTTTGAACCATTCCATTGACACTTGTTATAGATTCCGAAGCTTCACTTCATGTTTACTGTATCCCTTGGACCTTCTTACTGACGATGAAACACAGATATTGCATCGGAATTAAATAGAAAAGGCACAATGCCGACTTAAGTACAAGAAGACTGACTCTTTTTACTGACTATGTTTTGAACCATTCCTGTGACACCAGTTATAGATCCAATGCTTCACTTCAGGTTTACTGTATCCCTTGGACCTTCTTATTGACGATGAAACACAGAAATTGCATCGTAATTAAATACAAAAGGCACAATGCCGACTTAAGTACATGAAGACCGACTCTTCCTACTGACTATGTTTGAGCCATTCCTGTGACACCCGTTATAGATTCCGATGCTTCACTTGAGGTTTACTGTATCCCTTGGACCTTCTTATTGCCGATGAAACACAGAAATTGCATCGGAAATAAATACAAAAGGGACAATGCCGTATTAAGTTCAATGAGACTGACTCTTCTTACTGTCTATTTTTGAACTAGTCCTGTGACACTAGTTATAGTCTCCGATGCTTCACTCCAGGTTTACTGTATAGCTTGGTCCTTCGTATTGACGATGAAACACAGAAATTGCATCGGAATTAAATACAAAAGGCACAATGCCGACTTAAGTAAAAGAAGTCTGACTCTTCTTACTGTCTATGATTTGAACCTTTCCTGTGACACTAGTTATAGGTTCCGATGCTTCACTCTAGGTTTTCTGTATCCCAACTGACCTTCTTATTGACGATGAAACACAGAAATTCCATCGGAGTTAAATACAAAAAGCACAATGCCGACTTAAGTACAAGAAGACTGACTCTTCTTTCTGTCTATGTTTGAACCATTCCTGTGACACTAGTTATAAATTCCGATGCTTCACTTCAGGTTTACTGTATCCCTTGCACCTTCTTATTAATGATGAAACACAGAAATTGCATCGGAATTAAATACAAAAGGCACAAAGCAGAATTAAGTACAAGAGGACTGACTCTTCTTACTGTCTATATTTTGAACCATTCCTGTGACACTAGCAATAAATTCCGATGCTTCACTTCAGGTCTCAGGTTTACTGTACCCTTCTGACCTTCTTATTGACGATGAAACACAGAAATTGCATCGGAATTAAATACAAAAGGCACAATGCCGACTTAAGTACAAGAAGACTGCCTCTCCTTACTGACTATGTTTTGAACCATTCCTGTGACACTAGTTATAAATTCCGATGCTTCACTTCAGGTTTACTGTATCCCTTGGACCTTCTTATTGACGATGAAACACAGAAATTGCATCGTAATTAAATACAAAAGGCACAATGCCGACTTAAGGACAAGAAGACTGACTCTTCTCACTGTCTATGCTTTGAACCATTCCTGTGACACTAGTTATAGATTCCGATGCTACACTCCAGGTTTACTGTATCCCTTGGACCGTCTTATTGACGATGAAACACAGAAATTGCATCGTAATTAAATACAAAAGGCACAATGCCGACTTAAGGACAAGAAGACTGACTCTTCTCACTGACTTTGTTTTGAACCATTCCTGTGACACCAGTTATATATTCCGATGCTTCACTTCAGGTTTATTGTATCCCTCTGACCTTCTCATTTACGATGAAACACAGAAATTGCATCGGAATTAAATACAAAAGGCACAATGTCGACGTAAGTACATAAAGACTGACTCTTCTTACTGTCTATGTTTTGAACCATTCCTGTGACACTAGTTATAGATTCCGATGCTTCACTTCAGGTTTACTATATCCCTTGGATCTTCTTATTGACGATGAAACACAGAAATTGCATCGGAATTAAATACAAAAGGCACAATGCCGACTTAAGGACAAGAAGACTGACTCTTCTTACTGACTATGTTTTGAACCATTCCTGCGACACTAGCTATAGATTCCGATGCTTCACTTCAGGTTTACTGTATCCCTCTGACCTTCTTATTGACGATGAAAAACAGAAATTGCATCGGAATTAAATAGAAAGGGCACAATACCGACGTAAGTACAAGAAGACTGACTCTTCTTACTGTCTGAGATTTGAACAATTCCTGTGACACTTGTTACAGATTACGAAGCTTCACTCCAGGTTAACTGTATCCCTTGGACCTTCTTATTGACCATGAAACACAGATATTGCATCGGAATTAAATACAAAAGGCACAACGCCGACTTAAGTACAAGAAGACTAACTCTTCCTCCTGACTATGTTTTGATCCATTCCTGTGACACTAGTTATGGATTCCGATGCTTCACTCCACGTTTACTGTATAGCTTGGTCCTTCTTATTGACGATGAAACACAGAAATTGCATCGGAATTAATTACAAAATTCACAATGCCGACTTAAGGACAAGAAGACTGACTCCTCTTACTGTCTATGTTTTTAACCATTCCTTTGACACTAGTTATAGATTCCGATGCTTCACTCCAGGTCTACTTTATCCCTTGGACCTTCTTATTGACGATGAAACACAGAAATTGCATCGGAATTAAATAGAAAAGGCACAATGCCGACTTAAGTACAAGAAGACTGACTCTTCTTACTGACAATGTTTTGAACCATTCCATTGACACTTGTTATAGATTCCGATGCTTCACTTCATGTTTACTGTATCCCTTGGACCTTCTTATTGACGATGAAACACAGATATTGCATCGGAATTAAACAGAAAAGGCACAATGCCGACTTAAGGACAAGAAGACTGTCTCTTTTTACTGACTATGTTTTGAACCATTCCTGTGACACCAGTTATAGATCCAATGCTTCACTTCAGGTTTACTGTATCCCTTGGACCTTCTTATTGACGATGAAGCACAGAAATTGCATCGGAATTAAATACTAACGGCACAATGCCGACATAAGTACAAGAAGACTGACTCTTCCTACTGTCTATGCTTTGAATCATTCCTGTGACACTAGTTACAGATTCCGATGCTTCACTTCAGGTTTACTGTATCCCTTGGACCTTCTTATTGACGATGAAACACAGAAAATACATCGGAATTAAATACAAAAGGCACAATGCCGACTTAAGTACATGAAGACCGACTCTTCCTACTGACTATGTTTGAGCCATTCCTGTGACACCCGTTATAGATTCCGATGCTTCACTTGAGGTTTACTGTATCCCTTGGACCTTCTTATTGACGATGAAACACAGAAATGGCATCGGAAATAAATACAAAAGGCACAATGCCGAATTAAGCTCAAGGAGACTGACTCTTCTTACTGTCTATTTTTGAACTAGTCCTGTGACACTACTTATAGACCCCGATGCTTCACTCCAGGTTTACTGTATAGCTTGGTCCTTCTTATTGACGATGAAACACAGAAATTGCATCGGAATTAAATACAAAAGACACAATGCCGACTTAAGTAAAAGAAGTCTGACTCTTCTTGCTGTCTATGATTTGAACCATTCCTGTGACACTAGTTATAGATTCCGATGCTTCACTCCAGGTTTACTGTATCCCTCTGACCTTCTTATTGACGATGAAACACAGAAATTCAATCGGAGTTAAATACAAAATGCACAATGCCGACTTAAGTACAAGGAGACTGACTCTTCTTACTGTCTATGTTTGAACCATTCCTGTGACACTAGTTATAGATTCCGATGCTTCACTTCAGGTTTACTGTATCCCTTGTACCTTCTTATTAATGATGAAACACAGAAATTGCATCGGAAATAAATACAAAAGGCACAAAGCAGAATTAAGTACAAGAAGACTGCCTCTCCTTACTGACTATGTTTTGAACCATTCCTGTGACACTAGTTATAAATTCCGATGCTTCACTTCAGGTTTACTGTATCCCTTGGACTTTCTTATTGACGATGAAACACAGAAATTGCATCGGAATTAAATACAAAAGGCACAAAGCAGAATTAAGTACTGTCTATGTTTTGAACCACTTCTGTGACACTAGTTATAGATTCCGATGCTTCACTCCAGGTTTACTGTATCCCTTGGACCGTCTTATTGACGATGAAACACAGAAATTGCATCGGAATTAATTACAAAAGTCACAATGCCGACTTACGGACAAGAAGACTGACTCTTCTTACTGTCTATGTTTTGAACCATTCCTGTGACACTAGTTATAGATTCCGATGCTTCACTCCAGGTTTACTGTATCCCTTGGACGTTCTTATTGACGATGAAACACAGAAATTGCATCGGAATTAAATACAAAAGGCACAATGCCGACTTAAGTACAAGAAGACTAACTCTTCTTACTGACTATGTTTTGAGCCATTCCTTTGACACTAGTTATGGTTTCCGATGCCTCACTTCAGGTTTACTGTATCCCTCTGACCTTCTTATTGACGATGAAACACAGAAATTGCATCGGAATTAAACACAAAAAGCACAATGCCGAATTAAGTTCAAGGAGACTGACTCTTCTTACTGTCTGTTTTTGAACTAGTCCTGTGGCACTAGTTACAGACTCCGATGCTTCACTCCAGGTTTACTGTATAGCTTGGTCCTTCT
The DNA here is from genome assembly GCF_021461385.2 of Schistocerca piceifrons. NCBI lineage: Eukaryota > Metazoa > Arthropoda > Insecta > Orthoptera > Acrididae > Schistocerca > Schistocerca piceifrons. The sequence continues at coordinate 1,136,945,436 of NC_060139.1, read as the reverse complement.
TATTGACGACGAAACACAGAAATTGCATCGGAATTAAATACAAAAGGCACAAAGCAGAATTAAGTACAAGAGGACTGACTCTACTTACTGTCTATATTTTGAACCATTGCTGTGACACTAGCAATAAATTCCGATGCTTCACTTCAGGTCTCAGGTTTACTGTACCCTTCTGACCTTCTTATTGACGATGAAACACAGAAATTGCATCGGAATTAAATACAAAAGGCACAATGCCGACTTAAGTACAAGAAGACTGCCTCTCCTTACTGACTATGTTATGAACCATTCCTGTGACACTAGTTATAAATTCCGATGCTTCACTTCAGGTTTACTGTATCCCTTGGACCTTCTTATTGACGATGAAACACAGAAATTGCATCGTAATTAAATACAAAAGCACAATGCCGACTTAAGGACAAGAAGACTGACTCTTCTCACTGTCTATGCTTAGAACCATTCCTGTGACACCAGTTATATATTCCGATGCTTCACTTCAGGTTTATTGTATCCCTCTGACCTTCTCATTTACGATGAAACACAGAAATTGCATCGGAATTAAATACAAAAGGCACAATGTCGACGTAAGTACATAAAGACTGACTCTTCTTACTGTCTATGTTTTGAACCATTCCTGTGACACTAGCTATAGATTCCGATGCTTCACTTCAGGTTTACTGTATCCCTCTGACCTTCTTATTGACGATGAAACACAGAAATTGCGTCGGAATTAAATACAAAGGGCACAATACCGACGTAAGTACAAGAAGACTGACTCTTCTTACAGTCTGAGATTTGAACAATTCCTGTGACACTTGTTACAGATTACGAAGCTTCACTCCAGGTTTACTGTATCCCTTGGACCTTCTTATTGACGATGAAACACAGATATTGCATCGGAATTAAATACAAAAGGCACAACGCCGACTTAAGTACAAGAAGACTAACTCTTCCTCCTGACTATGTTTTGATCCATTCCTGTGACACTAGTTATGGATTCCGATGCTTCACTCCACGTTTACTGTATAGCTTGGTCCTTCTTATTGACGATGAAACACAGAAATTGCATCGGAATTAATTACAAAATTCACAATGCCGACTTAAGGAAAAGAAGACTGACTCCTCTTACTGTCTATGTTTTTAACCATTCCTGTGACACTAGTTATAGATTCCGATGCTTCACTCCAGGTCTACTTTATCCCTTGGACCTTCTTATTGACGATGAAACACAGAAATTGCATCGGAATTAAATAGAAAAGGCACAATGCCGACTTAAGTACAAGAAGACTGACTCTTCTTACTGACAATGATTTGAACCATTCCATTGACACTTGTTATAGATTCCGATGCTTCACTTCATGTTCACTGTATCCCTTGGACCTTCTTATTGACGATGAAACACAGATATTGCATCGGAATTAAACAGAAAAGGCACAATGCCGACTTAAGGACAAGAAGACTGTCTCTTTTTACTGACTATGTTTTGAACCATTCCTGTGACACCAGTTATAGGTCCAATGCTTCACTTCAGGTTTACTGTATCCCTTGGACCTTCTTATTGACGATGAAACACAGAAATTGCATCGGAATTAAATACTAACGGCACAATGCCGACTTAAGTACAAGAAGACTGACTCTTCCTACTGTCTATGCTTTGAACCATTCCTGTGACACTAGTTATAGATTCCGATGCTTCACTTCAGGTTTACTGTATCCCTTGGACCTTCTTATTGACGATGAAACACAGAAAATACATCGGAATTAAATACAAAAGGCACAATGCCGACTTAAGTACATGAAGACCGACTCTTCCTACTGACTATGTTTGAGCCATTCCTGTGACACCCGTTATAGATTCCGATGCTTCACTTGAGGTTTACTGTATCCCTTGGACCTTCTTATTGACGATGAAACACAGAAATGGCATCGGAAATAAATACAAAAGGCACAATGCCGAATTAAGCTCAAGGAGACTGACTCTTCTTACTGTCTATTTTTGAACTAGTCCTGTGACACTAGTTATAGACTCCGATGCTTCACTCCAGGTTTACTGTATAGCTTGGTCCTTCTTATTGACGATGAAACACAGAAATTGCATCGCAATTAAATACAAAAGACACAATGCCGACTTAAGTAAAAGAAGTCTGACTCTTCTTGCTGTCTATGATTTGAACCATTCCTGAGACACTAGTTATAGATTCCGATGCTTCACTCCAGGTTTACTGTATCCCTCTGACCTTCTTATTGACGATGAAACACAGAAAATCCATCGGAGTTAAATACAAAAAGCACAATGCCGACTTAAGTACAAGAAGACTGACTCTTCTTACTGTCTATGTTTGAACCATTCCTGTGACACTAGTTATAGATTCCGATGCTTCACTTCAGGTTTACTGTATCCCTTGTACCTTCTTATTAATGATGAAACACAGAAATTGCATCGGAATTAAATACAAAAGGCACAAAGCAGAATTAAGTACAAGAAGACTGACTCTTCCTACTGTCTATGTTTTGAACCATTCCTGTGACACCCGTTATAGATTCCGATGCTTCACTTGAGGTTTACTGTATCCCTTGGACCTTCTTATTGACGATGGAACACAGAAATTGCATCGGAAATAGATACAAAAGGCACAATGCCGAATTAAGTACAAGAAGACTTACTCTTCTTACTGTCTATGTTTTGAACCATTCCTGTGACACTAGTTTTAGATTCCGATGCTTCACTCCTGGTTTACTGTATCCCTTGGACCTTCTTATTGACGATGAAACACAGAAATTGCATCGGAATGAAATACAAAATGCACAATGCCGACTTAAGTACAAGAAGACTGACTCTTCTTACTGTCTATGTTTTGAACCATACCATTGGCACTAGTTATAGATTCCGATGCTTCACTCCAGGTTTACTGTATCCCTTGCACCTTCTTATTGACGATGAAACACACAAATTGCATCGGAATTAAATAGAAAATGCACTATGCCGACAGAAGTACAAGAAGACTGACTCTTCTTACTGACTATGTTTGAACGATTCCTGTGACACCAGTTATAGATCCCGATTCTTCACTTCAGGTTTACTGTATTCCTTGGACCTTCTCATTGACGATGAAACACAAAAATTGCATCGGAATTAAATACAAAAGGCAAAATGCCAACTGAAGTACACGAAGACTGACTCTTCTTACTGTCTATGATTTGAACAAATCCTGTGACACTAGTTACAGATTCCGATGCTTCACTCCAGGTATACTGTATCCCTTGGACGTTCTTATTGACGATGAAACACAGAAATTGCATCGGAATTAAATACAAAAGGCACAATGCCGACTTAAGTACAAGAAGACTAACTCTTTTTACTGACTATGTTTTGAGCCATTCCTTTGACACTAGTTATGGTTTCCGATGCCTCACTTCAGGTTTACTGTATCCCTCTGACCTTCTTATTGACGATGAAACACAGAAATTGCATCGGAATTAAACACAAAAAGCACAATGCCGAATTAAGTTCAAGGAGACTGACTCTTCTTACTGTCTGTTTTTGAACTAGTCCTGTGGCACTAGTTACAGACTCCGATGCTTCACTCCAGGTTTACTGTATAGCTTGGTCCTTCTTATTGACGACGAAACACAGAAATTGCATCGGAATTAAATACAAAAGGCACAATGCCGACTTAAGTAAAAGAAGTCTGACTCTTCTTACTGTCTATGATTTGAACAATTCCTGTGACACTAGTTATAGATTCCGATGCTTCACTCCAGGTTTACTGTATCCCTCTGACCTTCTTATTGACGATGAAACAGAGAAATTCCATCGGAGTTAAATACAAAAAGCACAATACCGACTTAAGTACAAGAAGACTGACTCTTCTTACTGTATGTTTTGAACCATTCCTGTGACACTAGCTATAGATTGCGATGCTTCACTTCAGGTTTCAGGTTTACTGTACCCCTCTGACCTTCTTATTGACGATGAAACACAGAAATTGCATCGGAATTAAATACAAAAGGCACAATGCCGACTTAAGTACAAGAGGACTGCCCCTCCTTACTGACTATGTTTTGAACCATTCCTGTGACACTAGTTATAAATTACGATTCTTCACTTCAGGTTTACTGTATCCCTTGGACCTTCTTATTGACGATGAAACACAGATATTGCATCGGAATTAAATACAAAAGGCACAAAGCAGAATTAAGTACAAGAAGACTGACTCTTATTACTGTCTATGTTTTGAACCACTTCTGTGACACTAGTTATAGATTCCGATGCTTCACTCCAGGTTAACTTTATCAATTGGACCTTCTTATTGACGATGAAACACAGAAATTGCATCGGAATTAAATAGAAAAGGCACAATGCCGACTTAAGTAAAAGAAGACTGACTCTTCTTACTGACTATGTTTTGAACCATTCCATTGACACTTGTTATAGATTCCGATGCTTCACTTCATGTTTACTGTATCCCTTGGACCTTCTTATTGACGATGAAACACAGATATTGCATCGGAATTAAATAGAAAAGGCACAATGCCGACTTAAGTACAAGAAGACTGACTCTTTTTACTGACTATCTATTGAACTATTCCTGTGACACCAGTTATAGATCCAATGCTTCACTTCAGGTTTACTGTATCCCTTGGACCTTCTTATTGACGATGAAACACAGAAATTGCATCGGAATTAAATACTAACGGCACAATGCCGACTTAAGTACAAGAAGACTGACTCTTCCTACTGTCTATGATTTGAACCATTCCTGTGACACTAGTTATAGATTCCGATGCTTCACTTCAGGATTACTGTATCCCTTGGACCTTCTTATTGACGATGAAACACAGAAAATACATCGGAATTAAATACAAAAGGCACAATGCCGAATTAAGTACAAGAAGACTTACTCTTCTTACTGTCTATGTTTTGAACCATACCATTGACACTAGTTATAGATTCCGAAGCTTCACTCCAGGTTTACTGTATTCCTTGGACCTTCTTATTGACGATGAAACACACAAATAGCTTCGGAATTAAATAGAAAAGGCACTATGCCGACTTAAGTACAAGAAGACTGACTCTTCTTACTGACTATGTTTGAACGAATCCTGTGACACCAGTTATAGATCCCGATGCTTCACTTCAGGTTTACTGTATCCCTTGGACCTTCTCATTGACGATGAAACACAGAAATTCCATCGCAATTAAATACAAAAGGCACTATGCCGACTTAAGTACAAGAAGACTAACTCTTCTTACTGACTATGTTTTGAACCATTCCTGTGACACTAGTTATGGATTCCAATGCCTCACTTCAGGTTTACTGTATCCCTCTGACCTTCTTATTGACGATGAAACACGGAAATTGCATCGGAATTAAATACAAAAGGCACAATGCCGAATTAAGGACAAGAGGACTGACTCTTATTACTGTCTATTTTTGAACCAGTCCTGTGACACTAGTTATAGACTCCGATGCTTCACTCCAGGTTTACTGTATCCCTTGGACCTTCTTATTAATGATGAAACACAGAAATTGCATCGGAATTAAATACAAAAGGCACAATGCCGACTTAAGGACAAGAAGTTTGACTCTTCTTACTGAGTATGTTTTTAACCATTCCTGTGACACTAGCTATAGATTCCGATGCTTCACTTCAGGTTTACTGTACCCCTCTGACACTCTTATTGACGATGAAACACAGAAATTGCATCGGAATTAAATACAAAAGGCAAAATGCCGACATAGGTACAAGAAGACTGACTCTTTTTTCTGTCTATGCTTTGAACCATTCCATTGACACTAGTTATAGATTCCGATTCTTCACTCCAGGTTTACTGTATCCCTTGGACCTTGTTATTGACGATGAAACGCAGAAATTGCATCGGAATTAAATACAAAAGGCACAATGCCGACTTAAGTACAAGAAGACTGACTCTTCTTACTGACTTTGTTTTGAACCATTCCTGTGACACTAGTTATAGATTCCGATGCTTCACTCCAGGTTTACTGTATTCCTTGGACTTTCTTATTGACGATGAAACACAAAAATTGCATCGGAATTAAAAACAAAAGGCAAAATGCCAGCTGAAGTACACAAAGACTGACTCTTCTTACTGTCTATGATTTGAACCATTCCTGTGACACTAGTTACAGATTCCGATGCTTCACTCCAGGTTTACTGTATCCCTCGGACCTTCTCATTGACGATGAAACACAGAAATTCCATCGGAATTAAATACAAAGGGCACGATGCCGACTTAAGTACAAGAAGACTAACTCTTCTTACTGACTATGTTTTGAACCATTCCTGTGACACTAGTTATGGATTCCAATGCCTCACTTCAGGTTTACTGTATCCCTCTGTCCTTCTTATTGACGATAAAACACAGAAATTGCATCGGAATTAAATACAAAAGGCAAAATGCCGACTGAAGTACACGAAGACTGACTCTTCTTACTGTCTATGATTTGAACCATGCCTGTGACACTAGTTACAGATTGCGCTGCTTCACTCCAGGTTTACTGTATCCCTCTGACCTTCTTATTGACGATGAAACAGAGAAATTCCATCGGAGTTAAATACAAAAAGCACAATACCGACTTAAGTACAAGAAGACTGACTCTTCTTACTGTCTGTGTTTTGAACCATTCCTGTGACACTAGCTATAGATTGCGATGCTTCACTTCAGGTTTCAGGTTTACTGTACCCCTCTGACCTTCTTATTGACGATGAAACACAGAAATTGCATCGGAATTAAATACAACAGGCACAATGCCGACTTAAGTACAAGAGGACTGCCTCTCCTTACTGACTATGTTTTGAACCATTCCTGTGACACTAGTTATAAATTACGATGCTTCACTTCAGGTTTACTGTATCCCTTGGACCTTCTTATTGACGATGAAACACAGATATTGCATCGGAATTAAATACAAAAGGCACAAAGCAGAATTAAGTACAAGAAGACTGACTCTTATTACTGTCTATGTTTTGAACCACTTCTGTGACACTAGTTATAGATTCCGATGCCTCACTCCAGGTTTACTGTATCCCTTGGAGCTTCTTATTGACGATGGAACACAGAAATTGCATCGGAATTAATTACAAAAGTCACAATGCCGACTTAAGGACAAGAAGACTGACTCTTCATACTGTCTATGTTTTGAACCACTCCTGTGACACTAGTTATAGACTCCGATGCTTCACTCCAGGTTAACTTTATCCCTTGGACCTTCTTATAGACGATGAAACACAGAAATTGGATCGGAATTAAATAGAAAAGGCACAATGCCGAGTTAAGTAAAAGAAGACTGACTCTTCTTACTGACTATGTTTTGAACCATTCCATTGACACGTGTTATAGATTCCGATGCTTCACTTCATGTTTACTGTATCCCTTGGACCTTCTTATTGACGATGAAACACAGATATTGCATCGGAATTAAATAGAAAAGGCACAATGCCGACTTAAGTATAAGAAGACTGACTCTTCTTACTGACTATGTATTGAACCATTCCTGTGACACCAGTTATAGATCCAATGCTTCACTTCAGGTTTACTGTATCCCTTGGACCTTCTTATTGACGATGAAACACAGAAATTGCATCGGAATTAAATACTAACGGCACAATGCCGACTTAAGTACAAGAAGACTGACTCTTCCTACTGTCTATGTTTTGAACCATTCCTGTGACACTAGTTATAGATTCCGACGCTTCACTTCAGGATTACTGTATACCTTGGACCTTCTTATTGACGATGAAACACAGAAAATACATCGGAATTAAATACAAAAGGCACAATGCCGACTTAAGTACATGAAGACCGACTCTTCCTACTGACTATGCTTTGAACCATTCCTGTGACACCCGTTATAGATTCCGATGCTTCACTTGAAGATTACTGTATCCCTTGGACCTTCTTATTGACGATGAAACACAGAAATTGCATCGGAATTAAATACAAAAGGCACAATGCCGATTTAAGTACAAGAAGACTTACTCTTCTTACTGTCTATGTTTTGAACCATTCCAGTGCCACTAGTTTTAGATTCCGACGCTTCACTCCTGGTTTACTGAATCCCTTGGACCTTCTTATTGACAATGAAACACAGAAATTGCATCGGAATGAAATACAAAAGGCACAATGCCGACATAAGGACAAAAAGACTGACTCTTCTTACTGACTATGTTTCGAACCATTCCTGTGACACTAGCGACAGATTCCGATGGTTCACTTCGGGTTTACTGTATACCTCTGACCTTCTTAATGACAATGAAACACAGAAATTGCATCGTAATTAAATACAAAAGGCGCAATGCCGACTTAAGTACAAGAAGACTGACGCTTCTTACTGTCTATGTTTTGAACCATTCCATTGACACTAGTTATAGATTCCGATGCTTCACTCCAGGTTTACTGTATCCCTTGGACCTTCTTATTGACGATGAAACACACAAATAGCATCGGAATTAAATAGAAAAGGCACTATGCCGACTTAAGTACAAGAAGACTGACTCTTCTTACTGACTATGTTTGAACGATTCCTGTGACACCAGATATAGATCCCGATGCTTCACTTCAGGTTTACTGTATCCCTTGGACCTTCTCATTGACGATGAGACACAGAAATTCCATCGGAATTAAATACAAAAGGCACAATGCTGACTTAAGTACAAGAAGACTAACTCTTCTTACTGACTATGTTTTGAACCATTCCTGTGACACTAGTTATGGATTCCAATGCCTCACTTCAGGTTTACTGTATCCCTCTGACCTTCTTATTGACGATGAAACACGGAAATTGCATCGGAATTAAATACAAAAGGCACAATGCCGACTTAAGGACAAGAAGTTTGACAGTTCTTACTGAGTATGTTTTTAACCATTCCTGTGACACTAGCTATAGATTCCGATGCTTCACTTCAGGTTTACTGTACCCCTCTGACACTCTTATTGACGATGAAACACAGAAATTGCATCGGAATTAAATACAAAAGGCAAAATGCCGACATAGGTACAAGAAGACTGACTCTTCTTTCTGTCTATGTTTTGAACCATTCCATTGACACTAGTTATAGATTCCGATTCTTCACTCCAGGTTTACTGTATCCTTTGGACCTTGTTATTGACGATGAAACGCAGAAATTGCATCGGAATTAAATACAAAAGGCACAATAACGACTTAAGTACAAGAAGACTGACTCTTCTTACTGACTTTGTTTTGAACCATTCCTGTGACACTAGTTATAGATTCCGATTCTTCACTCCAGGTTTACTGTATTCCTTGGACTTTCTTATTGACGATGAAACACAAAAATTGCATCGGAATTAAAAACAAAAGGCAAAATGCCAACTGAAGTACACGAAGACTGACTCTTCTTACTGTCTATGATTTGAACCATTCCTGTGACACTAGTTACAGATTCCGATGCTTCACTCCAGGTTTACTGTATCCCTTGGACCTTCTCATTGACGATGAAACACAGAAATTCCATCGGAATTAAATACAAAGGGCACAATGCCGACTTAAGTACAAGAAGACTAACTCTTCATACTGACTATGTTTTTAACCATTCCTGTGACACTAGTTATTGATTCCAATGCCTCACTTCAGGTTTACTGTATCCCTCTGACCTTCTTATTGACGATGAAACACAGAAATTGCATCGGAATTAAATACAAAAGGCACAATGCCGAATTAAGGACAAGAGGACTGACTCTTATTACTGTCTATTTTTGAACCAGTCCTGTGACACTAGTTATAGACTCCGATGCTTCACTCCAGGTTTACTGTATCCCTTGGACCTTCTTATTGATGATGAAACACAGAAATTGCATCGGAATTAAATACAAAAGGCACAATGCCGACTTAAGGACAAGAAGTTTGACTCTTCTTACTGAATATGTTTTTAACCATTCCTGTGACACTAGCTATAGATTCCGATGCTTCACTTCAGGTTTACTGTACCCCTCTGACACTCTTATTGACGATGAAACACAGAAATTGCATCGGAATTAAATACAAAAGGCAAATGCCGACATAAGTAAAAGAAGACTGACTCTTCTTTCTGTCTATGTTTTGAACCATTCCATTGACACTAGTTATAAATTCCGATTCTTCACTCCAGGTTTACTGTATCCCTTGGACCTTGTTATTGACGATGAAACGCAGAAATTGCATCGGAATTAAATACAAAAGGCACAATGCCGACTTAAGTACAAGAAGACTGACTCTTCTTACTGACTTTATTTTGAACCATTCCAGTGACACTAGTTATAGATTCCGATGCTTCACTCCAGGTTTACTGTATCCCTTGGACCTTCTTATAGATGATGAAACACAGAAATTGCATCGGAATTAAATACAAAAGGCACAATGCCGACTTAAGGACAAGAAGTTTGACTCTTCTTACTGACTATGTTTTTAACCATTCCTGTGACACTAGCTATAGATTCCGATGCTTCACTTCAGGTTTACTGTACCCCTCTGACACTCTTATTGACGATGAAACACAGAAATTGCGTCGGAATTAAATACAAAAGGCAAAATGCCGACATAAGTACAAGAAGACTGACTCTTCTTTCTGTCTATGTTTTGAACCATTCCATTGACACTAGTTATAGATTCCGATTCTTCACTCCAGGTTTACTGTATCCCTTGGACCTTGTTATTGACGATGAAACACTGAATTTGCATCGAAATTAAATAGAAAAGGTACAATGCCCATGCCGACTTATGTACAAGAAGACCGACTCTTCTTACTGACTATGTTTGAACCATTCCTGTGACACTAGTTATAGATTCCGATGCTTCACCTCAGGTTTACTGTATCCCTTGGACCTTCTTATATACGATGAAACACAGAAATTGCATCGTAATTAAATACAAAAGGCACAATGCCGACTTAAGTACAAGAAGACTGACTCTTCTTACTGTCTACGTTTCGAACCATACCATTGACACTAGTTATAGATTCCGATGCTTCACTCCAGGTTTACTGTATTTCTTGGACCTTCATATTGACGATGAAACACACAAATTGCATCGGAATTAAATAGAAAAGGCACTATGCCGACTTAAGTACAGGAAGACTGACTCTTCTAACTGACTATGATTGGAACGATTCCTGTGACACCAGTTATAGATCCCGATGCTTCACTTCAGGTTTACTGTATCCCTTGGACCTTCTTATTGACGATGAAACACAAAAATTGCATCGGAATTCAATACAAAAGGCAAAATGCCGACTGAAGTACACGAAGACTGACTCTTCTTACTGTCTATGATTTGAACCATTCCTGTGACACTAGTTACAGATTCCGATGCTTCACTCCAGGTTTATTGTATCCCTTGGACCTTCTTATTGACGATGAAACACAGAAATTGCATCGGAATTAAATACAAAAGGCACAATGCCGACTTTAGTACAAGAAGACTAACTCTTCTTACTGAATATGTTGTGAACCATTCCTGTGACGCTAGTTATGGCTTCCGATGCTTCTCTTCAGGTTTACTGTATCCCTCTGACCTTCTTATTGACGATGAAACACAGAAATTGCATCGGAATTAAATACAAAATTCACAATGCCAAATTAAGTTCAAGAAGACTGACTCTTATTACTGTCTATTTTTGAACCAGTCCTGTGACACTAGTTATAGACACCGATGCTTCACTCGAGGTTTACTGTATCCCTTGGTCCTTCTTATTGACGATGAAACACAGAAATAGCATCGGAATTAAATAGAAAAGGCACAATGCCGACTTAAGTACAAGAAGACTGACTCTTCTTACTGACTATGTTTTGAACCAATCCTGTGACACTAGTTATAGATTCCGATGCTTCACTCCAGGTTTACTGTATCCCTCTGACCTTCTTATTGACGATGAAACAGAGAAATTCCATCGGAGTTAAATACAAAAAGCACAATGTCGACTTAGGTACAAGAAGACTGACTCTTCTTACTGTCTATGTTTTGAACCATTGCTGTGACACTAGTTATAAATTCCGAGGCTTCACTTCAGGTTTACTGTATCCCTTGGACCTTCTTATTGACGATGAAACACAGAAATTGCATCGGAATTAAATACAAAAGGCACAAAGCAGATTTAAGTATATGAAGACTGACTGTTCTTACTGTCTATGTTTTGAAACATTCCTGTGACACTAGCTATAGATTCCGATGCTTCACTTCAGGTTTCAGGTTTACTGTACCCCTCTGACCTTCTTATTGACGATGAAACACAGAAATTGCATCGGAATTAAATACAAAAGGCACAATGCCACTTACGTACAAGAAGGCTGCCTCTCCTTACTGACTATGTTTTGAACCATTCCTGTGACACTAGTTATAAACACCGATGCTTCACTTCAGGTTTACTGTATCCCTTGGACCTTCTTATTGACGATGAAACACAGAAATTGCATCGGAATTAAATACAATAGGCACAAAGCAGAATTAAGTACAAGAAGTCTGACTCTTATTACTGTCTATGTTTTGAACCACTTCTGTGACACTTGTTATAGATTCCGATGCCTCACTTCATAATTACTTTATCCCTTGGACCTTCTTATTGACGATGAAACACAGAAATTGCATCGGATTAAATACTAACGGCACAATGCCGACTTAAGTACAAGAAGACTGACTCTTCCTACTGTCTATGTTTTGAACCATTTCTATGACACTAGTTATAGATTCCGATGCTTCACTTCAGGATTACTGTATCCCTTGGACATTCTTATTGACGATGAAACACAGAAAATACATCGGAATTAAATACAAAAGGCACAATGCCCACTTAAGTACATGAAGACCGACTCTTCCTACTGACTATGTTTTGAACCATTCCTGTGACACCCGTTATACATTCCGATGCTTCACTTGAGGTTTACTGTATCCCTTGGACCTTCTTATTGACGATGAAACACAGAAATTGCATCGGAATTAAATACAAAAGGCACAATGCCGAATTAAGTACAAGAAGACTTACACTTCTTACTGTCTATGTTTTGAACCATTCCTGTCACACTAGTTATAGATTCCGATGCTTCACTCCTGGTTTACTGTATCCCTTGGACCTTCGTATTGACGATGAAACACAGAAATTGCATCGGAATGAAATACCAAGGCACAATGCCGACATAAGAACAAAAAGACTGACTCTTCTTACTGACTATGTTTTGAACCATTCCTGTGACACTAGCTATAGATTCCGATGGTTCACTTCGGGTTATTGTATCCCTCTGACCTTCTTAATGACGATGAAACACAGAAATTGCATCGTAATTAAATAAAAAAGGCACAATGCCGACTTAAGTACAAGAAGACTGACTCTTCTTACTGTCTATGTTTTGAACCGTACCATTGACACTAGTTATAGATTCCGATGCTTCACTCCAGGTTTACTGTATCCCTTGGACCTTCTTATTGACGATGAAACACACAAATAGCATCGGAATTAAATAGAAAAGGCACTATGCCGACTTAAGTACAAGAAGACTGACTCCTCTTACTGACTATGTTTGAACGATTCCTGTGACACCAGTTATAAATCCCGATGCTTCACTTCAGGTTTACTGTATTCCTTGGACCTTCTTATTGACGATGAAACACAAAAATTGCATCGGAATTAAATACAAAAGGCAAAATGCCAACTGAAGTACACGAAGACTGACTCTTCTCACTGTCTATGATTTGAACCATTCCTGTGACACTAGTTACAGATTCCGATGCTTCACTCCAGGTTTACTGTATTCCTTGCACCTTCTTATTGACGATGAAACACAGAAATTCCATCGGAATTAAATACAAAAGGCACAATGCCGACTTACGTACAAGAAGACTAACTCTTCTTACTGACTATGTTTTGAACCATTCCTGTGACACTAGTTACGGATTCCAATGCCTCACTTCAGGTTTACTGTATCCCTCTGACCTTCTTATTGACGATGAAACACAGAAATTGCATCGGAATTCAATACAAAAGGCACAATGCCGAATTAAGTACAAGAGGACTGACTCTTATTACTGCCTATATTTGAACCAGTCCTGTGATACTAGTTATAGACTCCGATGCTTCACTCCAGGTTTACTGTATCTCTTGGTCCTTCTTATTGACTATGAAACACAGAAATTGCAACGGAATTAAATTGAAAAGGCACAATGCCGACTTAAGTACAAGAAGACTGACTCTTCTTACTGACTTTGTTTTGAACCATTCCTGTGACACTAGCTATAGATTCCGATGCTTCACTTCAGGTTTACTGTAACCCTCTGACACTCTTATTGACGATGAAACACAGAAATTGCATCGGAATTAAATACAAAAGGCAAAATGCCGACATAAGTACAAGAAGACTGACTCTTCGTTCTGTCTATGCTTTGAAGCATTCCATTGACACTAGTTATAGATTCCGATTCTTCACTCCAGGTTTACTGTATCCCTTGAACCTTGTTATTGACGATGAAACACAGAAATTGCATCGGAATTAAATAGAAAAGGTACAATGCCGACTTATGTACAAGAAGACTGACTCTTCTTACTGACTATGTTTGAACCATTCCTGTGACACTAGTTATAGATTCCGATGCTTCACCTCAGGTTTACTGTATCCCTTGGACCTTCTTATTTACGATGAAACACAGAAATTGCATCGTAATTAAATACAAAAGGCACAATGCCGACTTAAGTACAAGAAGACTGACTCTTCTTACTGTCTATGTTTTGAACCATACCATTGACACTAGTTATAGATTCCGATGCCTCACTCCAGGTTTACTGTATCCCTTGGACCTTCATATTGACGATGAAACACACAAATTGCATCGGAATTAAATAGAAAATGCACTATGCCGACTTAAGTACAGGAAGACTGACTCTTCTAACTGACTATGATTAGAACGATTCCTGTGACACCAGTTATAGATCCCGATGCTTCACTTCAGGTTTACTGTATCCCTTGGACCTTCTTATTGACGATGAAACACAGAAATTGCAACGGAATTAAATAGAAAAGGCACAATGCCGACTTAAGTACAAGAAGACTGACTCTTCTTACTGACTTTGTTTTGAACCATTCCTGTGACACTAGTTATGGATTCCGATGCTTCTCTTCAGGTTTACTGTATCCCTCTGACCTTCTTATTGACGATGAAACACAGAAATTGCATCGGAATTAAATAGAATAGGCACAATGCCGACTTATGTACAAGAAAGCTGACACTTCTTACTGACTATGTTTTGAACCATTCCTGTGACACTAGTTATAAATTCCGATGCTTCACTTCAGGTTTACTGTATCCCTTGGACCTTCCTATTGACGATGAAACACAGAAATTGCATCGGAAATAAATACAAAAGGCACAGTGCAGAATTAAGTACAAGGAGACTGACTCTTCTTACTGTCTATGTTTTGAACCATTCCTGCGACAATAGTTATAGATTCCGATGCTTCTCTCCAGGTTTACTGTATCCCTTGGACCTTCTTATTGATGATGAAACACAGAAATTGCATTGGAATTAAATACAAAAGGCACAATGCCGACTTAAGTACAAGAAGTCTAATTCTTATTACTGTCTATGTTTTTAACCATTCCATTGACAATAGTTATAGATTCCGATGCTTCACTCCAGGTTTACTGTATCCCTTGGACCTTGTCATTAACGATGAAACACAGAAATTGCATCGAAATTAGATAGAAAATGTACAATGCCGACTTAAGTACAAGGAGACTGACTCTTTTTACTGACTATGTTTGAACCATTCCTGTGACACTAGTTATAAATTCCGATGCTTCACCTCAGATTTACTGTATCCCTTGGACCTTCTTATTGACGATGAAACACAGAAATTAAATCGGAATTAAACACAAAAGGCAAAATGCCGGCTTAAGTACACGAAGACTGACTCTTCTTACTGTCTATGATTTGAACCATTCCTGTGACACTAGTTACAGATTCCGATGCTTCACTCCAGGTTTACTGTATCCCTTGGACCTTCTTATTGACGATGAAACACAGAAATTGCATCGGAATTAAATACAAAAGGCACAATGCCGACTTAAGTACAAGAAGACTAACTCATCTTACTGACTATGTTTTGAACCATTCCTGTGACGCTAGTTATGGATTTCGATGCTTCACTTCAGGCTTACTGTATCCCTCTGACATTCTTATTGACGATGAAACACAGAAATTGCATCGGAATTAAATACAAAAATCACAATGCCGAATTAAGTTCAAGAAGACTGACTCTTATTACTGTCCATTTTTGAACCAGTCCTGTGACACTAGTTATAGACTCCGATGCTTCACTCCAGGTTTACTGTATCCCTTGGTCCTTCTTATTGACGATGAAACACAGAAATTGCATCGGAATTAAATAGAAAAGGCACAATGCCGACTTAAGTACAAGAAGACTGACTCTTCTTACTGACTATGTTTTGAACCATTCCTGTGCCACTAGTAATAGATCCGATGCTTCACTTCAGGTTTACTGTATACCTTGGACCTTCTTATTGACGATGAAACACTGAAATTGCACCGGAATTAAATAGAAAAGGCACAATGCCGACATAGGGACAAGAAGACTGACTCTTCTTACAGACAATGCTTTGAACTATTCCTGTGACACTAGCTATAGATTCCGTTGCTTCACTTCAATTTTACTGTATCCCTCTGACCTTCTTAATGACGATGAAACACAGAAATTGCATCGTAATTAAATTCAAAAGGCACAATGCCGACTTAAGTAGAAAAAGACTGACTCTTCTTACTGTCTATGTTTTGAACCATACCATTGACACTAGGTATAGATTCCGATGCTTCACTCCAGGTTTACTGTATCCCTTGGACCTTCTTATTGACGATGAAACACACACATTCCATCGGAATTAAATAGAAATGGCACTATGCCGACTTAAGTACAAGAAGACTGACTCTTCTAACTGACTATGTTTTGAACGATTCCTGTGACACTAGTTATAGATCCCGATGCTTCACTTCAGGTTTACTGCATTTGTTGGACCTTCTTATTGACGATGAATCACAAAAATTGCATCGAAATTAAGTACAAAAGGCAAAATGCCGACTGATGTACACGAAGACTGACTCTTCTTACTGTCTATGATTTGAACCATTCCTGTGACACTAGTTACAGACGCCGATGCTTCACTCCAGGTTTGCTGTATTCCTTGCACCTTCTTATTGACGATGAAACACAGAAATTCCATCGGAATTAAATACAAAAGGCACAATGCCGACTTAAGTACAAGAAGACTAACTCTTCTTACTGACTATGTTTTGAACCATTCCTGTGACACTAGTTACGGATTCCAATGCCTCACTTCAGGTTTACTGTATCCCTCTGACCTTCTTATTGACGATGAAACACAGAAATTGCATCGGAATTCAATACAAAAGGCACAATGCCGAATTAAGTACAAGAGGACTGACTCTTATTACTGCCTATATTTGAACCAGTCCTGTGATACTAGTTATAGACTCCGATGCTTCACTCCAGGTTTACTGTATCTCTTGGTCCTTCTTATTGACTATGAAACACAGAAATTGCAACGGAATTAAATTGAAAAGGCACAATGCCGACTTAAGTACAAGAAGACTGACTCTTCTTACTGACTTTGTTTTGAACCATTCCTGTGACACTAGCTATAGATTCCGATGCTTCACTTCAGGTTTACTGTACCCCTCTGACACTCTTATTGACGATGAAACACAGAAATTGCATCGGAATTAAATACAAAAGGCAAAATGCCGACATAAGTACAAGAAGACTGACTCTTCTTTCTGTCTATGTTTTGAAGCATTCCATTGACACTAGTTATAGACTCCGATTCTTCACTCCAGGTTTACTGTATCCCTTGAACCTTGTTATTGACGATGAAACACAGAAATTGCATCGGAATTAAATAGAAAAGGTACAATGCCGACTTATGTACAAGAAGACTGACTCTTCTTACTGACTATGTTTGAACCATTCCTGTGACACTAGTTATAGATTCCGATGCTTCACCTCAGGTTTACTGAATCCCTTGGACCTTCTTATTTACGATGAAACACAGAAATTGCATCGTAATTAAATATAAAAGGCACAATGCCGACTTAAGTACAAGAAGACTGACTCTTCTTACTGTCTATGTTTGGAACCATACCATTGACACTAGTTATAGATTCCGATGCCTCACTCCAGGTTTACTGTATCCCTTGGACCTTCATATTGACGATGAAACACACAAATTGCATCGGAATTAAATAGAAAATGCACTATGCCGACTTAAGTACAGGAAGACTGACTCTTCTAACTGACTATGATTAGAACGATTCCTGTGACACCAGTTATAGATCCCGATGCTTCACTTCAGGTTTACTGTATCCCTTGGACCTTCTTATTGATGATGAAACACAGAAATTGCATTGGAATTAAATACAAAAGGCACAATGCCGACTTAAGTACAAGAAGTCTAATTCTTATTACTGTCTATGTTTTTAACCATTCCATTGACAATAGTTATAGATTCCGATGCTTCACTCCAGGTTTACTGTATCCCTTGGACCTTGTCATTAACGATGAAACACAGAAATTGCATCGAAATTAGATAGAAAATGTACAATGCCGACTTAAGTACAAGGAGACTGACTCTTTTTACTGACTATGTTTGAACCATTCCTGTGACACTAGTTATAAATTCCGATGCTTCACCTCAGATTTACTGTATCCCTTGGACCTTCTTATTGACGATGAAACACAGAAATTAAATCGGAATTAAACACAAAAGGCAAAATGCCGGCTTAAGTACACGAAGACTGACTCTTCTTACTGTCTATGATTTGAACCATTCCTGTGACACTAGTTACAGATTCCGATGCTTCACTCCAGGTTTACTGTATCCCTTGGACCTTCTTATTGACGATGAAACACAGAAATTGCATCGGAATTAAATACAAAAATCACAATGCCGAATTAAGTTCAAGAAGACTGACTCTTATTACTGTCCATTTTTGAACCAGTCCTGTGACACTACTTATAGACTCCGATGCTTCACTCCAGGTTTACTGTATCCCTTGGTCCTTCTTATTGACGATGAAACACAGAAATTGCATCGGAATTAAATAGAAAAGGCACAATGCCGACTTAAGTACAAGAAGACTGACTCTTCTTACTGACTATGTTTTGAACCATTCCTGTGCCACTAGTAATAGATCCGATGCTTCACTTCAGGTTAACTGTATACCTTGGACCTTCTTATTGACGATGAAACACAGAAATTGCACCGGAATTAAAGAGAAAAGGCACAATGCCGACATAGGGACAAGAAGACTGACTCTTCTTACAGACTATGCTTTGAACTATTCCTGTGACACTAGCTATAGATTCCGTTGCTTCACTTCAATTTTACTGTATCCCTCTGACCTTCTTAATGACGATGAAACACAGAAATTGCATCGTAATTAAATTCAAAAGGCACAATGCCGACTTAAGTAGAAAAAGACTGACTCTTCTTACTGTCTATGTTTTGAACCATACCATTGACACTAGGTATAGATTCCGATGCTTCACTCCAGGTTTACTGTATCCCTTGGACCTTCTTATTGACGATGAAACACACACATTGCATCGGAATTAAATAGAAATGGCACTATGCCGACTTAAGTACAAGAAGACTGACTCTTCTAACTGACTATGTTTTGAACGATTCCTGTGACACTAGTTATAGATCCCGATGCTTCACTTCAGGTTTACTGCATTTGTTGGACCTTCTTATTGACGATGAATCACAAAAATTGCATCGAAATTAAGTACAAAAGGCAAAATGCCGACTGATGTACACGAAGACTGACTCTTCTTACTGTCTATGATTTGAACCATTCCTGTGACACTAGTTACAGACGCCGATGCTTCACTCCAGGTTTGCTGTATTCCTTGCACCTTCTTATTGACGATGAAACACAGAAATTCCATCGGAATTAAATACAAAAGGCACAATGCCGACTTAAGTACAAGAAGACTAACTCTTCTTACTGACTATGTTTTGAACCATTCCTGTGACACTAGTTACGGATTCCAATGCCTCACTTCAGGTTTACTGTATCCCTCTGACCTTCTTATTGACGATGAAACACAGAAATTGCATCGGAATTCAATACAAAAGGCACAATGCCGAATTAAGTACAAGAGGACTGACTCTTATTACTGCCTATATTTGAACCAGTCCTGTGATACTAGTTATAGACTCCGATGCTTCACTCCAGGTTTACTGTATCTCTTGGTCCTTCTTATTGACTATGAAACACAGAAATTGCAACGGAATTAAATTGAAAAGGCACAATGCCGACTTAAGTACAAGAAGACTGACTCTTCTTACTGACTTTGTTTTGAACCATTCCTGTGTCACTAGCTATAGATTCCGATGCTTCACTTCAGGTTTACTGTACCCCTCTGACACTCTTATTGACGATGAAACACAGAAATTGCATCGGAATTAAATACAAAAGGCAAAATGCCGACATAAGTACAAGAAGACTGACTCTTCTTTCTGTCTATGTTTTGAAGCATTCCATTGACACTAGTTATAGATTCCGATTCTTCACTCCAGGTTTACTGTATCCCTTGAACCTTGTTATTGACGATGAAACACAGAAATTGCATCGGAATTAAATAGAAAAGGTACAATGCCGACTTATGTACAAGAAGACTGACTCTTCTTACTGACTATGTTTGAACCATTCCTGTGACACTAGTTATAGATTCCGATGCTTCACCTCAGGTTTACTGTATCCCTTGGACCTTCTTATTTACGATGAAACACAGAAATTGCATCGTAATTAAATGCAAAAGGCACAATGCCGACTTAAGTACAAGAAGACTGACTCTTCTTACTGTCTATGTTTTGAACCATACCATTGACACTAGTTATAGATTCCGATGCCTCACTCCAGGTTTACTGTATCCCTTGGACCTTTATATTGACGATGAAACACACAAATTGCATCGGAATTAAATAGAAAATGCACTATGCCGACTTAAGTACAGGAAGACTGACTCTTCTAACTGACTATGATTAGAACGATTCCTGTGACACCAGTTATAGATCCCGATGCTTCACTTCAGGTTTACTGTATCCCTTGGACCTTCTTATTGACGATGAAACACAGAAATTGCAACGGAATTAAATAGAAAAGGCACAATGCCGACTTAAGTACAAGAAGACTGACTCTTCTTACTGACTTTGTTTTGAACCATTCCTGTGACACTAGTTATGGATTCCGATGCTTCTCTTCAGGTTTACTGTATCCCTCTGACCTTCTTATTGACGATGAAACACAGAAATTGCATCGGAATTAAATAGAATAGGCACAATGCCGACTTATGTACAAGAAAGATGACTCTTTTTACTGACTATGTTTTGAACCATTCCTGTGACTCTAGTTATAAATTCCGATGCTTCACTTCAGGTTTACTGTATCCCTTGGACCTTCCTATTGACGATGAAACACAGAAATTGCATCGGAAATAAATACAAAAGGCACAGTGCAGAATTAAGTACAAGGAGACTGACTCTTCTTACTGTCTATGTTTTGAACCATTCCTGCGACACTAGTTATAGATTCCGATGCTTCTCTCCAGGTTTACTGTATCCCTTGGACCTTCGTATTGATGATGAAACACAGAAATTGCATTGGAATTAAATACAAAAGGCACAATGCCGACTTAAGTACAAGAAGTCTAATTCTTATTACTGTCTATGTTTTTAACCATTCCATTGACAATAGTTATAGATTCCGATGCTTCACTCCAGGTTTACTGTATCCCTTGGACCTTGTCATTGACGATGAAACACAGAAATTGCATCGAAATTAGATAGAAAATGTACAATGCCGACTTAAGTACAAGGAGACTGACTCTTTTTACTGACTATGTTTGAACCATTCCTGTGACACTAGTTATAAATTCCGATGCTTCACCTCAGATTTACTGTATCCCTTGGACCTTCTTATTGACGATGAAACACAGAAATTAAATCGGAATTAAACACAAAAGGCAAAATGCCGGCTTAAGTACACGAAGACTGACTCTTCTTACTGTCTATGATTTGAACCATTCCTGTGACACTAGTTACAGATTCCGATGCTTCACTCCAGGTTTACTGTATCCCTTGGACCTTCTTATTGACGATGAAACACAGAAATTGCATCGGAATTAAATACAAAAGGCACAATGCCGACTTAAGTACAAGAAGACTAACTCATCTAACTGACTATGTTTTGAACCATTCCTGTGACGCTAGTTATGGATTTCGATGCTTCACTTCAGGCTTACTGTATCCCTCTGACCTTCTTATTGACGATGAAACACAGAAATTGCATCGGAATTAAATACAAAAATCACAATGCCGAATTAAGTTCAAGAAGACTGACTCTTATTACTGTCCATTTTTGAACCAGTCCTGTGACACTAGTTATAGACTCCGATGCTTCACTCCAGGTTTACTGTATCCCTTGGTCCTTCTTATTGACGATGAAACACAGAAATTGAATCGGAATTAAATAGAAAAGGCACAATGCCGACTTAAGTACAAGAAGACTGACTCTTCTTACTGACTATGTTTTGAACCATTCCTGTGCCACTAGTAATAGATCCGATGCTTCACTTCAGGTTTACTGTATACCTTGGACCTTCTTATTGACGATGAAACACAGAAATTGCACCGGAATTAAGTAGAAAAGGCACAATGCCGACATAGGGACAAGAAGACTGACTCTTCATACAGACTATGTTTTGAACTATTCCTGTGACACTAGCTATAGATTCCGTTGCTTCACTTCAATTTTACTGTATACCTCTGACCTTCTTAATGACGATGAAACACAGAAATTGCATCGTAATTAAATTCAAAAGGCACAATGCCGACTTAAGTAGAAAAAGACTGACTCTTCTTACTGTCTATGTTTTGAACCATACCATTGACACTAGGTATAGATTCCGATGCTTCACTCCAGGTTTACTGTATCCCTTGGACCTTCTTATTGACGATGAAACACACACATTGCATCGGAATTAAATAGAAATGGCACTATGCCGACTTAAGTACAAGAAGACTGACTCTTCTAACTGACTATGTTTTGAACGATTCCTGTGACACTAGTTATAGATCCCGATGCTTCACTTCAGGTTTACTGCATTTGTTGGACCTTCTTATTGACGATGAATCACAAAAATTGCATCGAAATTAAGTACAAAAGGCAAAATGCCGACTGATGTACACGAAGACTGACTCTTCTTACTGTCTATGATTTGAACCATTCCTGTGACTCTAGTTACAGACGCCGATGCTTCACTCCAGGTTTGCTGTATAGCTTGGACCTTCTTGTTGACGATGAACCACAGAAATTGCATCGGAATTAAATACAAAAGGCACAATGCCGACTTAAGTACAAGAAGACTAACTCCTCTTACTGACTATGCTTTGAACCATTCCTGTGACACTAGTTATGGATTCCGATGCTTCACTTCAGGTTTACTGTATCCCTCTGACCTTCTTATTGACGATGAAACACACACATTGCATCGGAATTAAATACAAAAGGCACAATGCCGACTTAAGTACAAGAAGACTGACTCTTCTTACTGACTATGTTTTGAACCATTCCTGTGACACTAGATATAAATTCTGATGCTTCACTTCAGGTTTACTGTATCCCTTCTACCTTCTTATTGTCGATGAAACACAGAAAATGCATCGGAATTAAATACAAATGGCACAATGCAGAATTAAGTACAAGGAGACTGACTCTTCTTACTGTTTATGTTTTGAACCATTCCCGTGACACTAGTTATAGATTCCGATGCTTCACCTCAGGTTTACTGTATCCCTTGGACATTCTTATTGACGATGAAACACAGAAATTGCATCGGAATTAAATACAAAAGGCACAATGCCGATTTAAGTACAAGAAGACTAACTCATCTTACTGACTATGTTTTGAACCATTTCTGTGACGCTAGTTATGGATTCCGATGCTTCACTTCAGGCTTACTGTATCCCTCTGACCTTCTTATTGACGATGAAACACAGAAATTGCATCGGAATTAAATACAAAAATCACAATGCCGAATTAAGTTCAAGAAGACTGACTCTTATTACTGTCCATTTTTGAACCAGTCCTGTGACACTAGTTATAGACTCCGATGCTTCACTCCAGGTTTACTGTATCCCTTGGTCCTTGTTATTGACGATGAAACACAGAAATAGCATCGGAATTAAATAGAAAAGGCACAATGCCGACATAGGGACAAGAAGACTGACTCTTCTTACAGACTATGTTTTGAACTATTCCTGTGACACTAGCTATAGATTCCGTTGCTTCACTTCAGTTTTACTGTATCCCTCTGACCTTCTTAATGACGATGAAACACAGAAATTGCATCGTAATTAAATTCAAAAGGCACAATGCCGACTTAAGTAGAAGGAGACTGACTCTTCTTACTGTCTATGTTTTGAACCATACCATTGACACTAGGTATCGATTCCGATGCTTCACTCCAGGTTTACTGTATCCCTTGGACCTTCGTATTGACGATGAAACACACAAATTGCATCGGAATTAAATAGAAATGGCACTATGCCGACTTAAGAACAAGAAGACTGACTCTTCTAACTGACTATGTTTTGAACGATTCCTGTGACACTAGTTATAGATCCCGATGCTTCACTTCAGGTTTACTGTATTCCTTGGACCTTCTTATTGACGATGAATCACAAAAATTGCATCGAAATTAAGTACAAAAGGCAAAATGCCGACTGATGTACACGAAGACTGACTCTTCTTACTGTCTATGATTTGAACCATTCCTGTGACACTGGTTACAGACGCCGATGCTTCACTCCAGGTTTACTCTATCGCTTGGACCTTCCTATTGACGATGAACCACAGAAATTGCATCGGAATTAAATACAAAAGGCACAATGCCGACTTAAGTACAAGAAGACTAACTCCTCTTACTGAGTATGCTTTGAACCATTCCTGTGACACTAGTTATGGATTCCGATGCTTCACTTCAGGTTTACTGTATCCCTCTGACCTTCTTATTGACGATGAAACACAGATATTGCATCGGAATTAAATACAAAAGGCACAATGCCGAATTAAGTTCAAGAAGACTGACTCTTCTTACTGTCTCTTTTTGAACCAGTCCTGTGACACTAGTTATAGACTCCGATGCTTCACTCCAGGTTTACCGTTCCCTCGGTCCTTCTTATTGACGATCAAACACAGAAATTGCATCGGAATTAAATAGAAAAGGCACAATGCCGACTTAAGTACAAGAAGACTGACTCTTCTTACTGACTATGTTTTGAACCATTCCTGTGACACTAGTTATAAATTCCGATGCTTCACTTCAGGTTTACTGTATCCCTTCTACCTTCTTATTGACGATGAAACACAGAAAATGCATCGGAATTAAATACAAATGGCACAATGCAGAATTAAGTACAAGGAGACTGACTCTTCTTACTGTTTATGTTTTGAACCATTCCCGTGACACTAGTTATAGATTCCGATGCTTCACCTCAGGTTTACTGTATCCCTTGGACCTTCTTATTGACGATGAAACACAAAAATTGCATCGGAATTAAATACAAAATGCAAAATGCCGACTGAAGTACACGACGACTGACTCTTCTTACTGTCTATGATTTGAACCATTCCTGTGACACTAGTTACAGATTCCGATGCTTCACTCCAGGTTTACTGTATCCCTTGGACCTTCTTATTGACGATGAAACACAGAAATTGCATCGGAATTAAATACAAACGGCACAATGCCGACTTAAGTACAAGAAGACTAACTCTTCTTACTGACTATGTTTTGAACCATTCCTGTGACGCTAGTTATGGATTCCGATGTTTCTCTTCAGGTTTACTGTATCCCTCTGACCTTCTTATTGACGATGAAACACAGAAATTGCATCGGAATTAAATACAAAAGGCACAATGCCAAATTAAGTTCAAGAAGACTGACTCTTATTACTGTCTATTTTTGAACCAGTCCTGTGACACTAATTATAGACACCGATGCTTCACTCCAGTTTTACTGTATCCCTGTGACCTTCTTATTGACGATGAAACACAGAAATTGCATCGGAAATAAATAGAAAAGGCACAATGCCGACTTAAGTACAAGAAGACTGACTCTCCTTACTGACTATGTTTTGAACCATTCCTGTGACACTAGTTATATATTCCGATGCTTCACTTCATGTTTACTGTATCCCTTGGACCTTCTTATTGACGATGAAACACAGAAATTGCATCGGAATTAAATACAAAAGGCACAGTGCAAAATTAAGTACAAGGAGACTGACTTCTCTTACTGTCTATGTTTGATCCATTCCTGTGACACTAGTTATAGATTCCGATGCTTCACTCCAGGTTTACTGTATCCCTTGGACCTTCTTATTGATGATGAAACACAAGAATTGCATCGGAATTAAATACAAAAAGCACAATGCCGACCTAAGGACAAGAAGTCCGAATCTTCTTACTGACTATGCTTTGAACCATTCCTGTGACACTAGCTATAGATTCCGATGCTTCACTTCAGGTTTACTGTACCCCTCTGTCCTTCTTATTGACGATGAAACACAGAAATTGCATCGGAATTAAATACAAAAGGCACAATGCCGACTTAGGTACAAGAAGACTGACTCTTCTTACTGTCTATGTTTTGAACCATTCCATTGACACTAGTTATAGATTCCGATCCTTCACTCCAGGTTTATTGTAGCCATTGGACCTTGTTATTGACGATGAAACACAGAAATTGCATCGGAATTAAATAGAAAAGATACAATGCCGACCTAAGTACAAGAAGACTGACTCTACTTACTGACTATGTTTGAACCATTCCTGTGACACTAGTTATAGATTCCGATGCTTCACCTCAGGTTTACTGTATCACTTGGACCTTCTTATTGACGATGAAACACAGAAATTGCATCGGAATTAAATACAAAAGGCAAAATGCCGACTTCAGTACACGAAGACTGACTCTTCTTGCTGTCTATGATTTGAACCATTCCTGTGCCACTAGTTATAGATTCCGATGCTACACTCCAGGTTTACTGTTTCCCTTGGACCTTCTTATTGACGATGAAACACAGAAATTGCATCGGAATTAAATACAAAAGGCACAATTCCGACTTAAGGACTAGAAGACTGACTCTTCTTACTGACTTTGTTTTGAACCATTCCTGTGACACTAGTTATAGATTCCGATGCTACACTTCAGGATTACTGTATCCCTCCGTCCTTCTTATTGACGATGAAACACAGAAATTGCATCGAAATTAAATAGACATGGCACAATGCCGACTTAAGTACAAGATGACTGACTCTTCTTACTGACTATGTTTTGAACGATTCTTGTGACACCAGTTATAGATCCCGATGCTTCACTTCAGGCTTACTGTATCCCTCTGACCTTCTTATTGACGATGAAACACAGAAATTGCATCGGAATTAAATACAAAAATCACAATGCCGAATTAAGTTCAAGAAGACTGACTCTTATTACTGTCCACTTTTGAACCAGTCCTGTGACACTAGTTATAGACTCCGATGCTTCACTCCAGGTTTACTGTATCCCTTGGTCCTTCTTATTGACGATGAAACACAGAAATTGCATCGGAATTAAATAGAAAAGGCACAATGCCGACATAGGGACAAGAAGACGGACTCTTCTTACAGACTATGATTTGAACTATTCCTGTGACACTAGCTATAGATTCCGTTGCTTCACTTCAGTTTTACTGTATCCCTCTGACCTTCTTAATGACGATGAAACACAGAAATTGCATCGTAATTAAATTCAAAAATCACAATGCCGACTTAAGTAGAAGAAGACTGACTCTTCTTACTATCTATGTTTTGAACCATACCATTGACACTAGGTATAGATTCCGATGCTTCACTTCAGGTTTACTGTATCCCTTGGACCTTCTTATTGACGATGAAACACACAAATTGCATCGGAATGAAATAGAAACGGCACTATGCCGACTTAAGTACAAGAAGACTGACTTTTCTAATTGACTATGTTTTGAACGATTCCTGTGACACTAGTTATAGATCCCGATGCTTCACTTCAGGTTTACTGTATTCCTTGGACCTTCTTATTGACAATGAATCACAAAAATTGCATCGAAATTAAGTACAAAAGGCAAAATGCCGACTGATGTACACGAAGACTGACTCTGCTTACTGTCTATGATTTGAACCATTCCTGTGACACTAGTTACAGACCCCGATGCATCACTCCAGGTTTACTGTATCCCTTGGACCTTGTTATTGACGATAAAACACAGAAACTGCATCGGAATTAAATAGAAAAGGTACACAGCCGACTTAAGTACAAGAAGTCTGCCTCTTCTTACTGACTATGCTTTGAACCATTCGTGTGACACTAGTTATAGATTCCGGTGCTTCACCTCAGGTTTAGTGTATCCCTTGGACCTTCTTGTTGACGATGAAACACAGAAATTGCATCGGAATTAAATACAAAAGGCACAATGCCGACTTAAGGACAAGAAGACTGACACTTCTAACTGACTTTGTTTTGAACCATTCCTGTGAGACTAGTTATAGATTCCGATGCTTCACTCCAGGTTTACTGTATCGCTTGGACCTTCTTATTGACGATGAAACACAGAAATTGCATCGGAATTAAATAGAAAAGGCAGAATGCCGACTTAAGGACAAGAAGACTGACTCTTCTAACTGACTTTGCTTTGAACCATTCCTGTGACACTAGTTATAGATTCCGATGCTTCACTTCAGGTTTATTGTATCCCTCTGACATTCTCATTGACGATGAAACACAGAAATTGCATCGGAATTAAATAGAAAAGGCACAATGTCGACGTAAGTACATAAAGACTGACTCTTCTTACTGTCTATGCTTTGAACCATTCCTGTGACACTAGTTATAGATTCCGATGCTTCACTCCAGGTTTACTGTATCGCTTGGACCTTCTTATTGACGATGAAACACAGAAATTGCATCGGAATTAAATAGAAAAGGCAGAATGCCGACTTAAGGGCAAGAAGACTGACTCTTCTTACTGACTATGCTTTGAACCATTCCTGTGACACTAGCTATAGATTCCGATGCTTGACTTCAGGTATACTTTATCCCTCTGACCTTCTTATTGACGATGAAACACAAAAATTGCATCGGAATTAAATACAAAGGGCACAATAACGACGTAAGTACAAGAAGACTGACTCTTCTTACTGTCTATATTTGAACGATACCATTGACACTAGTTATAGATTCCGATGCTTCACTCCAGGTTTACTGTATCCCTTGGACCGTCTTATTGACGATGAAACACAGAAATTGCATCGGAATTAAATAGAAAAGGCACTATGCCGACTTAAGTACAAGAAAACTGACTATTCTTACTGACTATGTTTTGAACGGTTCCTGTGACACTAGTTATAGATACCGATGCTGCAAATCAGGTTTACTGTATCCCTTGGACCTTCTCATTGACGATAAAACACAGAAATTGCATCGGAATTAAATACCAAAGGCAAAATGCCGACTGAAGTACACGAAGACTAACTCTTCCTACTGACTATGTTTTGATCCATTCCTGTGACACTAGTTATAGATTCCGATGCTTCACTCCAGGTTTACGGTATCCCTTGGAGCTTCTTATTGACGATGAAACACAGAAATAGCATCGGAATTAATTACAAAATTCACAATGCCGACTTAAGGACAAGAAGACTAACTCTTCCTACTGTCTATGTTTTGAACCATTCCTGTGACACTAGTTATAGATTCCGATGCTTCACTTCAGGTTTACTGTATCCCTTGGACCTCCTTATTGACGATGAAACACAGAAAATACATCGGAATTAAATACAAAGGGCACAATGCCGACATAAGTACATAAAGACCGACTCTTCCTACTGACTATGTTTTGAACCATTCCTGTGACACCTGTTATAGATTCCGATGCTTCACTTGAGGTTTACTGTATCCCTTGGACCTTCTTATTGACGATGTAACACAAAAACTGCATCGGAATTAAATACAAAAGGCAAATTGCAACCTGAAGTACACGAAGACTGACTGTTCTTACTGTCTATGATTTGAACCATTAATGTGACACTAGTTACAGTTTCCGATGCTTCACTCCGGGTTTACTGTATCCCTTGGACCTTCTTATTGACGAAGAACCACAGAAATTGCATCGAAATTAAATACAAAAGGCACAATGCCGTCTTAAGTACAAGAAGACTAACTCTTCTTACTGACCATGTTTTGAACCATTCCTGTGACACTAGTTATGGATTCCGATGGTTTACTGTATCCCTCTGACCTTCTTATTGACGATGAAACACAGAAATTGCATCGGAATTAAATACAAAAGGCACAATGCCGAATTAAGTTCATGGAGACTGACTCTTCTTACTGTCTATGTTTTGAACCATTCCTGCGACACTAGTTATAAATTCCGATGCTTCACTTCAGGTTTACTGTATCCCTTGGACCTTCTTATTGACGATGAAACACAGAAACTGCATCGGAATTAAATACAAAAGGCACAAAGCAGAATTAAGTACAAGAAGACTGACACTTATCACTGTCTATGGTTTGATCCACTTCTGTGACACTCGTTATAGATTCCGATGCTTCACTCCAGGTTTACTGTATCCCTTGGAGCTTCTTATTGACGATGAAACACTGAAATAGCATCGGAATTAATTACAAAAGTCACAATGCCGACTTAAGGACAAGAAGACTGACTCTTCTTACTGTCTATGTTTTGAACCATTCCTGTGACACTAGTTATAGATTCCGATGCTTCACTTCAGGTTTACTGTATCCCTTGGACCTTCTTATTGACGATGAAACACAGAAAATACATCGGAATTAAATACAAAAGGCACAATGCCGACTTAAGTACATAAAGACCGACTCTTCCTACTGACTATGTTTTGAACCATTCCCGTGACACCTGTTATAGATTCCGATGCTTCACTTGAGGTTTACTGTATCCCTTGGACCTTCTTATTGACGATGAAACACAAAAATTGCATCGGAATTAAATACAAAAGGCAAAATGCCGACTGAAGTACACGAAGACTGACTCTTCTTACTGTCTATGATTTGAACCATTCCTGTGACACTAGTTACAGATTCCGATGCTTCACTCCGGGTTTACTGTATCCCTTGGACCTTCTTATTGACGATGAAACACAGAAATTGCATCGGAATTAAATACAAAAGGCACAATGCCGACTTAAGTACAAGAAGACTAACTCTTCTTACTGACTATGTTTTGAACCATTCCTGTGACACTAGTTATGGATTCCGATGCCTCACTTCAGGTTTACTGTATCCCTCTGACCTTCTTATTGACGATGAAACACAGACATTGCATCGGAATTAAATACAAAAGGCACAATGCCGAATTAAGTACAAGAAGACTGACTCTTATTACTGTCTATTTCTGAACCAGTCCTGTGACACTAGTTATGGATCCCGATGCTTCACTCCAGGTTTACTGTATCCCTTGGTCCTTCTTATTGACGATGAAACACAGAAATAGCATCGGAATTAAATAGAAAAGGCACAATGCCGACTTAAGTACAAGAAGGCTGACTCTTCTTACTGACTATGTTTGAACCATTCCTGTGACACTAGTTATAGATTCCGATGCTTCACCTCAGGTTTACTGTATCCCTTGGACCTGTTTATTGACGATGAAACACAGAAATTGCATCGGAATAAATACAAAAGGCAAAATGCCGACTTAAGTACACGAAGACTGACTCTTCTTACAATCTACGTTTTGAACCATTCCTATGACACTAGTTATAGATTCCGATGCTATACTCCAGGTTTACTGTATCCCTTGGACCTTCTTATTGACGATGAAACACAGAAATTGCTTCGTAATTAAATACAAAAGGCACAATGCCGACTTAAGGACGAGAAGACTGACTCTTCTTACTGATTTTGCTTTGAACCATTCCTGTGACACTAGTTATGGATTCCGATGCCTCACTTCAGGTTTACTGTATCCCTCTGACCTTCTTATTGACGATGAAACACAGAAATTGCATCGGAATTAAATACAAAAATCACAATGCCGAATTAAGTTCAAGAAGACTGACTCTTATTACTTTCCATTTTTGAACCAGTCCTGTGACACTAGTTATAGACTCCGATGCTTCACTCCAGGTTTACTGTATCCCTTGGTCCTTGTTATTGACGATGAAACACAGAAATAGCATCGGAATTAAATAGAAAAGGCACAATGCCGACATAGGGACAAGAAGACTGACTCTTCTTACAGACTATGTTTTGAACTATTCCTGTGACACTAGCTATAGATTCCGTTGCTTCACTTCAGTTTTACTGATCCCTCTGACCTTCCTAATGACGATGAAACACAGAAATTGCATCGTAATTAAATTCAAAAGGCACAATGCCGACTTAAGTAGAAGGAGACTGACTCTTCTTACTGTCTATGTTTTGAACCATACCATTGACACTAGGTATCGATTCCGATGCCTTCACTCCAGGTTTACTGTATCCCTTGGACCTTCTTATTGACGATGAAACACACAAATTGCATCGGAATTAAATAGAAATGGCACTATGCCGACTTAAGAACAAGAAGACTGACTTCTTCTAACTGACTATGTTTTGAACGATTCCTGTGACACTAGTTATAGATCCCGATGCTTCACTTCAGGTTTACTCTATTCCTTGCACCTTCTTATTGACGATGAATCACAAAAATTGCATCGAAATTAAGTACAAAAGGCAAAATGCCGACTGATGTACACGAAGACTGACTCCTTCTTACTGTCTATGATTTGAACCATTCCTGTGACACTGGTTACAGACGCCGATGCTTCACTCCAGGTTTACTCTATCGCTTGGACCTTCTTATTGACGATGAACCACAGAAATTGCATCGGAATTAAATACAAAAGGCACAATGCCGACTTAAGTACAAGAAGACTAACTCCTCTTACTGACTATGCTTTGAACCATTCCTGTGACACTAGTTTATGGATTCCGATGCTTCGCTTCAGGTTTACTGTATCCCTCTGACCTTCTTATTGACGATGAAACACAGAAATTGCATCGGAATTAAATACAAAAGGCACAATGCCGAATTAAGGTTCAAGAAGACTGACTCTTCTTACTGTCTATTTTTTGAACCAGTCCTGAGACACTAGTTATAGACTCCGATGCTTCACTCCAGGTTTACTGTTCCCGTCGGTCCTTCTTATTGACGATGAAACACAGAAATTGCATCGGAATTAAATAGAAAAGGCACAATGCCGACTTAAGTACAAGAAGACTGACTCTTCTTACTGACTATGTTTTGAACCATTCCTGTGACACTAGTTATAAATTCCGACGCTTCACTTCAGGTTTACTGTATCCCTTCTACCTTCTTATTGACGATGAAACACAGAAAATGGCATCGGAATTAAATACAAATGGCACAATGCAGAATTAAGTACAAGGAGACTGACTCTTCTACTGTTTATGTTTTGAACCATTCCCGTGACACTAGTTATAGATTCCGATGCTTCACCTCAGGTTTACTGTATCCCTTGGACCTTCTTATTGACGATGAAACACAAAAATTGCATCGGAATTAAATACAAAATGCAAAATGCCGACTGAAGTACACGACGACTGACTCTTCTTACTGTCTATGATTTGAACCATTCCTGTGACACTAGTTACAGATTCGATGCTTCACTCCAGGTTTACTGTATCCCTTGGACCTTCTTATTGACGATGAAACACAGAAATTGCATCGAATTAAATACAAACGGCACAATGCCGACTTAAGTACAAGAAGACTAACTCTTCTTACTGACTATGTTTTGAACCATTCCTGTGACGCTAGTTATGGATTCCGATGTTTCTCTTCAGGTTTACTGTATCCCTCTGACCTTCTTATTGACGATGAAACACAGAAATTGCATCGGAATTAAATACAAAAGGCACAATGCCAAATTAAGTTCAAGAAGACTGACTCTTATTACTGTCTATATTTGAACCAGTCCTGTGACACTAATTATAGACACCGATGCTTCACTCCAGTTTTACTGTATCCCTTGGTCCTTCTATTGACGATGAATCACAGAAATAGCATCGGAATTAGATAGAAAAGGCACACATGCCGACTTAAGTACAAGAAGACTGACTCTTCTTACTGACTATGTTTTGAACCATTCCTGTGACACACAGTTATATATTCCGATGCTTCACTTCATGTTTACTGTATCCCTTGGACCTTCTTAGTGACGATGAAACACAGAAATTGCATCGGAATTAAATACAAAAGGCACAGTGCAAAATTAAGTACAAGGAGACTGACTTCTCTTACTGTCTATGTTTGATCCATTCCTGTGACACTAGTTATAGATTCCGATGCTTCACTCCAGGTTTACTGTATCCCTTGGACCTTCTTATTGATGATGAAACACAAGAATTGCATCGGAATTAAATACAAAAAGCACAATGCCGACCTAAGGACAAGAAGTCCGAATCTTCTTACTGACTATGCTTTGAACCATTCCTGTGACACTAGCTATAGATTCCGATGCTTCACTTCAGGTTTACTGTACCCCTCTGTCCTTCTTATTGACGATGAAACACAGAAATTGCATGGGAATTAAATACAAAAGGCACAATGCCGACTTAGGTACAAGAAGACCGACTCTTCTTACTGTCTATGTTTTGAACCATTCCATTGACACTAGTTATAGATTCCGATCCTTCACTCCAGGTTTATTGTATCCATTGGACCTTGTTATTGACGATGAAACACAGAAATTGCATCGGAATTAAATAGAAAAGATACAATGCCGACCTAAGTACAAGAAGACTGACTCTACTTACTGACTATGTTTGAACCATTCCTGTGACACTAGTTATGGATTCCGATGCTTCACCTCAGGTTTACTGTATCACTTGGACCTTCTTATTGACGTTGAAACATAGAAATTGCATCGGAATTAAATTCAAAAGGCAAAATGCCGACTTCAGTACACGAAGACTGACTCTTCTTACTGTCTATTATTTGAACCATTCCTGTGACACTAGCTACAGATTCCGATGCTTCAATCCAGGTTTACTGTATCCCTTGGACCTTCTTATTGACGATGAACCACAGAAATTACTTCGGAATTAAATACAAAAGGCACAATGCCGACTTAAGTACAAGAAGACTAACTCTTCATTCTGAATATGCTTTGAACCATTCCTGTGACACCAGTTATGGATTCCGATGGTTCACTTCAGGTTTACTGTATCCCTCTGACCTTCTTATTGACGATGAGACACAGAAATTGCATCGGAATTAAATAGAATAGGCACAACGCTGACTTATGTACAAGAAAGCTGACTCC
Organism: Schistocerca piceifrons; assembly: GCF_021461385.2. Classification (NCBI taxonomy): domain Eukaryota; kingdom Metazoa; phylum Arthropoda; class Insecta; order Orthoptera; family Acrididae; genus Schistocerca; species Schistocerca piceifrons. The sequence goes on along the minus strand of NC_060139.1, from coordinate 1,136,909,949 downwards.
TCTTACTGACTATGTTTTGAACCATTCCTGTGACACTAGTTATAAATTCCGATGCTTCACTTCAGGTTTACTGTATCCCTTGGACCTTCTTATTGACGATGAAACTCAGAAATTGCATCGGAATTAAATACAAAAGGCACAACGCCGACTTAAGTACAAGAAGACTAACTCATCATACTGACTATGCTTTGAACCATTCCTGTGACGCTAGTTATGGATTCCGATGCTTCACTTCAGGCTTACTGTATCCCTCTGACCTTCTTATTGACGATGAAACACAGAAATTGCATCGGAATTAAATACAAAAATCACAATGCCGAATTAAGTTCAAGAAGACTGACTCTTATTACTGTCCACTTTTGAACCAGTCCTGTGACACTAGTTATAGACTCCGATGCTTCACTCCAGGTTTACTGTATCCCTTGGTCCTTCTTATTGACGATGAAACACAGAAATTGCATCGGAATTAAATAGAAAAGGCACAATGACGACTTAAGTACAAGAAGACTGACTTTTCATACTGACCATGTTTTGAACCATTCCTGTGCCACTAGTAATAGATCCGATGCTTCACTTCAGGTTTACTGTATACCTTGGACCTTCTTATTGACGATGAAACACAGAAATTGCATCGGAATTAAATAGAAAAGGCACAATGCCGACATAGGGACAAGAAGACGGACTCTTCTTACAGACTATGATTTGAACTATTCCTGTGACACTAGCTATAGATTCCGTTGCTTCACTTCAGTTTTACTGTATCCCTCTGACCTTCTTAATGACGATGAAACACAGAAATTGCATCGTAATTAACTTCAAAAATCACAATGCCGACTTAAGTAGAAGAAGACTGACTCTTCTTACTGTCTATGTTTTGAACCATACCATTGACACTAGGTATAGATTCCGATGCTTCACTTCAGGTTTACTGTATCCCTTGGACCTTCTTATTGACGATGAAACACACAAATTGCATCGGAATGAAATAGAAACGGCACTATGCCGACTTAAGTACAAGAAGACTGACTTTTCTAATTGACTATGTTTTGAACGATTCCTGTGACACTAGTTATAGATCCCGATGCTTCACTTCAGGTTTACTGTATTCCTTGGACCTTCTTATTGACAATGAATCACAAAAATTGCATCGAAATTAAGTACAAAAGGCAAAATGCCGACTGATGTACACGAAGACTGACTCTGCTTACTGTCTATGATTTGAACCATTCCTGTGACACTAGTTACAGACCCCGATGCATCACTCCAGGTTTACTGTATCCCTTGGACCTTGTTATTGACGATAAAACACAGAAACTGCATCGGAATTAAATAGAAAAGGTACACAGCCGACTTAAGTACAAGAAGTCTGCCTCTTCTTACTGACTATGCTTTGAACCATTCGTGTGACACTAGTTATAGATTCCGGTGTTTCACCTCAGGTTTAATGTATCCCTTGGACCTTCTTATTGACGATGAAACACAGAAATTGCATCGGAATTAAATACAAAAGGCACAATGCCGACTTAAGGACAAGAAGACTGACACTTCTAACTGACTTTGTTTTGAACCATTCCTGTGACACTAGTTATAGATTCCGATGCTTCACTCCAGGTTTACTGTATCGCTTGGACCTTCTTATTGACGATGAAACACAGAAATTGCATCGGAATTAAATAGAAAAGGCAGAATGCCGACTTAAGGACAAGAAGACTGACTCTTCTAACTGACTTTGCTTTGAACCATTCCTGTGACACTAGTTATAGATTCCGATGCTTCACTTCAGGTTTATTGTATCCCTCTGACATTCTCATTGACGATGAAACACAGAAATTGCATCGGAATTAAATAGAAAAGGCACAATGTCGACGTAAGTACATAAAGACTGACTCTTCTTACTGTCTATGCTTTGAACCATTCCTGTGACACTAGTTATAGATTCCGATGCTTCACTCCAGGTTTACTGTATCGCTTGGACCTTCTAATTGACGATGAAACACAGAAATTGCATCGGAATTAAATAGAAAAGGCAGAATGCCGACTTAAGGACAAGAAGACTGACTCTTCTTACTGACTATGCTTTGAACCATTCCTGTGACACTAGCTATAGATTCCGATGCTTGACTTCAGGTATACTTTATCCCTCTGACCTTCTTATTGACGATGAAACACAAAAATTGCATCGGAATTAAATACAAAGGGCACAATACCGACGTAAGTACAAGAAGACTGACTCTTCTTACTGTCTATATTTGAACGATACCATTGACACTAGTTATAGATTCCGATGCTTCACTCCAGGTTTACTGTATCCCTTGGACCGTCTTATTGACGATGAAACACAGAAATTGCATCGGAATTAAATAGAAAAGGCACTATGCCGACTTAAGTACAAGAAAACTGACTATTCTTACTGACTATGTTTTGAACGGTTCCTGTGACACTAGTTATAGATACCGATGCTGCAAATCAGGTTTACTGTATCCCTTGGACCTTCTCATTGACGATAAAACACAGAAATTGCATCGGAATTAAATACCAAAGGCAAAATGCCGACTGAAGTACACGAAGACTGACTCTTCTTACTGTCTATGATTTGAACCATTCCTGTGACACTAGTTACAGATTACGAAGCTTCACTCCAGGTTTACTGTATCCCTTGGACCTTCTTATTGACGATGAAACACAGAAATTGCATCTGAATTAAATACAAAAGGCACAACGCCGACTTAAGTACAAGAAGACTAACTCTTCCTACTGACTATGTTTTGATCCATTCCTGTGACACTAGTTATAGATTCCGATGCTTCACTCCAGGTTTACGGTATCCCTTGGAGCTTCTTATTGACGATGAAACACAGAAATAGCATCGGAATTAATTACAAAATTCACAATGCCGACTTAAGGACAAGAAGACTAACTCTTCCTACTGTCTATGTTTTGAACCATTCCTGTGACACTAGTTATAGATTCCGATGCTTCACTTCAGGTTTACTGTATCCCTTGGACCTCCTTATTGACGATGAAACACAGAAAATACATCGGAATTAAATACAAAAGGCACAATGCCGACATAAGTACATAAAGACCGACTCTTCCTACTGACTATGTTTTGAACCATTCCTGTGACACCTGTTATAGATTCCGATGCTTCACTTCAGGTTTACTGTATCCCTTGGACCTTCTTATTGACGATGTAACACAAAAACTGCATCGGAATTAAATACAAAAGGCAAATTGCAACCTGAAGTACACGAAGACTGACTCTTCTTACTGTCTATGATTTGAACCATTAATGTGACACTAGTTACAGTTTCCGATGCTTCACTCCGGGTTTACTGTATCCCTTGGACCTTCTTATTGACGAAGAACCACAGAAATTGCATCGAAATTAAATACAAAAGGCACAATGCCGTCTTAAGTACAAGAAGACTAACTCTTCTTACTGACCATGTTTTGAACCATTCCTGTGACACTAGTTATGGATTCCGATGGTTTACTGTATCCCTCTGACCTTCTTATTGACGATGAAACACAGAAATTGCATCGGAATTAAATACAAAAGGCACAATGCCGAATTAAGTTCAAGGAGACTGACTCTTCTTACTGTCTATGTTTTGAACCATTCCTGCGACACTAGTTATAAATTCCGATGCTTCACTTCAGGTTTACTGTATCCCTTGGACCTTCTTATTGACGATGAAACACAGAAACTGCATCGGAATTAAATACAAAAGGCACAAAGCAGAATTAAGTACAAGAAGACTGACACTTATCACTGTCTATGGTTTGATCCACTTCTGTGACACTCGTTATAGATTCCGATGCTTCACTCCAGGTTTACTGTATCCCTTGGAGCGTCTTATTGACGATGAAACACTGAAATAGCATCGGAATTAATTACAAAAGTCACAATGCCGACTTAAGGACAAGAAGACTGACTCTTCTTACTGTCTATGTTTTGAACCATTCCTGTGACACTAGTTATAGATTCCGATGCTTCACTTCAGGTTTACTGTATCCCTTGGACCTTCTTATTGACGATGAAACACAGAAAATACATCGGAATTAAATACAAAAGGCACAATGCCGACTTAAGTACATAAAGACCGACTCTTCCTACTCACTATGTTTTGAACCATTCCCGTGACACCTGTTATAGATTCCGATGCTTCACTTGAGGTTTACTGAATCCCTTGGACCTTCTTATTGACGATGAAACACAAAAATTGCATCGGAATTAAATACAAAAGGCAAAATGCCGACTGAAGTACACGAAGACTGACTCTTCTTACTGTCTATGATTTGAACCATTCCTGTGACACTAGTTACAGATTCCGATGCTTCACTCCGGGTTTACTGTATCCCTTGGACCTTCTTATTGACGATGAAACACAGAAATTGCATCGGAATTAAATACAAAAGGCACAATGCCGACTTAAGTACAAGAAGACTAACTCTTCTTACTGACTATGTTTTGAACCATTCCTGTGACACTAGTTATGGATTCCGATGCCTCACTTCAGGTTTACTGTATCCCTCTGACCTTCTTATTGACGATGAAACACAGAAATTGCATCGGAATTAAATACAAAAGGCACAATGCCGAATTAAGTACAAGAAGACTGACTCTTATTACTGTCTATTTCTGAACCAGTCCTGTGACACTAGTTATGAATCCCGATGCTTCACTCCAGGTTTACTGTATCCCTTGGTCCTTCTTGTTGACGATGAAACACAGAAATAGCATCGGAATTAAATAGAAAAGGCACAATGCCGACTTAAGTACAAGAAGGCTGACTCTTCTTACTGACTATGTTTGAACCATTCCTGTGACACTAGTTATAGATTCCGATGCTTCACCTCAGGTTTACTGTATCCCTTGGACCTGTTTATTGACGATGAAACACAGAAATTGCATCGGAATTAAATACAAAAGGCAAAATGCCGACTTAAGTACACGAAGACTGACTCTTCTTACAATCTACGTTTTGAACCATTCCTATGACACTAGTTATAGATTCCGATGCTATACTCCAGGTTTACTGTATCCCTTGGACCTTCTTATTGACGATGAAACACAGAAATTGCTTCGTAATTAAATACAAAAGGCACAATGCCGACTTAAGGACAAGAAGACTGACTCTTCTTACTGATTTTGCTTTGAACCATTCCTGTGACACTAGTTATGGATTCCGATGCCTCACTTCAGGTTTACTGTATCCCTCTGACGTTCTTATTGACTATGAAACACAGAAATTGCATCGGAATTAAATACAAAAGGCACAATGCCGAATTTAGTACAAGAAGACTGACTCTTATTACTGTCAATTTTTGAACCAGTCCTGTGACACTAGTTATAGACTCCGATGCTTCACTCCAGGTTTACTGTATCCCTTGATCCTTCTTATTGACGATGAAACACAGATATTGCATCGGAATTAAATACAAAAGAGAAAATGCCGACTTAAGTACAAGAAGACTGACTCTTCTTTCTGTCTATGTTTTGTACCATTCCATTGACACTAGTTATAGATTCCGATTCTTCACTCCAGGTTTACAGTATCCCTTGGACCTTCTTATTGACGATGAAACACAGAAATTGCATCGGAATTAAATACAAAAGGCACAATGCCGACTTAAGGACAAGAAGACTGACTCTTCTCACTGACTTTGTTTTGAACCATTCCTGTGACACTAGTTACAGATTCCGATGCTTCACTTCAGGTTTATTGTATCCCTCTGACATTCTCATTGACGATGAAACACAGAAATTGCATCGGAATTAAATAGAAAAGGCACAATGTCGACGTAAGTACATAAAGACTGACTCTTCTTACTGTCTATGTTTTGAACCATTCCTGTGACACTAGTTATAGATTCCGATGCTTCACTCCAGGTTTACTGTATCGCTTGGACCTTCTTATTGACGATGAAACACAGAAATTGCATCGGAATTAAATTGAAAAGGCACAATGCCGACTTAAGTACAAGAAAACTGACTATTCTTACTGACTATGTTTTGAACGATTCCTGTGACACTAGTTATAGATACCGATGCTGCACTTCAGGTTTACTGTATCCCTTGGACCTTCTCATTGACGATAAAACACAGAAATTGCATCGGAATTCAATACAAAAGGCAAAATGCCGACTGAAGTACACGAAGACTGACTCTTCTTACTGTCTATGATTTGAACCATTCCTGTGACACTAGTTACAGATTACGAAGCTTCACTCCAGTTTTACTGTATCCCTTGGACCTTCTTATTGACGATGAAACACAGAAATTGCAGCTGAATTAAATACAAAAGGCACAACGCCGACTTAAGTACAAGAAGACTAACTCTTCCTACTGACTATGTTTTGATCCATTCCTGTGACACTAGTTATGGATTCCGATGCTTCACTTCACGTTTACTGTATCCCTCTGACCTTCGTATTGACGATGAAACACAGAAATTGTATCGGAATTAAATACAAATGGCACAATGCCGAATTAAGTTCAACGAGACTGACTCTTCTTACTGTCTATGTTTTGAACTATTCCTGTGACACTAGTTATAAATTCCGATGCTTCACTTCAGGTTTAATGTATCACTTGGACCTTCTTATTGACGATGATACACAGAAACTGCATCGGAATTAAATACAAAAGGCACAAAGCAGAATTAAGTACAAGAAGACTGACTCTTCTTACTGTCTATCTTTTGAAACATTCCTGTGACACTAGCTATAGATTCCGATGCTTAACTTCAGGTTTCAGGTTTACTGTACCCCTCCGACCTTCTTATTGACGATGAAACACAGAAATTGCATCGGAATTAAATACAAATGGCACAAAGCAGAATTAAGTACAAGAAGACTGACACTTATTACTATCTATGTTTTGAACCACTTCTGCGACACTAGTTATAGATTCCAACGCTTCACTCCAGGTTTACTGTATCCCTTGGAGCTTCTTATTGACGATGAAACACAAAAATAGCATCGGATCTAATTACAAAATTCACAATGCTGACTTAAGGACAAGAAGACAGACTCTTCTTACTGTCCATGTTTTGAACCATTCCTGTGACACTAGTTATAGATTCCGATGCTTCACTTCAGGTTTACTGTATCCCTTGGACCTTCTTATTGACGATGAAACACAGAAAATACATCGGAATTAAATACAAAAGGCACAATGCCGACTTAAGTACATAAAGACCGACTCTTCCTACTGACTATGTTTGAACCATTCCTGTGACACCTGTTATAGATTCCGATGCTTCACTTGAGGTTTACTGTATCCCTTGGACCTTCTTATTGACGATGAAACACAAAAACTGCATCGGAATTAAATACAAAAGGCAAAATGCCGACTGAAGTACACGAAGACTGACTCTTCTTACTGTCTATGATTTGAACCATTCCTGTGACACTAGTTACAGATTCCGATGCTTCACTCCGGGTTTACTGTATCCCTTGGACCTTCTTATTGACGATGAAACACAGAAATTGCATCGGAATTAAATACAAAAGGCACAATGCCGACTTAAGTACAAGAAGACTAACTCTTTTTACTGACTATGTTTTGAACCATTCCTGTGACACTAGTTATGGATTTCGATGCCTCACTTCAGGTTTACTGTATCCCTCTGACCTTCTTAAAGACGATGAAACACAGAAATTGCATCGGAATTAAATACAAAAGGCACAATGCCGAATTAAGTTCAAGGAGACTGACTCTTCTTACTGTCTATGTTTTGAACCATTCCTGTGACACTAGTTATAAATTCCGATGCTTCACTTCAGGTTTACTGTATCCCTTGGACCTTCTTATTGACGATGATACACAGAAACTGCATAGGAATTAAATACAAAAGGCACAAAGCAGAATTAAGTACAAGAAGACTGACTCTTCTTACTGTCTATGTTTTGAACCATTCCTGTGACACTAGCTATAGATTCCGATGCTTCACTTCAGGTTTCAGGTTAACTGTACCCCTCCGACCTTCTTATTGACGATGAAACACAGAAATTGCATCGGAATTATATACAAAAGGCACAATGCCGACTTAAGTACAAGAAGACTGCCCCTCCTTACTGACTATGTTTTGAACCATTCCTGTGACACTAGTTATAAATTCCGATGTTTCACTTCAGGTTAACTGTATCCCTTGGACCTTCTTATTGACGATGAAACACAGAAATTGCATCGGAATTAAATACAAAAGGCACAAAGCAGGATTAAGTACAAGAAGACTGACACTTATCACTGTCTATGGTTTGATCCACTTCTGTGACACTAGGTATAGATTCCGATGCTTCACTCCAGGTTTACTGTATCCCTTGGAGCTTCTAATTGACGATGAAACACAGAAATAGCATCGGAATTAATTACAAAAGTCACAATGCCGACTTAAGGACAAGAAGACTGACTCTTCTTACTGTCTATGTTTTGAACCATTCCTGAGACACTAGTTATAGATTCTGATGCTTCACTTCAGGTTTACTGTATCCCTTGGACCTTCTTATTGACGATGAAACACAGAAAATACATCGGAATTAAATACAAAAGGCACAATGCCGAATTAAGTACATAAAGACCGACTCTTCCTACTGACTATGAATTGAACCATTCCCGTGACACCTGTTATAGATTCCGATGCTTCACTTGAGGTTTACTGTATCCCTTGGACCTTCTTATTGACGATGAAACACAAAAATTGCATCGGAATTAAATACAAAAGGCAAAATGCCGACTGAAGTACACGAAGACTGACTCTTCTTACTGTCTATGATTTGAACCATTCCTGTGACTCTAGTTACAGATTCCGATGCTTCACTTCAGGTTTACTGTATCCCTCCGACCTTCTTATTGACGATGAAACACAGAAATTGCATCGGAATTAAATACAAAAGGCACAATGCCGAATTAAGTACAAGAAGACTGACTCTTATTACTGTCTTTTTAGAACCAGTCCTGTGACACTAGTTATATATCCCGATGCTTCACTCCAGGTTTACTGTATCCCTTGGTCCTTCTTATTGACGATGAAACACAGAAATTGCATCGGAATTAAATAGAAAAGGCACAATGCCGACTTAAGGACAAGAAGACTGACTCTTCTTACTGACTATGTTTTGAACCAATCCAGTGACACTAGCTATTGATTCCGATGCTTGACTTCAGGTTTACTGTATCCCTCTGACCTTCTTATTGACGATGAAACACAGAAATTGCATCGGAATTAAATACAAAGGGCACAATACCGACGTAAGTACAAGAAGACTGACTCTTCTTACTGTCTATATTTGAACCATACCATTGACACTAGTTATAGATTCCGATGCTTCACTCCAGGTTTACTGTATCCCTTGGACCGTCTTATTTACGATGAAACACAGAAATTGCATCGGAATTAAATAGAAAAGGCACTATGCCGACTTAAGTACAAGAAAACTGACTATTCTTACTGACTATGTTTTGAACGATTCCTGTGACACTAGTTATAGATACCGATGCTGCACTTCAGGTTTACTGTATCCCTTGGACCTTCTCATTGACGATAAAACACAGAAATTGCATCGGAATTCAATACAAAAGGCAAAATGCCGACTGAAGTACACGAAGACTGACTCTTCTTACTGTCTATGATTTGAACCATTCCTGTGACACTAGTTACAGATTACGAAGCTTCACTCCAGTTTTACTGTATCCCTTGGACCTTCTTATTGACGATGAAACACAGAAATCGCAGCTGAATTAAATACAAAAGGCACAACGCCGACTTAAGTACAAGAAGACTAACTCTTCCTACTGACTATGTTTTGATCCATTCCTGTGACACTAGTTATGGATTCCGATGCTTCACTTCACGTTTACTGTATCCCTCTGACCTTCGTATTGACGATGAAACACAGAAATTGCATCGGAATTAAATACAAAAGGCACAATGCCGAATTAAGTTCAACGAGACTGACTCTTCTTACTGTCTATGTTTTGAACTATTCCTGTGACACTAGTTATAAATTCCGATGCTTCACTTCAGGTTTAATGTATCACTTGGACCCTCTTATTGACGATGATACACAGAAACTGCATCGCAATTAAATACAAAAGGCACAAAGCAGAATTAAGTACAAGAAGACTGACTCTTCTTACTGTCTATGTTTTGAACCATACCTGTGACACTAGCTATAGATTCCGATGCTTAACTTCAGGTTTCAGGTTTACTGTACCCCTCCGACCTTCATATTGACGATGAAACACAGAAATTGCATCGGAATTAAATACAAAAGGCACAATGCCGACTTAAGTACAAGAAGACTGCCCCTCCTTACTGACTATGTTTTGAACCATTCCTTGACACTAGTTATAAATTCCGATGTTTCACTTCAGGTTTACTGTATCCCTTGGACCTTCTTATTGACGATGATACACAGAAACTGCATAGGAATTAAATACAAAAGGCACAAAGCAGAATTAAGTACAAGAAGACTGACTCTTCTTACTGTCTATGTTTTGAACCATTCCTGTGACACTAGCTATAGATTCCGATGCTTCACTTCAGGTTTCAGGTTTACTGTACCCCTCCGACCTTCTTATTGACGATGAAACACAGAAATTGCATCGGAATTAAATACAAAAGGCACAATGCCGACTTAAGTACAAGAAGACTGCCCCTCCTTACTGACTATGTTTTGAACCATTCCTGTGACACTAGTTATAAATTCCGATGTTTCACTTCAGGTTTACTGTATCCCTTGGACCTTCTTATTGACGATGAAACACAGAAATTGCATCGGAATTAAATACAAAAGGCACAAAGCAGGATTAAGTACAAGAAGACTGACACTTATCACTGTCTATGGTTTGATCCACTTCTGTGACACTAGGTATAGATTCCGATGCTTCACTCCAGGTTTACTGTATCCCTTGGAGCTTCTAATTGACGATGAAACACAGAAATAGCATCGGAATTAATTACAAAAGTCACAATGCCGACTTAAGGACAAGAAGACTGACTCTTCTTACTGTCTATGTTTTGAACCATTCCTGAGACACTAGTTATAGATTCTGATGCTTCACTTCAGGTTTACTGTATCCCTTGGACCTTCTTATTGACGATGAAACACAAAAATTGCATCGGAATTAAATACAAAAGGCAAAATGCCGACTGAAGTACACGAAGACTGACTCTTCTTACTGTCTATGATTTGAACCATTCCTGTGACTCTAGTTACAGATTCCGATGCTTCACTTCAGGTTTACTGTATCCCTCCGACCTTCTTATTGACGATGAAACACAGAAATTGCATCGGAATTAAATACAAAAGGCACAATGCCGAATTAAGTACAAGAAGACTGACTCTTATTACTGTCTTTTTAGAACCAGTCCTGTGACACTAGTTATATATCCCGATGCTTCACTCCAGGTTTACTGTATCCCTTGGTCCTTCTTATTGACGATGAAACACAGAAGTTGCATCGGAATTAAATAGAAAAGGCACAATGCCGACTTAAGTACAAGAAGACAGACTCTTCTTACTGACTTTGTTTTGAACCATTCCTGTGACACTAGTTATAAATTCCGATGCTTCACTTCATGTTTACTGTATCCCTTGGACCTTCTTATTGACGATGAAACACAGAAATTGCATCGGAATTAAATACAAAAGGCACAGTGCAGAATTAAGTACAAGGAGACTGACTCTTCTTACTGTCTATGTTTTGAACCATTCCTGTGACGCTAGTTATAGATTCCGATGCTTTACTCCAGGTTTACTGTATCCCTTGGACCTTCTTATTGCTGATGAAACACAGAAATTGCATCGGAATTAAATAGGAAAGGTACAATGCCGACTTAAGTACAAGAAGGCTGACTCATCTTACTGAATATGTTTGAATTATTCCTGTGACACTAGTTATAGATTCCGATGCTTCACCTCAGGTTTACTGTATCCCTTGGACCTGTTTATTGACGATGAAACACAGAAATTGCATCGGAATTAAATACAAAAGGCAAAATGCCGACTTAAGTACACGAAGACTGACTCTTCTTACTGTCTACGTTTTGAACCATTCCTATGACACTAGTTATAGATTCCGATGCTATACTCCAGGTTTACTGTATCCCTTGGACCTTCTTATTGACGATGAAACACAGTAATTGCTTCGGAATTAAATACAAAAGGCACAATGCCGACTTAAGGACAAGAAGACTGACTCTTCTTACTGACTTTGCTTTGAACCATTCCTGTGACACTAGTTATGGATTCCGATGCCTCACTTCAGGTTTACTGTATCCCTCTGACCTTCTTATTGACTATGAAACACAGAAATTGCATCGGAATTAAATACAAAAGGCACAATGCCGAATTAAGCACAAGAAGACTGACTCTTATTACTGTCAATTTTTGAACCAGTCCTGTAACACTAGTTATAGACTCCGATGCTTCACTCCAGGTTTACTGTATCCCTTGATCCTTCTTATTGACGATGAAACACAGAAATTGCATCGGAATTAAATACAAAAGGCAAAATGCCGACTGAAGTACACGAAGACTGACTCTTCTTACTGTCTATGATTTGAACCATTCCTGTGACACTAGTTACAGATTCCGATGCTTCACTTTAGGATTACTGTATCCCTCTGACCTACTTATTGACGATGAAACACAGAAATTGCATCGGAATTAAATACAAAAGGCACAGTGCAAAATTAAGTACAAGGAGACTGACTCCTCTTACTGTCTATGTTTGAACCATTCCTGTGACACTAGTTATAGATTCCGATGCTTCACTCCAGGTTTACTGTATCCCTTGGACCTTCTTATTGATGATGAAACACACGAATTGCATCGGAATTAAATACAAAAGGCACAATGCCGACTTAAGGACAAGAAGTCCGACTCTTCTTACTGACTATGTTTTGGACCATTCCTGTGACACTAGCTATAGATTCCGATGCTTCACTTCAGGATTACTGTACCCCTCTGACCTTCTTATTGACGATGAAACACAGAAATTGCATCGGAATTAAATACAAAAGGCACAATGCCGACTTAAGTACAAGAAGACTGACTCTTCTTACTGTCTATGTTTGAACCATTCCTGTGACACTAGTTATAGATTCCGATGCTTCACCTCAGGTTTACTGTATCACTTGGACCGTCTTATTGACGATGAAACACAGAAATTCCATCGGAATTAAATACAAAAGGCAAAATGCCGACTTAAGTACAAGAAGACTGACTCTTCTTACTGTCTATGATTTGAACCATTCCTGTGACACTACTTATAGATTTCGATGCTACACTCCAGGGTTACTGTATCCCTTGGACCTTCTTATTGACGATGAAACACAGATATTGCATCGGAATTAAATACAAAATGCACAATGCCGATTTAAGGACAAGAAGACTGACTCTTCTTACTGACTTTGTTTTAAACCATTCCTGTGACACTAGTTATAGATTCCGATGCTACACTTCAGGATTACTGTATCCCTCCGACCTTCTTATTGACGATGAAACACAGAAATTGCATCGGAATTAAATAGAAAAGGCACAATGCCGACTTAAGTACAAGAAGACTGACTATTCTTACTGACTATGATTTGAACCATTCCTGTGACACTAGCTATAGATTCCGATGCTTCACTTCAGGTTTACTGTATCCCTCTGACCTTCGTAATGACGATGAAACACAGAAATTGCATCGTAATTATATACAAAAGGCACAATGCCGACTTAAGTACAAGAAGACTGACTCTTCTTACTGTCTATGTTTTGAACCATACCATTGACACTAGTTATAGATTCCGATGTTTCATCCCAGGTTTTCTGTATCCCTTTTACCTTCTTATTGAAGATGAAACATACAAATTGCATCGGAACTAAATAGAAAAGGCACTATGCCGACTTAAGTACAAGATGACTGACTCTTCTTACTGACTATGCCTTGAACGATTCCTGTGAGACCAGTTATAGATCCCGATGCATCACTACAGGTTTACTGTATCCCTTGGACCTTCTTCTTGACGATGAAACACAAAAATTGCATCGGAATTAAATACAATAGGCAAAATGCCGACTGAAGTACACGAAGACTGACTCTTCTTACTGTGTATGATTTGAACCATTCCTGTGACACTAGCTACAGATTCCGATGCTTCACTTCAGGTTTACTGTATCCCTTGGACCTTCTTATTGACGATGAAACACAGAAATTGCATCGGAATTAAATACAAAAGGCGCAATGCCGACTTAAGTACAAGATGACTAACTCTTCTTACTGACTATGATTTGAACCATTCCTGTGACACTAGTTATGGATTGCGATGCTTCACTTCAGGTTTACTCTATCCCTCTGACCTTCTTATTGACGATGAAACACTGAAATTGCATCGAAATTAAATACAAAAGGCACAATGCCGAATTAAGTTCAAGAAGACTGACTCTTATTACTGTCAATTTTTCAACCAGTCCTGTGACACTAGTTATAGACTCCGATGCTTCACTCCAGGTTTACTGTATCCCTTGGTCCTTCTTATTGACGATGAAACACAGAAATTGCATCGGAATTAAATACAAAAGGCACAGTGCAGAATTAAGTACAAGGAGACTGACTCTTCTTACTGTCTATGCTTTGAACCATTCCTGTGACACTAGTTATAGATTCCGATGCTTCACTCCAGGTTTACTGTATCCCTTGGAACATCTTATTGATGATGAAACACAGAAATTGCATCGGAATTAAATACAAAAGGCACAATGCCGACTTAAGGACAAGAAGTCTGACTCTTCTTACTGACTATGTTTTGAACCATTCCTGTGACACTATCTATAGATTCCGATGCTTCACTTCAGGTTTACTGTACCCCTCTGACCTTCTTATTGACGATGAAACACAGAAATTTTATCGGAATTAAATACAAAACGCACAATGCCGACTTAAGTACAAGAAGACTAACTCTTCTTACTGTCTATGTTTGAACCATTCCTGTGACACTAGTTATAGATTCCGATGCTTCACTTCAGGTTTACTGTATCACTTGGACCGTCTTATTGACGATGAAACACAGAAATTCCATCGGAATTAAATACAAAAGGCAAAATGCCGACTTAAGTACAAGAAGACTGACTCTTCTTACTGTCTATGATTTGAACCATTCCTGTGACACTAGTTATAGATTTCGATGCTACACTCCAGGTTTACAGTATCCCTTGGACCTTCTTATTGACGATGAAACACAGATATTGCATCGGAATTAAATACAAAAGGCACAATGCCGACTTAAGGACATGACGACTGAGTCTTCTTACTGACTTTGTTTTGAACCATTCCTGTGACACTAGTTATAGATTCCGATGCTACACTTCAGGATTACTGTATCCCTCCGACCTTCTTATTGACGATGAAACACAGTAATTGCATCGGAATTAAATAGAAAAGTCACAATGCCGACTTAAGTACAAGAAGACTGACTCTTCTGACTGACTATGATTTAAACCATTCCTGTGACACTAGCTATAGATTCTGATGCCTCACTACAGGTTTACTGTATCCCTCTGACCTTCTTAATGACGATGAAACACAGAAATTGCATCGTAATTAAATACAATAGGCAAAATGCCGACTGAAGTACACGAAGACTGACTCTTCTTACTGTGTATGATTTGAACCATTCCTGTGACACTAGCTACAGATTCCGATGCTTCACTTCAGGTTTACTGTATCCCTTGGACCTTCTTATTGACGATGAAACACAGAAATTGCATCGGAATTAAATACAAAAGGCACAATGCCGACTTAAGTACAAGAAGACTAACTCTTCTTACTGTCTATGATTTGAACCATTCCTGTGACACTAGTTATGGATTGCGATGCTTCACTTCAGGTTTACTCTATCCCTCTGACCTTCTTATTGACGATGAAACACTGAAATTGCATCGAAATTAAATACAAAAGGCACAATGCCGAATTAAGTTCAAGAAGACTGACTCTTATTACTGTCAATTTTTGAACCAGTCCTGTGACACTAGTTATAGACTCCGATGCTTCACTCCAGGTTTACTGTATCCCTTGGTCCTTCTTATTGACGATGAAACACAGAAATTGCATCGGAATTAAATACAAAAGGCACAGTGCAGAATTAAGTACAAGGAGACTGACTCTTCTTACTGTCTATGCTTTGAACCATTCCTGTGACACTAGTTATAGATTCCGATGCTTCACTCCAGGTTTACTGTATCCCTTGGAACATCTTATTGATGATGAAACACAGAAATTGCATCGGAATTAAATACAAAAGGCACAATGCCGACTTAAGGACAAGAAGTCTGACTCTTCTTACTGACTATGTTTTGAACCATTCCTGTGACACTATCTATAGATTCCGATGCTTCACTTCAGGTTTACTGTACCCCTCTGACCTTCTTATTGACGATGAAACACAGAAATTTTATCGGAATTAAATACAAAACGCACAATGCCGACTTAAGTACAAGAAGACTAACTCTTCTTACTGACTATGTTTTGAACCATTCCTGTGACGCTAATTATGGATTCCGATGCTTCACTTCAGGTTTACTGTACCCCTCTGATCTTATTATTGAGGATGAAACACAGAAATTGCATCGGAATTAAATACAAAAATCACAATGCCGAATTAAGTTCAAGAAGACTGTCTCTTATTACTGTCTATTTTTGAACCAGATTTGTGACACTAGTTATAGACTCCGATGCTTCACTCCAGGTTTACTGTATCCCTTGGTCCTTCTTATTGACCATGAAACACAGAAATTGCATCGCAATTAAATAGAAAAGGCACAATGCCGACTTAAGTACAAGAAGACTGACTCTTCTTACTTACTATGTTTTGAACCGTTCCTGTGACACTAGTTATAAATTCCGATGCTTCACTTCATGTTTACTGTATCCCTTGGACCTTGTTATTGACGATGAAACACAGAAATTGCATCGGAATTAAATACAAAAGGCACAGTGCAAAATTAAGTACAAGGAGACTGACTCCTCTTACTGTCTATGTTTGAACCATTCCTGTGACACTAGTTATAGATTCCGATGCTTCACTTCAGGTTTACTGTATCACTTGGACCGTCTTATTGACGATGAAACACAGAAATTCCATCGGAATTAAATACAAAAGGCAAAATGCCGACTTAAGTACAAGAAGACTGACTCTTCTTACTGTCTATGATTTGAACCATTCCTGTGACACTAGTTATAGATTTCGATGCTACACTCCAGGTTTACAGTATCCCTTGGACCTTCTTATTGACGATGAAACACAGATATTGCATCGGAATTAAATACAAAAGGCACAATGCCGACTTAAGGACATGACGACTGAGTCTTCTTACTGACTTTGTTTTGAACCATTCCTGTGACACTAGTTATAGATTCCGATTCTTCACTCCAGGTTTACTGTATCCCTTGGACCTTGTTATTGACGATGAAACACAGAAATTGCATCGGAATTAAATAGAAAAGGTACAATGCCGACTTATGTACAAGAAGACTGACTCTTCTTACTGACTATGTTTGAACCATTCCTGTGACACTAGTTATTGATTCCGATGCTACACCTCAGATTTACTGTATCCCTTAGACCTTGTTATTGACGATGAAACACAGAAATTGCATCGGATTTAAATACAAAATGCAAAATGCCGACTGAAGTACACAAAGACTGACTCTTCTTACTGTCTATGATTTGAACCATTCCTGTGACACTAGTTACAGATTCCGATGCTTCACTTTAGGATTACTGTATCCCTCTGACCTTCTTATTGACGATGAAACACAGAAATTGCATCGGAATTAAATACAAAAGGCACAGTGCAAAATTAAGTACAAGGAGACTGACTCCTCTTACTGTCTATGTTTGAACCATTCCTGTGACACTAGTTATAGATTCCGATGCTTCACTTCAGGTTTACTGTATCACTTGGACCGTCTTATTGACGATGAAACACAGAAATTCCATCGGAATTAAATACAAAAGGCAAAATGCCGACTTAAGTACAAGAAGACTGACTCTTCTTACTGTCTATGATTTGAACCATTCCTGTGACACTAGTTATAGATTTCGATGCTACACTCCAGGTTTACAGTATCCCTTGGACCTTCTTATTGACGATGAAACACAGATATTGCATCGGAATTAAATACAAAAGGCACAATGCCGACTTAAGGACATGACGACTGAGTCTTCTTACTGACTTTGTTTTGAACCATTCCTGTGACACTAGTTATAGATTCCGATGCTACACTTCAGGATTACTGTATCCCTCCGACCTTCTTATTGACGATGAAACACAGAAATTGCATCGGAATTAAATAGAAAAGGCACAATGCCGACTTAAGTACAAGAAGACTGCCTCTTCTGACTGACTATGATTTGAACCATTCCTGTGACACTAGCTATAGATTCTGATGCTTCACTACAGGTTTACTGTATCCCTCTGACCTTCTTAATGACGATGAAACACAGAAATTGCATCGTAATTAAATACAAAAGGCACAATGCCGACTTAAGTACAAGAAGACTGACTCTTCTTACGGTCTATGTTTTGAACCATACCATTGACACTAGTTATAGATTCCGATGCTTCATTCCATGTTTACTGTATCCCTTTTACCTTCTTATTGACGATGAAACACACAAATTGCATCGGAATTAAATAGAAAAGGCACTATGCCGACTTAAGTACAAGATGACTGACTCTTCTTACTGACTATGCCTTGAACGATTCCTGTGACACCAGTTATAGATCCCGATGCTTCACTTCAGGTTTACTGTATCCCTTGGACCTTCTTATTGACGATGAAACACAGAAATTGCATCGGAATTAAATACAAAAGGCAGAATGCCGACTTAAGTACAAGAAGACTAACTCTTCTTACTGACTATGTTTGAACCATTCCTGTGACACTACTTATGGATTCCGATGCTTCACTTCAGGTTTACTGTATCCCTCCGACCTTCTTATTGACGATGAAACACAGAAATTGCATCGGAATTAAATACAAAAGGCACAATGCCGACTTAAGTACAAGAAGACTGACTCTTCTTACTGTCTATGTTTGAACCATTCCTGTGACACTAGTTATAGATTCCGATGCTTCACCTCAGGATTTACTGTATCACGTGGACCGTCTTATTGACGATGAAACACAGAAATTCCATCGGAATTAAATACAAAAGGCAAAATGCCGACTTAAGTACAAGAAGACTGACTCTTCTTACTGTCTATGATTTGAACCATTCCTGTGACACTAGTTATAGATTTCGATGCTACACTCCAGGTTTACTGTATCCCTTGGACCTTCTTATTGACGATGAAACACAGATATTGCATCGGAATTAAATACAAAAGGCACAATGCCGACTTAAGGACATGACGACTGACTCTTCTTACTGACTTTGTTTTGAACCATTCCTGTGACACTAGTTATAGATTCCGATGCTACACTTGAGGATTACTGTATCCCTCCGACCATCTTATTGACGATGAAACACAGAAATTGCATCGTAATTAAATACAAAAGGCACAATGCCGACTTAAGGACAAGAAGTCTGACTCTTCTTACTGACTATGTTTTGAACCATTCCTGTGACACTATCTATAGATTCCGATGCTTCACTTCAGGTTTACTGTACCCCTCTGACCTTCTTATTGACGATGAAACACAGAAATTGCATCGGAATTAAATACAAAAGGCACAATGCCGACTTAAGTACAAGAAGACTAATTCTTATTACTGTCTATGTTTTTAACCATTCCATTGACACTAGTTATAGATTCCGATGCTTCAGTCCAGGTTTACTGTATCCCATGGACCTTGTCATTGACGATGAAACATCAAATTGCATCGAAATTAAATAGAAAAGGTACAATGGCGACTTAAGTACAAGAAGACTGACTCTTTTTACTGACTAAGTTTGAACCTTTCCTGTGACACTAGTTATAAATTGCGATGCTTCACCTCAGGTTTACTGTATCCCTTGGACCTTCTAATTGACGATGAAACACAGAAATTAAATCGGAATTAAACACAAAAGGCAAAATGCCGACTTAAGTACACGAAGACTGACTCTTCTTACTGTCTATGTTTTGAACCATTCCTCTAAAACTAGTTATAGATTCCGATGCTACACTCCAGGTTTACTGTGTCCCTTGGACCTTCTTATTGACGATGAAACACAGAAACTGCATCAAAATTAAATACGAAAGGCACAATGCCGACTTAAGGACAAGAAGACTGGCTCTTCTTACTGACATTGTTTTGAACTATTCCTGTGACACTAGTTACAGGTTCAGATGCTTCACTTTAGGATTACTGTATCCCTCTGCCCTTCTTATTGACGATGAAACACAGAAATTGCATCGGAATTAAATAGAAAAGGCACAATGCCGACTTAAGTACAAGAAAACTGACTCTTCTTACTGTCTATGTTTTGAACCATCCCTGTGACACTAGTTATAGATTCCGATGCTTCACTCCAGGGTTACTGTATCCCTTGGACCTTCTTATTGACGATGAAACACACAAATTTCATCGGAATTAAATAGAAAAGGCACAATGCCGACTTAAATACAAGAGGACTGACTCTCCTTACTGACTCTGTTTTGAACCATTCCTGTGACACTAGTTATGAATTCCGATGCTTCACTTCAGGTTTACTATATCCCTTGGACCTTCTTATTGACGATGAAACACAGAAATTGCATCGGAATTAAATACAAAAGGCACAGTGCAGAATTAAGGACAAGGAGACTGACTCTTCTTACTGTTTATGTTTGAACCATTCCTGTGACACTAGTTATAGATTCCGATGCTTCACTCCAGGTTTACTGTATCCTTTGGACCTTCTTAATGCTGATGAAACACAGAAATTGCATCGGAATTAAATACAAAAGGCACAATGCCGACTTAACGACAAGAAGTCTGACTCTTCTTACTGACTATGTTTTTAACCATTCCTGTGACAGTAGCCATAATTTCCGATGCTTCACTTCAGGTTTACTGTACCCCTCTGACCCTCTTATTGACGATGAAACACAGAAATTGCATCGGAATTAAATACAAAAGGCACATTGCCGACATAAGTACAAGAAGACTGACTCTTCTTACTGTCTATGTTTTGAACCATTCGGTTGACACTAGTTATAGATTCCGATGCTTCACTCCAGGTTTACTGTATCCCTTGGACCTTGTTATTGACGATGAAACACAGAAAATGCATCGGAATTAAATAGAAAAGGTACAATGCCGACTTAAGTACAAGAAGACTGACTCTTCTTAATGTCTATGTTTTGAACCATAACATTGACACTAGTTATAGATTCCGATGCTTCACTCCAGGTTTCCTGTATCCCTTGGACCCTCTTATTGACGATGAAACACAGAAATTGCATCGGATTTAAATAGGAAAGGCACAATGCCGACTTAAGTACAAGAAGACTGACTCTTCTTACTGACTATGTTTTGAACCGTTCCTGTGACACTAGTTATAAATTCCGATGCTTCACTTCATGTTTACTGTATCCCTTGGACCTTCTTATTGACGATGAAACACAGAAATTGCGTAGGAATTAAATACAAAAGGCACAGTGCAAAATTAAGTACAAGGAGAGTGACTCTTCTTACTGTCTATGCTTTGAACCATTCCTGTGACACTAGTTATAGATTCCGATGCTTCACTCCAGGTTTACTGTATCCTTTGGACCTTCTTATTGCTGATGAAACACAAGAATTGCATCGGAATTAAATAGAAAAGGTACAATGCCGACTTAAGTACAAGAAGACTGACTCTTCTTACTGACTATGTTTGAACCATTCCTGTGACACTAGTTATAGATTCCGATGCTTCACCTCAGGTTTACTGTATCACTTGGACCTTCTTATTGACGATGAAACACAGAAATTGCATCGGAATTAAATACAAAAGGCACAATGCCGACTTAAGGACAAGAAGACTGACCCTTCTTACTGACTTTGTTTTGAACCATTCCTGTGACACTAGTTATAGATTCCGATGCTACACTTCAGGATAACTGTATCCCTCCGACCTTCTTATTGACGATGAAACACAGAATTTGCATCGGAATTAAATAGAAAAGGCACAATGCCGACTTAAGTACAAGAAGACTGACTCTTCTTACTGACTATGATTTGAACCATTCCTGTGACACTAGCTATAGATTCCGATGCTTCACTTCATGTTTACTGTACCCCTCTGACCTTCTTAATGACGATGAAACACAGAAATTGAATGATAATTAAATACAGAAGCCACAATGCCGACATAAGTACAAGAAGACTGACTCTTCTTAATGTCTATGTTTTGAACCATAACATTGACACTAGTTAGAGATTCCGATGCTTCACTCCAGGTTTACTGTATCCCTTGGACCTTCTTATTGACGATGAAACACAGAAATTGCATCGGAATTAAATACAAAAGGCACAAGGCTGACTTAAGTACAAGAAGACTAACTCTACTTACTGACTATGATTTGAACCATTCCTGTGACGCTAGTTATGGATTCCGATGCTTCACTTCAGGTTTACTGTATCCCTTGGACCTTGTTATTGACGATGAAACACAGAAATTGCATCGGAATTAAATAGAAAAGGCACAATGCCGACTTAAGGACAAGAAGTCTGACTCTTCTTACTGACTATGTTTTGAACCATTCCTGTGACACTATCTATAGATTCCGATGCTTCACTTCAGGATTACTGTGTCCCTTGGACCTTCTTATTGACGATGAAACACAGAAACTGCATCGGAATTAAATACAAAAGGCACAATGCCGACTTAAGGACAAGAAGACTGGCTCTTCCTACTGACTTTGTTTTGAACCATTTCTGTGACACTAGTTACAGGTTCAGATGCTTCACTTTAGGATTACTGTATCCCTCTGCCCTTCTTATTGACGATGAAACACAGAAATTGCATCGGCATTAAATAGAAAAGGCACAATGCCGACTTAAGTACAAGAAGACTGACTCTTCTTACTGTCTATGTTTTGAACCATCCCTGTGACACTAGTTATAGATTCCGATGCTTCACTCCAGGGTTACTGTATCCCTTGGACCTTCTTATTGACGATGAAACACACAAATTGCATCGGAATTAAATAGAAAAGGCACATTGCCGACTTAAGTACAAGAGGACTCTGTTTTGAACCATTCCTGTGACACTAATTGTGAATTCCGATGCTTCACTTCAGGTTTACTATATCCCTTGAACCTTCTTATTGACGATGAAACAAAAAAATGCATCGGAATTAAATACAAAAGGCACAGTGCAGAATTAAGGACAAGTAGACTGACTCTTCTTACTGTTTATGTTTTGAACCATTCCTGTGACACTAGTTATAGATTCCGATGCTTCACTCCAGGTTTACTGTATCGTTTGGACCTTCTTAATGCTGATGAAACACAGAAATTGCATCGGAATTAAATACAAAAGGCACAATGCCGACTTAACGACAAGAAGTCTGACTCTTCTTACTGACTATGTTTTTAACCATTCCTGTGACAGTAGCCATAATTTCCGATGCTTCACTTCAGGTTTACTGTACCCCTCTCACCCTCTTATTGACGATGAAACACAGAAATTGCATCGGAATTAAATACAAAAGGCACAATGCCGACTTAAGTACAAGAAGACTGACTCTTCTTACTGTCTATGCTTTGAACCATTCCATTGACACTAGTTATAGATTCCGATGCTTCACTCCAGGTTTACTGTATCCCTTGGACCTTGTTATTGACGATGAAAAACAGAAATTGCATCGGAATTAAATAGAAAAGGTACAATGCCGACTTAAGTACAAGAAGACTGACTCTTCTTACTGACTATGTTTGAACCATTCCTGTGACACTAGTTATAGATTCCGATGCTTCACCTCAGGTTTACTGTATCCCTTGGACCTTCTTATTGACGATGAAACACAAAAATTGCATCGGAATTAAATACAAAAGGCAAAATGCCGACTGAAGTACACGAAGACTGACTCTTTTTACTGTCTATGATTTGAACCATTCCTGTGACACGAGTTACAGATTCCGATGCTTCACTCCAGGTTTACTATATCCCTTGGACCTTCTTATTGACGATGAAACACAGAAATTGCATCGGAATTAAAGACAAAAGGCACAATGCCGACTTAAGTACAAGAAGACTAACTCTTCTTACTGACTATGTTTGCAACCATTCCTGTGACGCTAGTTATGGATTCCGATGCTTCACTTCATGTTTACTGTATCCCTTGGTCCTTCTTATTGACGATGAAACACAGAAATTGCATCGGAAATAAATAGAAAAGGCACAATGCCGACTTAAGTACAAGAAGACTGACTCTTCTTACTGACTATGTTTTGAACCGTTCCTGTGACACTAGTTATAAATTCCGATGCTTCACTTCATGTTTACTGTATCGCTTGGACCTTCTTATTGACGATGAAACACAGAAATTGCATAGGAATTAAATACAAAAGGCACAGTGCAAAATCAAGTACACGGAGACTGACCCTTCTTACTGTCTATGTTTTGAACCATTCCTGTGACACTAGTTATAGATTCCGATGCTTCACTCCAGGTTTACTGTATCCTTTGGACCTTCTTATTGATGATGAAACACAAGAATTGCATCGGAATTAAAAACAAAAGGCACAATGCCGACTGAAGGACAAGAAGTCTGACTCTTCTTACTGACTATCTTTTGAACCATTCCTGTGACACTAGCTATAGATTCCGATGCTTCACTTTAGGTTTACTGTACCCCTCTGACCTTCTTATTGACGATGAAACACAGAAATTGCATCGGAATT
Organism: Schistocerca piceifrons; assembly: GCF_021461385.2. Classification (NCBI taxonomy): domain Eukaryota; kingdom Metazoa; phylum Arthropoda; class Insecta; order Orthoptera; family Acrididae; genus Schistocerca; species Schistocerca piceifrons. Next base: position 1,136,885,087 of record NC_060139.1, on the reverse strand, counting down.
AAATACAAAAGGCACATTGCCGACATAAGTACAAGAAGACTGACTCTTCTTACTGTCTATGTTTTGAACCATTCCATTGACACTAGTTATAGATTCCGATGCTTCACTCCAGGTTTACTGTATCCCTTGGACCTTGTTATTGACGATGAAACACAGAAAATGCATCGGAATTAAATAGAAAAGGTACAATGCCGACTTAAGTACAAGAAGACTGACTCTTCTTAATGTCTATGTTTTGAACCATAACATTGACACTAGTTATAGATTCCGATGCTTCACTCCAGGTTTACTGTATCCCTTGGACCTTCTTATTGACGATGAAACACAGAAATTGCATCGGAATTAAATACAAAAGGCACAATGCCGACTTAAGTACAAGAAGACTAACTCTTCTTATTGACTATGATTTGAACCATTCCTGTGACGCTAGTTATGGATTCCGATGCTTCACTTCAGGTTTACTGTATCCCTTAGACCTTGTTATTGACGATGAAACACAGAAATTGCATCGGAATTAAATAGAAAAGGCACAATGCCGACTTAAGTACAAGAAGACTGACTCCTCTTACTGACTATGTTTTGAACCGTTCCTGTGACACTAGTTATAAATTCCGATGCTTCACTTCATGTTTACTGTTTCCCTTGGACCTTCTTATTGACGATGAAACACAGAAATTGCATAGGAATTAAATACAAAAGGCACAGTGCAAAATTAAGTACAAGGAGACTGACTCTTCTTACTGTCTATGCTTTGAACCATTCCGGTGACACTAGTTATAGATTCCGATGCTTCACTCCAGTTTTACTGTATCCTTTGGACCTTCTTATTGATGATGAAACACAAGAATTGCATCGGAATTAAATAGAAAAGGTACAATGCCGACTTAAGTACAAGAAGACTGACTCTTCTTACTGACTATGTTTGAACCATTCCTGTGACACTAGTTATAGATTCCGATGCTTCACCTCAGGTTTACTGTATCACTTGGACCTTCTTATTGACAATGAAACTCAGAAATTGCATCGGAATTAAATACAAAAGGCACAATGCCGACTTAAGGACAAGAAGACTGACCCTTCTTACTGACTTTGTTTTGAACCATTCCTGTGACACTAGTTATAGATTCCGATGCTACACTTCAGGATAACTGTACCCTCCGACCTTATTATTGACGATGAAACACAGAATTTGCATCGGAATTAAATAGAAAAGGCACAATGCCGACTTAAGTACAAGAAGACTGACTCTTCTTACTGACTATGATTTGAACCATTCCTGTGACACTAGCTATAGATTCCGATGCTTCACTTCATGTTTACTGTACCCCTCTGACCTTCTTATTGACGATGAAACACAGAAATTGCATCGGAATTAAATAGAAAAGGCACAATGCCGACTTAAGGACAAGAAGTCTGACTCTTCTTACTGACTATGTTTTGAACCATTCCTGTGACACTATCTATAGATTCCGATGCTTCACTTCAGGTTTACTGTACCCCTCTGACCTTCTTATTGACGATGAAACACAGAAATTGCATCGGAATTAAATACAAAAGGCACAATGCCGACTTAAGTACAAGAAGACTAATTCTTATTACTGTCTATGTTTTTAACCATTCCATTGACACTAGTTATAGATTCCGATGCTTCAGTCTAGGTTTACCGTATCCCTTGGACCTTGTTATTGACGATGAAACACAGAAATTGCATCGAAATTAAATAGAAAAGGTACAATGCCGACTTAAGTACAAGAAGACTGACTCTTTTTACTGACTAAGTTTGAACCTTTCCTGTGACACTAGTTATAAATTCCGATGCTTCACCTCAGGTTTACTGTATCCCTTGGACCTTCTTATTGACGATGAAACACAGAAAATAAATCGGAATTAAACAAAAATGGTAAAATGCCGACTTAAGTACACGAAGACTGACTCTTCTTACTGTCTATGTTTTTAACCATTCCTCTAAAACTAGTTATAGATTCCGATGCTACACTGAAGGTTTACTGTGTCCCTTGGACCTACTTATTGACGATGAAACACAGAAACTGCATCGGAATTAAATACAAAAGGCACAATGCCGACTTAAGAACAAGAAGACTGGCTCTTCTTACTGACTTTGTTTTGAACCATTCCTGTGACACTAGTTACAGGTTCAGATGCTTCACTTTAGGATTACTGTATCCCTCTGCCCTTCTTATTGACGATGAAACACAGAAATTGCATCGGAATTAAATAGAAAAGGCACAATGCCGATTTAAGTACAAGAAGACAGACTCTTCTTACTGTCTATGTTTTGAACCATCCCTGTGACACTAGTTATAGATTCCGATGCTTCACTTCATGTTTACTGTATCCCTTGGACCTTCTTATTGACGATGAAACACAGAAATTGCATAGGAATTAAATACAAAAGGCACAGTGCAAAATTAAGTTCACGGAGACTGACCCTTCTTACTGTCTATGTTTAGAACCATTCCTGTGACACTAGTTATAGATTCCGATGCTTTACTCCAGGTTTACTGTATCCTTTGGACCTTCTTATTGATGATGAAACACAAGAATTGCATCGGAATTAAAAACAAAAGGCACAATGCCGACTTAAGTACAAGAAGACTGACTCTTCTTACTGACTATCTTTTGAACCATTCCTGTGACACTACCTATAGATTCCGATGCTTCACTTTAGGTTTACTGTACCCCTCTGACCTTCTTATTGACGATGAAACACAGAAATTGCATCGGAATTAAATACAAAAGGCACATTGCCGACATAAGTACAAGAAGACTGACTCTTCTTACTGTCTATGTTTTGAACCATTCCATTGACACAAGTTATAGATTCCGATGCTTCACTCCAGGTTTACTGTATCCCTTGGACCTTGTTATTGACGATGAAACACAGAAAATGCATCGGAATTAAATAGAAAAGGTACAATGCCGACTTAAGTACAAGAAGACTGACTCTTCTTAATGTCTATGTTTTGAACCATAACATTGACACTAGTTATAGATTCCGATGCTTCACTCCAGGTTTACTGTATCCCTTGGACCTTCTTATTGACGATGAAACACAGAAATTGCATCGGAATTAAATACAAAAGGCACAATGCCGACTTAAGGACAAGAAGACTGACCCTTCTTACTGACTTTGTTTTGAACCATTCCTGTGACACTAGTTATAGATTCCGATGCTACACTTCAGGATAACTGTATCCCTCCGACCTTCTTATTGACGATGAAACACTGAATTTGCATCGGAATTAAATAGAAAAGGCACAATGCCGGCTTAAGTACATGAAGACTGACTCTTCTTACTGACTATGATTTGAACCATTCCTGTGACACTAGCTATAGATTCCGATGCTTCACTTCATGTTTACTGTACCCCTCTGACCTTCTTAATGACGATGAAACACAGAAATTGAATGGTAATTAAATACAAAAGGCACAATGCCGACTTAAGTACAAGAAGACTGACTCTTCTTAATGTCTATGTTTTGAACCATAACATTGACACTAGTTAGAGATTCCGATGCTTCACTCCAGGTTTACTGTATCCCTTGGACCTTCTTATTGACGATGAAACACAGAAATTGCATCGGAATTAAATACAAAAGGCACAATGCCGACTTAAGTACAAGAAGACTAACTCTTCTTACTGACTATGTTTTGAACCATTCCTGTGACGCTAGTTATGGATTCCGATGCTTCACTTCAGGTTTACTATATCCCTTGCACCTTGTTATTGACGATGAAACACAGAAATTGCATCGGAATTAAATAGAAAAGGCACAATGCCGACTTAAGTACAAGAAGACTGACTCTTCTTACTGACTATGTTTTGAACCGTTCCTGTGACACTAGTTATAAATTCCGATGCTTCACTTCATGTTTACTGTATCCCTTGGACCTTCTTATTGACGACGAAACACAGAAATTGCATAGGAATTAAACACAAAAGGCACAGTGCAAAATTAAGTACAAGGAGACTGACTCTTCTTACTGTCTATGTTTTGAACCATTCCTGTGACACTAGTTATAGATTCCGATGCTTCACTTCAGGTTCACTGTACCCCTCTGACCTTCTTATTGACGATGAAACACAGAAATTGCATCGGAATTAAATACAAAAGGCACATTGCCGACTTAAGTACAAGAAGACTGACTCTTCTTACTGTCTATGTTTTGAAACATTCCATTGACACTAGTTATAGATTCCGATACTTCACTTTAGGATTACTGTATCCCTCTGCCCTTCTTATTGACGATGAAACACAGAAATTGCATCGGAATTAAATAGAAAAGGTACAATGCCGACTTAAGTACAAGAAGACTGACTCATCTTACTGACTATGTTTGAACCATTCCTGTGACACTAGTTATAGATTCCGATGCTTCACCTCAGGTTTACTGTATAACTTGGACCTTCTTATTGGCGATGAAACACAGAAATTGCATCGGAATTAAATACAAAAGGCACAATGCCGACTTAGGGACAAGAAGACTGACTCTTCTTACTGACTTTGTTTTGAACCATTCCTGTGACACTAGTTATAGATTCCGATGCTACACTTCAGGATAACTGTATCCCTGCGAACTTCTTATTGGCGATGAAACACAGAAATTGCATCGGAATTAAATAGAAAAGGCACAATGCCGACTTAAGTACAAGAAGACTGACTCTTCTTACTGACTATGATTTGAACCATTCCTGTGACACTAGCTATAGATTCCGATGCTTCACTTCATGTTTAGTGAAACCTCTCTGACCTTCTTAATGACGATGAAACACAGAAATTGCATGGTAATTAAATACAAAAGGCACAATGCCGACTTAAGTACAAGAAGACTGACTCTTCTTAATGTCTATGTTTTGAATCATACCATTGACACTAGTTATAGATTCCGATGCTTCACTCCAGGTTTTCTGTATCCCTTGGACCTTGTCATTGACGATGAAACAAAGAAATTGCATCGAAATTAAATAGAAAAGGTACAATGCCGACTTAAGTACAAGGAGACTGACTCTTTTTACTGACTATGTTTGAACCATTCCTGTGACACTAGTTATAAATTCCGATGCTTTACCTCAGGTTTACTGTATCCCTTGGACCTTCTTATTGACGATGAAACACAGAAATTAAATCGGAATTAAACACAAAAGGCAAAATGCCGACTTAAGTACACGAAGACCGACTCTTCTTACTGTCTATGTTTTGAACCATTCCTCTAAAACTAGTTACAGATTCCGATGCTACACTCCAGGTTTACTGTGTCCCTTGGACCTTCTTATTGACGATGAAACACAGAAACTGCATCGGAATTAAATACAAAAGACACAATGCCGACTTAAGGACATGAAGACTGGCTCTTCTTACTGACTTTGTTTTGAACCATTCCTGTGACACTAGTTATAGGTTCCGATGCTTCACTTTAGGATTACTGTATCCTTCTGCCCTTCTTATTGACGATGAAACACAGAAATTGCATCGGAATTAAATAGAAAATTCACAATGCCGACTTAAGTACAAGAAGACTGACTCTTCTTACTGTCTATGTTTTGAACCATCCCTGTGACACTAGTTATAGATTCCGATGCTTCACTCCAGGTTTACTGTGTCCCTTGGACCTTCTTATTGACGATGAAACACACAAATTGCATCGGAATTAAATAGAAAAGGCACAATGCCGACTTAAGTACAAGAGGACTGACTCTCCTTACTGACTCTGTTTTGAACCATTCCTGTGACACTAGTTATGAATTCCGATGCTTCACTTCAGGTTTACTATATCCCTTGGACCTTCTTATTGACGATGAAACACAGAAATTGCATCGGAATTAAGTACAAAAGGCACAGTGCAGAATTAAGGACAAGGAGACTGACTCTTCTTACTGTTTATGTTTGAACCATTCCTGTGACACTAGTTATAGATTCCGATGCTTCACTCCAGGTTTACTGTATCCCTTGGACCTTCTTAATGCTGATGAAACACAGAAATTGCATCGGAATTAAATACAAAAGGCACAATGCCGACTTAACGACAACAAGTCTGACTCTTCTTACTGACTATGTTATTAACCATTCCTGTGACAGTAGCTATAATTTCCGATGCTTCACTTCAGGTTTACTGTACCCCTCTGACCCTCTTATTGACGATGAAGCACAGAAATTGCATCGGAATTAAATACAAAAGGCTCAATGCCGACTTAAGTACAAGATGACTGACTCTTCTTGCTGTCTATGTTTTGAAACATTCCATTGACACTAGTTACAGATTCCGATGCTTCACTCCAGGTTTACTATATCCCTTGGACCTTGTTATTGACGATGAAAAACAGAAATTGCATCGGAATTAAATAGAAAAGGTACAATGCCGACTTAAGTACAAGAAGACTGACTCTTCTTACTGACTATGTTTGAACCATTCCTGTGACACTAGTTATAGATTCCGATGCTTCACCTCAGGTTTACTGTATCCCTTGGACCTTCTTATTGACGATGAAACACATAAATTGCATCGGAATAAAATACAAAAGGCAAAATGCCGACTGAAGTACACGAAGACTGACTCTTCTTACTGTCTATGATTTGAACCATTCCTGTGACACTAGTTACAGATTCCGATGCTTCACTTCAGGATTACTGTATCCCTCTGACCTTCGTATTGACGATGAAACACAGAAATTGCATCGGAATTAAATAGAAAGGCACAATTCCGACTTAAGTACAAAAAGACTGACTCTTCTTACTGACTATGTTTTGAACCATTCGTGTGACACTAGCTATAGATTCCGATGCTTCACCTCAGGTTTACTGTATCCCTCTGACCTTCTTAATGACGACGAAACACAGAAATTGCATCGTAATTATATACAGAAGGCACATTGCCGACTTAAGTACAAGAAGACTGACTCTTCTTACTGCCTATGTTTTGAACCATACCATTGACACTAGTTATAGATTCCGATGCTTCACTCCAGGTTTACTGTATCCCTTGGACCTTCTTATTGACGATGAAACACACAAATTGCATCGGAATTAAATAGATGAGGCACTATGCCGACTTAAGTACAAGAAGACTGTCTCTTCTAACTGACTATGCTTTGAACGATTCCTGTGACACCAGTTATAGATTCCGATGCTTCACTTCAGGTTTACTGTATCCCTTGGACCTTCTTATTGACGATGAAACACAAAAATTGCATCGGAATTAAATACAAAAGGCAAAATGCCGACTGAAGTACACGAAGACTGACTCTTTTTACTGTCTATGATTTGAACCATTCCTGTGACACTAGTTACAGATTCCGATGCTTCACTCCAGGTTTACTATATCAATCGGACTTTCTTATTGACGATGAAACACAGAAATTGCATCGGAATTAAATACAAAAGGCACAATGCCGACTTAAGTACAAGAAGAATAACTCTTCTTACTGACTATGTTTGCAACCATTCCTGTGACGCTAGTTATGGATTCCGATGCTTCACTTCAGGTTTACTGTATCCCTTGGACCTTCTTATTGACGACGAAACACAGAAATTGCATAGGAATTAAACACAAAAGGCACAGTGCAAAATTAAGTACAAGGAGACTGACTCTTCTTACTGTCTATGTTTTGAACCATTCCTGTGACACTAGTTATAGATTCCGATGCTTCACTTCAGGTTCACTGTACCCCTCTGACCTTCTTATTGACGATGAAACACAGAAATTGCATCGGAATTAAATACAAAAGGCACATTGCCGACTTAAGTACAAGAAGACTGACTCTTCTTACTGTCTATGTTTTGAAACATTCCATTGACACTAGTTATAGATTCCGATACTTCACTTTAGGATTACTGTATCCCTCTGCCCTTCTTATTGACGATGAAACACAGAAATTGCATCGGAATTAAATAGAAAAGGTACAATGCCGACTTAAGTACAAGAAGACTGACTCTTCTTACTGACTATGTTTGAACCATTCCTGTGACACTAGTTATAGATTCCGATGCTTCACCTCAGGTTTACTGTATAACTTGGACCTTCTTATTGGCGATGAAACACAGAAATTGCATCGGAATTAAATACAAAAGGCACAATGCCGACTTAGGGACAAGAAGACTGACTCTTCTTACAGACTTTGTTTTGAACCATTCCTGTGACACTAGTTATAGATTCCGATGCTACACTTCAGGATAACTGTATCCCTGCGAACTTCTTATTGGCGATGAAACACAGATATTGCATCGGAATTAAATAGAAAAGGCACAATGCCGACTTAAGTACAAGAAGACTGACTCTTCTTACTGACTATGATTTGAACCATTCCTGTGACACTAGCTATAGATTCCGATGCTTCACTTCATGTTTAGTGAAACCTCTCTGACCTTCTTAATGACGATGAAACACAGAAATTGCGTGGTAATTAAATACAAAAGGCACAATGCCGACTTAAGTACAAGAAGACTGACTCTTCTTAATGTCTATGTTTTGAATCATACCATTGACACTAGTTATAGATTCCGATGCTTCACTCCAGGTTTTCTGTATCCCTTGGACCTTGTCATTGACGATGAAACAAAGAAATTGCATCGAAATTAAATAGAAAAGGTACAATGCCGACTTAAGTACAAGGAGACTGACTCTTTTTACTGACTATGTTTGAACCATTCCTGTGACACTAGTTATAAATTCCGATGCTTTACCTCAGGTTTACTGTATCCCTTGGACCTTCTTATTGACGATGAAACACAGAAATTAAATCGGAATTAAACACAAAAGGCAAAATGCCGACTTAAGTACACGAAGACCGACTCTTCTTACTGTCTATGTTTTGAACCATTCCTCTAAAACTAGTTACAGATTCCGATGCTACACTCCAGGTTTACTGTGTCCCTTGGACCTTCTTATTGACGATGAAACACAGAAACTGCATCGGAATTAAATACAAAAGACACAATGCCGACTTAAGGACATGAAGACTGGCTCTTCTTACTGACTTTGTTTTGAACCATTCCTGTGACACTAGTTATAGGTTCCGATGCTTCACTTTAGGATTACTGTATCCTTCTGCCCTTCTTATTGACGATGAAACACAGAAATTGCATCGGAATTAAATAGAAAATTCACAATGCCGACTTAAGTACAAGAAGACTGACTCTTCTTACTGTCTATGTTTTGAACCATCCCTGTGACACTAGTTATAGATTCCGATGCTTCACTCCAGGTTTACTGTGTCCCTTGGACCTTCTTATTGACGATGAAACACACAAATTGCATCGGAATTAAATAGAAAAGGCACAATGCCGACTTAAGTACAAGAGGACTGACTCTCCTTACTGACTCTGTTTTGAACCATTCCTGTGACACTAGTTATGAATTCCGATGCTTCACTTCAGGTTTACTATATCCCTTGGACCTTCTTATTGACGATGAAACACAGAAATTGCATCGGAATTAAGTACAAAAGGCACAGTGCAGAATTAAGGACAAGGAGACTGACTCTTCTTACTGTTTATGTTTTGAACCATTCCTGTGACACTAGTTATAGATTCCGATGCTTCACTCCAGGTTTACTGTATCCCTTGGACCTTCTTAATGCTGATGAAACACAGAAATTGCATCGGAATTAAATACAAAAGGCACAATGCCGACTTAACGACAACAAGTCTGACTCTTCTTACTGACTATGTTTTTAACCATTCCTGTGACAGTAGCTATAATTTCCGATGCTTCACTTCAGGTTTACTGTACCCCTCTGACCCTCTTATTGACGATGAAGCACAGAAATTGCATCGGAATTAAATACAAAAGGCTCAATGCCGACTTAAGTACAAGATGACTGACTCTTCTTGCTGTCTATGTTTTGAAACATTCCATTGACACTAGTTATAGATTCCGATGCTTCACTCCAGGTTTACTATATCCCTTGGACCTTGTTATTGACGATGAAAAACAGAAATTGCATCGGAATTAAATAGAAAAGGTACAATGCCGACTTAAGTACAAGAAGACTGACTCTTCTTACTGACTATGTTTGAACCATTCCTGTGACACTAGTTATAGATTCCGATGCTTCACCTCAGGTTTACTGTATCCCTTGGACCTTCTTATTGACGATGAAACACATAAATTGCATCGGAATAAAATACAAAAGGCAAAATGCCGACTGAAGTACACGAAGACTGACTCTTCTTACTGTCTATGATTTGAACCATTCCTGTGACACTAGTTACAGATTCCGATGCTTCACTTCAGGATTACTGTATCCCTCTGACCTTCGTATTGACGATGAAACACAGAAATTGCATCGGAATTAAATAGAAAGGCACAATTCCGACTTAAGTACAAAAAGACTGACTCTTCTTACTGACTATGTTTTGAACCATTCGTGTGACACTAGCTATAGATTCCGATGCTTCACCTCAGGTTTACTGTATCCCTCTGACCTTCTTAATGACGACGAAACACAGAAATTGCATCGTAATTATATACAGAAGGCACATTGCCGACTTAAGTACAAGAAGACTGACTCTTCTTACTGCCTATGTTTTGAACCATACCATTGACACTAGTTATAGATTCCGATGCTTCACTCCAGGTTTACTGTATCCCTTGGACCTTCTTATTGACGATGAAACACACAAATTGCATCGGAATTAAATAGATGAGGCACTATGCCGACTTAAGTACAAGAAGACTGTCTCTTCTAACTGACTATGCTTTGAACGATTCCTGTGACACCAGTTATAGATTCCGATGCTTCACTTCAGGTTTACTGTATCCCTTGGACCTTCTTATTGACGATGAAACACAAAAATTGCATCGGAATTAAATACAAAAGGCAAAATGCCGACTGAAGTACACGAAGACTGACTCTTTTTACTGTCTATGATTTGAACCATTCCTGTGACACTAGTTACAGATTCCGATGCTTCACTCCAGGTTTACTATATCAATCGGACTTTCTTATTGACGATGAAACACAGAAATTGCATCGGAATTAAATACAAAAGGCCCAATGCCGACTTAAGTACAAGAAGAATAACTCTTCTTACTGACTATGTTTGCAACCATTCCTGTGACGCTAGTTATGGATTCCGATGCTTCACTTCAGGTTTACTGTATCCCTCTGACCTTCGTATTGACGATGAAACACAGAAATGGCATCGGAGTTAAATACAAAAGGCACAATGCCGAATTAAGTTCAAGAAGACTGACTCTTATTACTGTCTATTTTTGAACCAGTCCTGTGACACTAGTTATAGACTCCGATGCTTCGCTCCAGGTTTACTGTATCCCTTGGTCCTTCTTATTGACGATGAAACACAGAAATTGCATCGGAATTAAATAGAAAAGGTACAATGCCGACTTAAGTACAAGAAGACTGACTCTTCTTACTGACTATGTTTGAACCATTCCTGTGACACTAGTTATAGACTCCGATGCTTCACCTCAGGTTTACTGTATCACTTGGACCTTCTTATTGACGATGAAACACAGAAATTGCATCGGAATTAAATACAAAAGGCACAATGTCGACTTAAGTACAAGAAGACTGACCCTTCTTACTGACTTTGTTTTGAACCATTCCTGTGACACTAGTTATAGATTCCGATGCTACACTTCAGGATAACTGTATCCCTCCGACCTTCTTATTGACGATGAAACACAGAATTTGCATCGGAATTAAATAGAAAAGGCACAATGCCCGACTTAAGTACAAGAAGGACTGACTCTTCTTACTGACTATGATTTGAACCATTCCTGTGACACTAGCTATAGATTCCGATGCTTCACTTCATGTTTACTGTACCCCTCTGACCTTCTTAATGACGATGAACCACAGAAATTGAATAGTAATTAAATACAAAAGGCACAATGCCGACTTAAGTTTTGAACCATAACATTGACACTAGTTAGAGATTCCGATGCTTCACTCCTGGTTTACTGTATCCCTTGGACCTTCTTATTGACGATGAAACACAGAAATTGCATCGGAATTAAATACAAAAGGCACAATGCCGACTTAAGTACAAGAAGACTAACTCTTCTTACTGACTATGTTATGAACCATTCCTGTGACGCTAGTTATGGATTCCGATGCTTCACTTCAGGTTTACTGTATCCTTGGACCTTGTTATTGACGATGAAACACAGAAATTGCATCGGAATTAAATAGAAAAGGCACAATGCCGACTTAAGGACAAGAAGTCTGACTCTTCTTACTGACTATGTTTTGAACAATTCCTGTGACACTATCTATAGATTCCGATGCTTCACTTCAGGTTTACTGTACCCCTCTGACCTTCTTATTGACGATGAAACACAGAAATTGCATCGGAATTAAATTCAAAAGGCACAATGCCGACTTAAGTACAAGAAGACTAATTCTTATTACTGTCTATGTTTTTAACCATTCCATTGACACTAGTTATAGATTCCGAAGCTTCAGTCCAGGTTTACTGTATCCCTTGGACTTGTCATTGACGATGAAACACAGAAATTGAATCGAAATTATATAGAAAAGGTACAATGCCGACTTAAGTACAAGAAGACTGACTCTTTTTACTGACTAAGTTTGAACCTTTCCTGTGACACTAGTTATAAATTCCGATGCTTCACATCAGGTTTACTGTATCCCTTGGACCTTCTTATTGACGATGAAACACGGAAATTAAATCGGAATTAAACACAAAAGACAAAATGCCGACTTAAGTACACGAAGACAGACTCTTCTTACTGTCTATGTTTTGAACCATTCCTCTAAAACTAGTTATAGATTCCGATGCTACACTCCAGGTTTACTGTGTCCCTTGGACCTTCTTATTGACGATGAAACACAGAAACTGCATCGGAATTAAATACAAAAGAGCACAATGCCGACTTAAGGACAAGAAGACTGGCTCTTCTTACTGACTTTGTTTTGAACCATTCCTGTGACACTAGTTACAGGTTCAGATGCTTCACTTTAGGATTACTGTATCCCTCTGCCCTTCTTATTGACGATGAAACACAGGAATTCCATCGGAATTAAATAGAAAAGGCACAATGCCGACTTAAGTACAAGAAGACTGACTCCTCTTGCTGTCTATGTTTTGAACCATCCCTGTGACACTAGTTATAGATTCCGATGCTTCACTCCAGGGTTACTGTATCCCTTGGACCTTCTTATTGACGATGAAACACACAAATTGCATCGGAAATAAATAGAAAAGGCACAATGCCGACTTAAGTACAAGAGGACTGACTCTCCTTACTGACTCTGTTTTGAACCATTCCTGTGGCGCTAGTTATGGATTCCGATGCTTCACTTCAGGTTTACTGTATCCCTCTGACCTTCGTATTGACGATGAAACACAGAAATGGCATCGGAATTAAATACAAAAGGCACAATGCCGAATTAAGTTCAAGAAGACTGACTCTTATTACTGTCTATTTTTGAACCAGTCCTGTGACACTAGTTATAGACTCCGATGCTTCACTCCAGGTTTACTGTATCCCTTGGTCCTTCTTATTGACGATGACACACAGAAATTGCATCGGAATTAAATAGAAAAGGTACAATGCCGACTTAAGTACAAGAAGACTGACTCTTCTTACTGACTATGTTTGAACCATTCCTGTGACACTAGTTATAGACTCCGATGCTTCACCTCAGGTTTACTGTATCACTTGGACCTTCTTATTGACGATGAAACACAGAAATTGCATCGGAATTAAATACAAAAGGCACAATGCCGACTTAAGTACAAGAAGACTAACTCTTCTTACTGACTATGTTTTGAACCATTCCTGTGACGCTAGTTATGGATTCCGATGCTTCACTTCAGGTTTACTGTATCCCTTGGACCTTGTTATTGACGATGAAACACAGAAATTGCATCGGAATTAAATAGAAAAGACACAATGCGGACTTAAGGACAAGAAGTCTGACTCTTCTTACTGAATATGTTTTGAACCATTCCTGTGACACTATCTATAGATTCCGATGCTTCACTTCAGGTTTACTGTACCCCTCTGACCTTCTTATTGACGATGAAACACAGAAATTGCATCGGAATTAAATACAAAAGGCACAATGCCGACTTAAGTAAAAGAAGACTAATTCTTATTACTGTCTATGTTTTTAACCATTCCATTGACACTAGTTATAGATTCCGATGCTTCAGTCCAGGTTTATGTATCCCTTGGACCTTGTCATTGACGATGAAACACAGAAATTGCATCGAAATTAAATAGAAAATGTACAATGCCGACTTAAGTACATGAAGACTGACTCTTTTTACTGACTAAGTTTGAACCTTTCCTGTGACACTAGTTATAAATTCCGATGCTTCACCTCAGGTTTACTGTCTCCCTTGGACCTTCTTATTGACGGTGAAACACAGAAATTAAATCGGAATTAAACACAAAAGGCAAAATGCCGACTTAAGTACACGAAGACTGACTCTTCTTACTGTCTATTTTTTGAACCATTCCTCTAAAACTAGTTATAGATTCCGATGCTACACTCCAGGTTTACTGTGTCCCTTGGACCTTCTTATTGACGATGAAACACAGAAACTGCATCGGAATTAAATACAAAAGGCACAATGCCGACTTAAGGACAAGAAGACTGGCTCTTCTTACTGACTTTGCTTTGAACCATTCCTGTGACACTAGTTACAGGTCCAGATGCTTCACTTTAGGATTACTGTATCCCTCTGCCCTTCTTATTGACGATGAAACACAGAAATTGCATCGGAGTTAAATAGAAAAGGCACAATGCCGACTTAAGTACAAGAAGACTGACTCTTCTTGCTGTCTATGTTTTCAACCATCCCTGTGACACTAGTTATAGATTCCGATGCTTCACTCCAGGGTTACTGTATCCCTTGGACCTTCTTATTGACGATGAAACACACAAATTGCATCGGAATTAAATAGAAAAGGCACAATGCCGACTTAAGTACAAGAGGACTGACTCTCCTTACTGACTCTGTTTTGAACCATTCCTGTGACACTAGTTATGAATTCCGATGCTTCACTTCAGGTTTACTATATCCCTTGGACCTTCTTATTGACGATGAAACACAGAAATTGCATCGGAATTAAATACAAAAGGCACAGTGCAGAATTAAGGACAAGGAGACTGACTCTTCTTACTGTTTATGTTTTGAACCATTCCTGTGACACTAGTTATAGATTCCGATGCTTCACTCCAGGTTTACTGTATCCTTTGGACCTTCTTAATGCTGATGAAACACAGAAATTGCATCGGAATTAAATACAAAAGGCACAATGCCGACTTAACGACAAGAAGTCTGACTCTTCTTACTGACTATGTCTTTAACCATTCCTGTGACAGTAGCCATAATTTCCGATGCTTCACTTCAGGTTTACTGTACCCCTCTGACCCTCTTATTGACGATGAAACACAGAAATTGCATCGGAATTAAATACAAAAGGCACAATGCCGACTTAAGTACAAGAAGACTGACTCTTCTTACTGTCTATGTTTTGAACCATTCCATTGGCCCTAGTTATAGATTCCGATGCTTCACTCCAGTTTTACTGTATCCCTTGGACTTTGTTATTGACGATGAAAAAGAGAAATTGCATCGGAATTAAATAGAAAAGGTACAATGCCGACTTAAGTACAAGAAGACTGACTCTTCTTACTGACTATGTTTGAACCATTCCTGTGACACTAATTATAGATTCCGATGCTTCACCTCAGGTTTACTGTATCCCTTGGTCCTTCTTATTGACGATGAAACACATAAATTGCATGGGAATTAAATACAAAAGGCAAAATGCCGACTGAGGTACACGAAGACTGACTCTTCTTACTGTCTATGATTTGAACCATTCCTGTGACACTAGTTACAGATTCCGATACTTCACTTCAGGATTACTGTATCCCTCTGACCTTCTTATTGACGATGAAACACAGAAACTGCATCGGAATTAAATAGAAAGGCACAATTCCGACTTAAGTACAAAAAGACTGACTCTTCTTACTGACTATGTTTTGAACCATTCGTGTGACACTAGCTATAGATTCCGATGCTTCACTTCAGGTTTTCTGTATCCCTCTGACCTTCTTAATGACGATGAAACACAGAAATTGGATCGTAATTAAATACAAAAGGCACAATGCCGACTTAAGTACAAGAAGACTGACTCTTCTTACTGTCTATGTTTTGAACCATACCATTGACACTAGTTACAGATTCCGATGCTTCACTCCAGATTTACTGTATCCCTTGGACCTTCTTATTGACGATGAAACACACAAATTGCATCGGAATTAAATAGATAAGGCACTATGCCGACCTAAGTACAAGAAGACTAACTGTTCTTACTGACTATGTTTGCAACCATTCCTGTGACGCTAGTTATGGATTGCGATGCTTCACTTCAGGTTTACTGTATCCCTTGGTCCTTCTTATTGACGATGAAACACAGAAATTGCATCGGAATTAAATAGAAAAGGCACAATGCCGACTTAAGTACAAGAAGACTGACTCTTCTTAATGTTTATGTTTTGAACCATAACATTGACACTAGTTATAGATTCCGATGCTTCACTCCAGGTTTACTGTATCCCTTGGACCTTCTTATTGACGATGAAACACAGAAATTGCATCGGAATTAAATACAAAAGGCACAATGCCGATTTAAGTACAAGAAGACTAACTCTTCTTACTGACTATGATTTAAACCATTCCTGTGACGCTAGTTATGGATTCCGATGCTTCACTTCAGGTTTACTGTATCCCTTAGACCTTGTTATTGACGATGAAACACAGAAATTGCATCGGAATTAAATAGAAAAGGCACAATGCCGACTTAAGTACAAGAAGACTGACTCTTCTTACTGACTATGTTTTGAACCGTTCCTGTGACACTAGTTATAAATTCCGATGCTTCACTTCATGTTTACTGTATCCCTTGGACCTTCTTATTGACGATGAAACACAGAAATTGCATAGGAATTAAATACAAAAGGCACAGTGCAAAATTAAGTACAAGGAGACTGACTCTTCTTACTGTCTATGCTTTGAACCATTCCTGTGACACTAGTTATAGATTCCGATGCTTCACTCCAGGTTTACTGTATCCTTTGGACCTTCTTATTGATGATGAAACACAAGAATTGCATCGGAATTAAATAGAAACGGTACAATGCCGACTTAAGTACAAGAAGACTGACTCTTCTTACTAACTATGTTTGAACCATTCCTGTGACACTAGTTATAGATTCCGATGCTTCACCTCAGGTTTACTGAATCACTTGGACCTTCTTATTGACGATGAAACACAGAAATTGCATCGGAATTAAATACAAAAGGCACAATGCCGACTTAAGGACAAGAAGACTGACCCTTCTTACTGACTTTGTTTTGAACCATTCCTGTGACACTAGTTATAGATTCCGATGCTACACTTCAGGATAACTGTATCCCTCCGACCTTCTTATTGACGATGAGACACAGAATTTGCATCGGAATTCAATAGAAAAGGCACAATGCCGACTTAAGTACAAGAAGACTGACTCTTCTTACTGACTATGATTTGAACCATTCCTGTGACACTAGCTATAGATTCCGATGCTTCACTTCATGTTTACTGTACCCCTCTGACCTTCTTAATGACGATGAAACACAGAAATTGAATGGTAATTAAATACAAAAGGCACAATGCCGACTTAAGTACAAGAAGACTGACTCTTCTTAATGTCTATGTTTTGAACCATAACATTGACACTAGTTAGAGATTCCGATGCTTCACTCCAGGTTTACTGTATCCCTTGGACCTTCTTATTGACGATGAAACACAGAAATTGCATCGATATTAAATAGAAAAGGTACAATGCCGACTTAAGTACAAGAAGACTGACTCTTTTTACTGACTATGTTTGAACCATTCCTGTGACACTAGTTATAAATTCCGATGCTTTACCTCAGGTTTACTGTATCCCTTGGACCTTCTTATTGACGATGAAACACAGAAATTAAATCGGAATTAAACACAAAAGGCAAAATGCCGACTTAAGTACACGAAGACTGATTCTTCTTACTGTCTATGTTTTGAACCATTCCTCTAAAACTAGTTATAGATTCCGATGCTACACTCCAGGTTTACTGTGTCCCTTGGACCTTCTTATTGACGATGAAACACAGAAACTGCATCGGAATTAAATACATAAGACACAATGACGACTTAAGGACAAGAAGACTGGCTCTTCTTACTGAATTTGTTTTGAACCATTCCTGTGACACTAGTTATAGGTTCCGATGCTTCACTTTAGGATTACTGTATCCTTCTGCCCTTCTTATTGACGATGAAACACAGAAATTGCATCGGAATTAAATAGAAAATTCACAATGCCGACTTAAGTACAAGAAGACTGACTCTTCTTACTGTCTATGTTTTGAACCATCCCTGTGACACTAGTTATAGTTTCCGATGCTTCACTCCAGGTTTACTGTGTCCCTTGGACCTTCTTATTGACGATGAAACACACAAATCGCATCGGAATTAAATAGAAAAGGCACAATGCCGACTTAAGTACAAGAGGACTGACTCTCCTTACTGACTCTGTTTTGAACCATTCCTGCGACACTAGTTATGAATTCCGATGCTTCACTTCAGGTTTACTATATCCCTTGGACCTTCTTATTGACGATGAAACACAGAAATTGCATCGGAATTAAATACAAAAGGCACAGTGCAGAATTAAGGACAAGGAGACTGACTCTTCTTACTGTTTATGATTTGAACCATTCCTGTGACACTAGTTACAGATTCCGATGCTTCACTCCAGGTTTACTGTATCCCTTGGTCCTTCTTAATGCTGATGAAACACAGAAATTGCATCGGAATTAAATACAAAAGGCACAATGCCGACTTAACGACAAGAAGTCTGACTCTTCTTACTGACTATGTTTTTAACCATTCCTGTGACAGTAGCTATGATTTCCGATGCTTCACTTCAGGTTTACTGTACCCCTCTGACCCTCTTATTGACGATGAAACACAGAAATTGCATCGGAATTAAATACAAAAGGCACAATGCCGACTTAAGTACAAGAAGACTAACTCTTCTTACTGACTATGATTTGAACCATTCCTGTGACGCTAGTTATGAATTCTGATGCTTCACTTCAGGTTTACTGTATCCCTTAGACCTTGTTATTGACGATGAAACACAGAAATTGCATCGGAATTAAATAGAAAAGGCACAATGCCGACTTAAGTACAAGAAGACTGACTCTTCTTACTGACTATGTTTTGAACCGTTCCTGTGACACTAGTTATAAATTCCGATGCTTCACTTCATGTTTACTGTATCCCTTGGACCTTCTTATTGACGATGAAACACAGAAATTGCATAGGAATTAAATACAAAAGGCCCAGTGCAAAATTAAGTACAAGGAGACTGACTCTTCTTACTGTCTATGCTTTGAACCATTCCTGTGACACTAGTTATAGATTCCGATGCTTCACTCCAGGTTTACTGTATCCTTTGGACCTTCTTATTTATGATGAAACACAAGAATTGCATCGGAATTAAATAGAAAAGGTACAATGCCGACTTAAGTACAAGAAGACTGACTCTTCTTACTGACTATGTTTGAACCATTCCTGTGACACTAGTTATAGATTCCGATGCTTCACCTCAGGTTTACTGTATCACTTGGACCTTCTTATTGACGATGAAACACAGAAATTGCATCGGAATTAAATACAAAAGGCACAATGCCGACTTAAGGACAAGAAGACTGACCCTTCTTACTGACTTTGTTTTGAACCATTCCTGTGACACTAGTTATAGATTCCGATGCTACACTTCAGGATAACTGTATCCCTCCGACCTTCTTATTGACGATGAAACACAGAATTTGCATCGGAATTAAATAGAAAAGGCACAATGCCGACTTAAGTACAAGAAGACTGACTCTTCTTACTGACTATGATTTGAACCATTCCTGTGACACTAGCTACAGATTCCGATGCTTCACTTCATGTTTACTGTACCCCTCTGACCTTCTTAATGACGATGAAACACAGAAATTGAATGGTAATTAAATACAAAAGGCACAATGCCGACTTAAGTACAAGAAGACTGACTCTTCTTAATGTCTATGTTTTGAACCATATCATTGACACTAGTTAGAGATTCCGATGCTTCACTCCAGGTTTACTGTACCCCTCTGACCCTCTTATTGACGATGAAACACAGAAATTTCATCGGAATTAAATACAAAAGGCAAAATGCCGACTTAAGTACAAGAAGACTGACTCTTCTTAATGTCTATGTTTTGAATCATACCATTGACACTAGTTATAGATTCCGATGCTTCACTCCAGGTTTACTGTATCCTTTGGACCTTCTTATTGATGATGAAACACAAGAATTGCATCGGAATTAATTAGAAAAGGTACAATGCCGACTTAAGTACAAGAAGACTGACTCTTCTTACTGACTATGTTTTTAACCATTCCTGTGACAGTAGCTATAATTTCCGATGCTTCACTTCAGGTTTACTGTACCCCTCTGACCCTCTTATTGACGATGAAACACAGAAATTGCATCGGAATTAAATACAAAAGGCACAATGCCGACTTAAGTACAAAAAGACTGACTCTTCTTACTGACTATGTTTTGAACCATTCGTGTGACACTAGCTATAGATTCCGATGCTTCACCTCAGGTTTACTGTATCCTTCTGACCTTCTTAATGACGACGAAACACAGAAATTGCATCGTAATTAAATACAGAAGGCACAATGCCGACTTAAGTACAAGAAGACTGACTCTTCTTACTGTCAATGTTTTGAACCATACCATTGACACTAGTTATAGATTCCGATGCTTCATTCCAGGTTTACTGTATCCCTTGGACCTTCTTATTGACGATGAAACACACAAATTGCATCGGAATTAAATACAAAAAGTACAATGCCGACATAAGTACAAGAAGTCTAACTCTTCTTACTGCCTATGTTTTGAACCATTCCTGTGGCACTAGTTATGGATTCCGATGCTTCACTTCAGGATTACTGTATCCCTCTGACCTTCTTATTGACGATGAAACACAGAAATTGCATCGGAATTAAATAGAAAGGCACAATTCCGACTTAAGTACAAAAAGACTGACTCTTCTTACTGACTATGTTTTGAACCATTCGTGTGACACTAGCTATAGATTCCGAAGCTTCACCTCAGGTTTACAGTATCCCTCTGACCTTCTTAATGACGACGAAACACAGAAATTGCATCGTAATTAAATACAGAAGGCACAATGCCGACTTAAGTACAAGAAGACTGTCTCTTCTAACTGACTATGTTTTGAACGATTCCTGTGACACCAGTTATAGATTCCGATGCTTCACTTCAGGTTTACTGTATCCTTTGGACCTTCTTAATGCTGATGAAAAACAGAAATTGCATCGGAATTAAATACAAAAGGCACCATGCCGACTTAACGACAAGAAGTCTGACTCTTCTTACTGACTATGTTTTTTAACCATTCCTGTGACAGTAGCCATAATTTCCGATGCTTCACTTCAGGTTTACTGTACCCCTCTGACCCTCTTATTGACGATGAAACACAGAAATTGCATCGGAATTAAATACAAAAGGCACAATGCCGACTTAAGTACAAGAAGACTGACTCTTCTTACTGTCTATGTTTTGAACCATTCCATTGGCCCTAGTTATAGATTCCGATGCTTCACTCCAGTTTTACTGTATCCCTTGGACTTTGTTATTGACGATGAAAAAGAGAAATTGCATCGGAATTAAATAGAAAAGGTACAATGCCGACTTAAGTACAAGAAGACTGACTCTTCTTACTGACTATGTTTGAACCATTCCTGTGACACTAATTATAGATTCCGATGCTTCACCTCAGGTTTACTGTATCCCTTGGCCCTTCTTATTGACGATGAAACACATAAATTGCATGGGAATTAAATACAAAAGGCAAAATGCCGACTGAGGTACACGAAGACTGACTCTTCTTACTGTCTATGATTTGAACCATTCCTGTGACACTAGTTACAGATTCCGATACTTCACTTCAGGATTACTGTATCCCTCTGACCTTCTTATTGACGATGAAACACAGAAACTGCATCGGAATTAAATAGAAAGGCACAATTCCGACTTAAGTACAAAAAGACTGACTCTTCTTACAGACTATGTTTTGAACCATTCGTGTGACACTAGCTATAGATTCCGATGCTTCACTTCAGGTTTACTGTATCCCTCTGACCTTCTTAATGACGATGAAACACAGAAATTGCATCGTAATTAAATACAAAAGGCACAATGCCGACTTAAGTACAAGAAGACTGACTCTTCTTACTGTCTATGTTTTGAACCATACCATTGACACTAGTTATAAATTCCGATGCTTCACTCCAGATTTACTGTATCCCTTGGACCTTCTTATTGACGATGAAACACACAAATTGCATCGGAATTAAATAGATAAGGCACTATGCCGACCTAAGTACAAGAAGACTAACTCTTCTTACTGACTATGTTTGCAACCATTCCTGTGACGTTAGTTATGGATTCCGATGCTTCACTTCAGGTTTACTGTATCCCTTGGTCCTTCTTATTGACAATGAAACACAGAAATTGCATCGGAATTAAATAGAAAAGGCACAATGCCGACTTAAGTAAAAGAAGACTGACTCTTCTTAATGTCTATGTTTTGAACCATAACATTGACACTAGTTATAGATTCCGATGCTTCACTCCAGGTTTACTGTATCCCTTGGACCTTCTTATTGACGATGAAACACAGAAATTGCATCGGAATTAAATACAAAAGGCACAATGCCGACGTAAGTACAAGAAGACTAACTCTTCTTACTGACTATGATTTGAACCATTCCTGTGACGCTAGTTATGGATTCCGATGCTTCACTTCAGGTTTACTGTATCCATTAGACCTTGTTATTGACGATGAAACACAGAAATTGCATCGGAATTAAATAGAAAAGGCACAATGCCGACTTAAGTACAAGAAGACTGACTCTTCTTACTGACTATGTTTTGAACCGTTCCTGTGACACTAGTTATAAATTCCGATGCTTCACTTCATGTTTACTGTATCCCTTGGACCTTCTTATTGACGATGAAACACAGAAATTGCATAGGAATTAAATACAAAAGGCACAGTGCAAAATTAAGTACAAGGAGACTGACTCTTCTTACTGTCTATGCTTTGAACCATTCGTGTGTCACTAGTTATAGATTCCGATGCTTCACTCCAGGTTTACTGTATCCTTTGGACCTTCTTATTGATGATGAAACACAAGAATTGCATCGGAATTAAATAGAAAAGGTACAATGCCGACTTAAGTACAAGAAGACTGACTCTTCTTACTGACTATGTTTGAACCATTCCTGTGACACTAGTTATAGATTCCGATGCTTCACCTCAGGTTTACTGTATCACTTGGACCTTCTTATTGACAATGAAACTCAGAAATTGCATCGGAATTAAATACAAAAGGCACAATGCCGACTTAAGGACAAGAAGACTGACCCTTCTTACTGACTTTGGTTTGAACCATTCCTGTGACACTAGTTATAGATTCCGATGCTACACTTCAGGATAACTGTATCCCTCCGACCTTATTATTGACGATGAAACACAGAATTTGCATCGGAATTAAATAGAAAAGGCACAATGCCGACTTAAGTACAAGAAGGCTGACTCTTCTTACTGACTATGATTTGAACCATTCCTGTGACACTAGCTATAGATTCCGATGCTTCACTTCATGTTTACTGTACCCCTCTGACCTTCTTATTGACGATGAAACACAGAAATTGCATCGGAATTAAATAGAAAAGGCACAATGCCGACTTAAGGACAAGAAGTCTGACTCTTCTTACTGACTTTGTTTTGAACCATTCCTGTGACACTAGTTATAGATTCCGATGCTACACTTCAGGATAACTGTATCCCTCCGACCTTCTTATTGACGATGAAACACAGAATTTGCATCGGAATTAAATAGAAAAGGCACAATGCCGACTTAAGTACAAGAAGACTGACTCTTCTTACTGACTATGATTTGAACCATTCCTGTGACACTAGCTACAGATTCCGATGCTTCACTTCATGTTTACTGTACCCCTCTGACCTTCTTAATGACGATGAAACACAGAAATTGAATGGTAATTAAATACAAAAGGCACAATGCCGACTTAAGTACAAGAAGACTGACTCTTCTTAATGTCTATGTTTCGAACCATATTATTGACACTAGTTAGAGATTCCGATGCTTCACTCCAGGTTTACTGTACCCCTCTGACCTTCTTATTGACGATGAAACACAGAAATTGCATCGGAATTAAATACAAAAGGCACAATGCCGACTTAAGTACAAGAAGACTGACTCTTCTTAATGTCTATGTTTTGAATCATACCATTGACACTAGTTATAGATTCCGATGCTTCACTCCAGGTTTACTGTATCCTTTGGACCTTCTTATTGATGATGAAACACAAGAATTGCATCGGAATTAATTAGAAAAGGTACAATGCCGACTTAAGTACAAGAAGACTGACTCTTCTTACTGACTATGTTTTTAACCATTCCTGTGACAGTAGCTATAATTTCCGATGCTTCACTTCAGGTTTACTGTACCCCTCTGACCCTCTTATTGACGATGAAACACAGAAATTGCATCGGAATTAAATACAAAAGGCACAATGCCGACTTAAGTACAAAAAGACTGACTCTTCTTACTATGTTTTGAACCATTCGTGTGACACTAGCTATAGATTCCGATGCTTCACCTCAGGTTTACTGTATCCCTCTGACCTTCTTAATGACGACGAAACACAGAAATTGCATCGTAATTAAATACAGAAGGCACAATGCCGACTTAAGTACAAGAAGACTGACTCTTCTTACTGCCTATGTTTTGAACCATACCATTGACACTAGTTATAGATTCCGATGCTTCACTCCAGGTTTACTGTATCCCTTGGACCTTCTTATTGACGATGAAACACACAAATTGCATCGGAATTAAACAGATAGGGCACTATGCCGACTTAAGTACAAGAAGACTGTCTCTTCTAACTGACTATGTTTTGAACGATTCCTGTGACACCAGTTATAGATTCCGATGCTTCACTTCAGGTTTACTGTATCCTTTGGACCTTCTTAATGCTGATGAAACACAGAAATTGCATCGGAATTAAATACAAAAGGCACCATGCCGACTTAACGACAAGAAGTCTGACTCTTCTTACTGACTATGTTTTTAACCATTCCTGTGACAGTAGCCATAATTTCCGATGCTTCACTTCAGGTTTACTGTACCCCTCTGACCCTCTTATTGACGATGAAACACAGAAATTGCATCGGAATTAAATACAAAAGGCACAATGCCGACTTAAGTACAAGAAGACTGACTCTTCTTACTGTCTATGTTTTGAACCATTCCATTGGCCCTAGTTATAGATTCCGATGCTTCACTCCAGTTTTACTGTATCCCTTGGACTTTGTTATTGACGATGAAAAAGAGAAATTGCATCGGAATTAAATAGAAAAGGTACAATGCCGACTTAAGTACAAGAAGACTGACTCTTCTTACTGACTATGTTTGAACCATTCCTGTGACACTAATTATAGATTCCGATGCTTCACCTCAGGTTTACTGTATCCCTTGGTCCTTCTTATTGACGATGAAACACATAAATTGCATGGGAATTAAATACAAAAGGCAAAATGCCGACTGAGGTACACGAAGACTGACTCTTCTTACTGTCTATGATTTGAACCATTCCTGTGACACTAGTTACAGATTCCGATACTTCACTTCAGGATTACTGTATCCCTCTGACCTTCTTATTGACGATGAAACACAGAAACTGCATCGGAATTAAATAGAAAGGCACAATTCCGACTTAAGTACAAAAAGACTGACTCTTCTTACAGACTATGTTTTGAACCATTCGTGTGACACTAGCTATAGATTCCGATGCTTCACTTCAGGTTTACTGTATCCCTCTGACCTTCTTAATGACGATGAAACACAGAAATTGCATCGTAATTAAATACAAAAGGCACAATGCCGACTTAAGTACAAGAAGACTGACTCTTCTTACTGTCTATGTTTTGAACCATACCATTGACACTAGTTATAAATTCCGATGCTTCACTCCAGATTTACTGTATCCCTTGGACCTTCTTATTGACGATGAAACACACAAATTGCATCGGAATTAAATAGATAAGGCACTATGCCGACCTAAGTACAAGAAGACTAACTCTTCTTACTGACTATGCTTGCAACCATTCCTGTGACGTTAGTTATGGATTCCGATGCTTCACTTCAGGTTTACTGTATCCCTTGGTCCTTCTTATTGACGATGAAACACAGAAATTGCATCGGAATTAAATAGAAAACGCACAATGCCGACTTAAGTAAAAGAAGACTGACTCTTCTTAATGTCTATGTTTTGAACCATAACATTGACACTAGTTACAGATTCCGATGCTTCACTCCAGGTTTACTGTATCCCTTGGACCTTCTTATTGACGATGAAACACAGAAATTGCATCGGAATTAAATACAAAAGGCACAATGCCGACGTAAGTACAAGAAGACTAACTCTTCTTACTGACTATGATTTGAACCATTCCTGTGACGCTAGTTATGGATTCCGATGCTTCACTTCATTTTTACTGTATCCCTTAGACCTTGTTATTGACGATGAAACACAGAAATTGCATCGGAATTAAATAGAAAAGGCACAATGCCGACTTAAGTACAAGAAGACTGACTCTTCTTACTGACTATGTTTTGAACCGTTCCTGTGACACTAGTTATAAATTCCGATGCTTCACTTCATGTTTACTGTATCCCTTGGACCTTCTTATTGACGATGAAACACAGAAATTGCATGGGAATTAAATACAAAAGGCACAGTGCAAAATTAAGTACAAGGAGACTGACTCTTCTTACTGTCTATGCTTTGAACCATTCCTGTGACACTAGTTATAGATTCCGATGCTTCACTCCAGGTTTACTGTATCCTTTGGACCTTCTTATTGATGATGAAACACAAGAATTGCATCGGAATTAAATAGAAAAGGTACAATGCCGACTTAAGTACAAGAAGACTGACTCTTCTTACTGACTATGTTTGAACCATTCCTGTGACACTAGTTATAGATTCCGATGCTTCACCTCAGGTTTACTGTATCACTTGGACCTTCTTATTGACAATGAAACTCAGAAATTGCTTCGGAATTAAATACAAAAGGCACAATGCCGACTTAAGGACAAGAAGACTGACCCTTCTTACTGACTTTGTTTTGAACCATTCCTGTGACACTAGTTATAGATTCCGATGCTACACTTCAGGATAACTGTATCCCTCCGACCTTATTATTGACGATGAAACACAGAATTTGCATCGGAATTAAATAGAAAAGGCACAATGCCGACTTAAGTACAAGAAGGCTGACTCTTCTTACTGACTATGATTTGAACCATTCCCGTGACACTAGCTATAGATTCCGATGCTTCACTTCATGTTTACTGTACCCCTCTGACCTTCTTATTGACGATGAAACACAGAAATTGCATCGGAATTAAATAGAAAAGGCACAATGCCGACTTAAGGACAAGAAGTCTGACTCTTCTTACTGACTTTGTTTTGAACCATTCCTGTGACACTAGTTATAGATTCCGATGCTACACTTCAGGATAACTGTATCCCTCCGACCTTCTTATTGACGATGAAACACAGAATTTGCATCGGAATTAAATAGAAAAGGCACAATGCCGACTTAAGTACAAGAAGACTGACTCTTCTTACTGACAATGATTTGAACCATTCCTGTGACACTAGCTACAGATTCCGATGCTTCACTTCATGTTTACTGTACCCCTCTGACCTTCTTAATGACGATGAAACACAGAAATTGAATGGTAATTAAATTCAAAAGGCACAATGCCGACTTAAGTACAAGAAGACTGACTCTTCTTAATGTCTATGTTTTGAACCATATCATTGACACTAGTTAGAGATTCCGATGCTTCACTCCAGGTTTACTGTACCCCTCTGACCTTCTTATTGACGATGAAACACAGAAATTGCATCGGAATTAAATACAAAAGGCACAATGCCGACTTAAGTACAAGAAGACTGACTCTTCTTAATGTCTATGTTTTGAATCATACCATTGACACTAGTTATAGATTCCGATGCTTCACTCCAGGTTTACTGTATCCTTTGGACCTTCTTATTGATGATGAAACACAAGAATTGCATCGGAATTAATTAGAAAAGGTACAATGCCGACTTAAGTACAAGAAGACTGACTCTTCTTACTGACTATGTTTTGAACCATTCGTGTGACACTAGCTATAGATTCCGATGCTTCACCTCAGGTTTACTGTATCCTTCTGACCTTCTTAATGACGACGAAACACAGAAATTGCATCGTAATTAAATACAGAAGGCACAATGCTGACTTAAGTACAAGAAGACTGACTCTTCTTACTGTCTATGTTTTGAACCATACCATTGACACTAGTTATAGATTCCGATGCTTCATTCCAGGTTTACTGTATCCCTTGGACCTTCTTATTGACGATGAAACACACAAATTGCATCGGAATTAAATACAAAAAGTACAATGCCGACATAAGTACAAGAAGACTAACTCTTCTTACTGCCTATGTTTTGAACCATTCCTGTGGCACTAGTTATGGATTCCGATGCTTCACTTCAGGATTACTGTATCCCTTGGACCTTCTTATTGACGATGAAACACAGAAATTGCATAGGAATTAAATACAAAAGGCACAGTGCAAAATTAAGTACAAGGAGACTGACTCTTCTTACTGTCTATGCTTTGAACCATTCCTGTGACACTAGTTATAGATTCCGATGCTTCACTCCAGGTTTACTGTATCCTTTGGACCTTCTTATTGATGATGAAACACAAGAATTGCATCGGAATTAAATAGAAAAGGTACAATGCCGACTTAAGTACAAGAAGACTGACTCTTCTTACTGACTATGTTTGAACCATTCCTGTGACACTAGTTATAGATTCCGATGCTTCACCTCAGGTTTACTGTATCACTTGGACCTTCTTATTGACGATGAAACACAGAAATTGCATCGGAATTAAATAGAAAGGCACAATTCCGACTTAAGTACAAAAAGACTGACTCTTCTTACTGACTATGTTTTGAACCATTCGTGTGACACTAGCTATAGATTCCGATGCTTCACCTCAGGTTTACTGTATCCCTCTGACCTTCTTAATGACGACGAAACACAGAAATTGCATCGTAATTAAATACAGAAGGCACAATGCCGACTTAAGTACAAGAAGACTGACTCTTCTTACTGCCTATGTTTTGAACCATACCATTGACACTAGTTATAGATTCCGATGCTTCACTCCAGGTTTACTGTATCCCTTGGACCTTCTTATTGACGATGAAACACACAAATTGCATCGGAATTAAACAGATAGGGCACTATGCCGACTTAAGTACAAGAAGACTGTCTCTTCTAACTGACTATGTTTTGAACGATTCCTGTGACACCAGTTATAGATTCCGATGCTTCACTTCAGGTTTACTGTATCCTTTGGACCTTCTTAATGCTGATGAAACACAGAAATTGCATCGGAATTAAATACAAAAGGCACCATGCCGACTTAACGACAAGAAGTCTGACTCTTCTTACTGACTATGTTTTTAACCATTCCTGTGACAGTAGCCATAATTTCCGATGCTTCACTTCAGGTTTACTGTACCCCTCTGACCCTCTTATTGACGATGAAACACAGAAATTGCATCGGAATTAAATACAAAAGGCACAATGCCGACTTAAGTACAAGAAGACTGACTCTTCTTACTGTCTATGTTTTGAACCATTCCATTGGCCCTAGTTATAGATTCCGATGCTTCACTCCAGTTTTACTGTATCCCTTGGACTTTGTTATTGACGATGAAAAAGAGAAATTGCATCGGAATTAAATAGAAAAGGTACAATGCCGACTTAAGTACAAGAAGACTGACTCTTCTTACTGACTATGTTTGAACCATTCCTGTGACACTAATTATAGATTCCGATGCATCACCTCAGGTTTACTGTATCCCTTGGTCCTTCTTATTGACGATGAAACACATAAATTGCATGGGAATTAAATACAAAAGGCAAAATGCCGACTGAGGTACACGAAGACTGACTCTTCTTACTGTCTATGATTTGAACCATTCCTGTGACACTAGTTACAGATTCCGATACTTCACTTCAGGATTACTGTATCCCTCTGACCTTCTTATTGACGATGAAACACAGAAACTGCATCGGAATTAAATAGAAAGGCACAATTCCGACTTAAGTACAAAAAGACTGACTCTTCTTACAGACTATGTTTTGAACCATTCGTGTGACACTAGCTATAGATTCCGATGCTTCACTTCAGGTTTACTGTATCCCTCTGACCTTCTTAATGACGATGAAACACAGAAATTGCATCGTATTTAAATACAAAAGGCACAATGCCGACTTAAGTACAAGAAGACTGACTCTTCTTACTGTCTATGTTTTGAACCATACCATTGACACTAGTTATAAATTCCGATGCTTCACTCCAGATTTACTGTATCCCTTGGACCTTCTTATTGACGATGAAACACACAAATTGCATCGGAATTAAATAGATAAGGCACTATGCCGACCTAAGTACAAGAAGACTAACTCTTCTTACTGACTATGCTTGCAACCATTCCTGTGACGTTAGTTATGGATTCCGATGCTTCACTTCAGGTTTACTGTATCCCTTGGTCCTTCTTATTGACGATGAAACAGAGAAATTGCATCGGAATTAAATAGAAAACGCACAATGCCGACTTAAGTAAAAGAAGACTGACTCTTCTTAATGTCTATGTTTTGAACCATAACATTGACACTAGTTACAGATTCCGATGCTTCACTCCAGGTTTACTGTATCCCTTGGACCTTCTTATTGACGATGAAACACAGAAATTGCATCGGAATTAAATACAAAAGGCACAATGCCGACGTAAGTACAAGAAGACTAACTCTTCTTACTGACTATGATTTGAACCATTCCTGTGACGCTAGTTATGGATTCCGATGCTTCACTTCATTTTTACTGTATCCCTTAGACCTTGTTATTGACGATGAAACACAGAAATTGCATCGGAATTAAATAGAAAAGGCACAATGCAGACTTAAGTACAAGAAGACTGACTCTTCTTACTGACTATGTTTTGAACCGTTCCTGTGACACTAGTTATAAATTCCGATGCTTCACTTCATGTTTACTGTATCCCTTGGACCTTCTTATTGACGATGAAACACAGAAATTGCATGGGAATTAAATACAAAAGGCACAGTGCAAAATTAAGTACAAGGAGACTGACTCTTCTTACTGTCTATGCTTTGAACCATTCCTGTGACACTAGTTATAGATTCCGATGCTTCACTCCAGGTTTACTGTATCCTTTGGACCTTCTTATTGATGATGAAACACAAGAATTGCATCGGAATTAAATAGAAAAGGTACAATGCCGACTTAAGTACAAGAAGACTGACTCTTCTTACTGACTATGTTTGAACCATTCCTGTGACACTAGTTATAGATTCCGATGCTTCACCTCAGGTTTACTGTATCACTTGGACCTTCTTATTGACAATGAAACTCAGAAATTGCTTCGGAATTAAATACAAAAGGCACAATGCCGACTTAAGGACAAGAAGACTGACCCTTCTTACTGACTTTGTTTTGAACCATTCCTGTGACACTAGTTATAGATTCCGATGCTACACTTCAGGATAACTGTATCCCTCCGACCTTATTATTGACGATGAAACACAGAATTTGCATCGGAATTAAATAGAAAAGGCACAATGCCGACTTAAGTACAAGAAGGCTGACTCTTCTTACTGACTATGATTTGAACCATTCCCGTGACACTAGCTATAGATTCCGATGCTTCACTTCATGTTTACTGTACCCCTCTGACCTTCTTATTGACGATGAAACACAGAAATTGCATCGGAATTAAATAGAAAAGGCACAATGCCGACTTAAGGACAAGAAGTCTGACTCTTCTTACTGACTTTGTTTTGAACCATTCCTGTGACACTAGTTGTAGATTCCGATGCTACACTTCAGGATAACTGTATCCCTCCGACCTTCTTATTGACGATGAAACACAGAATTTGCATCGGAATTAAATAGAAAAGGCACAATGCCGACTTAAGTACAAGAAGACTGACTCTTCTTACTGACAATGATTTGAACCATTCCTGTGACACTAGCTACAGATTCCGATGCTTCACTTCATGTTTACTGTACCCCTCTGACCTTCTTAATGACGATGAAACACAGAAATTGAATGGTAATTAAATTCAAAAGGCACAATGCCGACTTAAGTACAAGAAGACTGACTCTTCTTAATGTCTATGTTTTGAACCATATCATTGACACTAGTTAGAGATTCCGATGCTTCACTCCAGGTTTACTGTACCCCTCTGACCTTCTTATTGACGATGAAACACAGAAATTGCATCGGAATTAAATACAAAAGGCACAATGCCGACTTAAGTACAAGAAGACTGACTCTTCTTAATGTCTATGTTTTGAATCATACCATTGACACTAGTTATAGATTCCGATGCTTCACTCCAGGTTTACTGTATCCTTTGGACCTTCTTATTGATGATGAAACACAAGAATTGCATCGGAATTAATTAGAAAAGGTACAATGCCGACTTAAGTACAAGAAGACTGACTCTTCTTACTGACTATGTTTTGAACCATTCGTGTGACACTAGCTATAGATTCCGATGCTTCACCTCAGGTTTACTGTATCCTTCTGACCTTCTTAATGACGACGAAACACAGAAATTGCATCGTAATTAAATACAGAAGGCACAATGCCGACTTAAGTACAAGAAGACTGACTCTTCTTACTGTCTATGTTTTGAACCATACCATTGACACTAGTTATAGATTCCGATGCTTCATTCCAGGTTTACTGTATCCCTTGGACCTTCTTATTGACGATGAAACACACAAATTGCATCGGAATTAAATACAAAAAGTACAATGCCGACATAAGTACAAGAAGACTAACTCTTCTTACTGCCTATGTTTTGAACCATTCCTGTGGCAATAGTTATGGATTCCGATGCTTCACTTCAGGATTACTGTATCCCTTGGACCTTCTTATTGACGATGAAACACAGAAATTGCATAGGAATTAAATACAAAAGGCCCAGTGCAAAATTAAGTACAAGGAGACTGACTCTTCTTACTGTCTATGCTTTGAACCATTCCTGTGACACTAGTTATAGATTCCGATGCTTCACTCCAGGTTTACTGTATCCTTTGGACCTTCTTATTTATGATGAAACACAAGAATTGCATCGGAATTAAATAGAAAAGGTACAATGCCGACTTAAGTACAAGAAGACTGACTCTTCTTACTGACTATGTTTGAACCATTCCTGTGACACTAGTTATAGATTCCGATGCTTCACCTCAGGTTTACTGTATCACTTGGACCTTCTTATTGACGATGAAACACAGAAATTGCATCGGAATTAAATACAAAAGGCACAATGCCGACTTAAGGACAAGAAGACTGACCCTTCTTACTGACTTTGTTTTGAACCATTCCTGTGACACTAGTTATAGATTCCGATGCTACACTTCAGGATAACTGTATCCCTCCGACCTTCTTATTGACGATGAAACACAGAATTTGCATCGGAATTAAATAGAAAAGGCACAATGCCGACTTAAGTACAAGAAGACTGACTCTTCTTACTGACTATGATTTGAACCATTCCTGTGACACTAGCTACAGATTCCGATGCTTCACTTCATGTTTACTGTACCCCTCTGACCTTCTTAATGACGATGAAACACAGAAATTGAATGGTAATTAAATACAAAAGGCACAATGCCGACTTAAGTACAAGAAGACTGACTCTTCTTAATGTCTATGTTTTGAACCATATCATTGACACTAGTTAGAGATTCCGATGCTTCACTCCAGGTTTACTGTACCCCTCTGACCTTCTTATTGACGATGAAACACAGAAATTGCATCGGAATTAAATACAAAAGGCACAATGCCGACTTAAGTACAAGAAGACTGACTCTTCTTAATGTCTATGTTTTGAATCATACCATTGACACTAGTTATAGACTCCGATGCTTCACTCCAGGTTTACTGTATCCTTTGGACTTCTTATTGATGATGAAACACAAGAATTGCATCGGAATTAATTAGAAAAGGTACAATGCCGACTTAAGTACAAGAAGACTGACTCTTCTTACTGACTATGTTTTTAACCATTCCTGTGACAGTAGCTATAATTTCCGATGCTTCACTTCAGGTTTACTGTACCCCTCTGACCCTCTTATTGACGATGAAACACAGAAATTGCATCGGAATTAAATACAAAAGGCACAATGCCGACTTAAGTACAAAAAGACTGACACTTCTTACTGACTATGTTTTGAACCATTCGTGTGACACTAGCTATAGATTCCGATGCTTCACCTCAGGTTTACTGTATCCTTCTGACCCTCTTAATGACGACGAAACACAGAAATTGCATCGTAATTAAATACAGAAGGCACAATGCCGACTTAAGTACAAGAAGACTGACTCTTCTTACTGTCTATGTTTTGAACCATACCATTGACACTAGTTATAGATTCCGATGCTTCATTCCAGGTTTACTGTATCCCTTGGACCTTCTTATTGACGATGAAACACACAAATTGCATCGGAATTAAATACAAAAAGCACAATGCCGACATAAGTACAAGAAGACTAGCTCTTCTTACTGCCTATGTTTTGAACCATTCCTGTGGCACTAGTTATGGATTCCGATGCTTCACTTCAGGATTACTGTATCCCTCTGACCTTCTTATTGACGATGAAACACAGAAATTGCATCGGAATTAAATAGAAAGGCACAATTCCGACTTAAGTACAAAAAGACTGACTCTTCTTAATGACTATGTTTTGAACCATTCGTGTGACACTAGCTATAGATTCCGATGCTTCACCTCAGGTTTACTGTATCCCTCTGACCTTCTTAATGACGACGAATCACAGAAATTGCATCGTAATTAAATACAGAAGGCACAATGCCGACTTAAGTACAAGAAGACTGACTCTTCTTACTGCCTATGTTTTGAACCATACCATTGACACTAGTTATAGATTCCGATGCTTCACTCCAGGTTTACTGTATCCCTTGGACCTTCTTATTGACGATGAAACACACAAATTGCATCGGAATTAAATAGATAGGGCACTATGCCGACTTAAGTACAAGAAGACTGTCTCTTCTAACTGACTATGTTTTGAACGATTCCTGTGACACCAGTTATAGATTCCGATGCTTCACTTCAGGTTTACTGTATCCGTTGGACCTTCTTATTGACGATGAAACACCAAAATTGCATCGGAATTAAATACAAAAGGCAAAATGCCGACTGAAGTACACGAAGACTGACTCTTTTTACTGTCTATGATTTGAACCATTCCTGTGACACTAGTTACAGATTCCGATGCTTCACTCCAGGTTTACTATATCCCTCGGACTTTCTTATTGACGATGAAACACAGAAATTGCATCGGAATTAAATACAAAAGGCACAATGCCGACTTAAGTACAAGAAGAATAACTCTTCTTACTGACTATGTTTGCAACCATTCCTGTGACGATAGTTATGGATTCCGATGCTTCACTTCAGGTTTACTGTATCCCTCTAACCTTCGTATTGACGATGAAACACAGAAATGGCATTGGAATTAAATACAAAAGGCACAATGCCGAATTAAGTTCAAGATGACTGACTCTTATTACTGTCTATTTTTGAACCAGTCCTGTGACACTGGTTATAGACTCCGATGCTTCACTCCAGGTTTACTGTATCCCTTGGTCCTTCTTATTGACGATGAAACACAGAAATTGCATCGGAATTAAATACAAAAGGCACAATGCCGACTTAAGTACAAGAAGACTGACTCTTCTTACTGACTTTGTTTTGAACCATTCCTGTGACACTAGTTATAGATTCCGATGCTACACTTCAGGATTACTGTATCCCTCCGACCTTCTTATTGACGATGAAACACAGAAATTGCATCGGAATTAAATAGAAAAGGCACAATGCCGACTTAAGTACAAGAAGACTGACTCTTCTTACTGACTATGATTTGAACCATTCCTGTGACACTAGCTATAGATTCCGATGCTTATCTTCAGGTTTACTGTATCCCTCTGACCTTCTTAATGACGTTGAAACACAGAAATTGCATCGTAATTAAATACAAAAGGCACAATGCCGACTTAAGTACAAGAAGACTGACTCTTCTTACTGTCTATGTTTTGAACCATACCATTGACACTAGTTATAGATTCCGATGCTTCATTCCAGGTTTACTGTATCCCTTGGACCTTCTTATTGACGATGAAACACACAAATTGCATCGGAATTAAATACAAAAAGCACAATGCCGACATAAGTACAAGAAGACTAACTCTTCTTACTGCCTATGTTTTGAACCATTCCTGTGGCACTAGTTATGGATTCCGATGCTTCACTTCAGGTTTACTGTATCCCTCTGACCTTCTTACTGATGATGAAACACAGAAATTGCATCGGAATTAAATGCAAACGGCACAATGCCGAATTAAGTTCAAAAAGACTGACTCTTATTACTGTCTATTTTTGAACCAGATTTGTGACACTACTTATAGGCTCCGATGCTTCACTCCAGGTTTACTGTATCCCTTGGTCCTTCTTATTGACGATGAAACACAGAAATTGCATCGATATTAAATAGAAAACGCACAATGCGGACTTATGTACAAGAAGACTGACTCTTCTTACTGACTATGTTTTGAACCATTCCTGTGACACTAGTTATAAATTCCGATGCTTCACTTCAGGTGTACTATATCCCTTGGACCTTCTTATTGACGATGAAACACTGAAATTGCATCGGAATTAAATACAAAACGCACAGTGCAGAATGAAGTACAAGGAGACTGACTCTTCTTACTGTCTATGTTTTGAACCATTCCTGTGACACTAGTTATAGATTCCGATGCCCCACTCCAGGTTTAATGTATCCCTTGGACCTTCTTATTGATGATGAAATACAGAAATTGCATCGGAATTAAATACAAAAGGCACAATGCCGACTTAAGGACAAGAAGTCTGACTCTTCTTACTGACTATGTGTTGAAACATTCCTGTGACACTATCTATAGATTCCGATGCTTTACTTCAGGTTTACTGTACCCCTTTGCCTTCTTATTGACGATGAAACACAGATATTGCATCGGAATTAAATACAAAAGGCACAATGCCGACTTAAGTACAAGAAGACTAATTCTTATTAGTGTCTATGAATTTTACCATTCCATTGACACTAGTTATAGATTCCGATGCTTCACTCCAGGTTTACTGTATCCCTTGGACCTTGTCATTGACGATGAAACACAGAAATTGCATCGAAATTAAATAGAAAACGTACAATGCCGACTTAAGTACAAGAAGACTGACTCTTTTTACTGACTATGTTTGAACCATTCCTGTGACACTAGTTAAAAATTCCGATGCTTCACCTCAGGTTTACTGTATCCCTTGGACCTTCTTATTGACGATGAAACACAGAAATTAAATCGGAATTAAACACAAAAGGCAAAATGCCGACTTAGGTACACGAAGACTGACTCTTCTTACTGTCTATGCTTTGAACCATTCCTCTAAAACTAGTTATAGATTCCGATGCTACACTCCAGGTTTACTGTATCCCTTGGACCTTCTTATTGACGATGAAACACAGAAATTGCATCGGAAATAAATACAAAAGTCACAAAGCCGACTTAAGGACAAGAGGACTGGCTCTTCTTACTGACTTTGTTTTGAACCATTCCTGTGACACTAGTTATAGATTCCGATGCTTCACTTTAGAATTACTGTATCCCTCAGCCCTTCTTATTGACGATGAAACACAGAAATTGCATCGGAATTAAATAGAAAAGGCACAATGTCGACGTAAGTACAAGAAGACTGACGCTTCTTACTGTCTATGCTTTGAACCATTCCTGTGACACTAGTTATAGATTGTGGTACTTCACTCCAGGTTTACTGTATCCCATGGACCTTCGTATTGACGATGAAACACAGGAATTGCATCGGAATTAAATAAAAAAGGCACAATGCCGACTTAAGTACAAGAAGACTGACTCTCCTTACTGACTATGTTTTGAACCATTCCTGTGACACTAGTTATGAATTCCCATGCTTCACTTCAGGTTTACTGTATCCCTTGGACCTTCTTATTGACGATGAAACACAGAAATTGCATCGGAATTAAATACAAAAGGCACAATGCAGAATGAAGTACAAGAAGATTGACTCTTCTTACTGTCTATGTTTTGAACCATTCCTGTGACACTAATTATATATTCCGATGCTTCACTACAGGTTTACTGTATCCCTTGGACCTTCTTATTGACGATGAAACACAGAAATTGCATCGGACTTAAATACAAAATGCACAATGCCGACTTAAGGACAAGAAGACTGACTCTTCTTACTGACTATGATTTGTACTTTTCCTGTGACACTAGCTATCGATTCCGATGCTTCACTTCAGGTTTATTGTATACCTCTGACCTTTTTATTGACGATGAAACACAGATATTGCATCGGAATTAAATAGAAAAGGCACAATGTCGACGTAAGTACAAGAAGACTGACGCTTCTTACTGTCTATGCTTTGAACCATTCCTGTGACACTAGTTATAGATTGTGATACTTCACTCCAGGTTTACTGTATCCCATGGACCTTCGTATTGACGATGAAACACAGGAATTGCATCGGAATTAAATAAAAAAGGCACAATGCCGACTTAAGTACAAGAAGACTGACTCTTCTTACTGACTATGTTTTGAACCGTTTTTGTGACACTAGTTATAGATTCCGATGCTTCACTTCAGGATTACTGTATCCCTCTGACCTTCTTATTGACGATGAAACACAGAAATTGCATCGGAATTAAATAGAAAAGGCACAATGCCGACTTAAGTACAAGAAGACTGACTCTTCTTACTGTCTATGTTTTGAACCATCCCTGTGACACTAGTTATAGATTCCGATGCTTCACTCCAGGTTTACTGTATCCCTTGGTCCTTCGTATTGACGATGAAACACAGAAATTGCATCTGACTTAAATACAAAATGCACAATGCCGACTTAAGGACAAGAAGACTGACTCTTCTTACTGACTATGATTTGTACTTTTCCTGTGACACTAGTTATAGATTCCGATGCTACACTTCAGGATAACTGAATCCCTCCGACCTTCTTATTGACGATGAAACACAGAAATTGCATCGGAATTAAATACAAAAGCACAATGCCGACTTAAGTACAAGAAGACTAACTCTTCTTACTGACTATGTTTTGAACCATTCCTGTGACGCTAGTTATGGATTCCGATGCTTCACTTCAGGTTTACTGTATCCCTTGGACCTTGGTATTGACGATGAAACACAGAAATAGCATCGGAATTAAATACAAAATGTACAATGCCGACTTAAGTACAAGAAGACTGTCTCTTCTAACTGACTATGTTTTGAACGATTCCTGTGACACCAGTTATAGATTCCGATGCTTCACTTCAGGTTTACTGTATCCGTTGGACCTTCTTATTGACGATGAAACACCAAAATTGCATCGGAATTAAATACAAAAGGCAAAATGCCGACTGAAGTACACGAAGACTGACTCTTTTTACTGTCTATGATTTGAACCATTCCTGTGACACTAGTTACAGATTCCGATGCTTCACTCCAGGTTTACTATATCCCTCGGACTTTCTTATTGACGATGAAACACAGAAATTGCATCGGAATTAAATACAAAAGGCACAATGCCGACTTAAGTACAAGAAGAATAACTCTTCTTACTGACTATGTTTGCAACCATTCCTGTGACGATAGTTATGGATTCCGATGCTTCACTTCAGGTTTACTGTATCCCTCTAACCTTCGTATTGACGATGAAACACAGAAATGGCATTGGAATTAAATACAAAAGGCACAATGCCGAATTAAGTTCAAGATGACTGACTCTTATTACTGTCTATTTTTGAACCAGTCCTGTGACACTGGTTATAGACTCCGATGCTTCACTCCAGGTTTACTGTATCCCTTGGTCCTTCTTATTGACGATGAAACACAGAAATTGCATCGGAATTAAATAGAAAAGGCACAATGCCGACTCAAGTACAAGAAGACTGACTCTTCTTACTGACTTTGTTTTGAACCATTCCTGTGACACTAGTTATAGATTCCGATGCTACACTTCAGGATTACTGTATCCCTCCGACCTTCTTATTGACGATGAAACACAGAAATTGCATCGGAATTAAATAGAAAAGGCACAATGCCGACTTAAGTACAAGAAGACTGACTCTTCTTACTGACTATGATTTGAACCATTCCTGTGACACTAGCTATAGATTCCGATGCTTCACTTCAGGTTTACTGTATCCCTCTGACCTTCTTACTGATGATGAAACACAGAAATTGCATCGGAATTAAATGCAAACGGCACAATGCCGAATTAAGTTCAAAAAGACTGACTCTTATTACTGTCTATTTTTGAACCAGATTTGTGACACTACTTATAGGCTCCGATGCTTCACTCCAGGTTTACTGTATCCCTTGGTCCTTCTTATTGACGATGAAACACAGAAATTGCATCGATATTAAATAGAAAACGCACAATGCGGACTTATGTACAAGAAGACTGACTCTTCTTACTGACTATGTTTTGAACCATTCCTGTGACACTAGTTATAAATTCCGATGCTTCACTTCAGGTGTACTATATCCCTTGGACCTTCTTATTGACGATGAAACACTGAAATTGCATCGGAATTAAATACAAAAGGCACAGTGCAGAATGAAGTACAAGGAGACTGACTCTTCTTACTGTCTATGTTTTGAACCATTCCTGTGACACTAGTTATAGATTCCGATGCCCCACTCCAGGTTTAATGTATCCCTTGGACCTTCTTATTGATGATGAAATGCAGAAATTGCATCGGAATTAAATACAAAAGGCACAATGCCGACTTAAGGACAAGAAGTCTGACTCTTCTTACTGACTATGTGTTGAAACATTCCTGTGACACTATCTATAGATTCCGATGCTTTACTTCAGGTTTACTGTACCCCTCTGCCTTCTTATTGACGATGAAACACAGATATTGCATCGGAATTAAATACAAAAGGCACAATGCCGACTTAAGTACAAGAAGACTAATTCTTATTAGTGTCTATGAATTTTACCATTCCATTGACACTAGTTATAGATTCCGATGCTTCACTCCAGGTTTACTGTATCCCTTGGACCTTGTCATTGACGATGAAACACATTAATTGCATCGAAATTAAATAGAAAACGTACAATGCCGACTTAAGTACAAGAAGACTGACTCTTTTTACTGACTATGTTTGAACCATTCCTGTGACACTAGTTAAAAATTCCGATGCTTCACCTCAGGTTTACTGTATCCCTTGGACCTTCTTATTGACGATGAAACACAGAAATTAAATCGGAATTAAACACAAAAGGCAAAATGCCGACTTAGGTACACGAAGACTGACTCTTCTTACTGTCTATGCTTTGAACCATTCCTCTAAAACTAGTTATAGATTCCGATGCTACACTCCAGGTTTACTGTATCCCTTGGACCTTCTTATTGACGATGAAACACAGAAATTGCATCGGAAATAAATACAAAAGTCACAAAGCCGACTTAAGGACAAGAGGACTGGCTCTTCTTACTGACTTTGTTTTAAACCATTCCTGTGACACTAGTTATAGATTCCGATGCTTCACTTTAGAATTACTGTATCCCTCAGCCCTTCTTATTGACGATGAAACACAGAAATTGCATCGGAATTAAATAGAAAAGGCACAATGTCGACGTAAGTACAAGAAGACTGACGCTTCTTACTGTCTATGCTTTGAACCATTCCTGTGACACTAGTTATAGATTGTGATACTTCACTCCAGGTTTACTGTATCCCATGGACCTTCGTATTGACGATGAAACACAGGAATTGCATCGGAATTAAATAAAAAAGGCACAATGCCGACTTAAGTACAAGAAGACTGACTCTCCTTACTGACTATGTTTTGAACCATTCCTGTGACACTAGTTATGAATTCCCATGCTTCACTTCAGGTTTACTGTATCCCTTGGACCTTCTTATTGACGATGAAACACAGAAATTGCATCGGAATTAAATACAAAAGGCACAATGCAGAATGAAGTACAAGAAGATTGACTCTTCTTACTGTCTATGTTTTGAACCATTCCTGTGACACTAATTATATATTCCGATGCTTCACTACAGGTTTACTGTATCCCTTGGACCTTCTTATTGACGATGAAACACAGAAATTGCATCGGACTTAAATACAAAATGCACAATGCCGACTTAAGGACAAGAAGACTGACTCTTCTTACTGACTATGATTTGTACTTTTCCTGTGACACTAGCTATCGATTCCGATGCTTCACTTCAGGTTTATTGTATACCTCTGACCTTTTTATTGACGATGAAACACAGATATTGCATCGGAATTAAATAGAAAAGGCACAATGTCGACGTAAGTACAAGAAGACTGACGCTTCTTACTGTCTATGCTTTGAACCATTCCTGTGACACTAGTCATAGATTGTGATACTTCACTCCAGGTTTACTGTATCCCATGGACCTTCGTATTGACGATGAAACACAGGAATTGCATCGGAATTAAATAAAAAAGGCACAATGCCGACTTAAGTACAAGAAGACTGACTCTTCTTACTGACTATGTTTTGAACCGTTTTTGTGAC
The DNA here is from genome assembly GCF_021461385.2 of Schistocerca piceifrons. Lineage (NCBI taxonomy): Eukaryota > Metazoa > Arthropoda > Insecta > Orthoptera > Acrididae > Schistocerca > Schistocerca piceifrons. Next base: position 1,136,842,086 of record NC_060139.1, on the reverse strand, counting down.
ACTAGTTATAGATTCCGATGCTTCACTTCAGGATTACTGTATCCCTCTGACCTTCTTATTGACGATGAAACACAGAAATTGCATCGGAATTAAATAGAAAAGGCACAATGCCGACTTAAGTACAAGAAGACTGACTCTTCTTACTGTCTATGTTTTGAACCATCCCTGTGACACTAGTTATAGATTCCGATGCTTCACTCCAGGTTTACTGTATCCCTTGGTCCTTCGTATTGACGATGAAACACAGAAATTGCATCTGACTTAAATACAAAATGCACAATGCCGACTTAAGGACAAGAAGACTGACTCTTCTTACTGACTATGATTTGTACTTTTCCTGTGACACTAGTTATAGATTCCGATGCTACACTTCAGGATAACTGAATCCCTCCGACCTTCTTATTGACGATGAAACACAGAAATTGCATCGGAATTAAATACAAAAGGCAGAATGCCGACTTAAGTACAAGAAGACTAACTCTTCTTACTGACTATGTTTTGAACCATTCCTGTGACGCTAGTTATGGATTCCGATGCTTCACTTCAGGTTTACTGTATCCCTTGGACCTTGGTATTGACGATGAAACACAGAAATAGCATCGGAATTAAATAGAAAAGGCACAATGCCGACTTAAGTACAAGAAGACTGACTCTTCTTACTGTCTATGTTTTGAACCATTCCTGTGACACTAGTTATAGATTCCGATGCTTCACTTCAGGTTTACTGTACCCCTCTGAATTCTTATTGACGATGAAACACAGAAATTGCATCGGAATTAAATACAAAAGGCACATTGCCGACTTAGGTACAAGAAGACAGACTCTTCTTACTGTCTATGTTTTGAAACATTCCATTGACACTAGTTATAGATTCCGATGCTTCACTTTAGGATTACTGTATCCCTCTGCCCTTCTTATTGACGATGAAACACAGAAATTGCATCGGAATTAAATACAAAATGTACAATGCCGACTTAAGTACAAGAAGACTGACTCTTCTTACTGACTATTTTTGAACCATTCCTGTGACACAAGTTATAGATTCCGATGCTTCACCTCAGGTTTACTGTATCACTTGGACCTTCTTAATGGCGATGAAACACAGAAATTGCATCGGAATTAAATACAAAAGGCACAATGCCGACTTAGGGACAAAAAGACTGACTCTTCTTACTGACTTTGTTTTGAACCATTCCTGTGACACTAGTTATAGATTACGATGCTACACTTCAGGATAACTGTATCCCTCCGACCTTCTTATTGACGATGAAACACAGAAATTGCATCGGAATTAAATAGAAAAGGCACAATGCCGACTTAAGTACAAGAAGACTGACTCTTCTTAATGTCTATGTTTTGAATCATACCATTGACACTAGTTATAGATTCCGATGCTTCACTCCATGTTTTCTGTATCCCTTGGACCTTGTCATTGACGATGAAACACAGAAATTCCATCGAAATTAAATAGAAAAAGTACAATGCCGACTTAAGTACAAGAAGACTGACTCTTTTTACTGACTATGTTTGAAACATTCCTGTGACACTAGTTATATATTCCGATGCTTTACCTCAGGTTTACTGTATCCCTTGGACCGTCTTATTGACGATGAAACACAGAAATTAAATCGGAATTAAACACAAAAGGCAAAATACCGACTTAAGTACACGAAGACTGACTCTTCTTACTGTCTATGTTTTGAACCATTCCTTTAAAACTAGTTATAGATTCCGATGCTACACTCCAGGTTTACTGTGTCCCTTGGACCTTCTTATTGACGATGAAACACAGAAACTGCATCGGAATTAAATACAAAAGACACAATGCCGACTTATGGACAAGAAGACTGGCTCTTCTGACTGACTTTGTTTTGAACCGTTCCTGTGACACTAGTTATAGGTTCCGATGCTTCACTTTAGGATTACTGTATCCTTCTGCCCTTCTTATTGACGATGAAACACAGAAATTGCATCGGAATTAAATAGAAAATTCACAATGCCGACTTAAGTACACGAAGACTGACTCTTCTTACTGTCTATGCTTTGAACCATCCCTGTGACACTAGTTATAGATTCCGATGCTTCACTCCAGGTTTACTGTGTCCCTTGGACCTTCTTATTGACGATGAAACACACAAATTGCATCGGAATTAAATAGAAGAGGCACAATGCCGACTTAAGTACAAGAGGACTGACTCTCCTTACTGACTCTGTTTTGAACCATTCCTGTGACACTAGTTATGAATTCCGATGCTTCACTTCAGGTTTACTATATCCCTTGGACCTTCTTATTGAAGATGAAACACATAAATTGCATCGGAATTAAATACAAAAGGCACAGTGCAGAATTAAGGACTAGGAGACTGACTCTTCTTACTGTTTATGTTTTGAACCATTCCTGTGACACTAGTTATAGATTCCGATGCTTCACTCCAGGTTTACTGTATCCCTTGGACCTTCTTAATGCTGATGAAACACAGAAATTGCATCGGAATTAAATATAAAAGGCACAATGCCGACTTAACGACAAGAAGTCTGACTCCTCTTACTGACTATGTTTTTAACCATTCCTGTGACAGTAGCTATAATTTCCGATGCTTCACTTCAGGTTTACTGTACCCCTCTGACCCTCTTATTGACGATGAAACACAGATATTGCATCGGAATTAAATACAAAAGGCACAATGCCGACTTAAGTACAAGAAGACTGACTCTTCTTACTGTCTATGTTTTGAAACATTCCGTTGACACTAGTTATTGATTCTGATGCTTCACCTCAGGTTTACTGTATCCCTTGGACCTTCTTATTGACGATGAAACATATAAATTGCATCGGAATAAAATACAAAAGGCAAAATGCCGACTGAAGTACACGAAGACTGACTCTTCTTACTGTCTATGATTTGAACCATTCCTGTGACACTAGTTACAGATTCCGATGCTTCACTTCAGGATTACTGTATCCCTCTGACCTTCTTATTGACGATGAAACACAGAAATTGCATCGGAATTAAATAGAAAGGCACAATTCCGACTTAAGTACAAAAAGACTGACTCTTCTTACTGACTATGTTTTGAACCATTCGTGTGACACTAGCTATAGATTCCGATGCTTCACCTCAGGTTTACTGTATCCGTCTGACCTTCTTAATGACGACGAAACACAGAAATTGCATCGTAATTAAATACAGAAGGCACAATGCCGACTTAAGTACAAGAAGACTGACTCTTCTTACTGCCTATGTTTTGAACCATACCATTGACACTCGTAACAGATTCCGATGCTTCACTCCAGGTTTACTGTATCCCTTGGACCTTCTTATTGACGATGAAACACACAAATTGCATCGGAATTAAATAGATAAGGCACTATGCCGACTTAAGTACAAGAAGAATGTCTCTTCTAACTGACTATGTTTTGAACGATTCCTGTGACACCAGTTATAGATTCCGATGCTTCACTTCAGGTTTACTGTATCCCTTGGACCTTCTTATTGTCGATGAATCACAAAAATTGCATCGGAATTAAATACAAAAGGCAAAATGCCGACTGAAGTACACGAAGACTGACTCTTTTTACTGTCTATGATTTGAACCATTCCTGTGACACTAGTTACAGATTCCGATGCTTCACTCCAGGTTTACTATATCCCTCGGACTTTCTTATTGACGATGAAACACAGAAATTGCATCGGAATTAAATACAAAAGGCACAATGCCGACTTAAGTACAAGAAGAATAACTCTTCTTACTGACTATGTTTGCAACCATTCCTGTGACGCTAGTTATGGATTCCGATGCTTCACTTCAGGTTTACTGAATCCGTCTGACCTTCGTATTGACGATGAAACTCAGAAATGGCATCGGAATTAAATACAAAAGGCACAATGCCGAATTAAGTTAAAGATGACTGACTCTTATTACTGTCTATTTTTGAACCAGTCCTGTGACACCAGTTATAGACTCCGATGCTTCACTCCAGGTTTACTGTATCCCTTGGTCCTTCTTATTGACGATGAAACACAGAAATTGCATCGGAATTAAAAAGAAAAGGCACAATGCCGACTCAAGTACAAGAAGACTGACTCTTCTTACTGACTTTGTTTTGAACCATTCCTGTGACACTAGTTATAGATTCCGATGCTACACTTCAGGATTACTGTATCCCTCCGACCTTCTTATTGACGATGAAACACAGAAATTGCATCGGAATTAAATAGAAAAGGCACAATGCCGACTTAAGTACAAGAAGACTGACTCTTCTTACTGACTATGATTTGAACCATTCCTGTGACACTAGCTATAGATTCCGATGCTTATCTTCAGGTTTACTGTATCCCTCTGACCTTCTTAATCACGTTGAAACACAGAAATTGCATCGTAATTAAATACAAAAGGCACAATGCCGACTTAAGTACAAGAAGACTGACTCTTCTTACTGTCTATGTTTTGAACCATACCATTGACACTAGTTATAGATTCCGATGCTTCATTCCAGGTTTACTGTATCCCTTGGACCTTCTTATTGACGATGAAACACACAAATTGCATCGGAATTAAATACAAAAAGCACAATGCCGACATAAGTACAAGAAGACTAACGCTTCTTACTGACTATGTTTTGAACCATTCCTGTGACACTAGTTATGATTCCGATGGTTCCCTTCAGGTTTACTGTATCCCTCTGACCTTCTTACTGATGATGAAACACAGAAATTGCATCGGAATTAAATGCAAACGGCACAATGCCGAATTAAGTTCAAAAAGACTGACTCTTATTACTGTCTATTTTTGAACCAGATTTGTGACACTACTTATAGGCTCCGATGCTTCACTCCAGGTTTACTGTATCCCTTGGACCTTGTCATTGACGATGAAACACAGAAATTGCATCGAAATTAAATAGAAAAGGTACAATGCCGACTTAAGTACAAGAAGACTGACTCTTTTTACTGACTATGTTTGAACCATTCCTGTGACACTAGTTAAAAATTCCGATGCTTCACCTCAGGTTTACTGTATCCCTTGGACCTTCTTATTGACGATGAAACACAGAAATTGCATCGGAATTAAATACAAAAGTCACAATGCCGACTTAAGGACAAGAGGACTGGCTCTTCTTACTGACTTTGTTTTGAACCATTCCTGTGACACTAGTTATAGATTCCGATGCTTCACTTTGGGATTACTGTATCCCTCAGCCCTTCTTATTGACGATGAAACACAGAAATTGCATCGTAATTAAATAGAAAAGGCACAATGCCGACTTAAGTACAAGAAGACTGACTCTTCTTACTGTCTATGCTTTGAACTATCCCTGTGACACTAGTTATAGATTCCGATGCTTCACTCCAGGTTTACTGTATCCCTTGGTCCTCCTTATTGACGATGAAACACAAAAATTGCATCGGAATTAAACTCAAAAGGCACAATGCCGACTTAAGTACAAGAAGACTGACTCTCCTTACTGACTATGTTTTGAACCATTCCTGTGACACTAGTTATGAATTCCGATGCTTCACTTCAGGTTTACTGTATCCCTTGGACCTTCTTATTGACGATGAAACACAGAAATTGCATCGGAATTAAATACAAAAGGCACAATGCAGAATTAAGTACAAGAAGCTTGACTCTTCTTACTGTCTATGTTTTGAACCACTCCTGTGACACTAATTATATATTCCGATGCTTCACTACAGGTATACTGTATCCCTTGGACCTTCTTATTGACGATGAAACACAGATATTGCATCGGAATTAAATAGAAAAGGCACAATGTCGACGTAAGTACAAGAAGACTGACGCTTCTTACTGTCTATGTTTTGAACCATTCCTGTGACACTAGTTATAGATTGTGATACTTCACTCCAGGTTTACTGTATCCCATGGACCTTCGTATTGACGATGAAACACAGGAATTGCATCGGAATTAAATAAAAAAAGGCACAATGCCGACTTAAGTACAAGAAGACTGACTCTTCTTACTGACTATGATTTGAACCATTTTTGTGACACTAGTTATAGATTCCGATGCTTCACTTCAGGATTACTGTATCCCTCTGACCTTCTTATTGACGATGAAACACAGAAATTGCATTGGAATTAAATAGAAAAGGCACAATGCCGACTTAAGTACAAGAAGACTGACTCTTCTTACTGTCTATGTTTTGAACCATCCCTGTGACACTAGTTATAGATTCCGATGCTTCAGTCCAGGTTTACTGTATCCCTTGGTCCTTCTTGTTGACGATGAAACACAGAAATTGCATCGGAATTAAATACAAAAGGCACAATGCCGACTTAAGTACAAGTAGACTGACTCTCCTTACTGACTATGTTTTGAACCATTCCTGTCACACTAGTTATAAATTCCGATGCTTCACTTCCTGTTTATTGTATCCCTTGGACCTTCTTATTGACGATGAAACACAGAAATTGCATCGGAAATAAATAGAAAAGGTGCAATGCCGACTTAAGTACAAGAAGACTGACTCTTCTTACTGTCTATGTTTTGAACCATCCCTGTGACACTAGTTATAGATTCCGAGGCTTCACTTCATATTTACTGTATCCCTTGGACATTCTTATTCACGATGAAACACAGAAATAGCATCGGAATTAAATACAAAAAGCACAATGACGACTTAAGTACAAGAAGACTGACTCTTCTTACTGACTATGTTTTGAACCATTCCTGTAACACTAGTTATAGATTCCGATGCTTCACTTCAGGTTTACTGTTTCCCTTGGTCCTTCTTGTTGACGATGAAACACAGAAATTGCATCGGAATTAAATACAAAAGGCACAAAGCAGAATTAAGTGCAAGAAGACTGACTCATCTTACTGACTTTGTTTTGAACCATTCCTGTGACACTGGTTATAGATTCCGATGCTTCACTTCAGGTTTATTGTATCCCTCTGACCTTCTTATTGACGATGAAACACTGAAATAGCATCGGAATGAAATAGAAAAGGCGCAATGTCGACGTAAGTACAAGAAGACTGACTCTACTTACTGACTATGTTTTGAACCATTCCTGTGACACTAGTTATAGATTCCGATGCTTCACTCCAGGTTTACTATATCCCTTGGACCTTCTTATTGACGATGAAACACAGAAATTGCATCGGAATTAAATAGAAAAGGCACAATGCCGACTTAAGTACAAGAAGACTGACTCTTCTTACTGACTGTGTTTTGAAACATTCCTGTGACACTAGTTATAGATTCCGATGCTTCACTTCAGGATTACTATATCCCTCTGACCTTCTTATTGACGATGAAACACAGGAATTGCATCGGAATTAAATAGAAAGGGAACAATGCCGACTTAAGTACAAGAAGACTGACTCTTCATACTGTCTATGTTTTGAAACATTCCTGTGACACTAGCTATAGATTCCGATGCTTCACTTCAAGTTTACTGTATCCCTCTGACTTTCTTATTGACGATGAAACACAGAAATTGCATCGGAATTAAATAGAAAAGGCACAATGCCGACTTAAGTACAAGAAGACTGACTCTTCTTACTGTCTATGTTTTGAACTATCCCTGTGACACTAGTTATAGATTCCGATGCTTCACTCCAGGTTTACTGTATCCCTTGGTCCTTCTTATTGACGATGAAACACAAAAATTGCATCGGAATTAAACTCAAAAGGCACAATGCCGACTTAAGTACAAGAAGACTGACTCTCCTTACTGACTATGTTTTGAACCATTCCTGTGACACTAGTTATGAATTCCGATGCTTCACTTCAGGTTTACTGTATCCCTTGGACCTTCTTATTGACGATGAAACACAGAAATTGCATCGGAATTAAATACAAAAGGCACAATGCCGACTTAAGTACAAGAAGACTGACTCTTCTTACTGCCTATGTTTTGAACCATACCATTGACCCTAGTTATAGATTCCGATGCTTCACTCCAGGTTTACTGTATCCCTTGGACCTTCTTATTGACGATGAAACACACAAATTGCATCGGAATTAAATAGATAAGGCACTATGCCGACTTAAGTACAAGAAGAATAACTCTTCTTACTGACTATGTTTGCAACCATTCCTGTGACGCTAGTTATGGATTCCGATGCTTCACTTCAGGTTTACTGTATCCCTCTGACCTTGGTATTGACGATGAAACACAGAAATGGCATCGGAATTAAATACAAAAGGCACAATGCCGAATTAAGTTCAAGAAGACTGACTCTTATTAGTGTCTATTTTTGAACCAGTCCTGTGACACTAGTTATAGACTCCGATGCTTCACTCCAGGTTTACTGTATCCCTTGGTCCTTCTTATTGACGATGAAACACAGAAATTGCATCGGAATTAAATAGAAAAGGCACAATGCCGACTCAAGTACAAGAAGACTGACTCTTCTTAATGACTTTGTTTTGAACCATTCCTGTGACACTAGTTATAGATTCCGATGCTACACTTCAGGATTACTGTATCCCTCCGACCTTCTTATTGACGATGAAACACAGAAATTGCATCGGAATTTAATGGAAAAGGCACAATGCCGACTTAAGTACAAGAAGACTGACTCTTCTTACTGACTATGATTTGAACCATTCCTGTGACACTAGCTATAGATTCCGATGCTTATCTTCAGGTTTACTGTATCCCTCTGACCTTCTTAATGACGTTGAAACACAGAAATTGCATCGTAATTAAATACAAACGGCACAATGCCGACTTAAGTACAAGAAGACTGACTCTTCTTAGTGTCTATGTTTTGAACCATACCATTGACACTAGTTATAGATTCCGATGCTTCATTCCAGGTTAACTGTATCCCTTGGACCTTCTTATTGACGATGAAACACACATATTGCATCGGAATTAAATAGAAAAAGCACTATGCCGACTTAAGTACAATATGACTGACTCTTCTTACTGACTATGTTTTGAACGATTCCTGTGACACCACTTATAGATCCCGATGCTTCACTTCAGGTGTACTGTATCCCTTGGACCTTCTTCTTGACGATGAAACACAAAAATTGCATCGGAATTAAATACGAAAGGCAAAATGCCGACTTAAGTACAAGAAGACTGACTCTTCTTACTGTCTATGATTTGAACCATTCCTGTGACACTAGCTACAGATTCCGATGCTTCAGTCCAGGTTTACTGTATCCCTTGGACCTTCATATTGACGATGAAACACAGAAATTGCATCGGAATTAAATACAAAAAGCACAATGCCGACATAAGTACAAGAAGACTAACTCTTCTTACTGACTATGTTTTGAACCATTGCTGTGACACTAGTTATGGATTCCGATGCTTCACTTCAGGTTTACTGTATCCCTCTGACCTTCTTACTGATGATGAATCACAGAAATTGCATCGGAATTAAATGCAAACGGCACAATGCCGAATTAAGTTCAAAAAGACTGACTCTTATTACTGTCTATCTTTGAACCAGATTTGTGACACTACTTATAGGCTCCGATGCTTCACTCCAGGTTTACTGTATCCCTTGGTCCTTCTTATTGACGATGAAACACAGAAATTGCATCGGAATTAAATAGAAAAGGCACAATGCGGACTTATGTACAAGAAGACTGACTCTTCTTACTGACTATGTTTTGAACCATTCCTGTGACACTAGTTATAAATTCCGATGCTTCACTTCAGGTTTACTATATCCCTTGGACCTTCTTATTGACGATGAAACACTGAAATTGCATCGGAATTAAATACAAAAGGCACAGTGCAGAATTAAGTACAAGGAGACTGACTCTTCTTACTGTCTATGTTTTGAACCATTCCTGTGACACTAGTTATAGATTCCGATGCCCCACTCCAGGTTTAATGTATCTCTTGGACCTTCTTATTGATGATGAAATACAGAAATTGCATCGGAATTAAATACAAAAGGCACAATGCCGACTTAAGGACAAGAAGTCTGACTCTTCTTACTGACTATGTGTTGAACCATTCCTGTGACACTATCTATAGATTCCGATGCTTTACTTCAGGTTTACTGTACCCCTCTGCCTTCTTATTGACGATGAAACATAGATATTGCATCGGAATTAAATACAAAAGGCACAATGCCGACTTAAGTACAAGAAGACTAATTCTTATTAGTGTCTAAGAATTTTACCATTCCATTGACACTAGTTATAGATTCCGATGCTTCACTCCAGGTTTACTGTATCCCTTGCACCTTGTCATTGACGATGAAACACAGAAATTGCATCGAAATTAAATAGAAAAGGTACAATGCCGACTTAAGTACAAGAAGACTGACTCTTTTTACTGACTATGTTTGAACCATTCCTGTGACACTAGTTATAGATTGTGATACTTCACTCCAGGTTTACTGTATCCCATGGACCTTCGTATTGACGATGAAACACAGGAATTGCATCGGAATTAAATAAAAAAGGCACAATGCCGACTTAAGTACAAGAAGACTGACTCTTCTTACTCACTATGTTTTGAACCATTTTTGTGACACTAGTTATAGATTCCGATGCTTCACTTTAGGATTACTGTATCCCTCTGACCTTCTTATTGACGATGAAACACAGAAATTGCATCGGAATTAAATAGAAAAGGCACAATGCGGACTTAAGTACAAGAAGACTGACTCTTCTTACTGTCTATGTTTTGAACCATCCCTGTGACACTAGTTATAGATTCCGATGCTTCACTCCCGGTTTACTGTATCCCTTGGTCCTTCTTGTTGACGATGAAACACAGAAATTGCATCGGAATTAAATACAAAAGGCACAATGCCGACTTAAGTACAAGAAGACTGACTCTCCTTACTGACTATGTTTTGAACCATTCCTGTCACACTAGTTATAAATTCCGATGCTTCACTTCAGGTTTATTGTATCCCTTGGACCTTCTTATTGACGATGAAATACACAAATTGCATCGGAATTAAACAGAAAAGGCACAATGCCGACTTAAGTACAAGAAGACTGACTCTCCTTACTGACTATGTTTTGAACCATTCCTGTAACACTAGTTATAGATTCCGATGCTTCACTTCAGGTTTACTGTTTCCCTTGGTCCTTCTTGTTGACGATGAAACACAGAAATTGCATCGGAATTAAATACAAAAGGCACAAAGCAGAATTAAGTGCAAGAAGACTGACTCATCTTACTGACTTTGTTTTGAACCATTCCTGTGACACTGGTTATAGATTCCGATGCTTCACTTCAGGTTTATTGTATCCCTCTGACCTTCTTATTGACGATGAAACACTGAAATAGCATCGGAATTAAATAGAAAAGGCGCAATATGGACGTAAGTACAAGAAGACTGACTCTACTTACTGACTATGTTTTGAACCATTCCTGTGACACTAGTTATAGATTCCGATGCTTCACTCCAGGTTTACTATATCCCTTGGACCTTCTTATTGACGATGAAACACAGAAATTGCATCGGAATTAAATAGAAAAGGCACAATGCCGACTTAAGAACAAGAAGACTGACTCTTCTTACTGACTATGTTTTGAAACATTCCTGTGACACTAGTTATAGATTCCGATGCTTCACTTCAGGATTACTATATCCCTCTGACCTTGTTATTGACGATGAAACACAGGAATTGCATCGGAATTAAATAGAAAGGGAACAATGCCGACTTAAGTACAAGAAGACTGACTCTTCATACTGTCTATGCTTTGAAACATTCCTGTGACACTAGCTATAGATTCCGATGCTTCACTTCAAGTTTACTGTATCCTCCTGACCTTCTTATTGACGATGAAACACAGAAATTGCATCGGAATTAAATAGAAAAGGCACAATGCCGACTTAAGTACAAGAAGACTGACTCTTCTTACTGTCTATGTTTTGAACTATCCCTGTGACACTAGTTATAGATTCCGATGCTTCACTCCAGGTTTACTGTATCCCTTGGTCCTTCTTATTGACGATGAAACACAAAAATTGCATCGGAATTAAACTCAAAAGGCACAATGCCGACTTAAGTACAAGAAGACTGACTCTCTTTACTGACTATGTTTTGAACCATTCCTGTGACACTAGTTATGAATTCCGATGCTTCACTTCAGGTTTACTGTATCCCTTGGACCTTCTTATTGACGATGAAACACAGAAATTGCATCGGAATTAAATACAAAAGGCACAATGCAGAATTAAGTACGAGAAGATTGACTCTTCTTACTGTCTATGTTTTGAACCATTCCTGTGACACTAATTATATATTCCGATGCTTCACTACAGGTTTACTGTATCCCTTGGACCTTCTTATTGACCATGAAACACAGAAATTGCATCGGACTTAAATACAAAAGGCACAATGCCGACTTAAGGACAAGAAGACTGACTCTTCTTACTGACTATGTTTTGAACCATTCCTGTGACACTAGTTATAGATTCCGATGCTTCACTTCAGGTTTACTGTATGCCTTGGACCTTCTTATTGACGATGAAACACAGAAATTGCATCGGAATTAAATACAAAAGGCACAATGCCGACTTAAGTACAAGAAGACTGACTCTTCCTACTGTCTATGTTCTGAACCATTCCTGTGACACTAGTTATAGATTCCGATGCTTCACTTCAGGTGTACTGTATCCCTTGGACCTTCTTATTGACGATGAAACACAGAAATTGCATCGGAATTACATACAAAAGGCACAATGCCGACTTAAGTACATGAAGACCGACTCTTCCTACTGACTATAATTTTAACCATTCCTGTGACACTAGTTATAGATTCTGATGCTTCACTTCAGGTTTACTGTTTCCCTTTGACCTTATTGCTGATGAAACACAGAAATTGGATCGGAATTAAATACAAAAGGCACAATGCCGACTTAAGGACAAGAAGACTGACTCTTCTTACTGACTACGTTTTGAACCATTCCTGTGACACTAGTTATAGATTCCGATGCTTCGCTTCAGGTATACTGTTTCCCTTGGACCTTCTTTTTGACGATGAAACACAGAAATTGCATCGGAATTAAATACAAAAGGCACAATGCCGACTTAAGTACAAGAAGACCGACTCTTCTACTGTCTATGATTTGAACCATTTCTGTGACACTAGTTATAGAGTCCGATGCTTCACTTCAGGTTTCCTGTAACCCTTGGGAGTTCTTATTGACGATGAATCACAGAAATTGCATAGGAATTAAATAGAAAACGTACAATGCCGACTTAAGTATAAGAAGACTGACTCTTCTTACTGACTATATTTTGAACCATTCCTGTGACACTAGTTATAGATTCCGTGCTTCACTTCAGGTTTATTGTATCCCTCTGACCTTCTTATCGACGATGAAACACAGAAATTGCATCGGAATTAAATAGAAAAGGCACAATGTCGACTTAAGTACAAGAAGAATGACTCTTCTTACTGTCTATGTTTTGAACCATTCCCGCGACACTAGTTATAGATTCCGATGCATCACTCCGGGTTTACTGTATCCCTTGGACCTTCTTATTGACGATGAAACACAGAAATTGCATCGAAATTACATACAAAAGGCTCAATGCCGACTTAAGTACATGAAGACCGACTCTTCCTACTGACTATGATTTGAACCTTTCCTGTGACACTAGTTATAGATTCCGATGCTTCACTTGAGGTTTACTGTATCCCTTGGACCTTCTTATTGACGATGAACCACAGAAATTGCATTGGAAATAAATACAAAAAGCACAATGCCGACTTAAGTACAAGAATACTGACTCATCTTACTGTCTATGTTTTGAATCGTCCCTGTGACACTACTTATAGATTCCGATACTTCATTCCAGGTTTACTGTATCCCTTGGGCCTTCTTATTGCCGATGAAACACAGAAACTGCATCAGAAATAAATACAAAAGGCACAATGCCGACTTAAGTACAAGAAGACTGATTCTACCCACTGTCGATGTTTTGAACCATTCCTGTGACACTAGTTATAGATTCCGATGCTTCACTTCAGGTTTACTGTATCCCTTTGACCTTATTGCCGATGAAACACAGAAATTGGAACGGAATTAAATACAAAAGGCACAATGCCGACTTAAGGACAAGAAGACTGACTCTTCTTACTGACTATGTGTGGAACCATTGCTGTGACACTACTTATGGATTCCGATGCTCCACTTCAAGTTTATTGTATCCCTCTGACCTTCTTATTGTCGATGAAACACAGAAATTGCATCGGAAATAAATACAAAAGGCACAATGCCGAATTAAGTACAAGAAGACTGATTCTTCCTGCTGTCTATGTTTTGAACCATTCCTGTGACACTAGTTACAGATTCCGATGCTTCACTTCAGGTTTACTGTATCCCTTTGACCTTTTTGCCGATGAAACACAGAAATTGGAACGGAATTAAATACAAAAGGCACAATGCCGACTTAAGGACAAGAAGACTGACACCTCTTACTATGTTTTGAACCATTGCTGTGACACTAGTTATGGATTCCGATGCTCCACTTCAGGTATACTGTTTCCCTTGGACCTTCTTATTGACGTTGAAACATAGAAATTGCATCGGAATTAAATACAAAAGGCACAATGCCGACTTAAGTACAAGAAGACTGACTCCTCTACTGTCTATGTTTTGAACCATTTCTGTGACACTAGTTATAGTGTCCGATGCTTCACTTCAGGTTTACTGTATCCCATGGACCTTCTTATTTACGATGAAACACAGCAATTGCATCAGAATTAAATACAAAAGGCAAAATGCCGACTTAAGTACACGAAGACTGACTCTTCTTACTGTCTATGTTTTAAACCATTCCTGTGACACTAGTTATAGATTCCGATGCTTCACTCCAGGTTTACTGTATCCCTTGGACCTTCTTATTGACGATGAAACAAAGAAATTGCATCGGAAGTAAATACAAAAGGCACAATGCCGACTTAAGGAAAAGAAGACTGACTCTTCTTACTGACTTTGTTTGAACCATTCCTGTGACACTAGTTATAGATTCCGATGCTTCACTTCAGGTTTATTGTATCTCTCTGAACTTCTTATTGACGATGAAACACAGAAAATGCATCGGAATTAAATAGAAATGGCACAATGCATCAATTGCATCAGAATTAAATACAAATGCAAATTGCCGACTTAAGTACACGAAGACTGACTCTTCTTACTGTCTATGTTTTGAACCATTCCTGTGACGCTAGTTATAGATTCCGATGCTTCACTCCAGGTTTACTGTATCCCTTGGACCTTCTTATTGACAATGAAACACAGAAATTGCATCGGAAGTAAATGAAAATGTCACAATGCCGACTTAAGGACAAGAAGACTGACTCTTCTTACTGACTTTGCTTTGAACCATTCCTGTGACACTAGTTATAGATTCCGATGCTTCTCTTCAGGTTTATTGTATCCCTCTGACCTTCTTATTGACGATGAAACACAGAAATTGCTTCGGAATTAAATAGAAAAGGCACAATGACGACTTAAGTACAAGAGGTCTGACACTTCTTACTCTCTACGTTTTGAACCATTCCTGTGACACTAGTTATAGATTCCGATGCTTCTCTCCAGGTTTACTGGATCCCTTGGAGCTTCTTATTGACGAAGAAGCACAGAAATAGCATCGGAATTGCATTGAAAAGGCACAATGAAGACTTAAGTACAAGAAGACTGACTCTTCTTACTGACTATGTTTTGAACCATTCCTGTGACACTAGTTATAGATTCCGATGCTTCACTTCAGGTTTACTGTATACCTTGGACTTTCTTATTGACGATGAAACACAGAAATTACATCGGAATTAAATAGAAAAGGCACAATGCCGACATACGTACAAGAAGACTGACTCTTCCTACTGTCTATGTTTTGAACCATTCCTGTGACACTAGTACTGGATTCCGATGCTTTACTTCAGGTATACTGTATCCCTCTGACCTTCTCATTGATGATGAAACACAGAAATTGCATCGGAATTAAATAGAAAAGGTACAATGCCGACTTAAGTGCACGAAGACTGACTCTTCTTACTGACTAACTAGTTTCGCAGGAATGGTCAAAACATATAGATTCCGATGCTTCACCTCAGGTTTACTGTAAGCCTTGGACCTTCTTATAGATGATGAAACACAGAAATTGCATCGGAATTAAATACAAAAGTCTAAATGACGACTTATGTACACGAAGACTGACTCTTCTTACTGTCTATGTTTGAACCATTCCTGTGACACTAGTTATAGATTCCGAAGATACACTCCAGGTTTACTGTATCCCTTGGACCTTCTTATTGACGATGAAACACAGAAATTTCATCGGAATTAAATACAAAAGGCACAACGCCGACTTAAGAACAAGAAGACTGACTCTTCTTACTGACTTTGTTTTGAACCATTCCTGTGACACTAGTTATAGATTCTGATGCTTCACTTCAGGTTTATATAATCCCTCTGACCTTCTTATTGACGATGAAACACAGAAATCGCATCGGAATTAAATAGAAAAGGCACAATGCCGACTTAAGTACAAGAAGACTGACTCTTCTTACTGTTTATGTTTGAACCCTTCCTGTGACACTAGTTATAGATTCCGATGCTTCACTCCAGATGTACTGTATCCATCTGACCTTCTTATTGACGATGCAAAACAGAAATTGCATCGGAATTAAATAGAAAAGGCACAAAGTCGACTTAAGTACAAGAAGTCTGACTCTTCTTACTGTCTATGTTTGAACCATTCCTGTGACACTAGTTATAGATTCCGATGCTTCACTCTAGGTTTACTGTATCCCTTGGACCTTCTTATTGACGATGAAAAACAGAAATTGCATCGGAATTAAATACAAAAGGCACAATCCCGACTTAAGTACAAGAAGACTGACTCTTCTTGCTGTCTATGTTTTGAACCACTACTGTGACTCTAGTTATAGATTCCGATGCTTCACTTCAGGTTTACTGTATCCCTTGGACCTTCTTATTGACGATTAAACACAGAAATTGCATCGGAATTAAATACAAAAGGATCAATGCCGACATAAGGACAAGAAGACTGACTGTTCTTGCTGACTTTGTTTTGTACCATTCCTGTGACACTAGTTATAATTTCCGATGCTTCACTTCAGGTTTACTGTATCCCTTGGACCTTCTTATTGACGATGAAACATAGAAATTGCATCGGAATTAAATACAAAAGGCACAATGCAGAATTAAGTACAAGAAGACTGACTCTTCTTACTGTCTATGTTTTGAACCATTCCTGTGACCCTAGTTATAGATTCCGATGCTTCACTCCAGGTTTACTGTATCCCTTGGACCTTCTTATTGACGATGAAACACAGAAATTGCATCGGAATTAAATACGAAAGGCACTATGCCGACTTAATGACAAGAAGACTGACTCTTCTTACTGACTATGTTTTGAACCATTCCTGTGGCACTAGTTATAGATTCCGATGCATCACTCCAGGTTTACTGTATCCCTTGGACCTTCTTATAGATGATGAAACACAGAAATTGCATCGGAATTAAATACAAAAGTCTAAATGCCGACTTATGTACACGAAGACTGACTCTTCTTACTGTCTATGTTTGAACCATTCCTGTGACACTAGTTATAGATTCCGATGATACACTCCAGGTTTACTGTATCCCTTGGACCTTTTTATTGACGATGAAACACAGAAATTTCATCGGAATTAAATACAAAAGGCACAACGCCGACTTAAGGACAAGAAGACTGACTCTTCGTACTGACTTTGTTTTGAACCATTCCTGAGACACTAGTTATAGATTCTGATGCTTCACTTCAGGTTTATATTATCCCTCTGACCTTGTTATTGACGATGAAACACAGAAATTGCATCGGAATTAAATAGAAAAGGCACAATGCCGACTTAAGTACAAGAAGACTGACTCTTCTTACTGTCTATGTTTGAACCCTTCCAGTGACACTAGTTATAGATTCCGATGCTTCACTCCAGATTTACTGTATCCATCTGACCTTCTTATTGACGATGCAAAACAGAAATTGCATCGGAATTAAATAGAAAAGGCACAAAGTCGACTTAAGTACAAGAAGTCTGACTCTTCTTACTGTCTATGTTTGAACCATTCCTGTGACACTAGTTATAGATTCCGATGCTTCACTCCAGGTTTACTGTATCCCTTGGACCTTCTTATTGACGATGAAAAACAGAAATTGCATCGGAATTAAATACAAAAGGCACAATCCCGACTTAAGTACAAGAAGACTGACTCTTCTTGCTGTCTATGTTTTGAACCACTACTGTGACTCTAGTTATAGATTCCGATGCTTCACTTCAGGTTTACTGTATCCCTTGGACCTTCGTACTGACGATTAAACACAGAAATTGCATCGGAATTAAATACAAAAGGCTCAATGCCGACTTAAGGACAAGAAGACTGACTGTTCTTGCTGACTTTGTTTTGAACCATTCCTGTGACACTAGTTATAAATTCCGATGCTTCACTTCAGGTTTACTGTATCCCTTGGACCTTCTTATTGACGTAGAAACATAGAAATTGCATCGGAATTAAATACAAAAGGCACAATGCAGAATTAAGTACAAGAAGACTGACTCTTCTTACTGTCTATGTTTGAACCCTTCCAGTGACACTAGTTATAGATTCCGATGCTTCACTCCAGGTTTACTGTATCCCTTGGACCTTCTTATTGACGATGAAACACAGAAATTGCATCGGAATTAGTTACCAAAGGCACTATGACGACTTAAGGACAAGAAGACTGACTCTTCTTACTAACTATGTTTTGAACCATTCCTGTGACACTAGTTATAGATTCCGATGCATCACTCCAGGTTTACTGTATCCCTTGGACCTTCTTATTGATGATGAAACACAGAAATTGCATCGGAATTAAATAGAAAAGGTACAATGCCGACTCAAGTACAAGAAGACTGACTCTTCTTACTGACTATGTTTTGAACCATTCCCGTGACACTAGTTATAGTTTCCAATGCCTCACTTCAGGTTTACTGTATGCCTTGGACCTTCTTATTGACGATGAAACACAGAAATTGCATCGGAAATAAATACAAAAACACAATGCCGACGTAAGTACAAGAATACTAAATCATCTCACTGTCTATGTTTTGAACTGTCCCTGTGACACTACTTATAGATTCCGAAGCTTCACTCCAGGTTTACTGTATACCTTGGACTTTCTTATTGACGATGAAACACAGAAATTGCATCAGAATTAAATACAAAAGGCACAATGCCGACTTAAGTACAAGAAGACTGAATCTTTTTACTGACTATGTTTTGAACCATTCCTGTGACACTAGTCATAGATTCTGATGCTTCACGTCTGGTTTATTGTATCCCTCTGACCTTCTTATTGACGATGAAACACAGAAATTGCATCGGAATTAAATAGAAAAGGTACAAAGTCGACTTAAGTGTAAGAAGCCTGACTCTTCTTACTGTCTATGTTTTGAACCATACCTGTGACACTAGTTATAGATTCCGATGCTTCACTCCGGGTTTACTGTATCCCTTTTACCTTCATATTGACGATGAAACACAGAAATTGCATCTGAATTAAATAGAAAAGGCACAATGCCGACTTAAGGACATGAAGACAGACTCTTCCTACTGTCTATGTTTGAGCCATTCCTGTGACACTAGTTATAGATTCCGATGCTTCACTTCCGGTTTACTGTATCCCTCTGACCTTCTTATGACGATGGAACACAGAAATTGCATCGGAATTAAATACAAAAGGCAAAATGCCGACTTAAGTACATGAAGACTGACTCTTCTTACTGTCTATGTTTGAACCATTCCTGTGACACTAGTTATAGATTCCGATGCTTCACTTCAGGTTTACTGTATCCCTCTGACCTTCTTATTGACGGTGAAGCACAGAAATTGCATCGGAATTAAACACAAAAGGCACAATGCCGACTTAAGTACATGAAGACCGACTCTTCTTATTGACAATGATTTGAACCATTCCTGTGACACTAGTTATAGATTCCGATGCTTCACTTCAGGTTTACTGTATCCCTTGGACATTCTTATTGACGATGAAACACAGAAATTGCATCGGAATTAAATACAAAAGGCACAATGCCGACTTAAGGACAAGAAGAATGACTCTTCTTACTGACATTGTTTTGATCCATTAGTGTGACACTAGTTATAGATTCCGATGCTTAACTTCCGGTTTACTGTATCGCTTGGACCTACTTATTGACGATGAAACACAGAAGTTGCATCGGAGTTAAATACAAAAGGCACAATGCCGACTTAGGTACAAGAAGACTGATACCTCTTACTGACTATGTTTTGAACCATTCCTGTGACACTAGTTATAGATTCCGCAGCTTCACTTCAGGTTTACTGTATAACTTGGACCTTCTTATTGACGATGAAACACAGAAATTGCATCGGAATTAAATACAAATGGCACAGTGCCGACTAAAGTACAAGAACACTGACTCTTCCTACTGTCTATGTTTTGAACCATTCCTGTGACGCTAGTTATAGATTCCGATGCTTCACTTCAGGTTTACTGTATCCCTTGGACCTTCTAATTGACGATAGAACACAGAAATTGCATCGGAGTTCAATACAAAAGGCACAATGCCAACTTAAGAACATGAAGACCGACTCTTCCTACTGACTGTGATTTGAACCTTTCCTGTGACACTAATTATAGATTCCGATGCTTCACTTCAAGATTACTGTATCCCTTGGACCATCTTATTGACGATGGAACACAGAAATTGCATCGGAAATAAATACAAAGAGCACAATGCCGACTTCAGTACAAGAATACTGACTCCTCTTACTGTCTATGTTTTGAACCGTCCCTGTGACACTAGTTATAGATTTCGATGCTTCACTTCAGGTTTACTGTATCCCTTGGACCCTCTTATTGACGATGAATCACAGACATTGCATCGGAATTAAATACAAAAGGCACAATGCCGACTTAAGTACAAGAAGACTGATTCTTCCTACTGTCTATGTTTTGAACCATTCCTGTGACACTAGTTGTAGATTCCGATGCTTCACTTTAGGATTACTGAATCCCTTGGACCTTCTTATTGACGATGAAACACAGAAATTGCATCGGAATTAAATACAAAATTCACAAAGCCGACTTAATAACAAGAAGACTGACTCTTCTTACTGACTATGCTTTGAACCATTCCTGTGACACTACTTATAGATTCCGATGCTTCACTTCAGGTTAACTGTATCCCTTGGACATTGTTCTTGACGATGAAACACAGCAATTGCTTCGGAATTAAATACAAAAGGCAAAATGTCGACTTAAGTACACGAAGACTGACTCTTCTTACTGTCTATGTTTGAACCATTCCTGTGACACTAGTTATAGATTCCGATGATACACTCCAGGTTTACTGTATCCCTTGGACCTTCTTATTGACGATGAAACACAGAAATTTCATCGGAATTAAATACAAAAGGCACAACGCCGACTTAAGAACAAGAAGACTGACTCTTCTTACTGACTTTGTTTTGAACCATTCCTGTGACACTAGTTATAGATTCTGATGCTTCACTTCAGGTTTATATTATCCCTCTGACCTTCTTATTGACGATGAAACACAGAAATCGCATCGGAATTAAATAGAAAAGGCACAATGCCGACTTAAGTACAAGAAGACTGACTCTTCTTACTGTCTATGTTTGAACCCTTCCTGTGACACTAGTTATAGATTCCGATGCTTCACTCCAGATGTACTGTATCCATCTGACCTTCTTATTGACGATGCAAAACAGAAATTGCATCGGAATTAAATAGAAAAGGCACAAAGTCGACTTAAGTACAAGAAGTCTGACTCTTCTTACTGTCTATGTTTGAACCATTCCTGTGACACTAGTTATAGATTCCGATGCTTCACTCTAGGTTTACTGTATCCCTTGGACCTTCTTATTGACGATGAAAAACAGAAATTGCATCGGAATTAAATACAAAAGGCACAATCCCGACATAAGTACAAGAAGACAGACTCTTCTTGCTGTCTATGTTTTGAACCACTACTGTGACTCTAGTTATAGATTCCGATGCTTCACTTCAGGTTTACTGTATCCCTTGGACCTTCTTATTGACGATTAAACACAGAAATTGCATCGGAATTAAATACAAAAGGCTCAATGCCGACTTAAGGACAAGAAGACTGACTGTTCTTGCTGACTTTGTTTTGTACCATTCCTGTGACACTAGTTATAATTTCCGATGCTTCACTTCAGGTTTACTGTATCCCTTGGACCTTCTTATTGACGATGAAACATAGAAATTGCATCGGAATTAAATACAAAAGGCACAATGCAGAATTAAGTACAAGAAGACTGACTCTTCTTACTGTCTATGTTTTGAACCATTCCTGTGACCCTAGTTATAGATTCCGATGCTTCACTCCAGGTTTACTGTATCCCTTGGACCTTCTTATTGACGATGAAACACAGAAATTGCATCGGAATTAAATACGAAAGGCACTATGCCGACTTAATGACAAGAAGACTGACTCTTCTTACTGACTATGTTTTGAACCATTCCTGTGGCAGTAGTTATAGATTCCGATGCATCACTCCAGGTTTACTGTATCCCTTGGACCTTCTTATAGATGATGAAACACAGAAATTGCATCGGAATTAAATACAAAATTCTAAATGCCGACTTATGTACACGAAGACTGACTCTTCTTACTGTCTATGTTTGAACCATTCCTGTGACACTAGTTATAGATTCCGATGATACACTCCAGGTTTACTGTATCCCTTGGACCTTCTTATTGACGATGAAACACAGAAATTTCATCGGAATTAAATACAAAAGGCACAACGCCGACTTAAGGACAAGAAGACTGACTCTTCGTACTGACTTTGTTTTGAACCATTCCTGTGACACTAGTTATAGATTCTGATGCTTCACTTCAGGTTTATATTATCCCTCTGACCTTGTTATTGACGATGAAACACAGAAATTGCATCGGAATTAAATAGAAAAGGCACAATGCCGACTTAAGTACAAGAAGACTGACTCTTCTTACTGTCTATGTTTGAACCCTTCCAGTGACACTAGTTATAGATTCCGATGCTTCACTCCAGATTTACTGTATCCATCTGACCTTCTTATTGACGATGCAAAACAGAAATTGCATCGGAATTAAATAGAAAAGGCACAAAGTCGACTTAAGTACAAGAAGTCTGACTCTTCTTACTGTCTATGTTTGAACCATTCCTGTGACACTAGTTATAGATTCCGATGCTTCACTCCAGGTTTACTGTATCCCTTGGACCTTCTTATTGACGATGAAAAACAGAAATTGCATCGGAATTAAATACAAAAGGCACAATCCCGACTTAAGTACAAGAAGACTGACTCTTCTTGCTGTCTATGTTTTGAACCACTACTGTGACACTAGTTATAGATTCCGATGCTTCACTTCAGGTTTACTGTATCCCTTGGACCTTCGTACTGACGATTAAACACAGAAATTGCATCGGAATTAAATACAAAAGGCTCAATGCCGACTTAAGGACAAGAAGACTGACTGTTCTTGCTGACTTTGTTTTGAACCATTCCTGTGACACTAGTTATAAATTCCGATGCTTCACTTCAGGTTTACTGTATCCCTTGGACCTTCTTATTGACGTAGAAACATAGAAATTGCATCGGAATTAAATACAAAAGGCACAATGCAGAATTAAGTACAAGAAGACTGACTCTTCTTACTGTCTATGTTTTGAACCATTCCTGTGACCCTAGTTATAGATTCCGATGCTTCACTCCAGGTTTACTGTATCCCTTGGACCTTCTTATTGACGATGAAACACAGAAATTGCATCGGAATTAGTTACCAACGGCACTATGACGACTTAAGGACAAGAAGACTGACTCTTCTTACTGACTATGTTTTGAACCATTCCTGTGACACTAGTTACAGATTCCGATGCATCACTCCAGGTTTACTGTATCCCTTGGACCTTCTTATTGATGATGAAACACAGAAATTGCATCGGAATTAAATAGAAAAGGTACAATGCCGACTCAAGTACAAGAAGACTGACTCTTCTTACTGACTATGTTTTGAACCATTCCCGTGACACTAGTTATAGATTCCAATGCCTCACTTCAGGTTTACTGTATGCCTTGGACCTTCTTATTGACGATGAAACACAGAAATTGCATCGGAAATAAATACAAAAACACAATGCCGACGTAAGTACAAGAATACTAAATCATCTCACTGTCTATGTTTTGAACTGTCCCTGTGACACTACTTATAGATTCCGAAGCTTCACTCCAGGTTTACTGTATACCTTGGACTTTCTTATTGACGATGAAACACAGAAATTGCATCAGAATTAAATACAAAAGGCACAATGCCGACTTAAGTACAAGAAGACTGAATCTTTTTACTGACTATGTTTTGAACCATTCCTGTGACACTAGTCATAGATTCTGATGCTTCACGTCTGGTTTATTGTATCCCTCTGACCTTCTTATTGACGATGAAACACAGAAATTGCATCGGAATTAAATAGAAAAGGTACAAAGTCGACTTAAGTGTAAGAAGCCTGACTCTTCTTACTGTCTATGTTTTGAACCATACCTGTGACACTAGTTATAGATTCCGATGCTTCACTCCTGGTTTACTGTATCCCTTGGACCCTCTTATTGACGATGAAACACAGAAATTGCATAGGAATTAAATACAAAAGGCACAATGCCGACTTAAGTACAAGAAGACTAACTCTTCCTACTGTCTATGTTTTGAACCATTCCTGTGACACTAGTTATAGATTCCGATGCTTCACTCCGGGTTTACTGTATCCCTTTTACCTTCATATTGACGATGAAACACAGAAATTGCATCTGAATTAAATAGAAAAGGCACAATGCCGACTTAAGGACATGAAGACAGACTCTTCCTACTGTCTATGTTTGAGCCATTCCTGTGACACTAGTTATAGATTCCGATGCTTCACTTCCGGTTTACTGTATCCCTCTGACCTTCTTATGACGATGGAACACAGAAATTGCATCGGAAATAAATACAAAAGGCAAAATGCCGACTTAAGTACATGAAGACTGACTCTTCTTACTGTCTATGTTTGAACCATTCCTGTGACACTAGTTATAGATTCCGATGCTTCACTTCAGGTTTACTGTATCCCTCTGACCTTCTTATTGACGGTGAAGCACAGAAATTGCATCGGAATTAAACACAAAAGGCACAATGCCGACTTAAGTACATGAAGACCGACTCTTCTTATTGACAATGATTTGAACCATTCCTGTGACACTAGTTATAGATTCCGATGCTTCACTTCAGGTTTACTGTATCCCTTGGACATTCTTATTGACGATGAAACACAGAAATTGCATCGGAATTAAATACAAAAGGCACAATGCCGACTTAAGGACAAGAAGAATGACTCTTCTTACTGACATTGTTTTGATCCATTAGTGTGACACTAGTTATAGATTCCGATGCTTAACTTCCGGTTTACTGTATCGCTTGGACCTACTTATTGACGATGAAACACAGAAGTTGCATCGGAGTTAAATACAAAAGGCACAATGCCGACTTAGGTACAAGAAGACTGATACCTCTTACTGACTATGTTTTGTACCATTCCTGTGACACTAGTTATAGATTCCGCAGCTTCACTTCAGGTTTACTGTATAACTTGGACCTACTTATTGACGATGAAACACAGAAATTGCATCGGAATTAAATACAAATGGCACAGTGCCGACTAAAGTACAAGAACACTGACTCTTCCTACTGTCTATGTTTTGAACCATTCCTGTGACGCTAGTTATAGATTCCGATGCTTCACTTCAGGTTTACTGTATCCCTTGGACCTTCTAATTGACGATAAAACACAGAAATTGCATCGGAGTTCAATACAAAAGGCACAATGCCAACTTAAGAACATGAAGACCGACTCTTCCTACTGACTGTGATTTGAACCTTTCCTGTGACACTAATTATAGATTCCGATGCTTCACTTCAAGATTACTGTATCCCTTGGACCATCTTATTGACGATGGAACACAGAAATTGCATCGGAAATAAATACAAAGAGCACAATGCCGACTTCAGTACAAGAATACTGACTCCTCTTACTGTCTATGTTTTGAACCGTCCCTGTGACACTAGTTATAGATTTCGATGCTTCACTTCAGGTTTACTGTATCCCTTGGACCTTCTTATTGACGATGAATCACAGACATTGCATCGGAATTAAATACAAAAGGCACAATGCCGACCTAAGTACAAGAAGACTGATTCTTCCTACTGTCTATGTTTTGAACCATTCCTGTGACACTAGTTGTAGATTCCGATGCTTCACTTTAGGATTACTGAATCCCTTGGACCTTCTTATTGACGATGAAACACAGAAATTGCATCGGAATTAAATACAAAATTCACAAAGCCGACTTAATAACAAGAAGACTGACTCTTCTTACTGACTATGTTTTGAACCATTCCTGTGACACTACTTATAGATTCCGATGCTTCACTTCAGGTTAACTGTATCCCTTGGACATTTTTCTTGACGATGAAACACAGCAATTGCTTCGGAATTAAATACAAAAGTCAAAATGTCGACTTAAGTACACGAAGACTGACTCTCAGGTATACTGTATCCCTTGGACCTTCTTATTGACGATGAAACACAGAAATTGCATCGGAATTAAATACAAAGGCACAATGCCGACTTAAGTACAAGAAGACTGACTCTTCTTACTGATTATATTTTGAACTATTCGTGTGAAACTAGTTTTGATTCCGATGCTTCACTTCAGGTTTACTGTATCCCTCTGACCTTATTATTGACGAAGAAACACAGAAATTGCATCGGAATTAAATACAAAAGGCACAATACCGATTCCAGTACAAGAAAACTCAATCTTCTTACTGGTTATGTTTTGAACCATTGCTGTGACACTAGTTATAGATTCCGATGCTTCACTTCAGGTTTACTGTATCAGTCTGACCTTATTGCCGATGAAACACAGAAATTGCATCGGAATTAAATACAAAGGGCACAATGCCGACTTAAGGACAAGAAAACTGACTCTTCTTACTCTCTATATTTCGAACCATTCCAGTGATACTAGTTATAGATTCCGATGCTTCTCTTCAGGTTTACTGAATCCCTCTGACCTTCTTATTGACGATGAAACACAGAAATTGCATCGGTATTAAATAGAAAACGCACAATGCCGACTTAAGTACAAGAAGACTGACTCTTCTTACTGTCTATGTTTTGAACCAATCCTGTGACACTAGTTGTAGATTCCGATGCTTCACTTCAGGTTTACTGTATCCCTTGGACCTTCTTATTGTCGATGAAACACAGAAATTGCATCGGAATTGAATACATAAAACACAATGCCGACTTAAGTACAAGAACACTGACTCTTCCTACTGTCTATGTTTTGAACCATTCCTGTGACACTAGTTATAGATTCCGATGCTTCACTTCAGGTTTACTGTATCCCTTGTACTTTCTTATGGACGATGAAATACAGAAATTGCATCGGAATTAAATACAAAAGGCACATTGCCGACGTAAGTACATGAAGACCGACTATTCTTATTGTCAATGATTTGAACCATTCCTGTGACACTAGTTATAGATTCGGATGCTTCACTTCACGTTTACTGTATCCCTTGGACATTCTTATTGAGGTGAAACACAGAAATTGCATCGGAATTAAATACAAAAGGCACAATGCCGACTTAAGTACAAGAAGACTGTCTCTTCTTACTGTCTATGTTTTGAACCAATCCTGTGACACTAGTTGTAGATTCCGATGCTTCACTTCAGGTTTACTGTATCCCTTGGACCTTCTTATTGACGATGAAACACAGAAATTGCATGAGAATTAAATACAAAAGGCACAATGCCGACTTAAGTACAAGAACACTGACTCTTCCTACTGTCTATGTTTTGAACCATTCCTGTGACACTAGTTATACACTCCTGGAAATTGAAATAAGAACACCGTGAATTCATTGTACCAGGAATGGGAAACTTTATTGACACATTCCTGGGGTCAGATACATCACATGATCACACTGACAGAACCACAACCACATAGACACAGGCAACAGAGCATGCACAATGTCGGCACTAGTACAGTGTATATCCACCTTTCGCAGCAATGTAGGCTGCTATTCTCCCATGGAGACGATCGTAGAGATGCTGGATGAAGTCCTGTGGAACGGCTTGCCGTGCCATTTCCACCTTGCGCCTCAGTTGGACCAGCATTCGTGCTGGACGTGCAGGCTGCGTGAGACGACGCTTCATCCAGTCCCACACATGCTCAATGGGGGACAGATCCGGAGATCTTGCTGCCCAGGGTAGTTGACTTACACCTTCTAGAGCACGTTGTGTGGCACGGGATACATGCGGACGTGCATTGTCCTGTTGGAACAGCAAGTTCCCTTGCCGGTCTAGGAATGGTAGAACGATGGGTTCGATGACGGTTTGGATGTACCGTGCACTATTCAGTGTCCCCTCGACGATCACCAGTGGTGTACGGCCAGTGTAGGAGATCGCTCCCCACACCATGATGCCGGGTGTTGGCCCTGTGTGCCTCGGTCGTATGCAGTACTGATTGTGGCGCTCACCGGCACGGCGCCAAACACGCATACTACCATCATTGGCACCAAGGCAGAAGCGACTCTCATCGCTGAAGACGACACGTCTCCATTCGTCCCTCCATTCACGCCTGTCGCGACACCAGTGGAGGCGGGCTGCACGATGTTGTGGCGTGAGCGGAAGACGGCCTAACGGTGTGCGGGACCGTAGCCCAGCTTCATGGAGACGGTTGCGAATGGTCCTCGCCGATACCCCAGGAGCAACAGTGTCCCCAATTTGCTGGGAAGTGGCGGTGCGGTCCCCTACGGCACTGCGAAGGATCCTACGGTCTTGGCGTGCATCCGTGCGTCGCTGCGGTCCGGTCCCAGGTCGACGGTCACGTGCACCTTCCGCCGACCACTGGCGACAACATCGATGTACTGTGGAGACCTCACGCCCCACGTGTTGAGCAATTCGGCGGTACGTCCACCCGGCCTCCCGCATGCCCACTATACGCCCTCGCTAAAAGTCCGTCAACTGCACATACGGCTCACGTCCACGCTGTCGCGGCATGCTACCAATGTTAAAGACTGCGATGGAGCTCCGTATGCCACGGCAAACTGGCTGACACTGACGGCGGCGGTGCACAAATGCTGCGCAGCTAGCGCCATTCGACGGCCAACACCGCGGTTCCTGGTGTGTCCACTGTGCCGTGCGTGTGATCATTGCTTGTACAGTCCTCTCGCAGTGTCCGGCGCAAGTATGGTGGGTCTGACACACCGGTGTCAACGTGTTCTTTTTTCCATTTCCAGAAGTGTAGATTCCGATAATTCACTTCAGGTTTACTGTATCCCTTGTACTTTCTTATTGACGATGAAACACAGAAATTGCATCGGATTTAAATACAATAGGCACATTGCCGACTTAAGTACATGGAGACCTACTCTTCTTACTGACTATGTTCTGAACCATTCCTGTGACACTAGTTATAGTTTCCGATGCTTCACTTCATGTTTACTGTATACCTTGGACTATCTTATTGACGATGAAACACAGAAATTGCATCGGAATTAAATACAAAAGGCACAATGCCGACTTAAGTACAAGAAGACTGACTCTTCCTACTGTCTATGATTTCAACCATTCCTGTGACACTAGTTATAGATTCCAAAGCTTAACTTCAGGTTTACTGTATCCCTTGGTCCTTCTTATTGACGATGAAACACAGAAATTGCTTCAGAATTAAATACAATAGCCACAATGCCGACTTAAGTATAAGAAAACTGACTCTTCCTACTGTCTATGTTTTGATCCATTTCTGTGACACTAGTTATAGAGTCCGATGCCTCACTTCTGGTTTACTGTATCCCTTGGACCTTCTTATTGACGATGAATCACAGAAATTGCATCGGATTAAATACAAAAGGCACAATGCCGACTTAAGTACAAGAAGACTGACTCTTCTAACTGTCTATATTTCGAACCATTCCAGTGACACTAATTATAGATTCCGATGCTTCTCTTCAGGTTTACTGTATCCCTTATACCTTCTTATTGACGATGAAACACAGAAATTGCATCGGAATTAAATACAAAAGGCACAACGCCGACTTAAGTACAGGAAGACTGACTCTTCTTACTGTCAATGTTTTGAACCACTACTGTGACTCTAGTTATAGATTCCGATGCTTCACTCCAGGTTTACTGTATCCCTTGGACCTTCTTATTGACGATGAAACACAGAAATTGCATCGGAATTAAATACAAAAGGCACAATGCCGACATAAGGACAAGAAGACTGACTCTTCTTACTGACTATGCTTTGAACCATACCTGTGACACTAGTTATAGGTTCCGATGCTTCACTTCCGGTTTACTGTATCCCTCTGACCTTCTTATTGACGATGAAACACAGAAATTGCATCGGAATTAAATACAAATTGCACAATGCCGACTTATGTACATGAAGACCGACTCTTCTTATTGACAATGATTTGAACCATTCCTGTGACACTAGTTATAGATTCCGATGCTTAACTTCCGGTTTACTGTATCGCTTGGACCTACTTATTGACGATGAAACACAGAAGTTGCATCGGAGTTAAATACAAAAGGCACAATGCCGACTTAGGTACAAGAAGACTGATTCCTCTTACTGACTATGTTTTGAACCATTCCTGTGACACTAGTTATAGATTCCGCTGCTTCACTTCATGTTTACTGTATCCCTCTGACCTTCTTATTGACGATGAAACACAGAAATTGCATCGGAATTAAATACAAAAGGCACAATGCCGACTTAAGTACAAGAAGACTGACTCTTCCTACTGTCTATGTTTTGAACCATTCCTGTGACACTAGTTGTAGATTCCGATGCTTCACTTTAGGATTACTGTATCCTTCTGACCTTAATGCCGATGAAACACAGAAATTGCATCGGAATTAAATACAAAAGGCACAATGCCGCCTTAAGGACAAGAAGACTGACTCTTCTTACTGACTATGTTTTGAACCATTCCTGTGACACTAGTTTTAGATTCCGATGCTTCACTTCAGGTTTACTGTTTCCCTTGGACCTTCTTATTGACGATGAAACACAGAAATTGCATCGGAATTAAATACAAAATTCACAAAGCCGACTTAATAACAAGAAGACTGACTCTTCTTACTGACTATGTTTGAACCATTCCTGTGACACTACTTATAGATTCCGATGCTTCACTTCAGGTTTACTGTATCCCTTGGACATTCTTCTTGACGATGAAACACAGCAATTGCTTCGGAATTAAATACAAAAGGCAAAATGTCGACTTAAGTACACGAAGACTGACTCTTCTTACTGTCTATGTTTTGAACCATGCCTGTGACACTAGTTATAGATTCCGATGCTCCACTCCAGGTATACTGTATCCCTTGGACCTTCTTATTGACTATGAAACACAGAAATTGCATCGGAATTAAATACAAAGGCACAATGCCGACTTAAGTACAAGAAGACTGACTCTTCTTACTGACTATATTTAGAACTATTCCTGTGAAACTAGTTTTGATTCCGATGCTTCACTTCAGGTTTACTGTATCCCTCTGACCTTATTATTGACGATGAAACACAGAAATTGCATCGGAATTAAATACAAAAGGCACAATGGCAATTCAAGTACAAGAAAACTCAATTTTCTTACTGTCTATGTTTTGAACCATTGCTGTGACACTAGTTATAGATTCCGATGCTTCACTTCAGGTTTACTGTATCAGTCTGACCTTATTGCCGATGAAACACAGAAATTGCATCGGAATTAAATACAAAGGGCACAATGCCGACTTAAGGACAAGAAAACTGACTCTTCTTACTCTCTATATTTCGAACCATTCCAGTGATACTAGTTATAGATTCCGATGCTTCTCTTCAGGTTTACTGAATCCCTCTGACCTTCTTATTGACGATGAAACACACAAATTGCATCGGAATTAAATACATAAAGCACAATGCCGAATAAGTAAATGAAGACTGACTCTTCTTACTGACTATGTTTTGAACCAATCATGTGACACTAGTTGTAGATTCCGATGCTTCACATCAGGTTTACTGTATCCCTTGGATCTTCTTATTGACGATGAAACACAGAAATTGCACAGGAATTAAATACAAAAGGCACATTGCCGACATAAGTACATGAAGACCGACTCTTCTTATTGACAATGATTTGAACCATTCCTGTGACACTAGTTATAGATTCCGATGCTTCACTTCAGGTTTACTGTATCCCTTGGACATTATTATTGAGGTGAAACACAGAAATTGCATCGGAATTAAATACAAAAGGCACAATGCCGACTTAAGTACAAGAAGACTGACTCTTCTTACTGACTATGTTCTGAACCATTCCTGTGACACTAGTTATAGATTCCGATGCTTCACTTCAGGTTTACTGTATACCTTGGACTATCTTATTGACGATGAAACACAGAAATTGCTTCGGAATTAAATACAAAAGGCACAATGCCGTTTTAAGTACAAGAAGACTGACTCTTCCTACTGTCTATGTTTCGAACCATTCCTGTGACACTAGTTATAGATTCCGATGCTTCACTTCAGGTTTACTGTATCCCTGGGTCCTTCTTATTGACGATGAAACACAGAAATTGCTTCAGAATTGAATACAAAAGGCACAATGCCGACTTAAGTATAAGAAAAATGACTCTTCCTACTGTCTATGTTTTGATCCATTTCTGTGACACTAGTTATAGAGTCCGATGCTTCACTTCAGGTTAACTGTATCCCTTGCACCTTCTTATTGACGATGAATCACAGAAATTGCATCGGAATGAAATACAAAAGGCAAAATGCCGACATAAGTACAAGAAGACTGACACTTCTTACTGTCTATTTTTCGAACCATTCCAGTGACACTAGTTATAGATTCCGATGCTTCTCTTCAGGTTTACTGAATCCCTCTGACCTTCTTACTGACGATGAAACACAGAAATTGCATCGGTATTAAATAGAAAAGGCACAATGCCGACTTAAGTACAAGAAGACTGTCTCTTCTTACTGTCTATGTTTTGAACCAATCCTGTGACACTAGTTGTAGATTCCGATGCTTCACTTCAGGTTTACTGTATCCCTTGGACCTTCTTGTTGACGATGAAACACAGAAATTGCATCAGAATTAAATACAAAAGGCACAATGCCGACTTAAATACAAGAACACTGACTCTTCCTACTGTCTATGTTTTGAACCATTCCTGTGACACTAGTTATACACTCCTGGAAATTGAAATAAGAACACCGTGAATTCATTGGACCAGGAAGGGGAAACTTTATTGACACATTCCTGGGGTCAGATACATCACATGATCACACTGACAGAACCACAGGCACATAGACACAGGCAACAGAGCATGCACAATGTCGGCACTAGTACAGTGTATATCCACCTTTCGCAGCAATGCAGGCTGCTATTCTCCCATGGAGACGATCGTAGAGATGCTGGATGAAGTCCTGTGGAATGGCTTGCCGTGCCATTTCCACCTGGCGCCTCAGTTGGACCAGCATTCGTGCTGGACGTGCAGGCTGCGTGAGACGACGCTTCATCCAGTCCCAAACATGCTCAATGGGGGACAGATCCGGAGATCTTGCTGGCCAGGGTAGTTGACTTACACCTTCTAGAGCACGTTGTGTGGCACGGGATACATGCGGACGTGCATTGTCCTGTTGGAACAGCAAGTTCCCTTGCCGGTCTAGGAATGGTAGAACGATGGGTTCGATGACGGTTTGGATGTACCGTGCACTATTCAGTGTCCCCTCGACGATCACCAGTGGTGTACGGCCAGTGTAGGAGATCGCTCCCCACACCATGATGCCGGGTGTTGGCCCTGTGTGCCTCGGTCGTATGCAGTACTGATTGTGGCGCTCACCGGCACGGCGCCAAACACGCATACTACCATCATTGGCACCAAGGCAGAAGCGACTCTCATCGCTGAAGACGACACGTCTCCATTCGTCCCTCCATTCACGCCTGTCGCGACACCAGTGGAGGCGGGCTGCACGATGTTGTGGCGTGAGCGGAAGACGGCCTAACGGTGTGCGGGACCGTAGCCCAGCTTCATGGAGACGGTTGCGAATGGTCCTCGCCGATACCCCAGGAGCAACAGTGTCCCTAATTTGCTGGGAAGTGGCGGTGCGGTCCCCTACGGCACTGCGAAGGATCCTACGGTCTTGGCGTGCATCCGTGCGTCGCTGCGGTCCGGTCCCAGGTCGACGGTCACGTGCACCTTCCGCCGACCACTGGCGACAACATCGATGTACTGTGGAGACCTCACGCCCCACGTGTTGAGCAATTCGGCGGTACGTCCACCCGGCCTCCCGCATGCCCACTATACGCCCTCGCTCAAAGTCCGTCAACTGCACATACGGCTCACGTCCACGCTGTCGCGGCATGCTACCAATGTTAAAGACTGCGATGGAGCTCCGTATGCCACGGCAAACTGGCTGACACTGACGGCGGCGGTGCACAAATGCTGCGCAGCTAGCGCCATTCGACGGCCAACACCGCGGTTCCTGGTGTGTCCGCTGTGCCGTGCGTGTCATCATTGCTTGTACAGCCCTCTCGCAGTGTCCGGAGCAAGTATGATGGGTCTGACACACCTGTGTCAATGTGTTCTTTTTTTCATTTCCAGGAGTGTAGATTCCGATGCTTCACTTCAGGTTTACTGTATCCCTTGTACTTTCTTACTGACGATGAAACACAGAAATTGCATCGGAATTAAATACAAAAGGCACATTGCCGTCTTAAGTACATGGAGACCTACTCTTCTTATTGACAATGATTTGAACCATTCCTGTGACACTAGTTATAGATTCCGATGTCTCACTTCAGGTTTACTGTATCCCTTGGACATTCTTATTCACGATGAAACACAGAAATTGCATCGGAATTAAATACAAAAGGCACAATGCCGACTTAAGTACAAGAATACTGACTCTTCCTACTGTCTATGATTTGAACCATTCCTGTGACACTAGTTATAGATTCCAAAGCTTAACTTCAGGTTTACTGTATCCCTTGGTCCTTCTTATTGACGATGAAACACAGAAATTGCTTCAGAATTAAATACAATAGCCACAATGCCGACTTAAGTATAAGAAAACTGACTCTTCCTACTGTCTATGTTTTGATCCATTTCTGTGACACTAGTTATAGAGTCCGATGCTTCACTTCAGGCTTACTGTATCCCTTGGACGTTCTTATTGACGATGAATCACAGAAATTGCATCGGATTAAATACAAAAGGCACAATGCCGACTTAAGTACAAGAAGACTGACCCTTCTTACTGTCTATATTTCGAACCATTCCAGTGACACTAGTTATAGATTCCGATGCTTCTCTTCAGGTTTACTGTATCCCTTATACCTTCTTATTGACGATGAAACACAGAAATTGCATCGAAATTAAATACAAAAGGCACAATGCCGACTTAAGTACAAGAAGACTGACTCTTCTTACTGTCAATGATTTGAACCACTACTGTGACTCTAGTTATAGATTCCGATGCTTCACTCCAGGTTTACTGTATCCCTTGGACCTCCTTATTGACGATGAAACACAGAAATTGCATCCGAATTAAATACAAAAGGCACAATGCCGACTTAAGGACAAGAAGACTGACTCTTCTTACTGACTATGCTTTGAACCATTCCTGTGACACTAGTTATAGGTTCCGATGCTTCATTTCCGGTTTACTGTATCCCTCTGACCTTCTTATTGACGATGAAACACAGAAATTGCATCGGAATTAAATACAAATGGCACAATGCCGACTTATGTACATGAAGACCGACTCTTCTTATTGACAATGATTAGAACCATTCCTGTGACACTAGTTATAGATTCCGATGTTTCACTTCAGGTTTACTGTATCCCTTGGACATTCTTATTGACGATGAAACACAAAATTGCATTGGAACTAAATACAAAATGCACAATGCCGGCATAAGGACAAGAAGACTGACTCTTCTTACTGACTATGTTGTGAACCATTCCTGTGACACTAGTTATAGATTCCGATGCTTCACTTCCGGTTTACTGTATCCCTCTGACCTTCTTATTGACAGTGAAACACAGAAATTGCATCCGAATTCCATACGAAAGGCACAATGCCGAATTAAGTACAAGAAGACTGACTCTCCTTACTGACTATGTTTTGAACCATTCCTGTGACACTAGTTACAGATTCCGATGCTTCACTTCAGGTTTACTGTATCCCTCTGACCTTCTTATTGGCGATGAAACACAGAAATTGCATCGGTATTAGATAGAAAAGGCACAATGCCGACTTAAGTACAAGAAGACTGACTCTTCTTACTGTCTATGTTTTTAACCAATCCTGTGACACTAGTTGTAGATTCCGATGCTTCACTTCAGGTTTACTGTTTCCCTTGTACCTTCTTATTGACGATGAAACACAGAAATTGCATCGGAATTAAACACAAAAGGCACAACGATGACTTAAGTACAAGAACACTGACTCTTCCTACTGTCTATGTTTTGAACCATTCCTGTGACACTAGTTATAGATTCCGATGCTTCACTTCAGGTTTACTGTAACCCTTGTAGTTTCTTATTGACGATGAAACACAGAAATTGCATCGGAATTAAATACAAAAGGGCACAATGCCGTCTTAAGTACATGAAGACCGACTCTTCTTATTGACAATGATTTGAACCATTCCTGTGACACTAGTTATAGATTCCGATGCTTCACTTCTGGTTTACTGTATCCCTTGGACATTCTTATTGACGATGAAACACAGAAATTGCATCGGAATTAAATACAAAAGGCACAATGCCGACTTAAGGACAAGAGGACTGACTCTTCTTACTAACTTTGTTTTGAACCATTAGTGTGACACTAGTTATAGATTCCGATGCTTCACTTCCGGTTTACTGTATCGCTTGGACCTTCTCATTGACGATGAAACACAAAAATTGCATTGAAATTAAATACAAAAGACACAATGCCGACTTAAGTACATGAAGACCGACCCTTCTTATTGACAATGATTTGAACCATTCCTGTGACACTAGTTATAGATTCCGATGCTTCACTTCCGGTTTACTGTATCCGTCTGACCTTCTTATTGACGATGTCACACAGAAATTGCATCGGTATTAAATAGAAAAGGCACAATAACGACTTAAGTACAAGAAGACTGATTCCTGTTACTGTCTATGTTTTGAACCAATCCTGTGACACTAGTTATAGATTCCGATGGTGCACTTCAGGTTTACTGTATCCCTTGGACCTTCTTATTGACGATGAAACACAGAAATCGCATCGGAATTAAATACAACAGGCACAATGCCGACTGAAGTACAACAACACTGACTCTTCCTACTATCTATGTTTTGAACCATTCCTGTGACACTAGTTATAGATTCCGATGCTTCACTTCAGGTTTACTGTATCCCTTGTACTTTCTTATTGACGATGAAACACAGAAATTGCATCGGAATTAAATACAAAAGGCACAATGCCGACTTAAGTACATGAAGGCCGACTCTTCTTATTGACAATGATTTGAACCATTCCTGTGACACTAGTTATAGATTCCGATACTTCGCTTCAGGTTTATAGTTTCCCTTGGACATTCTTATCGACGATGAAACACAGAAATTGCATCGGAATTAAATAAAAAAGGCACTATGCCGACTTATGGACAAGAAGACTGACTCTTCTTACTGACTTTGATTAGAACCATTAGTGTGACACTAGTTATAGATTTCGATGCTTCACTTCCGGTTTACTGTATCGCTTGCACCTTCTAATTGACGATGAAATACAGAAATTGCATCGGAATTAAATACAAAAAGCACAATGCCGACTTAAGTACAAGAAGACTGAATCTTCTTAACGACTATGTTTTGAACCACTCCTCTGACACTAGTTATAGATTATGATGCTTCACTTCAGGTTTACTGTATACCTTGGACTATGTTATTGACGATGAAACACAGAAATTGCATCGGAATTAAATACAAAAGGCACAAAGCCGACTTAAGTACAAGAAGACTGACTCATCCTGCTGTCTATGTTTTGAACCATTCATGTGACACTAGTTATAGATTCCGATGCTTCACTTCAGGTTTACTGCATCCCTTGGACCTTCTTATTGACGATGAAACACAGAAATTGCATCGGAATTAAATACAAACGGCACAATTCCGACTTAAGTATCTGAAGACTAACTCTTCCTACTGTCTATGCTTTGATCCATTTCTGTGACACTAGTTATAGAGTCCGATGCGTCACTTCAGGTTTACTGTATCCCTTGGACATTCTTATTGACGATGAATCACAGAAATTGCATCGGAATTAAATACAAAACACACAATGCCGACTTAAGTACAAGAAGACTGACTCTTCTTACTGTCTATATTTTGAACCATTCCAGTGACACTAGTTATCGATTCCGATGCATCACTTCTGGTTTACTGTATCCCTCTGACCTTCTTATTGACGGTGAAGCACAGAAATTGCATCGGAATTAAATACGAAAGGCACAATGCCCAATTAAGTACAAGATGACTGACTCTTCTTTCTGACTATGCTTTGAAACATTCCTGTGACACTAGTTATAGATTCTGATGCTTCACTTCAGGTTTACTGTGTCCCTCTGACCTTCTTATTGACGATGAAACACAGAAATTGCATCGGTATTAAATAGAAAAGGCACAATGTCGACTTAAGTACAAGAAGACTGACACTTCTTACTGTCTATGTTTTGAACCAATCCTGTGACACTTGATGTAGATTCCGATGCTTCACTTCAGGTATACTGTATCCCTTGGACCTTCTTATTGACGATGAAACACAGAAATTGCATCGAAATTGAATACAAAAGGCACAATGCCGACTTAAGTACAAGTAGACTGACTCTTCCTACTCTCTATGTTTTGAACCATTCCTATGACACTAGTTATAGATTCCGATGCTTCACTTCAGGTTTACTGTATCCCTTGTACTTTCTTATTGACGATGAAACACAGAAATTGCATCGGAATTAAATACAAAAGGCACAATGCCGACTTCAGTACATGAAGACCGACTCTCCTTATTGACAATGATTTGAACCATTCCTGTGACACTAGTTATAGATTCCGATGCTTCACTACAGGTTTACTGTATCCCTTGGACATTCTTATTGACGATGAAACACAAAATTGCATCGGAATGAAATGCAAAATGCACAATGCCGACTTACGGACAAGAAGACTGACTCTTCTTACTGACTATGATTTGAACCATTCCTGTGACACTAGTTATAGATTCCGATGCTTCACTTCAGGTTTACTGTATCCCTTGTACTTTCTTATTGACGATGAAACACAGAAATTGCGTCTGAATTATATACAAAAGGCACAATGCCGACTTAAGTACATGAAGACCGACACTTCTTATTGACAATGATTTGAACCATTCCTGTGACACTACTTATCAATGCCGATGCTTCACTTCAGGTGTACTGTATCTCTTGGACATTCTTATTGACGATGAAACACAGAAATTGCATCGGATTTAAATACAATAGCCACAATGCCGACTTAAGTACAGGAAGAATGACTCTTCCTACTGTCTATGTTTTGAACCATTCCTGTGACACTAGTTTTAGATTCCGACGCTTCACTTTAGGTTTACTGTATCCCTCTGACCTTCTTATTGACGATGAAACACAGAAATTGCATCGGAATTAAATACAAAAGGCACAATGCCGACTAAAGTATATGAAGACTAACTCTTCCTACTGTCTATGTTTTGATCCATTTCTGTGATACTAGTTATAGAGTCCGATGCTTCACTTGAGGTTTACTGTATCCCTTGGACCTTCTTATTGACGATGAATCACAGAAATTGCATCGGAATGAAATACAAAAGGCACAATGCCGACATAAGTACAAGAAGATTAACTCTTCTTACTGTCTATGTTTTGAAACATTCCAGTGACACTAGTTATTGATTCCGATGCTTCACTTCAGGTTTACTGTGTCCCTCTGACCTTCTTATTGACGGTGAAGCACAGAAATTGCATCGGAATTAAATACGAAAGGCACAATGCCCAATTAAGTACAAGAAGACTGACTCTTCTTTATGACTATGCTTTTGAATCATTCCTGTGACACTAGTTATAGATTCCGATGCTTCACTTCAGGTTTACTGTATCCCTTGTACTTTCTTATTGACGATGAAACACAGAAATTGCATCGGAATTAAATACAAAAGGCACAATTCCGACTTCAGTACATGAAGACCGACTCTTCTTATTGACAATGATTTGAACCATTCCTGTGACACTAGTTATAGTTTCCGATGCTTCACTACAGGTATACTGTATCCCTTGGACATTCTTATTGACGATGAAACACAAAATTGCATCGGAATGAAATGCAAAAGGCACAATGCCGACTTACGGACAAGAAGACTGACTCTTCTTACTGACTATGATTTGAACCATTCCTGTGACACTAGTATAGATTCCGATGCTTCACTTCAGGTTTACTGTATCCCTCTGACCTTCTTATTGACGGTGAAACACAGAAATTGCATCGGAATTTAATACGAAAGGCACAATGCCGACTTAAGTACAAGAAGACTGACTCTTCTTACTGTCTATGTTTTGAACCAATCCCGAGACACTAGTTGTATATTCCGATGCTTCACTTCAGGTTTACTGTATCCCTTGGACCTTCTTATTGACGATGAAACACAGAAATTGCATCGGAATTAAACACAAAAGGCACAATGCCGACTTAAGTACAAGAACACTGACTCTTCCTACTGTCTATGTTTTGAACCATTCCTGTGACACTAGTAATAGATTCCGATGCTTCACTTCAGGTTTACTGTATCCCTTGTACTTTCTTATTGACGATGAAACACAGAAATTGCGTCTGAATTATATACAAAAGGCACAATGCCGACTTTAGTAAATGAAGACCGACTCTTCTTATTGACAATGATTTGAACCATTCCTGTGACACTACTTATCAATTCCGATGCTTCACTTCAGGTGTACTGTATCTCTTGTACATTCTTATTGACGATGAAACACAGAAATTGCATCGGATTTAAATACAATAGCCACAATGCCGACTTAAGTACAGGAAGAATGACTCTTCCTACTGTCTATGTTTTGAACCATTCCTGTGACACTAGTTTTAGATTCCGATGCTTCACTTTAGGTTTACTGTATCCCTCTGACCTCCTTATTGACGATGAAACACAGATATTGCATCGGAATTAAATACAAAAGGCACAATGCCGACTAAAGTATATGAAGACTAACTCTTCCTACTGTCAATGTTTTGATCCATTTCTGTGACACTAGTTATAGAGTCCGATGCTTCACTTGAGGTTTACTGTATCCCTTGGACCTTCGTATTGACGATGAATCACAGATATTGCATCGGAATGAAATACAAAAGGCACAATGCCGGCTTAAGTACAAGAAGACTGACTCCTCTTACTGTCTATACTTTGAACCATTCAAGTGACACTAGTTATAGATTCCGATGCTTCACTTCAGGTTTACTGTAACCCTTGGACATTCTTATTGACGATGAAACACAGAAATTGCATCGGAATTAAATACAAAAGGCACAATGCCGACTTAAGTACAAGAAGACTGACTCTTCTTACTGTCTATATTTTGAACCATTCCAGTGACACTAGTTATAGATTCCGATGCTTCACTTCAGGTTTACTGTATCCCTCTGACCTTCGTATTGACGGTGAAGCACAGAAATTGCGTCGGAATTAAATACGAAAGGCATAATGCCCAATTATGTACAAGAAGACTGACTCTTCTTTATGACTATGCTTTTGAATCATTCCTGTGACACTAGTTATGGATTCCGATGCTTCACTTCAGGTTTACTGTATCCCTCTGACCTTCTTATTGACAGTAAAACACAGAAATTGCATCGGAATTTAATACGAAAGGCACAATGCCGACTTAAGTACATGAAGACTGACTCTTCTTACTGTCTATGTGTGTACCATTCCTGTGACACTAGTTATAGATTCCGATGCTTCACTTCAGGTTTGCTGTATCCCTCTGACCTTCTTATTGACGATGAAACACAGAAATTGCATCGGTATTAACTACAAAATGCACAATGCCGACTTAAGTACAAGAAGGCTGACTCTTCTTACTGTTTATGTTTTGAACCAATCCTGTGACACTAGTTGTAGATTCCGATGCTTCACTTCAGGTTTACTGTATCCCTTGGACGTTCTTATTGACGATGAAACACAAAATTACATCGAAATTAAATGCAAAAGACACAATGCCGACTTAAGGACAAGAAGACTGACTCTTCTTACTGACTATGTTTTGAACAATTCCTGTGACACTAGTTATTGATTCCGATGCTTCACTTCCGGTTTACTGTATCCCTCTGACCATTTTAATGACGATGAAACACAGAAATTGCATCGGGATTAAATACAAAAGTCACAATGCCGACTTAAGTACATGAAGCCTGACTCTTCTTACTGTCCATGTTTCAACCATTCCTGTGACACTAGTTACAGATTCCGATGCTTCACTTCAGGCTTACTGTATCCCTCTGACCTTCTTCTTGACCGTGAAATACATAAATTGCATAGGAATTAAATACAAATGGCACAATGCCGACTTAAGGACAAGAAGACCGACTCTTCTTACTGACTTTGTTTTGAACCATTCCGGTGACGGTAGTTATAGATTCCGAAGCTTCACTTCCGGTTTATTGTATCCCTCTGACCTTCTTATTGACGATGAAACACAGAAATTGCATTGGAATTAAATGCAAAAGGCACAATGTCGACTTAAGTACAAGGAGTCTGTTTCTTCTTACCGTCTATGTTTGAACCATTCCAGTGACACTAGTTATAGATTCCGATGCTTCACTCCAGGTTTACTGTATCCCTTGGACCTTCTTATTGACGATGAAACACAGAAATTGCATCGGTATTAAATAGAAAAGGCACAATGCCAACTTAAGTACAAGAAGACTGACTCTTCTTACTGACTATGTTTTGAACCATTCTTGTGAAACTAGTTATAGATTCCGATGCTTCACTTCAGGTTTACTGTATACCTTGGACCTTCTTATTGACGATAAAACACAGAAATTGCATCGGAATGAAATACAAAAGGCACAATGCCGACTTAAGTACAAGAAGACTGACTCTTCTTACTGTCTATATTTTGAACCATTCATGTGACACTAGTTATAGATTCCGATGCTTCACTTCAGGTTTACTGTAACCCTTGGACATTCTTATTGACGATGAAACACAGAAATTGCATCGGAATTAAATACAAAAGGCACGATGCCGACTTAAGTACAAGAAGATTAACTCTTCTTACTGTCTATGTTTTGAACCATTACTGTGACTCTAGTTATAGATTCCGATGCTTCACTCCAGGTTTACTGTATCCCTTGGACCTTCTTATTGACGATCAAACACAGAAATTGCATCGGAATTAAATACAAAAGGCACAATGCCGACTTAAGTACAAGAAGACTGACTCTTCTTACTGTCTATATTTTGAACCATTCCAGTGACACTAGTTATAGATTCCGATGCTTCACTTCAGGTTTACTGTATCCCTCTGACCTTCTTATTGACGGTGAAGCACAGAAATTGCATCGGAATTAAATACGAAAGGCACAATGCCCAATTAAGTACAAGAAGACTGACTCTTCTTACTGTCTATGTTTTGTACCAATCCTGTGACACTAGTTGTATATACGCATGCTTCACTTCAGGTTTACTGTATCCCTTGGACCTTCTTATTGACGATGAAACACAGAAATTGCATCGGTATTAAATAGAAAAGGCACAATGCCGATTTAAGTACAGGAAGACTGACTCTTCCTACTCT
The DNA here is from genome assembly GCF_021461385.2 of Schistocerca piceifrons. Classification (NCBI taxonomy): domain Eukaryota; kingdom Metazoa; phylum Arthropoda; class Insecta; order Orthoptera; family Acrididae; genus Schistocerca; species Schistocerca piceifrons. Next base: position 1,136,798,082 of record NC_060139.1, on the reverse strand, counting down.
CTATGTTTTGAACCATTCCTATGACACTAGTTATAGATTCCGATGCTTCACTTCAGGTTTACTGTTTCCCTTGTACTTTCTTATTGACGATGAAACACAGAAATTGCATCGGAATTAAATACAAAAGGCAAAATGCCGACTTAAGTACATGAAGACCGACTCTTCTTATTGACAATGATTTGAACCATTCCTGTGACACTAGTTTTAGATTCCGATGCTTCACTACAGGTTTACTGTATCCCTTGGACATTCTTACTGACGATGAAACACAAAATTGCATCGGAATTAAATGCAAACGGCACAATGCCGACTTAAGGACAAGAAGACTGACTCTTCTTATTGACTATGTTTTGAACCATTCCTGTGACACTAGTTATAGTTTCCGATGCTTCACTTCCGGTTTACTGTATCCCTCTGACCTTCTTATTGACGATGAAACACAGAAATTGCATAGGGATTAAATACAGAAGGCACAATGCCGACTTAAGTACATGAAGACTGACTGTTCTTACTGTCTATGTTTGTACCATTCCTGTGACACTAGTTATAGATTCCGATGCTTCACTTCAGGTTTGCTGTATCCCTCTGACCTTCTTATTGACGGTAAAACACAGAAATTGCATCGGAATTTAATACGAAATGCACAATGCCGACTTAAGTACAAGAAGACTGACTCTTCTTACTCTCTATGTTTTGTACCAATCCTGTGACACTAGTTGTATATTCCCATGCTTCACTTCAGGTTTACTGTATTCCTTGGACCTTCTTATTGACGATGAAACACAGAACTTGCATCGCAATTAAACACAAAAGGCACAATGCCGACTTAAGTACAAGAACACTGACTCTTCCTACTGTCTATGATTTGAACCATTCCTTTGACACTAGTTATAGATTTCGATGCTGCACTTCATGTTTACTGTATCCCATGTACTCTCTTATTGACGATGAAACACAGAAATTGCGTCTGAATTATATACAAAAGGCACAATGCCGACTTAAGTACATGAAGACCGACTCTTCTTATTGACAATGATTTGAACCATTCCTGTGACACTACTTATCAATTCCGATGCTTCACTTCAGGTGTACTGTATCTCTTGGACATTCTTATTGACGATGAAACACAGAAATTGCATCGGAATTAAATACAATAGCCACAATGCCGACTTAAGTACAGGAAGAATGACTCTTCCTACTGTCTATGTTTTGAACCATTCCTGTGACACTAGTTTTAGATTCCGATGCTTCACTTTAGGTTTACTGTATCCCTCTGACCTTCTTATTGACGATGAAACACAGAAATTGCATCGGAATTAAATACAAAAGGCACAATGATGACTAAAGTATATGAAGACTAACTCTTCCTACTGTCTATGTTTTGATCCATTTCTGTGACACTAGTTATAGAGTCCGATGCTTCACTTGAGGTTTACTGAATCCCTTGGACCTTCTTATTGACGATGAATCACAGAAATTGCATCGGAATGAAATACAAAAGGCACAATGCCGACTTAAGTACAAGAAGACTGAATCTTCTTACTGTCTATATTTTGAACCATTCCAGTGACACTAGTTATAGATTCCGATGCTTCACTTCAGGTTTACTGTATCTCTCTGACCTTCTTATTGACGGTGAAGCACAGAAATTGCATCGGAATTAAATACGAAAGGCACAATGCCCAATTAAGTACAAGAAGACTGACTCTTCTTTATCACTATGCTTTTGAATCATTCCTGTGACACTAGTTATAGATTCCGATGCTTCACTTCAGGTTTACTGTATCCCTCTGACCTTCTTATTGACAGTAAAACACAGAAATTGCATCGGAATTTAATACGAAAGGCACAATGCCGACTTAAGTACATGAAGACTGACTCTTCTTACTGTCTACGTTTGTACCATTCCTGTGACACTAGTTATAGATTCCGATGCTTCACTTCAGGTTTGCTGTATCCCTCTGACCTTCTTATTGACAGTAAAACACAGAAATTGCATCGGAATTTAATACGAAAGGCACAATGCCGACTTAAGTACAAGAAGACTGACTCTTCTTACTGTCTATGTTTTGTACCAATCCCGTGACACTAGTTGTATATTCCCATGCTTCACTTCAGGTTTACTGTATCCCTTGGACCTTCTTATTGACGATGAAACACAGAAATTGCATCGGTATAAAAATAGAAAAGGCACAATGCCGTTTTAAGTACAGGAAGACTGACTCTTCCTACTCTCTATGTTTTGAACCATTCCTATGACACTAGTTATAGATTCCGATGCTTCACTTCAGGTTTACTGTTTCCCTTGTACTTTCTTATTGACGATGAAACACAGAAATTGCATCGGAATTAAATACAAAAGGCAAAATGCCGACTTAAGTACATGAAGACCGACTCTTCTTATTGACAATGATTTGAACCATTCCTGTGACACTAGTTATAGATTCCGATGCTTCACTACAGGTTTACTGTATCCCTTGGACATTCTTATTGACGATGAAACACAAAATTGCATCGGAATTAAATGCAAACGGCACAATGCCGACTTAAGGATAAGAAGACTGACTCTTCTTATTGACTATGTTTTGAACCATTCCTGTGACACTAGTTATAGTTTCCGATGCTTCACTTCCGGTTTACTGTATCCCTCTGACCTTCTTATTGACGATGAAACACAGAAATTGCATAGGGATTAAATACAGAAGGCACAATGCCGACTTAAGTACATGAAGACTGACTCTTCTTACTGTCTATGTTTGTACCATTCCTGTGACACTAGTTATAGATTCCGATGCTTCACTTCAGGTTTGCTGTATCCCTCTGACCTTCTTATTGACAGTAAAACACAGAAATTGCATCGGAATTTAATACGAAAGGCACAATGCCGACTTAAGTACAAGAAGACTGACTCTTCTTACTGTCTATGTTTTGCACCAACCTGTGACACTAGTTGTATATTCCCAAGCTTCACTTCAGGTTTACTGTATCCCTTGGACCTTCTTATTGACGATGAAACACAGAACTTGCATCGCAATTAAACACAAAAGGCACAATGCCGACTTAGGTACAAGAACACTGACTCTTCCTACTGTCTATGATTTGAACCATTCCTTTGACACTAGTTATAGATTCTGATGCTTCACTTCATGTTTACTGTATCCCATGTACATTCTTATTGACGATGAAACACAGAAATCGCATCGGAATTAAATACAAAAGGCACAATGCCGACTTATGGACAAGAAGACTTACTCTTCTCAATGTCTATGTGTGAACCATTCCTATGACACTAGTTATAGATTCCGATGCTTCACTTCAGGTTTACTGTATCCCTCTGGCCTTCATATTGACGGTGAAGCACAGAAATTGCATCGGTATTAAATACGAAAGGCACAATGCTCAATTAAGTACAAGAAGACTGACTCTTCTTTCTGAGTATGTTTTAAACATTCCTGTGACACTAGTTATAGATTCCAATGCTTCACTTCAAGTTTACTGTATCCCTCTGACCTTCTTGTTGACGATGAAACACAGAAATTGCATCGGTATTAACTAGAAAATGCACAATGCCGACTTAAGTACAAGAAGGCTGACTTTTCTTACTGTTTATGTTTTGAACCAATCCTGTGACACTAGTTGTAGATTCCGATGCTTCACTTCAGGTTTACTGTATCCCTTGGACGCTCTTATTGACGATGAAACACAAAATTGCATCGAAATTAAATGCAAAAGGCACAATGCCGACTTAAGGACAAGAAGACTGACTCTTCTTACTGACTATGTTTTGAACAATTCCTGTGACACTAGTTATAGAATCCGATGCTTCACTTCCGGTTTACTGTATCCCTCTGACCATTTTATTGACGATGAAACACAGAAATTGCATCGGGATTAAATACAAAAGGCACAATGCCGACTTAAGTACATGTAGCCTGACTCTTCTTACTGTCTACGTTTCAACCATTCCTGTGACACTAGTTACAGATTTCGATGCTTCACTTCAGGCTTACTGTATCCCTCTGACCTTCTTCTTAACGGTGAAACACATAAATTGCATCGGAACTCAATACGAAAGGCCCAATGCCGACTTAAGTACAAGAAGACTGACTCTTCTTACTGTCTATGTTTTGAACCAATCCTGTGACACTAGTTGTAGATTCCGATGCTTCACTTCAGGTTTACTGTATCCCTTGGACGTTCTTATTGACGATGAAACACAAAATTGCGTCGAAATTAAATACAAAAGGCACAATGCCGACTTAAGTACAAGAAGACTGACTCTTCTACTGTCTATGTTTGGAACCATTTCTGTGACACTAGTTATTGAGTCCGATGCTTCACTTCAGGTTTACTGTATCCCTTGGGCCTTCTTATTGACGATGAATCACAGAAATTGCATCGGAATTAAATACAAAAGGCACAATGCCGACTTAAGTACAAGAAGACTGAATCTTCTTACTGTCTATAATTTGAACCATTCCAGTGACACTAGTTATAGATTCCGATGCAGCACTATAGGTTTATTGTATCCCTTGGACCTTGATATTGACGATGAAACACAGAAATGGCATCGGAATTAAATAGAAAAGGCACAATGCCGACTTAAGAACAAGAAGAATGACTCTTCCTACTGACTATGTTTTGAACCATTCCTGTGACACTAGTTATAGATTCCGATGCTTCACTTCAGGTTTACTGTATCCCTTGGACATTCTTATTGACGATGAAACACAGCAATTGCATCGGAATTAAATACAAAAGGCAAAATGCCGACTTAAGTACACGAAGACTGACTCTTTTTACTGTCTATGCTTTGAACCATTCCTGTGACATTAGTTATACATTCCGATGCCTCACTCCAGGTATACTGTATCCCTTGGAACGTCTTATTGACGATGAAACTCAGAAATTGCATAGGAATTAAATACAAATGGCACAATGCCGACTTAAGGACAAGAAGACCGACTCTTCTTACTGACTTTGTTTTGAACCATTCCGGTGACGGTAGTTATGGATTCCGAAGCTTCACTTCCGGTTAATTGTATCCCTCTGACCTTCTTATTGACGATGAAACACAGAAATTGCATTGGAATTAAATGCAAAAGGCACAATGTCGACTTAAGTACAAGAAGTCGGTTTCTTCTTACCGTCTATGTTTTGAACCATTCCAGTGACACTAGTTATAGATTCCGATGCTTCACTCCAGGTTTACTGTATCCCTTGGACCTTCTTATTGACGATGAAACACAGAAATTGCATCGGTATTAAATAGAAAAGGCACAATGCCAACTTAAGTACAAGAAGACTGACTCTTCTTACTGACTATGTTTTGAAGCATTCCTGTGAAACTAGTTATAGATTCCGATGCTTCACTTCAGGTTTACTGTATACCTTGGACCTTCGTATTGACGATAAAACACAGAAATTGCATCGGAATGAAATACAAAAGGCACAATGCCGACTTAAGTACAAGAAGACTGACTCTTCTTACTGTCTATATTTTGAACCATTCAAGTGACACTAGTTATAGATTCCGATGCTTCACTTCAGGTTTACTGTAACCCTTGGACATTCTTATTGACGATGAAACACAGAAATTGCATCGGAATTAAATACAAAAGGCACAATGCCGACTTAAGTACAAGAAGATTAACTCTTCTTACTGTCTATGTTTTGAACCATTACTGTGACTCTAGTTATAGATTCCGATGCTTCACTCCAGGTTTACTGTATCCCTTGGACCTTCTTATTGACGATCAAACACAGAAATTGCATCGGAATTAAATACAAAAGGCACAATGCCGACTTAAGTACAAGAAGACTGACTCTTCTTACTGTCTATATTTTGAACCATTCCAGTGACACTAGTTATAGATTCCGATGCTTCACTTCAGGTTTACTGTATCCCTCTGACTTTCTTATTGACGGTGAAGCACAGAAATTGCATCGGAATTAAATACGAAAGGCACAATGCCAAATTAAGTACAAGAAGACTGACTCTTCTTTATGACTATGCTTTTGAATCATTCCTGTGACACTAGTTATAGATTCCGATGCTTCACTTCAGGTTTACTGTATCCCTCTGACCTTCTTATTGACAGAAAAACACAGAAATTGCATCGGAATTTAATACGAAAGGCACAATGCCGACTTAAGTACATGAAGACTGACTCTTCTTACTGTCTATGTTTGTACCATTCCTGCGACACTAGTTATAGATTCCGATGCTTCACTTCATTTTTGCTGTATCCCTCTGACCTTCTTATTGACAGTAAAACACAGAAATTGCATCGGAATTTAATACGAAAGGCACAATGCCGACTTAAGTACAAGAAGACTGACTCTTCTTACTGTCTATGTTTAGTACCAATCCTGTGACACTAGTTGTATATTCCCATGCTTCACTTCAGGTTTACTGTATCCCTTGGACCTTCTTATTGACGATGAAACACAGAAATTGCATCGGTATTAAATAGAAAAGGCACAATGCCGATTTAAGTACAGGAAGACTGACCCTTCCTACACTCTATGTTTTGAACCATTCCTATGACACTAGTTATAGATTCCGATGCTTCACTTCAGGTTTACTGTTTCCCTTGTACTTTCTTATTGACGATGAAACACAGAAATTGCATCGGAATTAAATACAAAAGGCAAAATGCCGACTTAAGTACATGAAGCCCGACACTTCTTATTGACAATGATTTGAACCATTCCTGTGACACTAGTTATAGATTCCGATGCTTCACTACCGGTTTACTGTATCCGTTGGACATTCTTATTGACGATGAAACACAAAATTGCATCGGAATTAAATGCAAACGGCACAATGCCGACTTAAGGACAAGAAGACTGACTCTTCTTATTGACTATGTTTTGAACCATTCCTGTGACACTAGTTATAGTTTCCGATGCTTCACTTCCGGTTTACTGTATCCCTCTGACCTTCTTATTGACGATGAAACACAGAAATTGCATAGGGATTAAATACAGAAGGCACAATGCCGACTTAAGTACATGAAGACTGACTCTTCTTACTGTCTATGTTTGTACCATACCTGTGACACTAGTTATAGATTCCGATGCTTCACTTCAGGTTTGCTGTATCCCTCTGACCTTCTTATTGACAGTAAAACACAGAAATTGCATCGGAATTTAATACGAAAGGCACAATGCCTACTTAAGTACAAGAAGACTGACTCTTCTTACTGTCTATGTTTTGTACCAATCCTGTGACACTAGTTGTATATTCCCATGCTTCACTTCAGGTTTACTGTATCCCTTGGACCTTCTTATTGACGATGAAACACAGAACTTGCATCGCAATTAAACACAAAAGGCACAATGCCGACTTAAGTACAAGAACACTGACTCTTCCTACTGTCTATGATTTGAACCATTCCTTTGACACTAGTTATAGATTCCGATGCTGCACTTCACGTTTACTGTATCCCATGTACTTTCTTATTGACGATAAAACACAGAAATCGCATCGGAATTAAATACAAAAGGCACAATGCCGACTTAAGGACAAGAAGACTTACTCTTCTCAATGTCTATGTTTGAACCATTCCTGTGACACTAGTTATAGATTCCGATGCTTCACTTCAGGTTTACTGTATCCCTCTGGCCTTCATATTGACGGTGAAGCACAGAAATTGCATCGGTATTAAATACGAAAGGCACAATGCTCAATTAAGTACAAGAAGACTGACTCTTCTTTCTGAGTATTTTTTAAACATTCCTGTGACACTAGTTATAGATTCCGATGCTTCACTTCAGGTTTACAGTATCCCTCTGACCTTCTTATTGACGATGAAACACAGAAATTGCATCGGTATTAACTAGAAAATGCACAATGCCGACTTAAGTACAAGAAGGCTGACTCTTCTTACTGTTTATGCTTTGAACCAATCCTGTGACACTAGTTGTAGATTCCGATGCTTCACTTCAGGTTTACTGTATCCCTTGGACTTTCTTATTGACGATGAAACACAAAATTGCATCGAAATTAAATGCAAAAGGCACAATGCCGACTTAAGGACAAGAAGACTGACTCTTCTTACTGACTATGTTTTGAACAAATCCTGTGACACTAGTTATAGATTCCGATGCTTCACTTCCGGTTTACTGTATCCCTCTGACCATTTTATTGACGATGAAACACAGAAATTGCATCGGGATTAAATACAAAAGGCACAATGAATACTTAAGTACATGAAGCCTGACTCCTCTTACTGTCTATGTTTCAACCATTCCTGTGACACTAGTTATAGATTTCGATGCTTCACTTCAGGCTTACTGTATCCCTCTGACCTTCTTCTTGACGGTGAAACACAGAAATTGCATCGGAACTCAATACGAAAGGCCCAATGCCGACATAAGTACAAGAAGACTGACTCTTCTTACTGTCTATGTTTGAAACCAATCCTGTGACACTAGTTGTAGATTCAGATGCTTCACTTCAAATTTACTGTATCCCTTGGACCTTCTTATTCACGATGAGACACAGAAATTGCATCGGAATTAAATACAAAAGGCACAATGCCGACTTAAGTACAAGAAGACTGACTCTTCTACTGTCTATGTTTGGAACCATTTCTGTGACACTAGTTATTGTGTCCGATGTTTCACTTCAGGTTTACTGTATAACTTGCGCCTTCTTATTGACGATGAATCACAAAATTGCATCGGAATTAAATACAAAAGGCACAATGCCGACTTAAGTACAAGAAGACTGAATCTTCTTACTGTCTATAATTTGAACCATTCCAGTGACACTAGTTATAGATTCCGATGCAGCACTATAGGTATATTGTATCCCTTGGACCTTGATATTGACGTGAAACACAGAAATTGCATCGGAATTAAATAGAAAAGGCACAATGCCGACTTAAGTACAAGAAGACTGACTCTTCCTACTGTCTATGTTTTGAACCATTGCTGTGCACTAGTTATAGATTCCGATGCTTCATTTCAGGTTTACTGTATCCCTCTGACCTTATTGCCGATGAAACACAGAAATTGCATCGGAATTAAATACGAAAGGCACTATGCTGACTTAAGGACAAGAAGACTGACTCTTCTTACTGACTATGTTTTGAACCATTCCTGTGACACTAGTTATGGATTCCGATGCTTCACTTCAGGTTTACTGTATCCCTCTGACCGTCTTATTGTCGATGAAACACAGAAATTGCATCGGAATTAAATACCAAAGCCACAATGCCGACTTATGTACATGAAGACTGACCCTTCGTACTGTCTATGTTTTGAACCATTCCTGTGACACTAGTTATAGATTCCGATGCTTCACTTCAGGTTTACTGTGTCCCTTGGTCCTTCTTGTTGACGATGAAACACAGAAATTGCATCGGAATTAAATACAAAATGCACAATGCCAACTAAAGCATAAGAAGACTGACTCTTCCTACTGTCTATGTTTGATCCATTTCTGTGACACTAGTTATAGAATCCGATGCTGATGCTTCACTTCAGGTTTACTGTATCGCTTGGACCTTCTTATTGACGATGAAACACAGAAATTGCATCGGAAATAAATACAAAAGGCACAATGCCGACTTAAGTACAAGAAGGCTGACTCTTCTTACTGTCTATGTTTCGAACCATTCCTGTGACAATAGTTATAGATTCCGATGCTTTACTCCAGGTTTACTGTATCCCTTGGACCATCTTATTGACGATGAAACACAGAAATTTCATCGGAATTAAATACAAAAGGCACAATGCCGACTTAAGGACAAGAAGACTGATTCTTCTTACTGACTATGTTTCGAACCATTCCTGTGACAATAGTTATAGATTCCGATGCTTTACTCCAGGTTTACTGTATCCCTTGGACCATCTTATTGACGATGAAACACAGAAATTTCATCGGAATTAAATACAAAAGGCACAATGCCGACTTAAGGACAAGAAGACTGACTCTTCTTACTGACTATGTTTTGAACCATTCCTGTGACACTAGTTATAGATTCCGATGCTTCACTCCAGGTTTACTGTATCCCTTGGACCTTCTTATTGACGATGAAGCAAAGAAATTGCATCGGATTTAAATACAAAATGCACAATGCCGACTTAAGTACAAGAAGACTGACTCTTCGTACTGTCTATGCTTTTAACCATTCCTGTGACACTAGTTATAGATTCCGTTGCTTCACTTCAGGTTTACTGATTCCCTTGGACCTTCTGATTGACGATGAAACACAGAAATTGCATCGGAATTAAATACAAAAGGCCGACTTAAGATTAAGAAGACTGACTCTTCCTACTGTCTATGTTTTGAACAATTTCTGTGACACTAGTTATAGATTCCGATACTTCACTTGAGGTTTACTGTATCCCCTGGACCTTCTTATTGGCGATGAAACACAGAAATTGCATCGGAATTAAATACAAAAGGCACAATGCCGACTTTAATACAAGACGATTAACTCTTCTTACTGTCTATGTTTTGAACCATTACTGTGAATCTAGTTATAGATTCCGATGCTTCACTCCAGGTTTACTGTATCCCTTGGACCTTCTTATTGACGATGAAAAACAGAAATTGCATCGGAATTTAATACAAAAGGCACAATGCCGACGTAAGTACAAGAAGACTGACTCTTCTTACTGTCTATATTTTGAACCATTCCAGTGACACTAGTTATAGATTCCGATGCTTCACTTCAGGTTTACTGTATCCCTCTGACCTTCTTATTGACGGTGAAGGACAGAAATTGCATCGGAATTAAATACGAAAGGCACAGTGCCCAATTAAGTACAAGAAGACTGACTCTTCTTTATGATTATGCTTTTGAATCATTCCTGTGACACTAGTTATAGATTCCGATGCTTCACTTCAGGTTTACTGTATCCCTCTGACCTTCTTATTGACGATGAAACACAGAAATTGCATCGGAATTAAATACAAAAGGCACAATGCCGACTTAAGTACATGAAGACCGACTCTTCTTATTGACAATGATTTGAACCATTCCCGTGACACTAGTTATAGATTCCGATGCTTCACGACAGGTTTACTGTATCCCTTGGACGTTCTTATTGACGATGAAAAACAAAATTTCATCGAAATTAAATGCAAAAGGCACAATGCCGACTTAAGGACAAGAAGACTGACTCTTCTTACTGACTATGAATTGAACAATTCCTGTGACACTAGTTATAGATTCCGATGCTTCACTTCCGGTTTACTGTATCCCTCTGACCATTTTATTGACGATGAAACACAGAAATTGCATCGGGATTAAATACAAAAGGCAGAATGCCGACTTAAGTACATGAAGCGTGACTCTTCTTACTGTCTATGTTTCAACCATTCCTGTGACACTAGTTATAGATTCCGATGCTTCACTTCAGGCTTTCTGTATCCCTCTGACTTTCTTCTTCACGGTGAAACACAGAAATTGCATCGGAATTCAATACGAAAGGCCCAATGCCGACTTAAGTACAAGAAGACTGACTCTTCTTACTGTCTATGTTTTGAACCAATCCTGTGACACTAGTTGTAGATTCAGATGCTTCACTTCAGGTTTACTTTATCTGTTGGACCTTCTTATTCACGATGAGACACAGAAATTGCATCGGAATTAAATACAAAAGGCACAATGCTGACTTAAAAACAAGAAGACTGACTCTTCTACTGTCTATGTTTGGAACCATTTCTGTGACACTAGTTATTGAGTCCGATGCTTCACTTCAGGTTTACTGTATCCCTTGGGCCTTCTTATTCACGATGAATCACAGAAATTGCATCGGAATTAAATACAAAAGGCACAATGCCGACTTAAGTACAAGAAGACTGAATCTTCTTACTGTCTATAATTTGAACCATTCCAGTGACACTAGTTATAGATTCCGATGCAGCACTATAGGTTTATTGTATCCCTTGGACCTTGTTATTGACGATGAAACACAGAAATTGCATCGGAATTAAATAGAAAAGGCACAATGCCGACTTAAGTACAAGAAGTATGACTCTTCCTACTGACTATGTTTAGAACCATTCCTGTGACACTAGTTATAGATTCCGATGCTTCACTTCAGGTTTACTGTATTCCTTGGACATTCTTATTGACGATGAAACACAGCAATTGCATCGGAATTAAATACACAAGGCAAAATGCCGACTTAAGTACACGAAGACTGACTCTTTTTACTGTCTATGCTTTGAACCATTCCTGTGACACTAGTTATAGATTCCGATGCTTCACTCCAGGTATACTGTATCCTTTGGAACGTCTTATTGACGATGAAACACAGAAATTGCATAGGAATTAAATACAAAAGGCACAATGCCGACTTAAGGACAAGAAGACCGACCCTTCTTACTGACTTTGTTTTGAACCATTCCGGTGACCGTAGTTATAGATTCCGAAGCTTCACTTCCGGTTTATTGTATCCCTCTGACCTTCTTATTGACGATGAAACACAGAAATTGCATTGGAATTAAATGCAAAAGGCACAATGTCGACTTAAGTACAAGAAGTCTGTTTCTTCTTACCGTCTATGTTTTGAACCATTCCAGTGACACTAGTTATAGATTCCGATGCTTCACTCCAGGTTTACTGTATCCCTTGGACCTTCTTATTGACGATGAAACACAGAAATTGCATCGGTATTAAATAGGAAAGGCACAATGCCAACTTAAGTACAAGAAGACTGACTCTTCTTACTTACTATGTTTTGAACCATTCCTGTGAAACTAGTTATAGATTCCGATGCTTCACTTGAGGTTTACTGTATACCTTGGACCTTCTTAATGACGATGAAACACAGAAATTGCATCGGAATTAAATACAAAAGGCACAATGCCGACTTACGTACAAGAAGACTGGTTCTGCCTACTGTCTATGTTTTGAACCATTCCTGTGACACTAGTTTTGGATTCCGATGCTTCACTTCAGGTATACTGCATCCCTCTGACCGTCTTATTGACGATGAAACACAGAAATTGCATCGGAATTAAATATAAAAGGCACAATGCCGACTTAAGTACAAGAAGACTGACTCTTCCTACTGTCTATGTTTTGAACCATTGCTGTGACACTAGTTATAGATTCCGATGCTTCATTTCAGGTTTACTGTATCCCTCTGACCTTATTGCCGATGAAACACAGAAATTGCATCGGAATTAAATACGAAAGGCACAATGCTGACTTAAGGACAAGAAGACTGACTCTTCTTACTGACTATGTTTTGAACCATTCCTGTGACACTAGTTATGGATTCCGATGCTTCACTTCAGGTTTACTGTATCCCTCTGACCGTCTTATTGTCGATGAAACACAGAAATTGCATCGGAATTAAATACCAAAGCCACAATGCCGTCTTATGTACATGAAGACTGACTCTTCGTACTGTCTATGTTTTGAACCATTCCTGTGATACTAGTTATAGATTCCGATGCTTCACGTCAGGTTTACTGTGTCCCTTGGTCCTTCTTATTGACGATGAAACACAGAAATTGCATCGGAATTAAATACAAAATGCACAATGCCAACTAAAGCATAAGAAGACTGACTCTTCCTACTGTCTATGTTTGATCCATTTCTGTGACACTAGTCATAGAGTCCGATGCTGATGCTTCACTTCAGGTTTACTGTATCGCTTGGACCTTCTTATTGACGATGATACACAGAAATTGCATCGGAATTAAATACAAAAGGCACAATGCCGATTTAAGTACATGAAGACCGACTCTTCCTACTGACTATGTTTTGAACCATTCCTGTGACACTAGTTATAGATTCCGATGCTTCACTTGTGGTTTACTGTATCCTTTGGACCTTCTTATTGACGATGAAACACAGAAATTGCATCGGAAATAAATACAAAGGGCACAATGCCGACTTAAGTACAAGAAGACTGACTCTTCTTACTGTCTATGTTTCGAACCATTCCTGTGACAATAGTTATAGATTCCGATGCTTTACTCCAGGTTTACTGTATCCCTTGGACCATCTTATTGACGATGAAACAGAGAAATTGCATCGGAATTAAATACAAAAGGCACAATGCCGACTTAAGGACAAGAAGACTGACTCTTCTTACTGACTATGTTTTGAACCATTCCTGTGACACTAGTTATAGATTCCGATGCTTCACTCCAGGTTTACTGTATCCCTTGGACCTTCTTATTGACGATGAAACAAAGAAATTGCATCGGAATTAAATACAAAATGCACAATGCAGACATAAGTACAAGAAGACTGACTCTTCGTACTGTCTATGCTTTTAACCATTCCTGTGACACTAGTTATAGATTCCGTTGCTTCACTTCAGGTTTACTGATACCCTTGGACCTTCTGATTGACGATGAAACACAGAAACTGCATCGGAATTAAATACAAAAGGCACAATGCCGACTTAAGAATAAGAAGACTGACTCTTCCTACTGTCTATGTTTTGAACAATTTCTGTGACACTAGTTATAGAGTCCCATGCTTCAATTCAGGTTTACTGTATCCCTTGGACTTTCTTATTGACGATGAAACACAGAAATTGCATCGGAACTAAATACAAAAGGCACAATGCCGACTTAAGTACAAGAAGACTGACTCTTCTTACTGTCTATGTTTTGAACCATTACTGTGACTCTAGTTATAGATTCCGATACTTCACTTGAGGTTTACTATATCCCCTGGACCTTCTTATTGGCGATGAAACACAGAAATTGCATCGGAATTAAATACATAAGGCACAATGCCGACTTAAGTACAAGAAGACTGACTCTTCTTACTGTCTATGATTTGAACGATTCCTGTGGCACTAGTTGTAGATTCCGATGCTTCACTTCAGGTTTACTGTATCCCTTGGACGTTCTTATTGACGATGAAACACAAAATTGCATCGAAATTAAATGCAAAAGGCACAATGCCGACTTAAGGACAAGAAGACTGACTCTTCTTACTGACTATGTTTTGAGCAATTCCTGTGACACTAGTTATAGATTCCGATGCTTCACTTCCGGTTTTCTGTATCCCTCTGACCATTTTATTGACGAAGAAACACAGAAATCGCATCGGGATTAAATACAAAAGGCACAATGCCGACTTAAGTACATGAAGCGTGACTCTTCTTACTGTCTATGTTTCAACCATTCCTGTGACACTAGTTATAGATTCCGATGCTTCACTTCAGGCTTACTGTATCCCTCTGACCTTCTTCTTCACGGTGAAACACAGAAATTGCATCGGAATTCAATACGAAAGGCCCAATGCCGACTTAAGTACAAGAAGACTGACTCTTCTTACTGTCTATGTTTTGAACCAATCCTGTGACACTAGTTGTGGATTCAGATGCTTCACTTAAGGTTTACTGTATCTGTTGGACCTTCTTATTCACGATGAGACACAGAAATTGCATCGGAATTAAATACAAAAGGCACAATGCCGACTTAAGTACAAGAAGACTGACTCTTCTACTGTCTATGTTTGGAACCATTTCTGTGACACTAGTTATTGAGTCCGATGCTTCACTTCAGGTTTACTGTATCCCTTGGGCCTTCTTATTGACGATGAATCACAGAAATTGCATCGGAAGAAAATACAAAAGGCACAATGCCGACTTAAGTACAAGAAGACTGAATCTTCTTACTGTCTATAATTTAAACCATTCCAGTGACACTACTTATAGATTCCGATGCAGCACTATAGGTTTATTGTATCCCTTGGACCTTGTTATTGACGATGAAACACAGAAATTGCATCGGAATTAAATAGAAAAGGCACAATGCCGACTTAAGTACAAGAAGAATGACTCTTCCTACTGACTATGTTTTGAACCATTCCTGTGACACTAGTTATAGATTCCGATGCTTCACTTCAGGTTTACTGTATCCCTTGGACATTCTTATTGTCGATGAAACACAGCAATTGCATCGGAATTAATTACAAAAGGCAAAATGCCGACTTAAGTACACGAAGACTGACTCTTTTTACTGACTATGCTTTGAACCATTCCTGTGACACTAGTTATAGATTCCGATGCTTCACTCCAGGTATACTGTATCCCTTGGAACGTCTTATTGACGATGAAACACAGAAATTGCATAGGAATTAAATACAAAAGGCACAATGCCGACTTAAGGACAAGAAGACCGACTCTTCTTACTGACTTTGTTTTGAACCATTCCGGTGACGGTAGTTATAGATTCCGAAGCTTCACTTCCGGTTTATTGTATCCCTCTGACTTTCTTATTGACGATGAAACACAGAAATTGCATTGGAATTAAATCCAAAAGGCACAATGTCGACTTAAGTACAAGAAGTCTGATTCTTCTTACCGTCTATGTTTTGAACCATTCCAGTGACACTAGTTATAGATTCCGATGCTTCACTCCAGGTTTTTTCTGTATCCCTTGGACCTTCTTATTGACGATGAAACACAGAAATTGCATCGGTATTAAATAGAAAAGGCACAATGCCAACTTAAGTACAAGAAGACTGACTCTTCTTACTGACTATGTTTTGAACCATTTCTGTGAAACTAGTTATAGATTCCGATGCTTCACTTCAGGTTTACTGTATACCTTGGACCTTCTTATTGACGATGAAACACAGAAATTGCATCGGAATTAAATACAAAAGGCACAATGCCGACTTACGTACAAGAAGACTGGTTCTTCCTACTGTCTATGTTTTGAACCATTCCTGTGACACTAGTTTTGGATTCCGATGCTTCACTTCAGGTATACTGCATCCCTCTGACCGTCTTATTGACGATGAAACACAGAAATTGCATCGGAATTAAATATAAAAGGCACAATGCCGACTTAAGTACAAGAAGACTGACTCTTCCTACTGTCTATGTTTTGAACCATTGCTGTGACACTAGTTATAGATTCCGATGCTTCATTTCAGGTTTACTGTATCCCTCTGACCTTATTGCCGATGAAACACAGAAATTGCATCGGAATTAAATACGAAAGGCACAATGCTGACTTAAGGACAAGAAGACTGACTCTTCTTACTGACTATGTTTTGAACCATTCCTGTGACACTAGTTATGGATTCCGATGCTTCACTTCAGGTTTACTGTATCCCTCTGACCGTCTTATTGTCGATGAAACACAGAAATTGCATCGGAATTAAATACCAAAGCCACAATGCCGTCTTATGTACATGAAGACTGACTCTTCGTACTGTCTATGTTTTGAACCATTCCTGTGATACTAGTTATAGATTCCGATGCTTCACGTCAGGTTTACTGTGTCCCTTGGTCCTTCTTATTGACGATGAAACACAGAAATTGCATCGGAATTAAATACAAAATGCACAATGCCAACTAAAGCATAAGAAGACTGACTCTTCCTACTGTCTATGTTTGACGCATTTCTGTGACACTAGTCATAGAGTCCGATGCTGATGCTTCACTTCAGGTTTACTGTATCGCTTGGACCTTCTTATTGACGATGATACACAGAAATTGCATCGGAATTAAATACAAAAGGCACAATGCCGATTTAAGTACATGAAGACCGACTCTTCCTACTGACTACGTTTTCAACCATTCCTGTGACACTAGTTATAGATTCCGATGCTTCACTTGTGGTTTACTGTATCCTTTGGACCTTCTTATTGACGATGAAACACAGAAATTGCATCGGAAATAAATACAAAAGGCACAATGCCGACTTAAGTACAAGAAGACTGACTCTTCTTACTGTCTATGCTTCGAACCATTCCTGTGACAATAGTTATAGATTCCGATGCTTTACTCCAGGTTTACTGTATCCCTTGGACCATCTTATTGACGATGAAACACAGAAATTTCATCGGAATTAAATACAAAAGGCACAATGCCGACTTAAGGACAAGAAGACTGACTCTTCTTACTGACTATGTTTCGAACCATTCCTGTGACAATAGTTATAGATTCCGATGCTTTACTCCAGGTTTACTGTATCCCTTGGACCATCTTATTGACGATGAAACACAGAAATTTCATCGGAATTAAATACAAAAGGCACAATGCCGACTTAAGGACAAGAAGACTGGCTCTTCTTACTGACTATGTTTTGAACCATTCCTGTGACACTAGTTATAGATTCCGATGCTTCACTCCAGGTTTACTGTATCCCTTGGACCTTCTTATTGACGATGAAACAAAGAAATTGCATCGGATTTAAATACAAAATGCACAATGCCGACTTAAGTACAAGAAGACTGACTCTTCGTACTGTCTATGCTTTTAACCATTCCTGTGACACTAGTTATAGATTCCGTTGCTTCACTTCAGGTTTACTGATTCCCTTGGACCTTCTGATTGACGATGAAACACAGAAATTGCATCGGAATTAAATACAAAATGCACAATGCCAACTAAAGCATAAGAAGACTGACTCTTCCTACTGTCTATGTTTGATCCATTTCTGTGACACTAGTTATAGAATCCGATGCTGATGCTTCACTTCAGGTTTACTGTATCGCTTGGACCTTCTTATTGACGATGAAACACAGAAATTGCATCGGAAATAAATACAAAAGGCACAATGCCGACTTAAGTACAAGAAGGCTGACTCTTCTTACTGTCTATGTTTCGAACCATTCCTGTGACAATAGTTATAGATTCCGATGCTTTACTCCAGGTTTACTGTATCCCTTGGACCATCTTATTGACGATGAAACACAGAAATTTCATCGGAATTAAATACAAAAGGCACAATGCCGACTTAAGGACAAGAAGACTGACTCTTCTTACTGACTATGTTTTGAACCATTCCTGTGACACTAGTTATAGATTCCGATGCTTCACTCCAGGTTTACTGTATCCCTTGGACCTTCTTATTGACGATGAAACAAAGAAATTGCATCGGATTTAAATACAAAATGCACAATGCCGACTTAAGTACAAGAAGACTGACTCTTCGTACTGTCTATGCTTTTAACCATTCCTGTGACACTAGTTATAGATTCCGTTGCTTCACTTCAGGTTTACTGATTCCCTTGGACCTTCTGATTGACGATGAAACACAGAAATTGCATCGGAATTAAATACAAAAGGCCGACTTAAGAATAAGAAGACTGACTCTTCCTACTGTCTATGTTTTGAACAATTTCTGTGACACTAGTTATAGAGTCCCATGCTTCACTTCAGGTTTACTGTATCGCTTGGACTTTCGTATTGACGATGAAACACAGAAATTGCATCGGAACTAAATACAAAAGGCACAATGCCGACTTAAGTACAAGAAGACTGACTCTTCTTACTGTCTATGTTTTGAACCATTACTGTGACTCTAGTTATAGATTCCGATACTTCACTTGAGGTTTACTGTATCCCCTGGACCTTCTTATTGGCGATGAAACACAGAAATTGCATCGGAATTAAATACAAAAGGCACAATGCCGACTTTAATACAAGAAGATTAACTCTTCTTACTGTCTATGTTTTGAACCATTACTGTGACTCTAGTTATAGATTCCGATGCTTCACTCCAGGTTTACTGTATCCCTTGGACCTTCTTATTGACGATGAAAAACAGAAATTGCATCGGAATTTAATACAAAAGGCACAATGCCGACTTAAGTACAAGAAGACTGACTCTTCTTACTTTCTATATTTTGAACCATTCCAGTGACACTAGTTATAGATTCCGATGCTTCACTTCAGGTTTACTGTATCCCTCTGACCTTCTTATTGACGGTGAAGGACAGAAATTGCATCGGAATTAAATACGAAAGGCACAGTGCCCAATTAAGTACAAGAAGACTGACTCTTCTTTATGATTATGCTTTTGAATCATTCCTGTGACACTAGTTATAGATTCCGATGCTTCACTTCAGGTTTACTGTATCCCTCTGACCTTCTTATTGACGATGAAACACAGAAATTGCATCGGAATTAAATACAAAAGGCACAATGCCGACTTAAGTACATGAAGACCGACTCTTCTTATTGACAATGATTTGAACCATTCCCGTGACACTAGTTATAGATTCCGATGCTTCACGACAGGTTTACTGTATCCCTTGGACGTTCTTATTGACGATGAAACACAAAATTTCATCGAAATTAAATGCAAAAGGCACAATGCCGACTTAAGGACAAGAAGACTGACTCTTCTTACTGACTATGATTTGAACAATTCCTGTGACACTAGTTATAGATTCCGATGCTTCACTTCCGGTTTACTGTATCCCTCTGACCATTTTATTGACGATGAAACACAGAAATTGCATCGGGATTAAATACAAAAGGCAGAATGCCGACTTAAGTACATGAAGCGTGACTCTTCTTACTGTCTATGTTTCAACCATTCCTGTGACACTAGTTATAGATTCCGATGCTTCACTTCAGGCTTTCTGTATCCCTCTGACCTTCTTCTTCACGGTGAAACACAGAAATTGCATCGGAATTCAATACGAAAGGCCCAATGCCGACTTAAGTACAAGAAGACTGACTCTTCTTACTGTCTATGTTTTGAACCAATCCTGTGACACTAGTTGTAGATTCAGATGCTTCACTTCAGGTTTACTTTATCTGTTGGACCTTCTTATTCACGATGAGACACAGAAATTGCATCGGAATTAAATACAAAAGGCACAATGCCGACTTAAAAACAAGAAGACTGACTCTTCTACTGTCTATGATTGGAACCATTTCTGTGACACTAGTTATTGAGTCCGATGCTTCACTTCAGGTTTACTGTATCCCTTGGGCCTTCTTATTCACGATGAATCACAGAAATTGCATCGGAATTAAATACAAAAGGCACAATGCCGACTTAAGTACAGGAAGACTGAATCTTCTTACTGTCTATAATTTGAACCATTCCAGTGACACTAGTTATAGATTCCGATGCAGCACTATAGGTTTATTGTATCCCTTGGACCTTGTTATTGACGATGAAACACAGAAATTGCATCGGAATTAAATAGAAAAGGCACAATGCCGACTTAAGTACAAGAAGAATGACTCTTCCTACTGACTATGTTTAGAACCATTCCTGTGACACTAGTTATAGATTCCGATGCTTCACTTCAGGTTTACTGTATTCCTTGGACATTCTTATTGACGATGAAACACAGCAATTGCATCGGAATTAAATACACAAGGAAAATGCCGACTTAAGTACACGAAGACTGACTCTTTTTACTGTCTATGCTTTGAACCATTCCTGTGACACTAGTTATAGATTCCGATGCTTCACTCCAGGTATACTGTATCCTTTGGAACGTCTTATTGACGATGAAACACAGAAATTGCATAGGAATTAAATACAAAAGGCACAATGCCGACTTAAGGACAAGAAGACCGACTCTTCTTACTGACTTTGTTTTGAACCATTCCGGTGACCGTAGTTATAGATTCCGAAGCTTCACTTCCGGTTTATTGTATCCCTCTGACCTTCTTATTGACGATGAAACACAGAAATTGCATTGGAATTAAATGCAAAAGGCACAATGTCGACTTAAGTACTAGAAGTCTGTTTCTTCTTACCGTCTATGTTTTGAACCATTCCAGTGACACTAGTTATAGATTCCGATGCTTCACTCCAGGTTTACTGTATCCCTTGGACCTTCTTATTGACGATGAAACACAGAAATTGCATCGGTATTAAATAGGAAAGGCACAATGCCAACTTAAGTACAAGAAGACTGACTCTTCTTACTTACTATGTTTTGAACCATTCCTGTGAAACTAGTTATAGATTCCGATGCTTCACTTCAGGTTTACTGTATACCTTGGACCTTCTTATTGACGATGAAACACAGAAATTGCATCGGAATTAAATACAAAAGGCACAATGCCGACTTACGTACAAGAAGACTGGTTCTTCCTACTGTCTATGTTTTGAACCATTCCTGTGACACTAGTTTTGGATTCCGATGCTTCACTTCAGGTATACTGCATCCCTCTGACCGTCTTATTGACGATGAAACACAGAAATTGCATCGGAATTAAATATAAAAGGCACAATGCCGACTTAAGTACAAGAAGACTGACTCTTCCTACTGTCTATGTTTTGAACCATTGCTGTGACACTAGTTATAGATTCCGATGCTTCATTTCAGGTTTACTGTATCCCTCTGACCTTATTGCCGATGAAACACAGAAATTGCATCGGAATTAAATACGAAAGGCACAATGCTGACTTAAGGACAAGAAGACTGACTCTTCTTACTGACTATGTTTTGAACCATTCCTGTGAAACTAGTTATAGATTCCGATGCTTCACGTCAGGTTTACTGTGTCCCTTGGTCCTTCTTATTGACGATGAAACACAGAAATTGCATCGGAATTAAATACAAAATGCACAATGCCAACTAAAGCATAAGAAGACTGACTCTTCCTACTGTCTATGTTTGATGCATTTCTGTGACACTAGTCATAGAGTCCGATGCTGATGCTTCACTTCAGGTTTACTGTATCGCTTGGACCTTCTTATTGACGATGATACACAGAAATTGCATCGGAATTAAATACAAAAGGCACAATGCCGATTTAAGTACATGAAGACCGACTCTTCCTACTGACTACGTTTTCAACCATTCCTGTGACACTAGTTATAGATTCCGATGCTTCACTTGTGGTTTACTGTATCCTTTGGACCTTCTTATTGACGATGAAACACAGAAATTGCATCGGAAATAAATACAAAAGGCACAATGCCGACTTAAGTACAAGAAGACTGACTCTTCTTACTGTCTATGTTTCGAACCATTCCTGTGACAATAGTTATAGATTCCGATGCTTTACTCCAGGTTTACTGTATCCCTTGGACCATCTTATTGACGATGAAACAGAGAAATTGCATCGGAATTAAATACAAAAGGCACAATGCCGACTTAAGGACAAGAAGACTGACTCTTCTTACTGTCTATGTTTTGAACCATTCCTGTGACACTAGTTATAGATTGCGATGCTTCACTCCAGGTTTACTGTATCCCTTGGACCTTCTTATTGACGATGAAACAAAGAAATTGCATCGGAATTAAATTCAAAATGCACAATGCAGACATAAGTACAAGAAGACTGACTCTTCGTACTGTCTATGCTTTTAACCATTCCTGTGACACTAGTTATAGATTCCGTTGCTTCACTTCAGGTTTACTGATTCCCTTGGACCTTCTGATTGACGATGAAACACAGAAACTGCATCGGAATTAAATACAAAAGGCACAATGCCGACTTAAGAATAAGAAGACTGACTCTTCCTACTGTCTATGTTTTGAACAATTTCTGTGACACTAGTTATAGAGTCCCATGCTTCAATTCAGGTTTACTGTATCCCTTGGACTTTCTTATTGACGATGAAACACAGAAATTGCATCGGAACTAAATACAAAAGGCACAATGCCGACTTAAGTACAAGAAGACTGACTCTTCTTACTGTCTATGTTTTGAACCATTACTGTGACTCTAGTTATAGATTCCGATACTTCACTTGAGGTTTACTGTATCCCCTGGACCTTCTTATTGGCGATGAAACACAGAAATTGCATCGGAATTAAATACATAAGGCACAATGCCGACTTAAGTACAAGAAGACTGACTCTTCTTACTGTCTATGATTTGAACGATTCCTGTGGCACTAGTTGTAGATTCCGATGCTTCACTTCAGGTTTACTGCATCCCTTGGACGTTCTTATTGACGATGAAACACAAAATTGCATCGAAATTAAATGCAAAAGGCACAATGCCGACTTTAGGACAAGAAGACTGACTCTTCTTACTGACTATGTTTTGAACAATTCCTGTGACACTAGTTATAGATTCCGATGCTTCACTTCCGGTTTACTGTATCCCTCTGACCATTTTATTGACGAAGAAACACAGAAATCGCATCGGGATTAAATACAAAAGGCACAATGCCGACTTAAGTACATGAAGCGTGACTCTTCTTACTGTCTATGTTTCAACCATTCCTGTGACACTAGTTATAGATTCCGATGCTTCACTTCAGGCTTACTGTATCCCTCTGACCTTCTTCTTCACGGTGAAACACAGAAATTGCATCGGAATTCAATACGAAAGGCCCAATGCCGACTTAAGTACAAGAAGACTGACTCTTCTTACTGTCTATGTTTTGAACCGATCCTGTGACACTAGTTGTGGATTCAGATGCTTCACTTCAGGTTTACTGTATCTGTTGGACCTTCTTATTCACGATGAGACACAGAAATTGCATCGGAATTAAATACAAAAGGCACAATGCCGACTTAAGTACAAGAAGACTGACTCTTCTACTGTCTATGTTCGGAACCATTTCTGTGACACTAGTTATTGAGTCCGATGCTTCACTTCACGTTTACTGTATCCCTTGGGCCTTCTTATTGACGATGAAACACAGAAATTGCATCGGAAGAAAATACAAAAGGCACAATGCCGACTTAAGTACAAGAAGACTGAATCTTCTTACTGTCTATAATTTGAACCATTCCAGTGACACTAGTTATAGATTCCGATGCAGCACTATAGGTTTATTGTATCCCTTGGACCTTGTTATTGACGATGAAACACAGAAATTGCATCGGAATTAAATAGAAAAGCCACAATGCCGACTTAAGTACAAGAAGAATGGCTCTTCCTACTGACTATGTTTTGAACCATTCCTGTGACACTAGTTATAGATTCCGATGCTTCACTCCAGGTATACTGTATCCCTTGGAACGTCTTATTGTCGATGAAACACAGAAATTGCATAGGAATTAAATACAAAAGGCACAATGCCGACTTAAGGACAAGAAGACCGACTCTTCTTACTGACTTTGTTTTGAACCATTCCGGTGACGGTAGTTATAGATTCCGAAGCTTCACTTCCGGTTTATTGTATCCCTCTGACTTTCTTATTGACGATGAAACACAGAAATTGCATTGGAATTAAATGCAAAAGGCACAATGTCGACTTAAGTACAAGAAGTCTGTTTCTTCTTACCGTCTATGTTTTGAACCATTCCAGTGACACTAGTTATAGATTCCGATGCTTCACTCCAGGTTTACTGTATCCCTTGGACCTTCTTATTGACGATGAAACACAGAAATTGCATCGGTATTAAATAGAAAAGGCACAATGCCAACTTAAGTACAAGAAGACTGACTCTTCTTACTGACTACGTTTTGAACCATTTCTGTGAAACTAGTTATAGATTCCGATGCTTCACTTCAGGTTTACTGTATACCTTGGACCTTCTTATTGACGATGAAACACAGAAATTGCATCGGAATTAAATACAAAAGGCACAATGCCGACTTACGTACAAGAAGACTGGTTCTTCCTACTGTCTATGTTTTGAACCATTCCTGTGACACTAGTTTTGGATTCCGATGCTTCACTTCAGGTATACTGCATCCCTCTGACCTTCTTATTGACGATGAAACACAGAAATTGCATCGGAATTAAATATAAAAGGCACAATGCCGACTTAAGTACAAGAAGACTGACTCTTCCTACTGTCTATGTTTTGAACCATTGCTGTGACACTAGTTATAGATTCCGATGCTTCATTTCAGGTTTACTGTATCCCTCTGACCTTATTGCCGATGAAACACAGAAATTGCATCGGAATTAAATACAAAAGGCACAATGCCGACTTAAGTACAAGAAGACTGACTCTTGTTACTGTCTATGTTTGAACCATTCCTGTGACACTAGTTGTAGATTCCGATGCTTCACTTGAGGTTTACTGTATCCCTGTGACCTTCTTATTGACGATGAAACACAGAAATTGCATAGGAAATAAATAGAAAAGGCACAATGCCGACTTAAGTACACGAAAAATGACTCCTCTTACTGTGTGTGCTTTGAACCATTCCTGTGACACTAGTTATAGATTCCGATGCTTCACTCCAGGTTTACTGTATCCCTTGGACCTTCTTATTGACGATGAAACACAGAAATTGCATCGGAATTAAATAGAAAAGGCACAATGCCGACATAACTATAAGAAAACTGACTCTTCTTACTGATTATTGTGTGAACCATTCCTGTGACACTAGTTATAGATTCCGATGATTTACTTCAGGTTTACTGTATACCTTGCACCTTCTTATTGACGATGAAACACAGAAATTGCATCGGAATTAAATACAGAAGGCACAATGCCGACTTAAGTACAAGAAGACTGACTCTTTCTACTGTCTATGTTTTGAACCGTTCCTGTGACACTAGTTGTGGATTCCGATGCTTCACTTCAGGTTTACTGTATCCCGCTGACCTTCTTATTGACGATGAAACACAGAAATTACATCGGATTTAAATACAAAAGGCAAAATGCCGACTTAAGTACACGAAGACTGACTCTTATTACTGTTTATTTTTTGAACCATTCCTGTGACACTAGTTATAGATTCCGATGCTACACTCCACGTTTATTGTATCCCTTGACCTTCTTATTGACGATGAAACTCAGAAATTGCATCGGAATTAAATACAAAAGGCACAATGCCGACTTAAGGGCAAGAAGACTGACTCTTCTTACTGAATATGTTTTGAACCATTCCTGTGACACTAGTTATAGATTCCGATGCTTCACTTCAGGTTTACTGTATCCCTTGGGCCTACGTATTGACGATGAAACACAGATATTGCATCGGAATTAAATACAAAAGGCACAATGCCGAATTAAGTACAAGAAGACAGACTCTTGTTACTGACTATGTTTGAACCATTCCTGTGACACAAGTTATAGATTCCGATGCTTCTTTTCAGGTTTACTGTATCCCTCTGACTTTCTTATTGACGGTGAAGCACAGAAATTGAATCGGAATTGAATACGAAAGGCACAATGCCGACTTAAGTACACGAAGACTGACTCTTCTTACTGTCTATGCTTGAACCATTCCTGGGACACTAGTTATATATTCCGATGTTACACTCCATGTTTACTGTATCATTTGGACCTTTTTAATGACGGTGAAACTCAGAAATTGCATCTGAATTAAATACAAAAGGCACAATGCCGACTTAAGTACAAGAAGACTGTCTCATCTTACTGACTATGTCTTGAACCATTCCTGGGACACTAGTTCTAGATTCCGATGCTTCACTTCAGGTTTACTGTAACCCTTTGACTTTCTTATTGACAATGAAACACAGAAATTGCATCGGAATTCAATAGAAAAGGCACATGAAGACCGACTCTTCCTACTAAATATGTTTTGAACCAATCCTGTGACACTAGTTATAGATTCCGATGCTTCACTTGAGGTTTACTGTATCATTTGGACCTTCTTATTGACGATGAAACACAGAAATTGCATCGGAATTAAATAGAAAATTCACAATGCCGATTTAAGTACAAGAAGACTGACTCATCTTACTGACTATGTTTTGAACCATTCCTGGAACACTAGTTGTAGATTCCGATGCTTCACTTCAGGTTTGCTGTATCCCTTGGACCTTCTTATTGACCATGAAACACAGAAATTGCATCGGAAGTTAATGCAAAAAGCAAAGTGCCGGCTTAAGTTCACGAAAACTGACTCTTCTTACTGTCTATGTTTTGAACCATTCCTGTGACACTAGTTATAGATTCCGATGCTTCACTCCAGGTTTACTGTATCCCTTGGACCTTCTTATTGACGATGAAACACAGAAAATGCATCGGAATTAAATACAAAAGGCACAATGCCGACTTAAGGAGAAGAAGACTGACTCTTCTTACTGACTTTGCTTTGAACCATTCCTGTGACACCAGTTATAGATCCCGATGCTTCACTTCAGGTTTATTGAATCCCTCTGACCTTCTTATTGACGATGAATCACAGAAATTGCATCGGAATTATATAGAAAAGGCACAATTTCGACATAAGTCCAAGAAGACTGACTCTTCTTACTGTCTATGTTTTGAACCATTCCTGTGACACTAGTTATAGATTTCGATGCTTCAGTCCAGGTTTACTATATCCCTTGGTCCTTGTTATTGACGATGAAACACAGAAATTGCATCGGAAGTAAATAGGAAAGGCACAATGCCGACTTAAGTACAAGAAGACTGACTCTTCTTACTGACTATGTTTTGTACCATTCCTGTGACACTAGTTATAGATTCCGATGCTTCACTTCAGGTTTACTGTATCCCTCTGACCTTATTGCCAATGAAACACAGAAATTGCATCGGAATTAAATACAAAAGCCACAATGCCTACATAAGTACAAGAAGACTGACTCTTCGTACTGTCTATGTTTTGATCATTCCTGTGATACTAGTTATAGATTCCGATGCTTCACTTCAGGTTTACTGTTTCCCTTGGACCTTCTTATTGACGATGAGACACAGACATTGCATCGGAATTAAATTCAAAAGGCACAATGCCGACTTTAGTATAAGAAGACTGACTCTTCCTACTGTCTACGTTTTGAACCATTTCTGTGACACTAGTTATAGAGTCCGATGCTTCACTTCAGGTTTACTGTATACCTCTGACCTTCTTATTGACGATGAAACACAGAAATTGCATCGGAATTAAATACAAAATGCACAATGCCGACTTAAGTACAAAAAGACTGACTCTTCTTACTGTCTACGTTTTAACCATTCCTGTGACACTAGTTATGGATTCCGATGCTTCACTTCAGGTTTACTGTACCCCTCTGACCTTCTTATTGACGGTGAAACACAGGAATTGCATCGGAATTAAATACGAAAGGCACAATGCCGACATAAGTACAAGAAGACTGACTCTTGTTACTGACTATGTTTTACACCATTCCTGTGACACTAGTTGTAGATTCCGATGCTTCACTTCAGGTTTACCGTATCCCTCTGACCTTCTTATTGACAATGAAACACAGAAATTGCATCGGAATTAAATACAAAAGGCTCAATGCCGACTTAAGTACAGGAAGACAGACTCATCTTACTGTCTATGTTAGAACCATTCCTGTGACACTAGTTATAGATTCCGATGCTTCACTGCAGATTTACTGTATCCCTCTGACATTCTTATTGACGGTGAAACACAGAAATTGCATCGGAATTAAATACGAAAGGCACAATGCCGACTTAACTACAAGAAGACTGACTCTTCTTACTGACTATGTTTGGAAACATTCCTGTGACACTAGTTATAGATTCCGATGCTTCACTTCAGGTTTACTGTATCCCTGTGACCTTCTTATTGACGATGAAACACAGAAATTGCACCGGAAATAAATAGAAAAGGCACAAAGCCGACTTAAGTACACGAAAAATGACTCCTCTTACTGTGTGTGCTTTGAACCATTCCTGTGACACTAGTTATAGATTCCGATGCTTCACTCCAGGTTTACTGTATCCCTTGGACCTTCTTATTGACGATGAAACACAGAAATTGCATCGGAATTAAATAGAAAAGGCACAATGCCGACATAACTATAAGAAAACTGACTCTTCTTACTGATTATTGTGTGAACCATTCCTGTGACACTAGTTAAGGATTCCGATGATTTACTTCAGGTTTACTGTATACCTTGCACCTTCTTATTGACGATTAAACACAGAAATTGCATCGGAATTAAATACAAAAGGCACAATGCCGACATAAGTACAAGAAGACTGACTCTTTCTACTGTCTATGTTTTGAACCGTTCCTGTGACACTAGTTGTGGATTCCGATGCTTCACTTCAGGTTTACTGTATCCCGCTGACCTTCTTATTGACGATGAAACACAGAAATTACATCGGATTTAAATACAAAAGGCAAAATGCCGACTTAAGTACACGAAGACTGACTCTTATTACTGTTTATTTTTTGAACCATTCCTGTGACACTAGTTATAGATTCCGATGCTACACTCCACGTTTATTGTATCCCTTGACCTTCTTATTGACGATGAAACTCAGAAATTGCATCGGAATTAAATACAAAAGGCACAATGCCGACTTAAGGGCAAGAAGACTGACTCTTCTTACTGAATATGTTTTGAACCATTCCTGTGACACTAGTTATGGATTCCGATGCTTCACTTCAGGTTTACTGTATCCCTTGGGCCTACGTATTGACGATGAAACACAGATACTGCATCGGAATTAAATACAAAAGGCACAATGCCGAATTAAGTACAAGAAGACTGACTCTTGTTACTGACTATGTTTGACCATTCCTGTGACACAAGTTATAGATTCCGATGCTTCTTTTCAGGTTTACTGTATCCCTCTGACCTTCTTATTGACGATGACACACAGAAATTGCATCGGATTTAAATAGAAAAGGCACAATGCCGACTTAAGTACAAGAAGATTGACTCTTCTTACTGTCTATGTTTTTAACCAATCCTGTGACACTAGTTGTAGATTCCGATGCTTCACTTCAGGTTTACTGTATCCCTTGGACCTTCTTATTGACGATGAAACACAGGAATTGAATCGGAATTAAATACAAAAGGCACAATGCCGACTTAAGTACAAGAAGACTTACTCTTGTTACTGTCTATGTTTGAACCATTCCTGTGACACTAGTTATAGATTCTGATGCTTCTCTTCAGGTTTACTGTATCCCTCTGACTTTCTTATTGACAGTGAAGCACAGAAATTGAATCGGAATTAAATACGAAAGGCACAATGCCGACCTAAGTACACGAAGACTGACTCTTCATACTGTCTATGCTTGAACCATTCCTGTGACACTAGTTATAGATTCCGATGATTTACTTCAGGTTTACTGTATACCTTGCACCTTCTTATTGACCATGAAACACAGAAATTGCATCGGAAGTAAATGCAAAAAGCAAAGTGCCGGCTTAAGTACACGAAAACTGACTCTTCTTACTGTCTATGTTTTGAACCATTCCTGTGACACTAGTTATAGATTCCGATGCTTCACTCCAGGTTTATTGTATCCCTTGGACCTTCTCATTCACGATGAAACACAGAAATTGCATCGGAATTAAATACAAAAGGCACAATGCCGACTTAAGGAGATGAAGACTGACTCTTCTTACTGACTTTGTTTTGAACCATTCCTGTGACACTAGTTATAGATTCCGATGCTTCACTTCAGGTTTATTGAATCCCTCTGACCTTCTTATTGACGATGAATCACAGAAATTGCATCGGAATTATATAGAAAAGGCACAATTTCGACTTTAGTACAAGAAGACTGACTCTTCTTACTGTCTATGTTTTGAACCATTCCTGTGACACTAGTTATAGATTCCGATGCTTCAGTCCAGGTTTACTATATCCCTTGGACCTTGTTATTGACGATGATACACAGAAATTGCATCGGAATTAAATAGGAAAGGCACAATGCCGACTTAAGTACAAGAAGACTGACTCTTCTTACTGACTATGTTTTGTACCATTCCTGTGACACTAGTTATAGCTTCCGATGCTTCACTTCAGGTTTACTGTATCCCTCTGACCTTATTGCCAATGAAACACAGAAATTGCATCAGAATTAAATACGAAAGCCACAATGCCGACATAAGTACAAGAAGACTGACTCTTCGTACTGTCTATGTTTTGATCATTCCTGTGACACTAGTTATAGATTCCGATGCTTCACTTCAGGTTTACTGTTTCCCTTGGACCTTCTTATTGACGATGAGACACAGACATTGCATCGGAATTAAATTCAAAAGGCACAATGCCGACTTTAGTATAAGAAGACTGACTCTTCCTACTGTCTACGTTTTGAACCATTTCTGTGACACTAGTTATAGAGTCCGATGCTTCACTTCAGGTTTACTGTATACCTCTGACCTTCTTATTGACGATGAAACACAGAAATTGCATCGGAATTAAATACAAAATGCACAATGCCGACTTAAGTACAAAAAGACTGACTCTTCTTACTGTCTACGTTTTAACCATTCCTGTGACACTAGTTATGGATTCCGATGCTTCACTTCAGGTTTACTGTACCCCTCTGACCTTCTTATTGACGGTGAAACACAGGAATTGCATCGGAATTAAATACGAAAGGCACAATGCCGACATAAGTACAAGAAGACTGACTCTTGTTACTGACTATGTTTTACACCATTCCTGTGACACTAGTTGTAGATTCCGATGCTTCACTTCAGGTTTACCGTATCCCTCTGACCTTCTTATTGACAATGAAACACAGAAATTGCATCGGAATTAAATACAAAAGGCTCAATGCCGACTTAAGTACAGGAAGACAGACTCATCTTACTGTCTATGTTAGAACCATTCCTGTGACACTAGTTATAGATTCCGATGCTTCACTGCAGATTTACTGTATCCCTCTGACATTCTTATTGACGGTGAAACACAGAAATTGCATCGGAATTAAATACGAAAGGCACAATGCCGACTTAACTACAAGAAGACTGACTCTTCTTACTGACTATGTTTGGAAACATTCCTGTGACACTAGTTATAGATTCCGATGCTTCACTTCAGGTTTACTGTATCCCTGTGACCTTCTTATTGACGATGAAACACAGAAATTGCACCGGAAATAAATAGAAAAGGCACAATGCCGACTTAAGTACACGAAAAATGACTCCTCTTACTGTGTGTGCTTTGAACCATTCCTGTGACACTAGTTATAGATTCCGATGCTTCACTCCAGGTTTACTGTATCCCTTGGACCTTCTTATTGACGATGAAACACAGAAATTGCATCGGAATTAAATAGAAAAGGCACAATGCCGACATAACTATAAGAAAACTGACTCTTCTTACTGATTATTGTGTGAACCATTCCTGTGACACTAGTTATAGATTCCGATGATTTACTTCAGGTTTACTGTATACCTTGCACCTTCTTATTGACGATTAAACACAGAAATTGCATCGGAATTAAATACAAAAGGCACAATGCCGACATAAGTACAAGAAGACTGACTCTTTCTACTGTCTATGTTTTGAACCGTTCCTGTGACACTAGTTGTGGATTCCGATGCTTCACTTCAGGTTTACTGTATCCCGCTGACCTTCTTATTGACGATGAAACACAGAAATTACATCGGATTTAAATACAAAAGGCAAAATGCCGACTTAAGTACACGAAGACTGACTCTTATTACTGTTTATTTTTTGAACCATTCCTGTGACACTAGTTATAGATTCCGATGCTACACTCCACGTTTATTGTATCCCTTGACCTTCTTATTGACGATGAAACTCAGAAATTGCATCGGAATTAAATACAAAAGGCACAATGCCGACTTAAGGGCAAGAAGACTGACTCTTCTTACTGAATATGTTTTGAACCATTCCTGTGACACTAGTTATGGATTCCGATGCTTCACTTCAGGTTTACTGTATCCCTTGGGCCTACGTATTGACGATGAAACACAGATACTGCATCGGAATTAAATACAAAAGGCACAATGCCGAATTAAGTACAAGAAGACTGACTCTTGTTACTGACTATGTTTGAACCATTCCTGTGACACAAGTTATAGATTCCGATGCTTCTTTTCAGGTTTACTGTATCCCTCTGACCTTCTTATTGACGATGACACACAGAAATTGCATCGGATTTAAATAGAAAAGGCACAATGCCGACTTAAGTACAAGAAGATTGACTCTTCTTACTGTCTATGTTTTTAACCAATCCTGTGACACTAGTTGTAGATTCCGATGCTTCACTTCAGGTTTACTGTATCCCTTGGACCTTCTTATTGACGATGAAACACAGGAATTGAATCGGAATTAAATACAAAAGGCACAATGCCGACTTAAGTACAAGAAGACTTACTCTTGTTACTGTCTATGTTTGAACCATTCCTGTGACACTAGTTATAGATTCTGATGCTTCTCTTCAGGTTTACTGTATCCCTCTGACTTTCTTATTGACAGTGAAGCACAGAAATTGAATCGGAATTAAATACGAAAGGCACAATGCCGACCTAAGTACACGAAGACTGACTCTTCATACTGTCTATGCTTGAACCATTCCTGTGACACTAGTTATAGATTCCGATGATTTACTTCAGGTTTACTGTATACCTTGCACCTTCTTATTGACCATGAAACACAGAAATTGCATCGGAAGTAAATGCAAAAAGCAAAGTGCCGGCTTAAGTACACGAAAACTGACTCTTCTTACTGTCTATGTTTTGAACCATTCCTGTGACACTAGTTATAGATTCCGATGCTTCACTCCAGGTTTATTGTATCCCTTGGACCTTCTCATTCACGATGAAACACAGAAATTGCATCGGAATTAAATACAAAAGGCACAATGCCGACTTAAGGAGATGAAGACTGACTCTTCTTACTGACTTTGTTTTGAACCATTCCTGTGACACTAGTTATAGATTCCGATGCTTCACTTCAGGTTTATTGAATCCCTCTGACCTTCTTATTGACGATGAATCACAGAAATTGCATCGGAATTATATAGAAAAGGCACAATTTCGACTTTAGTACAAGAAGACTGACTCTTCTTACTGTCTATGTTTTGAACCATTCCTGTGACACTAGTTATAGATTCCGATGCTTCAGTCCAGGTTTACTATATCCCTTGGACCTTGTTATTGACGATGATACACAGAAATTGCATCGGAATTAAATAGGAAAGGCACAATGCCGACTTAAGTACAAGAAGACTGACTCTTCTTACTGACTATGTTTTGTACCATTCCTGTGACACTAGTTATAGCTTCCGATGCTTCACTTCAGGTTTACTGTATCCCTCTGACCTTATTGCCAATGAAACACAGAAATTGCATCAGAATTAAATACGAAAGCCACAATGCCGACATAAGTACAAGAAGACTGACTCTTCGTACTGTCTATGTTTTGATCATTCCTGTGACACTAGTTATAGATTCCGATGCTTCACTTCAGGTTTACTGTTTCCCTTGGACCTTCTTATTGACGATGAGACACAGACATTGCATCGGAATTAAATTCAAAAGGCACAATGCCGACTTTAGTATAAGAAGACTGACTCTTCCTACTGTCTACGTTTTGAACCATTTCTGTGACACTAGTTATAGAGTCCGATGCTTCACTTCAGGTTTACTGTATACCTCTGACCTTCTTATTGACGGTGAAACACAGAAATTGCATCGGAATTAAATACGAAAGGCACAATGCCGACATAAGTACAAGAAGACTGACTCTTGTTACTGACTATGTTTTACACCATTCCTGTGACACTAGTTGTAGATTCCGATGCTTCACTTCAGGTTTACCGTATCCCTCTGACCTTCTTATTGACAATGAAACACAGAAATTGCATCGGAATTAAATACAAAAGGCTCAATGCCGACTTAAGTACAGGAAGACTGACTCATCTTACTGTCTATGTTTGAACCATTCCTGTGACACTAGTTATAGATTCCGATGCTTCACTGCAGATTTACTGTATCCCTCTGACATTCTTATTGCCGGTGAAACACAGAAATTGCATCGGAATTAAATACGAAAGGCACAATGCCGACTTAACTACAAGAAGACTGACTCTTCTTACTGACTATGTTTGGAAACATTCCTGTGACACTAGTTATAGATTCCGATGCTTCACTTCAGGTTTACTGTATCCCTGTGACCTTCTTATTGACGATGAAACACAGAAAGTGCATCGGAAATAAATAGAAAAGGCTCAATGCCGACTTAAGTACACGAAAAATGACTCTTCTTACTGTGTGTGCTTTGAACCATTCCTGTGACACTAGTTATAGATTCCGATGCTTCACTCCAGGTTTACTGTATCCCTTGGACCTTCTTATTGACGATGAAACACAGAAATTGCATCGGAATTAAATAGAAACGGCACAATGCCGACATAACTATAAGAAAACTGACTCTTCTTACTGATTATTGTGTGAACCATTCCTGTGACACTAGTTATAGATTCCGATGATTTACTTCAGGTTTACTGTATACCTTGCACCTTCTTATTGACGATGAAACACAGAAATTGCATCGGAATTAAATACAAAAGGCACAATGCCGACTTAAGTACAAGAAGACTGACTCTTTCTACTGTCTATGTTTTGAACCGTTCCTGTGACACTAGTTGTGGATTCTGATGCTTCACTTCAGGTTTACTGTACCCCCTGACCTTCTTATTGACGATGAAACACAGAAATTACATCGGATTTAAATACAAAAGGCAAAATGCCGACTTAAGTACACGAAGACTGACTCTTATTACTGTTTATTTTTTGAACCATTCCTGTGACACTAGTTATAGATTCCGATGCTACACTCCACTATTATTGTATCCCTTGACCTTCTTATTGACGATGAAACTCAGAAATTGCATCGGAATTAAATACAAAAGGCACAATGCCGACTTAAGGGCAAGAAGACTGACTCTTCTTACTGAATATGTTTTGAACCATTCCTGTGACACTAGTTATAGATTCCGATGCTTCACTTCAGGTTTACTGTATCCCTTGGGCCTACGTATTGACGATGAAACACAGATATTGCATCGGAATTAAATACAAAAGGCACAATGCCGAATTAAGTACATGAAGACTGACTCTTGTTACTGACTATGTTTGAACCATTCCTGTGACACAAGTTATAGATTCCGATGCTTCTTTTCAGGTTTACTGTATCCCTCTGACCTTCTTATTGACGATGACACACAGAAATTGCATCGGATTTAAATAGAAAAGGCACAATGCCGACTTAAGTACAAGAAGATTGACTCTTCTTACTGTCTATGTTTTTAACCAATCCTGTGACACTAGTTGTAGATTCCGATGCTTCACTTCAGGTTTACTGAATCCCTTGGACCTTCTTATTGACGATGAAACACAGGAATTGAATCGGAATTAAATACAAAAGGCACAATGCCGACTTAAGTAGAAGAAGACTTACTCTTGTTACTGTCTATGTTTGAACCATTCCTGTGACACTAGTTATAGATTCTGATGCTTCTCTTCAGGTTTACTGTATCCCTCTGACTTTCTTATTGACGGTGAAGCACAGAAATTGAATCGGAATTAAATACGAAAGGCACAATGCCGACTTAAGTACACGAAGACTGACTCTTCATACTGTCTATGCTTGAACCATTCCTGTGACACTAGTTATAGATTCCGATGATTTACTTCAGGTTTACTGTATACCTTGCACCTTCTTATTGACCATGAAACACAGAAATTGCATCGGAAGTAAATGCAAAAAGCAAAGTGCCGGCCTAAGTACACGAAAACTGACTCTTCTTACTGTCTATGTTTTGAACCATTCCTGTGACACTAGTTATAGATTCCGATGCTTCACTCCAGGTTTACTGTATCCCTTGGACCTTCTCATTGACGATGAAACACAGAAATTGCATCGGAATTAAATACAAAAGGCACAATGCCGACTTAAGGAGATGAAGACTGACTCTTCTTACTGACTTTGTTTTGAACCATTCCTGTGACACTAGTTATAGATTCCGATGCTTCACTTCAGGTTTATTGAATCCCTCTGACCTTCTTATTGACGATGAATCACAGAAATTGCATCGGAATTATATAGAAAAGGCACAATTTCGACTTTAGTACAAGAAGACTGACTCTTCTTACTGTCTATGTTTTGAACCATTCCTGTGACACTAGTTATTGATTCCGATGCTTCAGTCCAGGTTTACTATATCCCTTGGACCTTGTTATTGACGATGATACACAGAAATTGCATCGGAATTAAATAGGAAAGGCACAATGCCGACTAAAGTACAAGAAGACTGACTCTTCTTACTGACTATGTTTTGTACCATTCCTGTGACACTAGTTATAGATTCCGATGCTTCACTTCAGGTTTACTGTATCCCTCTGACCTTATTGCCAATGAAACAGAGAAATTGCTTTGGAATTAAATACGAAAGCCATAATGCCGACATAAGTACAAGAAGACTGACTCTTCGTACTGTCTATGTTTTGATCATTCCTGTGACACTAGTTATAGATTCCGATGCTTCACTTCAGGTTTACTGTTTCCCTTGGACCTTCTTATTGACGATGAAACACAGAAATTGCATCGGAATTAAATACGAAAGGCACAATGCCGACATAAGTACAAGAAGACTGACTCTTCTTACTGACTATGCTTTACACCATTCCTGTGACACTAGTTGCAGATTCCGATGCTTCACTTCAGGTTTACCGTATCCCTCTGACCTTCTTATTGACAATGAAACACAGAAATTGCATCGGAATTAAATACAAAAGGCTCAATGCCGACTAAAGTACAGGAAGACTGACTCATCTTACTGTCTATGTTTGAACCATTCCTGTGACACTAGTTATAGATTCCGATGCTTCACTGCAGGTTTACTGTATCCCTCTGACATTCTTATTGACGGTGAAACACAGAAATTGCATCGGAATTAAATACGAAAGGCACAATGCCGACTTAACTACAAGAAGACTGACTCTTCTTACTGACTATGTTTGGAAACATTCCTGTGACACTAGTTATAGATTCCGATGCTTCACTTCAGGTTTACTGTATCCCTGTGACCTTCTTATTGACGATGAAACACAGAAATTGCACGGGAAATAAATAGAAAAGGCACAATGCCGACTTAAGTACACGAAAAATGACTCCTCTTACTGTGTGTGCTTTGAACCATTCCTGTGACACTAGTTATAGATTCCGATGCTTCACTCCAGGTTTACTGTATCCCTTGGACCTTCTTATTGACGATGAAACACAGAAATTGCATCGGAATTAAATAGAAAAGGCACAATGCCGACATAACTATAAGAAAACTGACTCTTCTTACTGATTATTGTGTGAACCATTCCTGTGACACTAGTTATAGATTCCGATGATTTACTTCAGGTTTACTGTATACCTTGCACCTTCTTATTGACGATTAAACACAGAAATTGCATCGGAATTAAATACAAAAGGCACAATGCCGACTTAAGTACAAGAAGACTGACTCTTTCTACTGTCTATGTTTTGAACCGTTCCTGTGACACTAGTTGTGGATTCCGATGCTTCACTTCAGGTTTACTGTATCCCGCTGACCTTCTTATTGACGATGAAACACAGAAATTACATCGGATTTAAATACAAAAGGCAAAATGCCGACTTAAGTACACGAAGACTGACTCTTATTACTGTTTATTTTTTGAACCATTCCTGTGACACTAGTTATAGATTCCGATGCTACACTCCACGTTTATTGTATCCCTTGACCTTCTTATTGACGATGAAACTCAGAAATTGCATCGGAATTAAATACAAAAGGCACAATGCCGACTTAAGGGCAAGAAGACTGACTCTTCTTACTGAATATGTTTTGAACCATTCCTGTGACACTAGTTATAGATTCCGATGCTTCACTTCAGGTTTACTGTATCCCTTGGGCCTACGTATTGACGATGAAACACAGATACTGCATCGGAATTAAATACAAAAGGCACAATGCCGAATTAAGTACAAGAAGACTGACTCTTGTTACTGACTATGTTTGAACCATTCCTGTGACACAAGTTATAGATTCCGATGCTTCTTTTCAGGTTTACTGTATCCCTCTGACCTTCTTATTGACGATGACACACAGAAATTGCATCGGATTTAAATAGAAAAGGCACAATGCCGACTTAAGTACAAGAAGATTGACTCTTCTTACTGTCTATGTTTTTAACCAATCCTGTGACACTAGTTGTAGATTCCGATGCTTCACTTCAGGTTTACTGTATCCCTTGGACCTTCTTATTGACGATGAAACACAGGAATTGAATCGGAATTAAATACAAAAGGCACAATGCCGACTTAAGTACAAGAAGACTTACTCTTGTTACTGTCTATGTTTGAACCATTCCTGTGACACTAGTTATAGATTCTGATGCTTCTCTTCTGGTTTACTGTATCCCTCTGACTTTCTTATTGACAGTGAAGCACAGAAATTGAATCGGAATTAAATACGAAAGGCACAATGCCGACTTAACTACAAGAAGACTGACTCTTCTTACTGACTATGTTTGGAAACATTCCTGTGACACTAGTTATAGATTCCGATGCTTCACTTCAGGTTTACTGTATCCCTGTGACCTTCTTATTGACGATGAAACACAGAAATTGCATCGGAAATAAATAGAAAAGGCACAATGCCGACTTAAGTACACGAAAAATGACTCTTCTTACTGTGTGTGCTTTGAACCATTCCTGTGACACTAGTTATAGATTCCGATGCTTCACTCCAGGTTTACTGTATCCCTTGGACCTTCTTATTGACGATGAAACACAGAAATTGCATCGGAATTAAATAGAAACGGCACAATGCCGACATAACTATAAGAATACTGACTCTTCTTACTGATTATTGTGTGAACCATTCCTGTGACACTAGTTATAGATTCCGATGATTTACTTCAGGTTTACTGTATACCTTGCACCTTCTTATTGACGATGAAACACAGAAATTGCATCGGAATTAAATACAAAAGGCACAATGCCGACTTAAGTACAAGAAGACTGACTCTTTCTACTGTCTATGTTTTGAACCGTTCCTGTGACACTAGTTGTGGATTCTGATGCTTCACTTCAGGTTTACTGTACCCCCTGACCTTCTTATTGACGATGAAACACAGAAATTACATCGGATTTAAATACAAAAGGCAAAATGCCGACTTAAGTACACGAAGACTGACTCTTATTACTGTTTATTTTTTGAACCATTCCTGTGACACTAGTTATAGATTCCGATGCTACACTCCACTATTATTGTATCCCTTGACCTTCTTATTGACGATGAAACTCAGAAATTGCATCGGAATTAAATACAAAAGGCACAATGCCGACTTAAGGGCAAGAAGACTGACTCTTCTTACTGAATATGTTTTGAACCATTCCTGTGACACTAGTTATAGATTCCGATGCTTCACTTCAGGTTTACTGTATCCCTTGGGCCTACGTATTGACGATGAAACACAGATATTGCTTCGGAATTAAATACAAAAGGCACAATGCCGAATTAAGTACATGAAGACTGACTCTTGTTACTGACTATGTTTGAACCATTCCTGTGACACAAGTTATAGATTCCGATGCTTCTTTTCAGGTTTACTGTATCCCTCTGACCTTCTTATTGACGATGACACACAGAAATTGCATCGGATTTAAATAGAAAAGGCACAATGCCGACTTAAGTATAAGAAGATTGACTCTTCTTACTGTCTATGTTTTTAACCAATCCTGTGACACTAGTTGTAGATTCCGATGCTTCACTTCAGGTTTACTGTATCCCTTGGACCTTCTTATTGACGATGAAACACAGGAATTGAATCGGAATTAAATACAAAAGGCACAATGCCGACTTAAGTAGAAGAAGACTTACTCTTGTTACTGTCTATGTTTGAACCATTCCTGTGACACTAGTTATAGATTCTGATGCTTCTCTTCAGGTTTACTGTA
Source organism: Schistocerca piceifrons (assembly GCF_021461385.2). Classification (NCBI taxonomy): domain Eukaryota; kingdom Metazoa; phylum Arthropoda; class Insecta; order Orthoptera; family Acrididae; genus Schistocerca; species Schistocerca piceifrons. Next base: position 1,136,756,833 of record NC_060139.1, on the reverse strand, counting down.
TCCCTCTGACTTTCTTATTGACGGTGAAGCACAGAAATTGAATCGGAATTAAATACGAAAGGCACAATGCCGACTTAAGTACACGAAGACTGACTCTTCATACTGTCTATGCTTGAACCATTCCTGTGACACTAGTTATAGATTCCGATGATTTACTTCAGGTTTACTGTATACCTTGCACCTTCTTATTGACCATGAAACACAGAAATTGCATCGGAAGTAAATGCAAAAAGCAAAGTGCCGGCCTAAGTACACGAAAACTGACTCTTCTTACTGTCTATGTTTTGAACCATTCCTGTGACACTAGTTATAGATTCCGATGCTTCATTCCAGGTTTACTGTATCCCTTGGACCTTCTCATTGACGATGAAACACAGAAATTGCATTGGAATTAAATACAAAAGGCACAATGCCGACTTAAGGAGATGAAGACTGACTCTTCTTACTGACTTTGTTTTGAACCATTCCTGTGACACTAGTTATAGATTCCGATGCTTCACTTCAGGTTTATTGAATCCCTCTGACCTTCTTATTGACGATGAATCACAGAAATTGCATCGGAATTATATAGAAAAGGCACAATTTCGACTTTAGTACAAGAAGACTGACTCTTCTTACTGTCTATGTTTTGAACCATTCCTGTGACACTAGTTATTGATTCCGATGCTTCAGTCCAGGTTTACTATATCCCTTGGACCTTGTTATTGACGATGATACACAGAAATTGCATCGGAATTAAATAGGAAAGGCACAATGCCGACTAAAGTACAAGAAGACTGACTCTTCTTACTGACTATGTTTTGTACCATTCCTGTGACACTAGTTATAGATTCCGATGCTTCACTTCAGGTTTACTGTATCCCTCTGACCTTATTGCCAATGAAACACAGAAATTGCATCGGAATTAAATACGAAAGCCATAATGCCGACATAAGTACAAGAAGACTGACTCTTCGTACTGTCTATGTTTTGATCATTCCTGTGACACTAGTTATAGATTCCGATGCTTCACTTCAGGTTTACTGTTTCCCTTGGACCTTCTTATTGACGATGAAACACAGAAATTGCATCGGAATTAAATACGAAAGGCACAATGCCGACATAAGTACAAGAAGACTGACTCTTCTTACTGACTATGCTTTACACCATTCCTGTGACACTAGTTGCAGATTCCGATGCTTCACTTCAGGTTTACCGTATCCCTCTGACCTTCTTATTGACAATGAAACACAGAAATTGCATCGGAATTAAATACAAAAGGCTCAATGCCGACTAAAGTACAGGAAGACTGACTCATCTTACTGTCTATGTTTGAACCATTCCTGTGACACTAGTTATAGATTCCGATGCTTCACAGCAGGTTTACTGTATCCCTCTGACATTCTTATTGACGGTGAAACACAGAAATTGCATCGGAATTAAATACGAAAGGTACAATGCCGACTTAACTACAAGAAGACTGACTCTTCTTACTGACTATGTTTTGAACCATTTCTGTGACACTAGTTATAGATTCCGATGCTTCACTCCAAGTTTACTGTATCCCTGTGACCTTCTTATTGACGATGAAACACAGAAATTGCATCGGAAATAAATAGAAAAGGCACAATGCCGACTTAAGTACACGAAAAATGACTCTTCTTACTGTGTGTGCTTTGAACCATTCCTGTGACACTAGTTATAGATTCCGATGCTTCACTCCAGTTTTACTGTATCCCTTGGACCTTCTTATTGACGATGAAACACAGAAATTGCATCCGAATTAAATAGAAAAGGCACAATGCCGACATAACTATAAGAAAACTGACTCTTCTTACTGATTATAGTGTGAACCATTCCTGTGACACTAGTTATAGATTCCGATGATTTACTTCAGGTTTACTGTATACCTTGCACCTTCTTATTGAAGATGAAACACAGAAATTACATCGGAATTAAATACAAATGCACAATGCCGACTTAAGTACAAGAAGACTGACTCTTTCTACTGTCTATGTTTTGAACCGTTCCTGTGGCACTAGTTGTGGATTCCGATGCTTCACTTCAGGTTAACTGTATCCCGCTGACCTTCTTATTGACGATGTAACACAGAAAATGAATCGGAATTAAATACAAAAGGCACAATGCCAACTTATGGACAAGTAGTCTGACTCTTCTTACTGACTATGTTTTGAACCATTCCTGTGACACTAGTTATAGATTCCGAATCTTCACTTCAGGTTTACTGTATCCCTTGGACCTTCTTATTGACGATGAAACACAGAAATTACATCGGATTTAAATACAAAAGGCAAAATGCCGGCTTAAGTACACGAAGACTGACTCTTATTACTGTTTATTTTTTGAACCATTCCTGTGACACTAGTTATAGATTCCGATGCTACACTCCACGTTTATTGTATCCCTTGACCTTCTTATTGACGATGAAACTCAGAAATTGCATCGGAATTAAACACAAAAGGCACAATGCCGACTTAAGGGCAAGAAGACTGCCTATTCTTACTGAATATGTTTGAACCATTCCTGTGACACTACTTATAGATTCCGATGCTTCACTTCAGGTTTACTGTATCCTTTGTCCCTTCTTATTGACGATGAAACACAGAAATTGCATCCGAATTAAATACAAAAGGCACAATACCGACTTAAGTACATGAAGACCGACTCTTCTTATTGACTATGATTTGAACCATTCCAGTGAGACTAGTTATAGATTCCGATGCTTCACTTCAGGTTTACTGTATCCCTTGGACATTGTTATTGACGATGAAACACAGAAATTGCATGGGAATTAAATACAAAAGGCACAGTGCCGACGTAAGTACAAGAAGACTGACTCTTCTTACTGACTATGTTTTCAACCATTCCTGTGACACAAGTTATGGATTGCATGCTTCACTTCAGGTTTACTGTATCCCTTGGACCTTCTTGTTGACGATGAAACACAGAAATTGCATCGGAATTAAATACAAAAGGCAAAATGCCGACTTAAGTACACGAAGACTGACTCTTCTTACTGTCTATGTTTTGAACCATTCCAGTGACACTAGTTATAGATTCCGATAATTCACTTGAGGTTTACTGTATCCCCTGGACCTTCTTATTGACGATGAAACACAGAAATTGCATCGGAATAAAATATATAAGGCTCAATGAAGACTTAAGTGCAAGAAGACTGGCACTTCTTACTGTCTATGGTTTGAACCATTCCTGTGACACTAGTTATAGATTCCGATGCTTCACTCCAGGTTTCCTGTATCCCTTGGGCCTACGTATTGACGATGAAACACAGATATTGCATCGGAATTAAATACAAAAGGCACAATGCCGAATTAAGTACAAGAAGACTGACTCTTGTTACTGACTATGTTTGAACCATTCCTGTGACACAAGTTATAGATTCCGATGCTTCATTTCAGGTTAACTGTATCCCTCTGACCTTCTAATTGACGATGACACACAGAAATTGCATCGGATTTAAATATAAAAGGCACAATGCCGACTTAAGTACAAGAAGATTGACTCTTGTTACTGTCTATGTTTTTAACCAATCCTGTGACACTAGTTGTAGATTCCGATGCTTCACTTCAGGTTTACTGTATCCCTTGGACCTTCTTATTGACGATGAAGCACAGAGATTGAATCGGAATTAAATACGAAAGGCACAATGCCGACTTAAGTACACGAAGACTGACTCTTCTTACTGTCTATGCTTGAACCATTCCTGGGACACTAGTTATGGATTCCGATGCTACACTCCAGGTTTACTGTATGATTTGGACCTTGTTATTTACTATGAAACTCAGAAATTGCATCTGAATTAAATACAAAAGGCACAATGCCGACTTAAGTACAAGAAGACTGACTCTTCTTACTGACTATGTTTGAACCATTCCTGTGACACTAATTATAGATTCCGATGCTTCACCTCAGGTTTACTGTATCCCTTGGTCCTTCTTATTGACGATGAAACACATAAATTGCATGGGAATTAAATACAAAAGGCAAAATGCCGACTGAGGTACACGAAGACTGACTCTTCTTACTGTCTATGATTTGAACCATTCCTGTGACACTAGTTACAGATTCCGATACTTCACTTCAGGATTACTGTATCCCTTGGACCTTCTTATTGACGATGAAACACAGAAATTGCATCGGAATTAAATAGAAAAATCACAATGCCTATTTAAGTACAAGAAGACTGACTCATCTTACTGACTATGTTTTGAACCATTCCGGGAACTCTAGTTGTAGATTCCGATGCTTCACTTCAGGTTTGCTGTATCCCTTGGACCTTCTTATTGACCATGAAACACAGAAATTGCATCGGAAGCAAATGCAAAAAGCAAAGTGCCGGCTTAAGTACACGAAAACTGACTCTTCTTACTGTCTATGTATTGAACCATTCCTGTGACACTAGTTATAGATTCCGATGCTTCACTAGAGGTTTACTGTATCCCTTGGACCTTCTTATTGACGATGAAACACAGAAATTGCATCAGAATTAAATACAAAAGGCACAATGCCGACTTAAGGAGAAGAAGACTGACTCTTCTTACTGACTTTGTTTTGAACCATACATGTGACACTAGTTATAGATTCCGATGCTTCACTTCAGGTTTATTGAATCCCTCCGACCTTCTTATTGACGATGAATCACAGAAATTGCATCGGAATTATATAAAAAAGGCACAATTTCGGCATAAGTACAAGAAGACTGACTCTTCTTACTGTCTATGTTTTGAACCATTCCTGTGACACTAGTTATAGATTCCGATGCTTCACTTGAGGTTTACTGTATCCCTTGGAGCTTCTTATTGACGATGAAACACAGAAATTGCATCGGAATTAAATACAAAAGGCACAATGCCGACTTAAATACAAGAAGACTGACTCTTTTACTGACTATGATTTGTACCATTCCTGTGACACTAGTTATAGATTCCGATGCTTCACTTCAGGTTTACTGTATCCCTCAGACCTAATTCCAATGAAACACAGAAATTGCGTCGGAATTAAATACAAAAGCCACAATGCCGACATAAGTACAAGAAGACTGACTCTTCGTACTGTCTATGTTTTGATCATTCTTGTGACACTAGTTATAGATTCCGATGCTTCACTTCAGGTTTACTGTTTCCCTTGGACCTTCTTATTGACGATGAAACACAGACATTGCATCGGAATTAAATTCAAAAGGCACAATGCCGACTTCAGTATAAGAAGACTGACTCTTCCTACTGTCTACGTTTTGAACCATTTCTGTGACACTAGTTATAGAGTCCGATGCTTCACTTCAGGTTTACTGTATACCTCTGACCTTCTTATTGACGATGAAACACAGAAAATGCATCGGAATTAAATACGAAAAGCACAATGCCGACTTAACTACAAGAAGACTGAATCTTCTTACTGACTATGTTTTGAACCATTCCTGAGACACTAGTTATAGATTCCGATGCTTTACTTCAGGTTTACTGTATCCCTGTGACCTTCTTATTGACGTTGAAACACAGAAATTGCTTCGGAAATAAATAGAAAAGGCACAATGCCGACTTAAGTACACGAAAAATGACTCTTCTTACTGTGTGTGCATTGAACCATTCCTGTGACACTAGTTATAGATTCCGATGCTTCACTCCAGGTTTACTGTATCCCTTGGACCTTGTTATTGACGATGAAACACAGAAATTGCATCGGAATTAAATAGAAAAGGCACAATGCCGACATAACTATAAGAAAACTGACTCTTCTTACTGATGATAGTGTGAACCATTCCTGTGACACTAGTTATAGATTCCGATGATTTACTTCAGGTTTACTGTGTACCTTGCACCTTCTTATTGACGATGAAACACAGAAATTGCATCGGAATTAAATACAAAAGGCACAATGCCGACTTAAGTAAAAGAAGACTGACTCTTTCTACTGTCTATGCTTTGAACCGTTCCTGTGACACTAGTTATAGTTTCCGATGCTTCTCTTCAGGTTTACTGTATTCCTCTGACCTCCTTATTGACGATGGAACACAGAAATTGCATCGGAATTAAATATAAAAGGCACAATGCCGACATAAGAACAAGAAAACTGACTCTTATTTCTGTCAAAGTTTTGAACCATTCCTGTGACACTAGTTATAGATTCCGATTCTTCACTTCAAGTTTACAGTATCCCTCTGAACTTCTTATTGACGATGAAACACAGAAATTGCATCGGAATTAAAAACAAAACCCACAATGCCGACTCATGTACAAGAAGGCTGGCTTTTCTTACTGTCTATGATTTGAACCATTCCTGTGACACGAGTTATAAATTCTGAAGCTTCACTTCTGGTTTACTGTATCCCTCTGACCTTCTAATTGACGATGAAACACAGAAATTGATCGGAATTAAATAGTAAAGGCACAATGCCGACTTAAGTACAAAAAACTGACTCTACTTACTGTCTATGTTTTGAACCATTCCTGTGACACTAGTTATAGATTCCGATGCTTCACTTCAAGTTTACTGTATCCCTCTGACCTTCTTATTGACGGCTAAACACAGAAATTGCATCCGAATTAAATACAAGAGGCACAATGCCGACTCAAGTGCAAGAAGACTGGCTCTTCTTACTGTCTATGTTTCAACCTTTCCTGTGAGACCGGTTTTAGATTCCGATGCTTCAATTCAGGTTTACTGTATCCCTTGAACCTTGTTATTGACGACGAAACACAGAAATTGCATCGGAATTAAATAGAAAATCACATGCCGACTTAAGTACAAGAAAACTGACTCTTCTTTCTGTCTATGTTTTGAACCATTCCTGTGACAGTAGTTATGGATTCCGAAGCTTTACTTCAGGTTTACTGTATCCCTCTGACCGTCCTATTGACGATGGAACACAGATATTCCATCGGAATTAAATACAAAAGGCACAATGCAGACTCAAGTACTGGAAGACTGGCTCTTCTTACTATCTATGTTTTGAACCATTCCTGTGAGACCGGTTTTAGATACCGATGCTTGACTTCTGGTTTACTGTATTCCTTGGACCATCTTATTGACAACGAAACACAGGAATTGCATCGGAATTAAATAGAAAATGCTCAATGCCGACTTAAGTACAAGAAAACTGAATCTTGTTACTGGCTATGTTTTGAACCATTCCTGTGACACTAGTTATAGATTCCGATGCTTCACTTCAGGTTTACTGTATCCCTCTGACCTTCTTATTGATGATGAGACACAGATATTGCATCGGAATTAAATACAAAAGGCACAATGCCGACTTAAGTACAAGTAAACTGACTCTTGTTATTGTCTATGTTTTGAACCATTCCTGTGACACTAGTTATAGATTCCGATGCTTCACTTCCGGTTTACTGTATCCCTCTGACCTTCTTATTGACGATGAAACACAGAAATTGCATCGGAATTAAATACAAAAAGCACAATGGAGACTCAAGTACAAGAAGACTGGCTCTTCTTACTGTCTATGTTTTGAACCTCTCCTGTGAGACCGGTTTTAGACTCCGATTCTTCACTTCTGGTTTACTGTATCCCTTGGACCTTCTTATTGACGACGAAACACAGAAATTGTATCGGAATTAAATACAAAAGGCATAATGCCGACCTAAGTACAAGAAAACTGACTCTTGTTACTGACTATGTTTTGAACCATTCCTGTGACACTAGTTATAGATTCCGATGCTTCACTTCAGGTTTGCTGTATCCCTCTGACCTTCTTATTGACGATGAAACACAGAAATTGCATCGGAATTAAATACAAAAGGCACAATGCAGACTTAAGTACAAGAAAACTGACTCCTCTTACTGTCTATGATTTGACCCATTCCTGTGACACTGGTTATAGATTCCGATGCTTCACTTCAGGTTTACTGTATCCCTCTGACGTTATTATTGACGATGTAAGATAGAAATTGCATCGGAATTAAAAACAAAAATTACAATGCCGACTTAAGTACAAGAAAACTGACTCTTCTTACTGCCTATGTTTTGAACCATTCCTGTGACACTAGTTATAGATTCCGATGCTTCACTTCAGGTTTACTGTATCCCTCTGACCTCCTTATTGACGATGGAACACAGAAATTGCATCGGAATTAAATACAAAAGGCACAATGCCGACTCAAGTACAAGAAGTCTTGTTCTTCTTACTGTCTATGTTTTGAACCATTCCTGTAAAACTACACTCCTGGAAATGGAAAAAAGAACACATTGACACCGGTGTGTCAGACCCACCATACTTGCTCCGGACACTGCGAGAGGGCTGTACAAGCAATGATCACACGCACGGCACAGCGGACACACCAGGAACCGCGGTATTGGCCGTCGAATGGCGCTAGCTGCGCAGCATTTGTGCACCGCCGCCGTCAGTGAGCCAGTTTGCCGTGGCATACGGAGCTCCATCGCAGTCTTTAACACTGGTAGCATGCCGCGACCGCGTGGACGGGAACCGTATGTGCAGTTGACGGACTTTGAGCGAGGGCGTATAGTGGGCATGGGGGGGGCCGGGTGGACGTACCGCCGAATTGCTCAACACGTGGGGCGTGAGGTCTCCACAGTACATCGATGTTGTCGCCAGTGGTCGGCGGTAGGTGCACGTGCCCGTCGACCTGGGACCGGACCGCAGCGACGCACGGATGCACGACGAGACCGTAGGATCCTACGCAGTGCCGTAGGGGACCGCACCGCCACTTCCCAGCAAATTAGGGACACTGTTTCTCATGGGGTATCGGCGAGGACCATTCGCAACTGTCTCCATGAAGCTGGGCTACGGTCCCGCACACCGTTAAGCCGTCTTCCGCTCACGCCCCAACATCGTGCAGCCCGCCTCCAGTGGTGTCGCGACAGGCGTGAATGGAGGGACGAATGGAGACGTGTCGTCTTCAGCGATGAGAGTCGCTTCTGCCTTGGTGTCAATGATGATCGTATGCGTGTTTGGCGGCGTGCAGGTGGGCGCCACAATCAGGACTGCATACGACCGAGGCACACAGGGCCAACACCCGGCATCATGGTGTGGGGAGCGATCTCCTACACTGGCCGTACACCACTGGTGATCGTCGAGGGGACACTGAATAGTGCACGGTACATCCAAACCGTCATCGAACCCATCGTTCTACCATTCCTAGACCGGCAAGGGAACTTGCTGTTCCAACAGGACAATGCACGTCCGCATGTATCCCGTGCCACCCAACGTGCTCTAGAAGGTGTAAGTCAACTACCCTGGACAGCAAGATCTCCGGATCTGTCCCCCATTGAGCATGTTTGGGACTGGATGAAGCGTCGTCTCACGCGGTCTGCACGTGCAGCACGAACGCTGGTCCAACTGAGGCGCCAGGTGGAAATGGCATGGCAAGCCGTTCCACAGGACTACATCCAGCATCTCTACGATCGTCTCCATGGGAGGTTAGCAGCCTGCATTGCTGCGAAAGGTGGATATACACTGTACTAGTGCCGACATTGTGCATGCTCTGTTGCCTGTGTCTATGTGCCTGTGGTTCTGTCAGTGTGATCATGTGATGTATCTGACCCCAGGAATGTGTCAATAAAGTTTCCCTTCCTGGGACAATGAATTCATGGTGTTCTTATTTCAATTTCCAGGAGTGTAGTTATAGATTCCGATGGTTCACTTCAGGTTTACTGTATCCCTCTGACCTCCTTATTGACGATGGAACACAGAAATTGCATCGGAATTAATTACAAAAGGCACAATGCCGACTCAAGCACAAGAAGGCTGGCTGATCTTACTGTCTATGTTTTGAACCATTCCTGTGACACTTGTTATGGATTCCGATGCTTTACTTCAGGTTTACTGTATCCCTCTGTACTTCTTATTGACGATGAAACACAGAAACTGCATCGGAATTAAATGGAAAAGGCACAATGCCGACTTAAATACAAGAAAACTGACTCTTCTTACTGTCTATGTTTTGAACCATTCCTGTGACACTAATTTTAGATTCCGATGCTTCACTTCAGGTTTACTGTATCCCTCTGACCTTCTTATTGATGATGAAACACAGAAATTGCATCGGAATTAAATAGAAAACCAACAATGCCGACTTAAGTACAAGAAAACTTACTCTTCTTACTGTCTATGTTTTGAACCATTGATGTGACACTAGTCATAGATTCCGATGCTTCACTTCAGGCTTACTGTATCCCTCTGACGTTCTTATTGACGATGAAACAATGAAATTGCATCGGAATTAAATAGAAAAGGCACAATGCCGACTTAAGAACATGAGAACTGACGCTTCTTACTGTCTATGTTTTGAACCATTCCTGTGACACTAGTTATAGATTCTGATTCTTCACTTCAAGTTTACTGTATCCCTCTGACCTTCTTATTGACGATGAAACACAGAAATTGCATCGGAATTAAAAACAAATACCACAATGTCGACTCATGTACAAGAAGGCTGGCTCTTCTTACTGTCTACGATTTGAACCATTCCTGTAACACTAGTTATAAATTCTGAAGCTTCACTTCAGGTTTACTGTATCCCTCTGACCTTCTAATTGACGATGAAATACAGAAATTGATCGGAATTTAATAGAAGAGGCACAATGCAGACTTAAGTACAAAAAACTGACTCTGCTTACTGTCTATGTTTGAACCATTCCTGTGACACTAGTTATAGGTCCCGATGCTTCACTTCAAGTTTACTGTATTTCTCTGACCTTCTTCTTGACGATGAAACACAGAAATTGACTCGGAATTAAATACAAAAGGCACAATGCCGACTTAAGTACAAGAAAACTGACTCTTCTTACTGTCTATGTTTTGAACCATTCCTGTGCCATTAGTTATAGATTTCGATGCTTCACTTCAGGTTTACTGTATCCCTTGGACATTGTTATTGACGATGAAACACAGAAATTGCATGGGAATTAAATACAAAAGGCACAGTGCCGACTTAAGTACAAGAAGACTGACTCTTCTTACTGTCTATGATTTGAACCATTCCTGTGACACTAGTTATCGATTCCGACTCTTCACTCCAGGATTACTGTATCCCTTCGACCTTCTTATTGAAGATGAATTACAGAAATCGCATCGGAATTAAATAGGAAAGGCACAATGCCGACTTAAGTACAAGAAGACTGACTCTTCTTACTGACTATGTTTTCAACCATTCCTGTGACACAAGTTATGGATTCCATGCTTCACTTCAGGTTCACTGTATCCCTTGGACCTTCTTGTTGACGATGAAACACAGAAATTGCATCGGAATTAAATACAAAAGGCAAAATGCCGACTTAAGTACACGAAGACTGACTCTTCTTACTGTCTATGTTTTGAACCATTCCAGTGACACTAGTTATAGATTCCGATAATTCACTTGAGGTTTACTGTATCCCCTGGACCTTCTTATTGACGATGAAACACAGAAATTGCATCGGAATAAAATATATAAGGCTCAATGCCGACTTAAGTGCAAGAAGACTGGCACTTCTTACTGTCTATGGTTTGAACCATTCCTGTGACACTAGTTATAGATTCCGATGCTTCACTCCAGGTTTCCTGTATCCCTTGGGCCTACGTATTGACGATGAAACACAGATATTGCATCGGAATTAAATACAAAAGGCACAATGCCGAATTAAGTACAAGAAGACTGACTCTTGTTACTGACTATGTTTGAACCATTCCTGTGACACAAGTTATAGATTCCGATGCTTCATTTCAGGTTAACTGTATCCCTCTGACCTTCTAATTGACGATGACACACAGAAATTGCATCGGATTTAAATATAAAAGGCACAATGCCGACTTAAGTACAAGAAGATTGACTCTTGTTACTGTCTATGTTTTTAACCAATCCTGTGACACTAGTTGTAGATTCCGATGCTTCACTTCAGGTTTACTGTATCCCTTGGACCTTCTTATTGACGATGAAGCACAGAAATTGAATCGGAATTAAATACGAAAGGCACAATGCCGACTTAAGTACACGAAGACTGACTCTTCTTACTGTCTATGCTTGAACCATTCCTGGGACACTAGTTATGGATTCCGATGCTACACTCCAGGTTTACTGTATGATTTGGACCTTGTTATTTACTATGAAACTCAGAAATTGCATCTGAATTAAATACAAAAGGCACAATGCCGACTTAAGTACAAGAAGACTGACTCATCTTACTGACTATGTTTTGAACCATTCCTGGGACACTAGTTCTAGATTCCGATGCTTCACTTCAGGTTTGCTGTAACCCTTTGACTTTCTTATTGACGATGAAACACAGAAATTGCATCGGAATTCAATAGAAAATGCACAATGCCGACTTAAGTACATGAAGACCGACTCTTCCTACTAAATATGCTTTGAATTTTTCCTGTGACACTAGTAATAGATTCCGATGCTTCACTTGAGGTTTACTGTATCCCTTGGACCTTCTTATTGACGATGAAACACAGAAATTGCATCGGAATTAAATAGAAAAATCACAATGCCTATTTAAGTACAAGAAGACTGACTCATCTTACTGACTATGTTTTGAACCATTTCGGGAACTCTAGTTGTAGATTCCGATGCTTCACTTCAGGTTTGCTGTATCCCTTGGACCTTCTTATTGACCATGAAACACAGAAATTGCATCGGAAGCAAATGCAAAAAGCAAAGTGCCGGCTTAAGTACACGAAAACTGACTCTTCTTACTGTCTATGTTTTGAACCATTCCTGTGACACTAGTTATAGATTCCGATGCTTCACTAGAGGTTTACTGTATCCCTTGGACCTTCTTATTGACGATGAAACACAGAAATTGCATCGGAATTAAATACAAAAGGCACAATGCCGACTTAAGGAGAAGAAGACTGACTCTTCTTACTGACTTTGTTTTGAACCATACATGTGACACTAGTTATAGATTCCGATGCTTCACTTCAGGTTTATTGAATCCCTCTGACCTTCTTATTGACGATGAATCACAGAAATTGCATCGGAATTATATAGAAAAGGCACAATTTCGGCATAAGTACAAGAAGACTGACTCTTCTTACTGTCTATGTTTTGAACCATTCCTGTGACACTAGTTATAGATTCCGATGCTTCACTTGAGGTTTACTGTATCCCTTGGACCTTCTTATTGACGATGAAACACAGAAATTGCATCGGAATTAAATAGAAAAATCACAATGCCTATTTAAGTACAAGAAGACTGACTCATCTTACTGACTATGTTTTGAACCATTTCAGGAACTCTAGTTGTAGATTCCGATGCTTCACTTCAGGTTTGCTGTATCCCTTGGACCTTCTTATTGACCATGAGACACAGAAATTGCATCGGAAGCAAATGCAAAAAGCAAAGTGCCGGCTTAAGTACACGAAAACTGACTCTTCTTACTGTCTATGTTTTGAACCATTCCTGTGACACTAGTTATAGATTCCGATGCTTCACTAGAGGTTTACTGTATCCCTTGGACCTTCTTATTGACGATGAAACACAGACATTGCATCGGAATTAAATTCAAAAGGCACAATGCCGACTTCAGTATAAGAAGACTGACTCTTCCTACTGTCTACGTTTTGAACCATTTCTGTGACACTAGTTATAGAGTCCGATGCTTCACTTCAGGTTTACTGTATACCTCTGACCTTCTTATTGACGATGAAACACAGAAAATGCATTGGAATTAAATACGAAAAGCACAATGCCGACTTAACTACAAGAAGACTGAATCTTCTTACTGACTATGTTTTGAACCATTCCTGTGACACTAGTTATAGATTCCGATGCTTCACTTCAGGTTTACTGTATCCCTGTGACCTTCTTATTGACGTTGAAACACAGAAATTGCATCGGAAATAAATAGAAAAGGCACAATGCCGACTTAAGTACACGAAAAATGACTCTTCTTACTGTGTGTGCATTGAACCATTCCTGTGACACTAGTTATAGATTCCGATGCTTCACTCCAGGTTTACTGTATCCCTTGGACCTTGTTATTGACGATGAAACACAGAAATTGCATCGGAATTAAATAGAAAAGGCACAATGCCGACATAACTATAAGAAAACTGACTCTTCTTACAGATTATAGTGTGAACCATTCCTGTGACACTAGTTATAGATTCCGATGATTTACTTCAGGTCTACTGTGTACCTTGCACCTTCTTATTGACGATGAAACACAGAAATTGCATCGGAATTAAATACAAAAGGCACAATGCCGACTTAAGTAAAAGAAGACTGACTCTTTCTACTGTCTATGCTTTGAACCGTTCCTGTGACACTAGTTATAGTTTCCGATGCTTCACTTCAGGTTTACTGTATTCCTCTGACCTCCTTATTGACGATGGAACACAGAAATTGCATCGGAATTAAATATAAAAGGCACAATGCCGACATAAGAACAAGAAAACTGACTCTTATTTCTGTCAAAGTTTTGAACCATTCCTGTGACACTAGTTATAGATTCCGATTCTTCACTTCAAGTTTACAGTATCCCTCTGAACTTCTTATTGACGATGAAACACAGAAATTGCATCGGAATTAAAAACAAAACCCACAATGCCGACTCATGTACAAGAAGGCTGGCTTTTCTTACTGTCTATGATTTGAACCATTCCTGTGACACGAGTTATAAATTCTGAAGCTTCACTTCAGGTTTACTGTATCCCTCTGACCTTCTAATTGACGATGAAACACAGAAATTGATCGGAATTAAATAGTAAAGGCACAATGCCGACTTAAGTACAAAAAACTGACTCTACTTACTGTCTATGTTTTGAACCATTCCTGTGACACTAGTTATAGATTCCGATGCTTCACTTCAAGTTTACTGTATCCCTCTGACCTTCTTATTGACGGCTAAACACAGAAATTGCATCCGAATTAAATACAAGAGGCACAATGCCGACTCAAGTGCAAGAAGACTGGCTCTTCTTACTGTCTATGTTTCAACCTTTCCTGTGAGACCGGTTTTAGATTCCGATGCTTCAATTCAGGTTTACTGTATCCCTTGAACCTTGTTATTGACGACGAAACACAGAAATTGCATCGGAATTAAATAGAAAATCACATGCCGACTTAAGTACAAGAAAACTGACTCTTCTTTCTGTCTATGTTTTGAACCATTCCTGTGACAGTAGTTATGGATTCCGAAGCTTTACTTCAGGTTTACTGTATCCCTCTGACCGTCCTATTGACGATGGAACACAGATATTCCATCGGAATTAAATACAAAAGGCACAATGCCGACTCAAGTACTGGAAGACTGGCTCTTCTTACTATCTATGTTTTGAACCATTCCTGTGAGACCGGTTTTAGATACCGATGCTTGACTTCTGGTTTACTGTATTCCTTGGACCATCTTATTGACAACGAAACACAGGAATTGCATCGGAATTAAATAGAAAAGGCTCAATGCCGACTTAAGTACAAGAAAACTGAATCTTGTTACTGTCTATGTTTTGAACCATTCCTGTGACACTAGTTATAGATTCCGATGCTTCACTTCAGGTTTACTGTATCCCTCTGACCTTCTTATTGATGATGAGACACAGATATTGTATCGGAATTAAATACAAAAGGCACAATGCCGACTTAAGTACAAGTAAACTGACTCTTGTTATTGTCTATGTTTTGAACCATTCCTGTGACACTAGTTATAGATTCCGATGCTTCACTTCCGGTTTACTGTATCCCTCTGACCTTCTTATTGACGATGAAACACAGAAATTGCATCGGAATTAAATACAAAAAGCACAATGGAGACTCAAGTACAAGAAGACTGGCTCTTCTTACTGTCTATGTTTTGAACCTCTCCTGTGAGACCGGTTTTAGACTCCGATTCTTCACTTCTGGTTTACTGTATCCCTTGGACCTTCTTATTGACGACGAAACACAGAAATTGCATCGGAATTAAATACAAAAGGCATAATGCCGACCTAAGTACAAGAAAACTGACTCTTGTTACTGACTATGTTTTGAACCATTCCTGTGACACTAGTTATAGATTCCGATGCTTCACTTCAGGTTTGCTGTATCCCTCTGACCTTCTTATTGACGATGAAACATAGAAATTGCATCGGAATTAAATACAAAAGGCACAATGCAGACTTAAGTACAAGAAAACTGACTCCTCTTACTGTCTTTGATTTGACCCATTCCTGTGACACTGGTTATAGATTCCGATGCTTCACTTCAGGTTTACTGTATCCCTCTGACGTTATTATTGACGATGTAAGATAGAAATTGCATCGGAATTAAAAACAAAAATTACAATGCCGACTTAAGTACAAGAAAACTGACTCTTCTTACTGCCTATGTTTTGAACCATTCCTGTGACACTAGTTATAGATTCCGATGCTTCACTTCAGGTTTACTGTATCCCTCTGACCTCCTTATTGACGATGGAACACAGAAATTGCATCGGAATTAAATACAAAAGGCACAATGCCGACTCAAGTACAAGAAGTCTTGTTCTTCTTACTGTCTATGTTTTGAACCATTCCTGTAAAACTACACTCCTGGAAATGGAAAAAAGAACACATTGACACCGGTGTGTCAGACCCACCATACTTGCTCCGGACACTGCGAGAGGGCTGTACAAGCAATGATCACACGCACGGCACAGCGGACACACAAGGAACCGCGGTATTGGCCGTCGAATGGCGCTAGCTGCGCAGCATTTGTGCACCGCCGCCGTCAGTGAGCCAGTTTGCCGTGGCATACGGAGCTCCATCGCAGTCTTTAACACTGGTAGCATGCCGCGACCGCGTGGACGTGAACCGTATGTGCAGTTGACGGACTTTGAGCGAGGGCGTATAGTGGGCATGGGGGGGGCCGGGTGGACGTACCGCCGAATTGCTCAACACGTGGGGCGTGAGGTCTCCACAGTACATCGATGTTGTCGCCAGTGGTCGGCGGTAGGTGCACGTGCCCGTCGACCTGGGACCGGACCGCAGCGACGCACGGATGCACGACGAGACCGTAGGATCCTACGCAGTGCCGTAGGGGACCGCACCGCCACTTCCCAGCAAATTAGGGACACTGTTTCTCATGGGGTATCGGCGAGGACCATTCGCAACTGTCTCCATGAAGCTGGGCTACGGTCCCGCACACCGTTAAGCCGTCTTCCGCTCACGCCCCAACATCGTGCAGCCCGCCTCCAGTGGTGTCGCGACAGGCGTGAATGGAGGGACGAATGGAGACGTGTCGTCTTCAGCGATGAGAGTCGCTTCTGCCTTGGTGTCAATGATGATCGTATGCGTGTTTGGCGGCGTGCAGGTGGGCGCCACAATCAGGACTGCATACGACCGAGGCACACAGGGCCAACACCCGGCATCATGGTGTGGGGAGCGATCTCCTACACTGGCCGTACACCACTGGTGATCGTCGAGGGGACACTGAATAGTGCACGGTACATCCAAACCGTCATCGAACCCATCGTTCTACCATTCCTAGACCGGCAAGGGAACTTGCTGTTCCAACAGGACAATGCACGTCCGCATGTATCCCGTGCCACCCAACGTGCTCTAGAAGGTGTAAGTCAACTACCCTGGACAGCAAGATCTCCGGATCTGTCCCCCATTGAGCATGTTTGGGACTGGATGAAGCGTCGTCTCACGCGGTCTGCACGTGCAGCACGAACGCTGGTCCAACTGAGGCGCCAGGTGGAAATGGCATGGCAAGCCGTTCCACAGGACTACATCCAGCATCTCTACGATCGTCTCCATGGGAGGTTAGCAGCCTGCATTGCTGCGAAAGGTGGATATACACTGTACTAGTGCCGACATTGTGCATGCTCTGTTGCCTGTGTCTATGTGCCTGTGGTTCTGTCAGTGTGATCATGTGATGTATCTGACCCCAGGAATGTGTCAATAAAGTTTCCCTTCCTGGGACAATGAATTCATGGTGTTCTTATTTCAATTTCCAGGAGTGTAGTTATAGATTCCGATGGTTCACTTCAGGTTTACTGTATCCCTCTGACCTCCTTATTGACGATGGAACACAGAAATTGCATCGGAATTAATTACAAAAGGCACAATGCCGACTCAAGCACAAGAAGGCTGGCTCATCTTACTGTCTATGTTTTGAACCATTCCTGTGACACTTGTTATGGATTCCGATGCTTTACTTCAGGTTTACTGTATCCCTCTGAACTTCTTATTGACGATGAAACACAGAAACTGCATCGGAATTAAATGGAAAAGGCACAATGCCGACTTAAATACAAGAAAACTGACTCTTCTTACTGTCTATGTTTTGAACCATTCCTGTGACACTAATTTTAGATTCCGATGCTTCACTTCAGGTTTACTGTATCCCTCTGACCTTCTTATTGATGATGAAACACAGAAATTGCATCGGAATTAAATAGAAAACCCACAATGCCGACTTAAGTACAAGAAAACTTACTCTTCTTACTGTCTATGTTTTGAAACATTGATGTGACACTAGTCATAGATTCCGATGCTTCACTTCAGGCTTACTGTATCCCTCTGACGTTCTTATTGACGATGAAACAATGAAATTGCATCGGAATTAAATAGAAAAGGCACAATGCCGACTTAAGAACATGAGAACTGACGCTTCTTACTGTCTATGTTTTGAACCATTCCTGTGACACTAGTTATAGATTCTGATTCTTCACTTCAAGTTTACTGTATCCCTCTGACCTTCTTATTGACGATGAAACACAGAAATTGCATCGGAATTAAAAACAAATACCACAATGTCGACTCATGTACAAGAAGGCTGGCTCTTCTTACTGTCTATGATTTGAACCATTCCTGTGACACTAGTTATAAATTCTGAAGCTTCACTTCAGGTTTACTGTATCCCTCTGACCTTCTAATTGACGATGAAATACAGAAATTGATCGGAATTTAATAGAAGAGGCACAATGCAGACTTAAGTACAAAAAACTGACTCTGCTTACTGTCTATGTTTGAACCATTCCTGTGACACTAGTTATAGGTCCCGATGCTTCACTTCAAGTTTACTGTATTTCTCTGACCTTCTTCTTGACGATGAAACACAGAAATTGACTCGGAATTAAATACAAAAGGCACAATGCCGACTTAAGTACAAGAAAACTGACTCTTCTTACTGTCTATGTTTTGAACCATTCCTGTGCCATTAGTTATAGATTTCGATGCTTCACTACAGGTTTACTGATCCCTCTGACCTTCTTATTGACGATCAAACATGGAAATTGCATCGGAATTAAATACAAATGGCACAATGCCGACTTAAGTACAATAAAACTGACTCTTCTTACTGTCTATGTTTTGAACCATTCCTGTGACACTACTTATAGATTCCGATGCTTCACTTCAGGTTTACTGTATACCTCTGACCTTCTTATTGACGATGAAACACAGAAATTGCATCGGAATTAAATATAAAAGGCACCATGCCGACTTAAGTACAAGAAGACTGACTCTTCTAACTGCCTATGCTTTGAACCATTCCTATGACACTAGTTATAGA
This sequence comes from Schistocerca piceifrons, assembly GCF_021461385.2. Classification (NCBI taxonomy): domain Eukaryota; kingdom Metazoa; phylum Arthropoda; class Insecta; order Orthoptera; family Acrididae; genus Schistocerca; species Schistocerca piceifrons. The sequence continues at coordinate 1,136,737,375 of NC_060139.1, read as the reverse complement.
TTCCGATGCTTCACTTTAGGTTTACTGTATCCCTCTCACCTTCTTATAGACGATGAACCACAGAAATTGCATCGGAATTAAATACAAAAGGCACAATGTCGACTTAAGTACAAGAAGACTGACTCTACTTACTGTCTATGCTTTGAACCATTCCTATGACACTAGTTATAGATTCCGATGCTTCACTTCAGGTTTACTGTATCCCTCTGAAATTCTTATTGACGATGAAACACAGAAATTGCATCGGAATTAAATACAAAAGGCACAATGCCGACTCAAGCACAAGAAGTCTAGTTCTTCTTACTGTCTATGTTTTGAACCATTTCTGTGACACTAGATATATATTCCGATGCTTCACTTCAGGTTTACTGTATTCCTCTGACCTCCTTATTGACGATGGAACACAGAAATTGCATCGGAATTAAATAATAAATGCCCAATGCCGACTCAAGTACAAGAAGGATGGCTCACCTTACTGTCTATGTTTTGAACCATTCCTGTAACACTAGTTATGGATTCCGATGCTTTACTTCAGGTTTCCTGTATCCCTTTGACCTTCATATTGACGATGAAACACAGAAATTGCATCGGAATTAAATAGAAAAGGCACAATGACGACTTAAGTACAAGAAAACTTACTCTTCTTACTGTCTATGTTTTGAACCATTCCTTGACACTAGATATAGATTCCGATGCTTCACCTCAGGTTTACTGTATCCCTCTGACGTTCGTATTGACGATGAAACACAGAAATTGTATCGCAATTAAATACAAAAGGCACAATGCTGACATAAGTACAATAAAACTGACTCTTCTTACTGTCTATGTTTTGAACCATTCATGTGACACTAGTTATAGATCCCGATACTTCACTTCAGGTTTACTCTATACCTCTGACCTTCTTATTGATGATGAAACACAGCAATTGCAACGGAATTAAATAGAAAAGGCACAATGCCGACTAAAGTACAAGAAAACTGACTCTTCTTACTGACTATGTTTTGAACCATTTCTGTGACACTAGTTATAGGTTCCGATGCTTCACATCAGGTCTACTGTATCCCTCTGACCTTCTTATTGACGATGAAACACAGAAATTGTATCGCAATTAAATACAAAAGGCACAATGCTGACATAAGTACAAGAAAACTGACTCTTCTTACTGTGTATGTTTTGAACCATTTCTGTGACACTAGTTATAGGTTCCGATGCTTCACATCAGGTCTACTGTATCCCTCTGACCTTCTTATTGACGATGAAACACAGAAATTGCATCGGTATTAAATACAAAAGGCACAATACCGAGTCAAGTACAAGAAGACTGGCTCTTCTTACTGTCTACGTTTTCAACCTTTCCTGTGAGACCGGTTTTAGATTCCGATGCTTCACTTCAGGTTTACTGTATCCCTTGGACCTTCTTATTGACGACGGAACAGAGAAATTGCATCGGAATTAAATAGAAAGGCACAATGTCGACGTAAGTACAAGAAAACTTACTCTTCTTACTGTCTATGTTTTGAAACATTCCTGTGACACTAGTTATAGTTCTCGATGCTTCACTTCAGGTTTACTGTATCCCTCTGACCTTCTTATTGATGATGAAACCAAGAAAATGCATGGGATGCCGACTTAAGTACAAGAAAACTGACTCTTCTTACTGTCTATGATTTGAACCATTCCTTTGACACTAGTTATGGATTCCGATGCTTCACTTCAGGTTTACTGTATCCCTCTCACCCTCGTATTGACGAGGAAAGACAAATATAGCATCGGAAATAAATAGCAACGGCACAATGCCGACTTAAGTACAAGAAAATTAACTCTTCTTACTGTCTATGTTTTGAACCATTCCTGTGACACTAGTTATAGATTCCGATGTGTCACTTCAGGTTCACTGTATCCTTATGACCTTCTTATTGACGATGAAACACAGAAATTCCATCGGAATGAAATACAAAAGGCACAATGCCGACTTAAATACAGGAAGACTGACTCTTCTTACTGTCTATGGTTTGAACCATTCCTGAGGGACAAATTATAGATTCCGATGCTTCACTTCGGTTTACTGTATCCCTCTGACCTTCTTATTGACGATGAATCACAGAAAATGCATCGGAAGTAAATAGAAAAGGCACAATGCCGACTTAAGAACAAGAAAACAGACTCTTCTTACTGTCTATGTTTTGAACCATTCCTGTAACACTAGTTATAGATTCCGATGCTTCACTTTGGGTTTACTGTATCCCTCTGACCTTCTTATTGACGATGAAACACAGAAATTGCATCGGAATTAAATAGGAAAGGCACAATGCCGACTTAAGTACAAGAAATCTGACTCTTCTTACTGTCTATGTTTTGAACCATTCCTGTGACATTAATTATAGATTCCGATAAATCACTTCAGGTTCTTATTGACGATGAAACACAGAAATTGCATCGGAATTAAATAGAACAGGCTCAATGCCGACTTAAACACACGAAGACTGACTCTTCTTACTGTCTATGGTTTGAACTATTCCTGTGACACTAGTTATAGATTCCCATGCTTCACTTCAGGTTTACTGTATCCCTCTGACCGTCTTGTTGACGATGCAACACAGAAATTGCATCGGAATAAAATACAAAAGGCACAATGCCGACTCAAGTCAAGAAGACTGGCTCTTCTTACTGTCTATGTTTTGAACCTTACCTGTGACACCGGTTCTAGATACCGATGCTTCACCTCAGGTTTACTGCATTCCTTGGACCTTCTTATTGACTACGAAACACAGAAATTGCAACGGAATTAAATACAAAAGGCACAATGCCGACTCACGTACAAGAAGACTGGCTCTTCTTACTGTCTATGTTGTGAACCATTCCTGTGACACTAGTTATAGATTCCGATGCTTCACTTCATGTTTACTGTATCCCTCGGAACACCTTATTGACGATGAAACACAGAAATTGCATCGGAATCAAATGCAAAAGGCACAATGCCGACACAAGTACAAGAAGACTGGCTCTTCTTTCTGTCTATGTTTGAACCTGTCCTGTGGGACCGGTTTTAGATTATAATGCTTCACTTCAGGTTTTTAGTATCCCATGGACCTTCTTATTGTCGATGAAACACAGAAATTGTATCGGAATGAAAAACAAAAGGCACAATGCCGACTTAAGTACAAGAAAACTGACTCTTCTTACTGTCTTTGTTTTGAACCATTCCTGTACACTAGTTATAGATTCCCATGCTCCACTTCAGGTTTACTGTACCCCTCTGACCTTCTTATTGACGATGAAACATAGAAATTGCGTCGGAATTACCTGGGAGAGGCACAATGCCGACATAAGTAAAAGAAAAGTGACTTTTCTTACTGTCTATGATTTAAACCATTCCTGTGACACTAGTTATAGTTTCCGATGCTTCACTTCAGGTTTACTGTATCCCTCTGACCTTCATTATGTTGATGAACAACAGAAATTGCATCTTAATTAAATACAAAAGGCACAATACCGACATAAGTACAAGAAGACTGACACTTCTTTTTGTCTATGATTTGAACCATTTCTGTGACACTAGTTATTGATTCCGATGCTTCACTTCAGGTTTACTGTATCCCTCTGACGTTCTTATTGACGATGAAACACAGAAATTGCATCGGAATTAAATACAAAAGGCACAACGCCGACTTAAGTACAATACGACTGACTCTTCTTACTGTCTATGTTTTGAAGCATTCCTGTGACACTAGTTATAGATTCCGATGCTTCACTTCAGGTTTACTGTATCCCTATGACCTTCATTATGATGATGAAACACAGAAATTGCATGGGAATTAAATACAAAAGGTACAATGCCGACATAAGTACAAGAAGACTGACACTTCTTTGTGTCTATGTTTTGAACCATATCTGTGACACTAGTTATTGATTCAGATGCTTCACTTCAGGTTTACTGTATCCCTCTCATCTTCTTATTGACGATGAAACACAGATATTGCATCGGACTTACATAGCAAAGCCACAGTGCCGACTTAAGTACAAGAAAACTGACTCTTCCTCCTGTCTATATTTTGAACCATTCCTGTGACACTAGTTATTTATTCCGATGCTTCACTTCAGGTTTACTGTATCCCTCTGACAATCTTATTGACGATGAAATACAGAAATAGCATCGGTATTAAATACAAAAGGCACAATAACGAGTCATGTACAAGAAGACTGGCTCTTCTTACTGTCTATGTTTTCAACCTTTCCTGTGAGACCGGTTTTAGATTCCGATGCTTCACTTCAGGTTTACTGTATCCCTTGGACCTTCTTATTGACGACGGAACAGAGAAATTGCATCGGAATTAAATAGAAAGGCACAATGTCGACGTAAGTACAAGAAAACTTACTCTTCTTACTGTCTATGTTTTGAAACATTCCTGTGACACTAGTTATAGATTCCCATGCTCCTCTTCGGGTTTACTATACCACTCTGACCTTCTTATTGACGAAGAAACATAGAAATTGAATCGGAATTAACTAGGAGAGGCACAATGCCGACATAAGTAAAAGAAAAGTGACTTTTCTTACTGTCTATGATTTGAACCATTCCTGTGACACTAGTTATAGTTTCCGATGCTTCACTTCAGGTTTACTGTATCCCTCTGACCTTCATTATGTTGACGAAACACAGTAATTGCATCGGAATTAAATACAAAAGGCACAATACCGACATAAGTACAAGAAGACTGACACTTCTTTGTGTCTATGTTTTGAACCATTTCTGTGTCACTAGTTATTGACTCCGATGCTTCGCTTCAGGTTTACTGTATCCCTCTGACGTTCTTATTGACGATGAAACACAGAAATTGCATCGGAATTAAATACAAAAGGCAAAATGACGACTTAAGTACAAGAAAACTTACTCTTCTTACTGTCTATGTTTTGAACCGTTCCTTGACACTAGTTATAGATTCCGATGCTTCACTTCAGGTTTACTGTATCCCTCTAACCTTCTTATTGACGATGAAACACAGAAATTGCATCGGAATTAAATACAAATGGCACAATGCCGACTTAAGTACAAGAAAACTGACTCTTCTTACTGTCTATGTTTTGAACCATTCCTGTGACACTAGTTATAGATCCCGATGCTTCACATCAGGTTTACTGTATCCCTCGGGAGTTCTTATTGACGATGAAACACAGAAATTGCGTCGGAATTAAATGCAAAAGGCACAATGCCGACTTAAGTACAATAAAACTAACTCTTCTTACTGTCTATGCTTTTGAACCATCCCTGCGGCACTAGTTATAGATTCCGATGCTTCACTTCAGGTTTACTGTATCCCTCTGACCATCTTATTGACGATGAAACACAGAAATTGCATCGGTATTAAATACAAAAGGCACAATACCGAGTCAAGTACAAGAAGACTGGCTCTTCTTACTGTCTATGTTTTCACCCTTTCCTGTGAGACCGGTTTTAGATTCCGATGCTTCTCTTCAGGTTTACTGTATCCCTTGGACCTTCTTATTGACGACGGAACAGAGAAATTGCATCGGAATTAAATAGAAAGGCACAATGTCGACGTAAGTACAAGAAAGCTTACTCTTCTTACTGTCTATGTTTTGAAACATTCCTGTGACACTAGTTATAGTTCTCGATGCTTCACTTCAGGTTTACTGCATCCCTCTGACCTTCTTATTGATGATGAAACCAAGAAAATGCATGGGATGCCGACTTAAGTACAAGAAAACTGACTCTTCTTACTGTCTATGATTTGAACCATTCCTTTGACACTAGTTATGGATTCCGATGCTTCACTTCAGGTTTACTGTATCCCTCTCACAATCTTATTGACGACGAAAGACAAATATAGCATCGGAAATAAGTAGCAACGGCACAATGCCGACTTAAGTACAAGAAAATTGACTCTTCTTACTGTCTATGTTTTGAACAATTCCTGTGACACTAGTTATAGATTCCGATGCATCACTTCAGGTTCACTGTATCCTTATGACGTTCTTATTGACGATGAAACACAGAAATTCCATCGGAATTAAATACAAAAGGCACAATGCCGACTTAAATACAGGAAGACTGACTCTTCTTACTGTCTATGGTTTGAACCATTCCTGAGGGACAAGTTATAGATTCCGATGCTTCACTTCGGTTTACTGTATCCCTCTGACCTTCTTATTGACGATGAATCACAGAAAATGCATCGGAAGTAAATAGAAAAGGCACAATGCCGACTTAAGAACAAGAAAACTGACTCTTCTTATTGTCTATTTGTTGAACCATTGCTGTAACACTAGTTATAGATTCCGATGCTTCACTTTGGGTTTACTGTATCCCTCTGACCTTCTTATTGACGATGAAACACAGAAATTGCATCGGAATTAAATAGGAAAGGCACAATGCCGACTTAAGTACAAGAAATCTGACTCTTCTTACTGTCTATGTTTTGAACCATTCCTGTGACATTAGTTATAGATTCCGATAAATCACTTCAGGTTCTTATTGACGATGAAACACAGAAATTGCATCGGAATTAAATAGAACAGGCACAATGCCGACTTAAATACACGAAGACTGACTCTTCTTACTGTCTATGGTTTGAACTATTCCTGTGACACTAGTTATAGATTCCCATGCCTCACTGCAGGTTTACTGTATCCCTCTGACCGTCTTATTGACGATGCAACACAGATATTGCATCGGAATAAAATACAAAAGGCACAATGCCGACTCAAGTCAAGAAGACTGGCTCTTCTTACTGTCTATGTTTTGAACCTTACCTGTGACACCGGTTCTAGATACCGATGCTTCACCTCAGGTTTACTGCATTCCTTGGACCTTCTTATTTACTACGTAACACAGAAATTGCAACGGAATTAAATACAAAAGGCACAATGCCGACTCACGTACAAGAAGACTGGCTCTTCTTACTGTCTATGTTGTGAACCATTCCTGTGACACTAGTTATAGATTCCGATGCTTCACTTCGGGTCTACTGTATCCCTCGGGACTCCTTATTGACGATGAAACACAGAAATTGCATCGGAATCAAATGCAAAAGGCACAATGCCGACACAAGTACAAGAAGACTGGCTCTTCTTTCTGTCTATGTTTGAACCTGTCCTGTGAGACCGGTTTTAGATTATAATGCTTCACTTCAGGTTTTTTGTATCCCATGGACCTTCTTATTGTCGATGAAACACAGAAATTGCATCGGAATGAAAAACAAAAGGCACAATGCCGACTTAAGTACAAGAAAACTGACTCTTCTTACTGTCTTTGTTTTGAACCATTCCTGTGACACTAGTTATAGATTCCCATGCTCCACTTCAGGTTTACTGTACCCCTCTGACCTTCTTATTGACGATGAAACATAGAAATTGCATCGGAATTACCTGGGAGAGGCACAATGCCGACATAAGTAAAAGAAAAGTGACTTTTCTTACTGTCTATGATTTGAACCATTCCTGTGACACTAGTTATAGTTTCCGATGCTTCACTTCAGGTTTACTGTATCCCTCTGACCTTCATTATGTTGATGAAACACAGAAATTGCATCTTAATTAAATACAAAAGGCACAATACCGACATAAGTACAAGAAGACTGACACTTCTTTTTGTCTATGATTTGAACCATTTCTGTGACACTAGTTATTGATTCCGATGCTTCACTTCAGGTTTACTGTATCCCTCTGACGTTCTTATTGACGATGAAACACAGAAATTGCATTGGAATTAAATACAAAAGGCACAACGCCGACTTAAGTACAAGACGACTGACTCTTCTTACTGTCTATGTTTTGAAGCATTCCTGTGACACTAGTTATAGATTCCGATGCTTCACTTCAGGTTTTCTGTATCCCTCTGACCTTCATTATGATGATGAAACACAGAAATTGCGTGGAAATTAAATACAAAAGGCACAATGCCGACATAAGTACAAGAAGACTGACACTTCTTTGTGTCTATGTTTTGAACCATATCTGTGACACTAGTTATTGATTCAGATGCTTCACTTCAGGTTTACTGTATCCCTCTGACCTTCTTATTGAAGACGGAACATAGAAATAGCACCGGAATAAATACAAAAGGCTAAATGCCGACTTAAATACAAGAAGACTGACTCTTCTTACTGTCTATGTTTTGATCCATTCCTGAGACACTAGTTATAGATTCCGATGCTTCACTTCGGTTTACTGTATCCCTCTGAACTTCTTATTGACGTTGAAACACAGAAATTGCATCGGAAGTAAATATGAAAGGAACAATGCCGACTTAAGAACAAGAAAACTGACTCTTCTTACTGTCTATGAATTGAACCATTCCTGTAACTCTAGTTATAGATTCCGATGCTTCACTTCAGGTCTACTGTATCCCTCTGACCTTCATATTGACGATGAAACACAGAAAGAGAATCGGAATTAAATACAAAAGGCACAATGATGACTTAAGTACAAGAAAACTTACTCTACTTACTGTCTATGTTTTGAACCATTCCTGTGACACTAGTTATAGGTCCCGATGCTTCACTTCAAGTTTACTGTATCTCTCTGACTTTCTTCTTGACGATGAAACACAGAAATTGCATCGGAATTAAATACAAAAGGCACAATGCCGACTTAAATACAAGAAAACTGACTCTTCTTACTATCTATGTTTTGAATCGTTCCTTTGGCACTAGTTATAGATTCCGAACCTTCACTTCAGGTTTACTGTATCCCTCTGACCTACTTATTGACTATGTAACACAGAAATTGCATCGGAAATAAATACAAAAAGCACAATGCCGACATAAGTCCAAGAAAACTGACTCTTCTTACTGTCTATGTTTTGAACCATTCCTGTGACACTAGTTATAGTTTCCGATGCTTCACTTCAGGTTTACTGTATTCCTCTGACCTCCTTATTGACGATGGAACACAGAAATTGCATCGGAATTAAATATAAAAGGCACAATGCCGACATAAGAACAAGAAAACTGACTCTTCTTTCTGTCAAAGTTTTGAACCATTCCTGTGACACTAGTTATAGATTCCGATTCTTCACTTCAAGTTTACAGTATCCCTCTGAACTTCTTATTGACGATGAAACACAGAAATTGCATCGGAATTAAAAATAAAACCCACAATGCCGACTCATGTACAAGAAGGCTGGCTTTTCTTACTGTCTATGATTTGAACCATTCCTGTGACACGAGTTATAAATTCTGAAGCTTCACTTCAGGTTTACTGTATCCCTCTGACCTTCTAATTGACGATGAAACACAGAAATTGATCGGAATTAAATAGTAAAGGCACAATGCCACTTAAGTACAAAAAACTGACTCTACTTACTGTTTATGTTTTGAACCATTCCTGTGACACTAGTTATAGATTCCGATGCTTCACTTCAAGTTTACTGTATCCCTCTGACCTTCTTATTGACGGCTAAACACAGAAATTGCATCCGAATTAAATACAAGAGGCACAATGCCGACTCAAGTGCAAGAAGACTGGCTCTTCTTACTGTCTATGTTTCAACCTTTCCTGTGAGACCGGTTTTAGATTCCGATGCTTCAATTCAGGTTTACTGTATCCCTTGAACCTTGTTATTGACGACGAAACACAGAAATTGCATCGGAATTAAATAGAAAATCACATGCCGACTTAAGTACAAGAAAACTGACTCTTCTTTCTGTCTATGTTTTGAACCATTCCTGTGACAGTAGTTATGGATTCCGAAGCTTTACTTCAGGTTTACTGTATCCCTCTGACCGTCCCATTGACGATGGAACACAGATATTCCATCGGAATTAAATACAAAAGGCACAATGCCGACTCAAGTACTGGAAGACTGGCTCTTCTTACTATCTATGTTTTGAACCATTCCTGTGAGACCGGTTTTAGATACCGATGCTTGACTTCTGGTTTACTGTATTCCTTGGACCATCTTATTGACAACGAAACACAGGAATTGCATCGGAATTAAATAGAAAAGGCTCAATGCCGACTTAAGTACAAGAAAACTGAATCTTGTTACTGTCTATGTTTTGAACCATTCCTGTGACACTAGTTATAGATTCCGATGCTTCACTTCAGGTTTACTGTATCCCTCTGACCTTCTTATTGATGATGAGACACAGATATTGCATCGGAATTAAATACAAAAGGCACAATGCCGACTTAAGTACAAGAAGATTGACTCTTCTTACTGTCTATGCTTTGAACCATTCCTGTGACACTAGTTATAGATTCCGATGCTTCACTCCAGGTTTATTGTATCCCTTGGACCTTCTCATTGACGATGAAACACAGAAATTGCATCGGAATTAAATACAAAAGGCACAATGCCGACTTAAGGAGATGAAGACTGACTCTTCTTACTGACTTTGTTTTGAACCATTCCTGTGACACTAGTTATGGATTCCGATGCTTCACTTCAGGTTTATTGAATCCCTCTGACCTTCTTATTGACGATGAATCACAGAAATTGCATCGGAATTATATAGAAAAGGCACAATTTCGACTTTAGTACAAGAAGACTGACTCTTCTTACTGTCTATGTTTTGAACCATTCCTGTGACACTAGTTATAGATTCCGATGCTTCAGTCCAGGTTTACTATATCCCTTGGACCTTGTTATTGACGATGATACACAGAAATTGCATCGGAATTAAATAGGAAAGGCACAATGCCGACTTAAGTACAAGAAGACTGACTCTTCTTACTGACTATGTTTTGTACCATTCCTGTGACACTAGTTATAGATTCCGATGCTTCACTTCAGGTTTACTGTATCCCTCTGACCTTATTGCCAATGAAACACAGAAATTGCATCGGAATTAAATACGGAAGCCACAATGCCGACATAAGTACAAGAAGACTGACTCTTCGTACTGTCTATGTTTTGATCATTCCTGTGACACTAGTTATAGATTCCGATGCTTCACTTCAGGTTTACTGTTTCCCTTGGACCTTCTTATTGACGATGAGACACAGACATTGCATCGGAATTAAATTCAAAAGGCACAATGCCGACTTTAGTATAAGAAGACTGACTCTTCCTACTGTCTACGTTTTGAACCATTTCTGTGACACTAGTTATAGAGTCCGATGCTTCACTTCAGGTTTACTGTATACCTCTGACCTTCTTATTGACGATGAAACACAGAAATTGCATCGGAATTAAATACAAATGCACAATGCCGACTTAAGTACAAAAAGACTGACTCTTCTTACTGTCTATGTTTGAACCATTCCTGTGACACTAGTTATGGATTCCGATGCTTCACTTCAGGTTTACTGTACCCCTCTGACCTTCTTATTGACGGTGAAACACAGAAATTGCATCGGAATTAAATACGAAAGGCACAATGCCGACATAAGTACAAGAAGACTGACTCTTGTTACTGACTATGTTTTACACCATTCCTGTGACACTAGTTGTTGATTCCGATGCTTCACTTCAGGTTTACCGTATCCCTCTGACCTTCTTATTGACAATGAAACACAGAAATTGCATCGGAATTAAATACAAAAGGCTCAATGCCGACTTAAGTACAGGAAGACTGACTCATCTTACTGTCTATGTTTGAACCATTCCTGTGACACTAGTTATAGATTCCGATGCTTCACTGCAGATTTACTGTATCCCTCTGACATTCTTATTGACGGTGAAACACAGAAATTGCATCGGAATTAAATACGAAAGGCACAATGCCGACTTAACTACAAGAAGACTGACTCTTCTTACTGACTATGTTTGGAAACATTCCTGTGACACTAGTTATAGATTCCGATGCTTCACTTCAGGTTTACTGTATCCCTGTGACCTTCTTATTGACGATGAAACACAGAAATTGCATCGGAAATAAATAGAAAAGGCACAATGCCGACTTAAGTACACGAAAAATGACTCTTCTTACTGTGTGTGCTTTGAACCATTCCTGTGAAACTAGTTATAGATTCCGATGCTTCACTCCATGTTTACTGTATCCCTTGGACCTTCTTATTGACGATGAAACACAGAAATTGCATCGGAATTAAATAGAAAAGGCACAATGCCGACATTACTATAAGAAAACTGACTCTTCTTACTGATTATTGTGTGAACCATTCCTGTGACACTAGTTATAGATTCCGATGATTTACTTCAGGTTTACTGCATACCTTGCACCTTCTTATTGACGATGAAACACAGAAATTGCATCGGAATTAAATACAAAAGGCACAATGCCGACTTAAGTACAAGAAGACTGACTCTTTCTACTGTCTATGTTTTGAACCGTTCCTGTGACACTAGTTGTGGATTCTGATGCTTCACTTCAGGTTTACTGTATCCCGCTGACCTTCTTATTGACGATGAAACACAGAAATTACATCGGATTTAAATACAAAAGGCAAAATGCCGACTTAAGTACACGAAGACTGACTCTTATTACTGTTTATTTTTTTGAACCATTCCTGTGACACTAGTTATAGATTCCGATGCTACACTCCACTATTATTGTATCCCTTGACCTTCTTATTGACGATGAAACTCAGAAATTGCATCGGAATTAAATACAAAAGGCACAATGCCGACTTATGGGCAAGAAGACTGACTCTTCTTACTGAATATGTTTTGAACCATTCCTGTGACACTAGTTATAGATTCCGATGCTTCACTTCAGGTTTACCGTATCCCTTGGGCCTACGTATTGACGATGAAACACAGATATTGCATCGGAATTAAATACAAAAGGCACAATGCCGAATTAAGTACAAGAAGACTGACTCTTGTTACTGACTATGTTTGAACCATTCCTGTGACACAAGTTATAGATTCCGATGCTTCTTTTCAGGTTTACTGTATCCCTCTGACCTTCTTATTGACGATGACACACAGAAATTGCATCGGATTTAAATAGAAAAGGCACAATGCCGACTTAAGTACAAGAAGATTGACTCTTCTTACTGTCTATGTTTTTAACCAATCCTGTGACACTAGTTGTAGATTCCGATGCTTCACTTCAGGTTTACTGTATCCCTTGGACCTTCTTATTGACGATGAAACACAGGAATTGAATCGGAATTAAATACAAAAGGCACAATGCCGACTTAAGTACAAGAAGACTTACTCTTGTTACTGTCTATGTTTGAACCATTCCTGTGACACTAAATATAGATTCTGATGCTTCTCTTCAGGTTTACTGTATCCCTCTGACTTTCTTATTGACGGTGAAGCACAGAAATTGAATCGGAATTAAATACGAAAGGCACAATGCCGACTTAAGTACACGAAGACTGACGCTTCATACTGTCTATGCTTGAACCATTCCTGTGACACTAGTTATAGATTCCGATGATTTACTTCAGGTTTACTGTATACCTTGCACCTTCTTATTGACCATGAAACAAAGAAATTGCATCGGAAGTAAATGCAAAAAGCAAAGTGCCGGCTTAAGTACACGAAAACTGACTCTTCTTACTGTCTATGTTTTGAACCATTCCTGTGACACTAGTTATAGATTCCGATGCTTCACTCCAGGTTTACTGTATCCCTTGGACCTTCTCATTGACGATGAAACACAGAAATTGCATCGGAATAAAATACAAAAGGCACAATGCCGACTTAAGGAGATGAAAACTGACTCTTCTTACTGACTTTGTTTTGAACCATTCCTGTGACACTAGTTATAGATTCCGATGCTTCACTTCAGGTTTATTGAATCCCTCTGACCTTCTTATTGACGATGAATCACAGAAATTGCATCGGAATTATATAGAAAAGGCACAATTTCGACTTTAGTACAAGAAGACTGACTCTTCTTACTGGCTATGTTTTGAACCATTCCTGTGACACTAGTTATAGATTCCGAAGCTTCAGTCCAGGTTTACTATATCCCTTGGACCTTGTTATTGACGATGATACACAGAAATTGCATCGGAATTAAATAGGAAAGGCACAATGCCGACTTAAGTACAAGAAGACTGACTCTTCTTACTGACTATGTTTTGTACCATTCCTGTGACACTAGTTATAGATTCCGATGCTTCACTTCAGGTTTACTGTATCCCTCTGACCTTATTGCCAATGAAACACAGAAATTGCATCGGAATTACATACGAAAGCCATAATGCCGACATAAGTACAAGAAGACTGACTCTTCGTACTGTCTATGTTTTGATCATTCCTGTGACACTAGTTATAGATTCCGATGCTTCACTTCAGGTTTACTGTTTCCCTTGGACCTTCTTATTGACGATGAAACACAGAAATTGCATCGGAATTAAATACGAAAGGCACAATGCCGACATAAGTACAAGAAGACTGACTCTTCTTACTGACTATGCTTAACACCATTCCTGTGACACTAGTTGCAGATTCCGATGCTTCACTTCAGGTTTACCGTATCCCTCTGACCTTCTTATTGACAATGAAACACAGAAATTGCATCGGAATTAAATACAAAAGGCTCAATGCCGACTAAAGTACAGGAAGACTGACTCATCTTACTGTCTATGTTTGAACCATTCCTGTGAACCTAGTTATAGATTCCGATGCTTCACTGCAGGTTTACTGTATCCCTCTGACATTCTTATTGACGGTGAAACACAGAAATTGCATCGGAATTAAATACGAAAGGTACAATGCCGACTTAACTACAAGAAGACTGACTCTTCTTACTGACTTTGTTTTGAACCATTTCTGTGACACTAGTTATAGATTCCGATGCTTCACTTCAGGTTTACTGTATACCTGTGACCTTCTTATTGACGATGAAACACAGAAATTGCATCGGAAATAAATAGAAAAGGCACAATGCCGACTTAAGTACACGAAAAATGACTCTTCTTACTGTGTGTGCTTTGAACCATTCCTGTGACACTAGTTATAGATTCCGATGCTTCACTCCAGTTTTACTGTATCCCTTGGACCTTCTTATTGACGATGAAACACAGAAATTGCATCCGAATTAAATAGAAAAGGCACAATGCCGACATAACTATAAGAAAACTGACTCTTCTTACTAATTATAGTGTGAACCATTCCTGTGACACTAGTTATAGATTCCGATGATTTACTTCAGGTTTACTGTATACCTTGCACCTTCTTATTGAAGATGAAACACAGAAATTACATCGGAATTAAATACAAATGCACAATGCCGACTTAAGTACAAGAAGACTGAATCTTTCTACTGTCTATGTTTTGAACCGTTCCTGTGACACTAGTTGTGGATTCCGATGCTTCACTTCAGGTTAACTGTATCCCGCTGACCTTCTTATTGACGATGTAACACAGAAAATGAATCGGAATTAAATACAAAAGGCACAATGCCAACTTATGGACAAGTAGACTGACTCTTCTTACTGACTATGTTTTGAACCATTCCTGTGACACTAGTTATAGATTCCGAATCTTCACTTCAGGTTTACTGTATCCCTTGGACCTTCTTATTGACGATGAAACACAGAAATTACATCGGATTTAAATACGAAAGGCAAAATGCCGGCTTAAGTACACGAAGACTGACTCTTATTACTGTTTATTTTTTGAACCATTCCTGTGACACTAGTTATAGATTCCGATGCTACACTCCACGTTTATTGTATCCCTTGACCTTCTTATTGACGATGAAACTCAGAAATTGCATCGGAATTAAACACAAAAGGCACAATGCCGACTTAAGGGCAAGAAGACTGACTATTCTTACTGAATATGTTTGAACCATTCCTGTGACACTACTTATAGATTCCGATGCTTCACTTCAGGTTTACTGTATCCTTTGTCCCTTCTTATTGACGATGAAACACAGAAATTGCATCCGAATTAAATACAAAAGGCACAATACCGACTTAAGTACATGAAGACCGACTCTTCTTATTGACTATGATTTGAACCATTCCAGTGAGACTAGTTATAGATTCCGATGCTTCACTTCAGGTTTACTGTATCCCTTGGACATTGTTATTGACGATGAAACACAGAAATTGCATGGGAATTAAAAACAAAAGGCACAGTGCCGACTTAAGTACAAGAAGACTGACTCTTCTTACTGTCTATGATTTGAACCATTCCTGTGACACTAGTTATCGATTCCGACTCTTCACTCCAGGATTACTGTATCCCTTCGACCTTCTTATTGACGATGAATTACAGAAATCGCATCGGAATTAAATAGGAAAGGCACAATGCCGACTTAAGTACAAGAAGACTGACTCTTCTTACTGACTATGTTTTCAACCATTCCTGTGACACAAGTTATGGATTCCATGCTTCACTCCATGTTTACTGTATCCCTTGGACCTTCTTATTGACGATGAAACACAGAAATTGCATCGGAATTAAATAGAAAAGGCACAATGCCGACATTACTATAAGAAAACTGACTCTTCTTACTGATTATTGTGTGAACCATTCCTGTGACACTAGTTATAGATTCCGATGATTTACTTCAGGTTTACTGCATACCTTGCACCTTCTTATTGACGATGAAACACAGAAATTGCATCGGAATTAAATACAAAAGGCACAATGCCGACTTAAGTACAAGAAGACTGACTCTTTCTACTGTCTATGTTTTGAACCGTTCCTGTGACACTAGTTGTGGATTCTGATGCTTCACTTCAGGTTTACTGTATCCCGCTGACCTTCTTATTGACGATGAAACACAGAAATTACATCGGATTTAAATACAAAAGGCAAAATGCCGACTTAAGTACACGAAGACTGACTCTTATTACTGTTTATTTTTTGAACCATTCCTGTGACACTAGTTATAGATTCCGATGCTACACTCCACTATTATTGTATCCCTTGACCTTCTTATTGACGATGAAACTCAGAAATTGCATCGGAATTAAATACAAAAGGCACAATGCCGACTTATGGGCAAGAAGACTGACTCTTCTTACTGAATATGTTTTGAACCATTCCTGTGACACTAGTTATAGATTCCGATGCTTCACTTCAGGTTTACCGTATCCCTTGGGCCTACGTATTGACGATGAAACACAGATATTGCATCGGAATTAAATACAAAAGGCACAATGCCGAATTAAGTACAAGAAGACTGACTCTTGTTACTGACTATGTTTGAACCATTCCTGTGACACAAGTTATAGATTCCGATGCTTCTTTTCAGGTTTACTGTATCCCTCTGACCTTCTTATTGACGATGACACACAGAAATTGCATCGGATTTAAATAGAAAAGGCACAATGCCGACTTAAGTACAAGAAGATTGACTCTTCTTACTGTCTATGTTTTTAACCAATCCTGTGACACTAGTTGTAGATTCCGATGCTTCACTTCAGGTTTACTGTATCCCTTGGACCTTCTTATTGACGATGAAACACAGGAATTGAATCGGAATTAAATACAAAAGGCACAATGCCGACTTAAGTACAAGAAGACTTACTCTTGTTACTGTCTATGTTTGAACCATTCCTGTGACACTAAATATAGATTCTGATGCTTCTCTTCAGGTTTACTGTATCCCTCTGACTTTCTTATTGACGGTGAAGCACAGAAATTGAATCGGAATTAAATACGAAAGGCACAATGCCGACTTAAGTACACGAAGACTGACGCTTCATACTGTCTATGCTTGAACCATTCCTGTGACACTAGTTATAGATTCCGATGATTTACTTCAGGTTTACTGTATACCTTGCACCTTCTTATTGACCATGAAACAAAGAAATTGCATCGGAAGTAAATGCAAAAAGCAAAGTGCCGGCTTAAGTACACGAAAACTGACTCTTCTTACTGTCTATGTTTTGAACCATTCCTGTGACACTAGTTATAGATTCCGATGCTTCACTCCAGGTTTACTGTATCCCTTGGACCTTCTCATTGACGATGAAACACAGAAATTGCATCGGAATAAAATACAAAAGGCACAATGCCGACTTAAGGAGATGAAAACTGACTCTTCTTACTGACTTTGTTTTGAACCATTCCTGTGACACTAGTTATAGATTCCGATGCTTCACTTCAGGTTTATTGAATCCCTCTGACCTTCTTATTGACGATGAATCACAGAAATTGCATCGGAATTATATAGAAAAGGCACAATTTCGACTTTAGTACAAGAAGACTGACTCTTCTTACTGGCTATGTTTTGAACCATTCCTGTGACACTAGTTATAGATTCCGAAGCTTCAGTCCAGGTTTACTATATCCCTTGGACCTTGTTATTGACGATGATACACAGAAATTGCATCGGAATTAAATAGGAAAGGCACAATGCCGACTTAAGTACAAGAAGACTGACTCTTCTTACTGACTATGTTTTGTACCATTCCTGTGACACTAGTTATAGATTCCGATGCTTCACTTCAGGTTTACTGTATCCCTCTGACCTTATTGCCAATGAAACACAGAAATTGCATCGGAATTACATACGAAAGCCATAATGCCGACATAAGTACAAGAAGACTGACTCTTCGTACTGTCTATGTTTTGATCATTCCTGTGACACTAGTTATAGATTCCGATGCTTCACTTCAGGTTTACTGTTTCCCTTGGACCTTCTTATTGACGATGAAACACAGAAATTGCATCGGAATTAAATACGAAAGGCACAATGCCGACATAAGTACAAGAAGACTGACTCTTCTTACTGACTATGCTTAACACCATTCCTGTGACACTAGTTGCAGATTCCGATGCTTCACTTCAGGTTTACCGTATCCCTCTGACCTTCTTATTGACAATGAAACACAGAAATTGCATCGGAATTAAATACAAAAGGCTCAATGCCGACTAAAGTACAGGAAGACTGACTCATCTTACTGTCTATGTTTGAACCATTCCTGTGACACTAGTTATAGATTCCGATGCTTCACTGCAGGTTTACTGTATCCCTCTGACATTCTTATTGACGGTGAAACACAGAAATTGCATCGGAATTAAATACGAAAGGTACAATGCCGACTTAACTACAAGAAGACTGACTCTTCTTACTGACTTTGTTTTGAACCATTTCTGTGACACTAGTTATAGATTCCGATGCTTCACTTCAGGTTTACTGTATACCTGTGACCTTCTTATTGACGATGAAACACAGAAATTGCATCGGAAATAAATAGAAAAGGCACAATGCCGACTTAAGTACACGAAAAATGACTCTTCTTACTGTGTGTGCTTTGAACCATTCCTGTGACACTAGTTATAGATTCCGATGCTTCACTCCAGTTTTACTGTATGCCTTGGACCTTCTTATTGACGATGAAACACAGAAATTGCATCCGAATTAAATAGAAAAGGCACAATGCCGACATAACTATAAGAAAACTGACTCTTCTTACTAATTATAGTGTGAACCATTCCTGTGACACTAGTTATAGATTCCGATGATTTACTTCAGGTTTACTGTATACCTTGCACCTTCTTATTGAAGATGAAACACAGAAATTACATCGGAATTAAATACAAATGCACAATGCCGACTTAAGTACAAGAAGACTGAATCTTTCTACTGTCTATGTTTTGAACCGTTCCTGTGACACTAGTTGTGGATTCCGATGCTTCACTTCAGGTTAACTGTATCCCGCTGACCTTCTTATTGACGATGTAACACAGAAAATGAATCGGAATTAAATACAAAAGGCACAATGCCAACTTATGGACAAGTAGACTGACTCTTCTTACTGACTATGTTTTGAACCATTCCTGTGACACTAGTTATAGATTCCGAATCTTCACTTCAGGTTTACTGTATCCCTTGGACCTTCTTATTGACGATGAAACACAGAAATTACATCGGATTTAAATACAAAAGGCAAAATGCCGGCTTAAGTACACGAAGACTGACTCTTATTACTGTTTATTTTTTGAACCATTCCTGTGACACTAGTTATAGATTCCGATGCTACACTCCACGTTTATTGTATCCCTTGACCTTCTTATTGACGATGAAACTCAGAAATTGCATCGGAATTAAACACAAAAGGCACAATGCCGACTTAAGGGCAAGAAGACTGACTATTCTTACTGAATATGTTTGAACCATTCCTGTGACACTACTTATAGATTCCGATGCTTCACTTCAGGTTTACTGTATCCTTTGTCCCTTCTTATTGACGATGAAACACAGAAATTGCATCCGAATTAAATACAAAAGGCACAATACCGACTTAAGTACATGAAGACCGACTCTTCTTATTGACTATGATTTGAACCATTCCAGTGAGACTAGTTATAGATTCCGATGCTTCACTTCAGGTTTACTGTATCCCTTGGACATTGTTATTGACGATGAAACACAGAAATTGCATGGGAATTAAAAACAAAAGGCACAGTGCCGACTTAAGTACAAGAAGACTGATTCTTCTTACTGTCTATGATTTGAACCATTCCTGTGACACTAGTTATCGATTCCGACTCTTCACTCCAGGATTACTGTATCCCTTCGACCTTCTTATTGACGATGAATTACAGAAATCGCATCGGAATTAAATAGGAAAGGCACAATGCCGACTTAAGTACAAGAAGACTGACTCTTCTTACTGACTATGTTTTCAACCATTCCTGTGACACAAGTTATGGATTCCATGCTTCACTTCAGGTTTACTGTATCCCTTCGACCTTCTTGTTGACGATGAAACACAGAAATTGCATCGGAATTAAATACAAAAGGCAAAATGCCGACTTAAGTACACGAAGACTGACTCTTCTTACTGTCTATGTTTTGAACCATTCCAGTGACACTAGTTATAGATTCCGATAATTCACTTGAGGTTTACTGTATCCCCTGGACCTTCTTATTGACGATGAAACACAGAAATTGCATCGGAATAAAATATATAAGGCTCAATGCCGACTTAAGTGCAAGAAGACTGGCACTTCTTACTGTCTATGGTTTGAACCATTCCTGTGACACTAGTTATAGATTCCGATGCTTCACTCCAGGTTTCCTGTATCCCTTGGGCCTACGTATTGACGATGAAACACAGATATTGCATCGGAATTAAATACAAAAGGCTCAATGCCGAATTAAGTACAAGAAGACTGACTCTTGTTACTGACTATGTTTGAACCATTCCTGTGACACAAGTTATAGATTCCGATGATTCATTTCAGGTTAACTGTATCCCTCTGACCTTCTAATTGACGATGACACACAGAAATTGCATCGGATTTAAATATAAAAGGCACAATGCCGACTTAAGTACAAGAAGATTGACTCTTGTTACTGTCTATGTTTTTAACCAATCCTGTGACACTAGTTGTAGATTCCGATGCTTCACTTCAGGTTTACTGTATCCCTTGGACGTTCTTATTGACGATGAAGCACAGAAATTGAATCGGAATTAAATACGAAAGGCACAATGCCGACTTAAGTACACGAAGACTGACTCTTCTTACTGTCTATGCTTGAACCATTCCTGGGACACTAATTATGGATTCCGATGCTACACTCCAGGTTTACTGTATGATTTGGACCTTGTTATTTACTATGAAACTCAGAAATTGCATCTGAATTAAATACAAAAGGCACAATGCCGACTTAAGTACAAGAAGACTGACTCATCTTACTGACTATGTTTTGAACCATTCCTGGGACACTAGTTCTAGATTCCGATGCTTCACTTCAGGTTTGCTGTAACCCTTTGACTTTCTTATTGACGATGAAACACAGAAATTGCATCGGAATTCAATAGAAAATGCACAATGCCGACTTAAGTACATGAAGACCGACTCTTCCTACTTAATATGCTTTGAATTTTTCCTGTGACACTAGTAATAGATTCCGATGCTTCACTTGAGGTTTACTGTATCCCTTGGACCTTCTTATTGACGATGAAACACAGAAATTGCATCGGAATTAAATAGAAAATTCACAATGCCTATTTAAGTACAAGAAGACTGACTCATCTTACTGACTATGTTTTGAACCATTCCGGGAACTCTAGTTGTAGATTCCGATGCTTCACTTCAGGTTTGCTGTATCCCTTGGACCTTCTTATTGACCATGAAACACAGAAATTGCATCGGAAGCAAATGCAAAAAGCAAAGTGCCGGCTTAAGTACACGAAAACTGACTCTTCTTACTGTCTATGTTTTGAACCATTCCTGTGACACTAGTTATAGATTCCGATGCTTCACTAGAGGTTTACTGTATCCCTTGGACCTTCTTATTGACGATGAAACACAGAAATTGCATCGGAATTAAATACAAAAGGCACACTGCCGACTTAAATACAAGAAGACTGGCTCTTTTACTGACTATGATTTGTACCATTCCTGTGACACTAGTTATAGATTCCGATGCTTCACTTCAGGTTTACTGTATCCCTCAGACCTAATTCCAATGAAACACAGAAATTGCATCGGAATTAAATACAAAAGCCACAATGCCGACATAAGTACAAGAAGACTGACTCTTCGTACTGTCTATGTTTTGATCATTCTTGTGACACTAGTTATAGATTCCGATGCTTCACTTCAGGTTTACTGTATACCTCTGACCTTCTTATTGACGATGAAACACAGAAAATGCATCGGAATTAAATACGAAAAGCACAATGCCGACTTAACTACAAGAAGACTGAATCTTCTTACTGACTATGTTTTGAACCATTCCTGTGACACTAGTTATAGATTCCGATGCTTCACTTCAGGTTTACTGTATCCCTGTGACCTTCTTATTGACGTTGAAACACAGAAATTGCATCGGAAATAAATAGAAAAGGCACAATGCCGACTTAAGTACACGAAAAATGACTCTTCTTACCGTGTGTGCATTGAACCATTCCTGTGACACTAGTTATAGATTGCGATGCTTCACTCCAGGTTTACTGTATCCCTTGGACCTTGTTATTGACGATGAAACACAGAAATTGCATCGGAATTAAATAGAAAAGGCACAATGCCGACATAACTATAAGAAAACTGACTCTTCTTACTGATTATAGTGTGAACCATTCCTGTGACACTTGTTATAGATTCCGATGATTTACTTCAGGTTTACTGTGTACCTTGCACCTTCTTATTGACGATGAAACACAGAAATTGCATCGGAATTAAATACAAAAGGCACAATGCCAACTTAAGTAAAAGAAGACTGACTCCTTCTACTGTCTATGCTTTGAACCGTTCCTGTGACACTAGTTGTGGATTCCGATTCTTCACTTCAGGTTTACTGTATCCCGCTGACCTTCTTATTGACGATGTAACACAGAAATTGCATCGGAATTAAATACAAAAGGCACAATGCCAACTTAAGGACAAGAAGACTGACTTTTCTTACTGACTATGTTTTGAACGATTCCTGTGACACTAGTTATAGATTCCGAATCTTCACTTCAGGTTTACTTTATCCCTTGGACCTTCTTATTGACGATGAAACACAGAAATTACATCGGATTTCAATACAAAAGGCAAAATGCCGACTTAAGTACACGAAGACTGACTCTTATTACTGTTTATATTTTGAACCATTCCTGTGACACTAGTTATAGATTCCGATGCTACACTCCACGTTTATTGTATCCCTTGACCTTCTTATTGACGATGAAACTCAGAAATTGCATCGGAATTAAATACAAAAGGCACAATGCCGACTTAAGGGCAAGAAGACTGACTCTTCTTACTGAATATGTTTTGAACCATTCCTGTGACAATACTTATAGATTCCGATGCTTCACTTCAGGTTTACTGTTTCCCTTGGACCTTCTTATTAACGATGAAACACAGAAATTGGATCGGAATTAAATACAAAAGGCACAATGCCGACTTAAGTACAAGAAGACTGACTTTTCTTACTGACTATGTTTTGATCCATTCCTGTGACTCTAGTTATAGATTCCGATGCTTCACTTCAGGTTTACTGTATCCCTCCTACCTTCTTATTGACGATGAAACACAGAAATTGCATCGGAATGAAATAGAAAAGGCACAATGCCGACTTAAGTACAAGAAGACTGACTCTTCTTACTGCCTATGTTCTGAACCATTCCTGTGACACTAGTTATAGATTCCGATGCTTCACTCCAGTTTTACTGTATCCCTTGGAAATTCTTATTGACGATGAAACACAGAAATTGCATCGGAATTAAATACAAAAGGCACAATGCCGACTTAAGTACAAGAAGACTGACTCTTCCAGCTGTCTATCATTTGAATCATTCCTGTGACACTAGTTGTGGATTCCGATGCTTCACTTCAGGTTTACTGTATCCAGCTGAACTTTTTATTGCCGATGTGACACAGATATTGCATCGGAATTAAATACAAAATGCACAATGCCAACTTAAGGACAAGAAGACTGACTTTTCTTACTGACTATGTTTTGAACCATTCCTGTGACACTAGTTATAGATTCCGATGCTTCACTCCAGGTTTACTGTATCCCTTAGACCTTGTTAGTTACGATGAAACACAGAAATTGCATCGGAAATTAATGGAAAAGGCACAATGCCGCCTTAAGTACAAGAAGACTGACTCTTCTTACTGACTATGTTTTGAACCATTCCTGTGACACTAGTTATAGATTCCGAACCTTCACTTCAGGTTTACTGTATCCCTTGGACCTTCTTATTGACGATGAAACACAGAAATTACATTGGATTTAAATACAAAATGCAAAATGCCGACTTAAGTGAACGAAGACTGACTCTTATGATTGTCTATGTTTTGAACCTTTCCTGTGACACTCGTTATATATTCCGATGCTACACTCCAGGTTTATTGTATCCCTGGAACCTTCTTATTGACGATGAAACACAGAAATTGCATCGGAAATAAATACGAGAGGCACAATGCCGACTTAAGTACAAGAAGACTGACTCTTCTTACTGTCTATGTTTGAACCATTAGTGTGACACTAGTTATAGTTTCCGATGCTTCACTTCAGGTTTACTGTATCCCTCTGACCTCCTTATTGACGGTGAAACACAGAAATTGCATCGGAATTAAATACGAAAGGCACGATGCCGACTTAAGTACAAGAAGACTGACTCTTCTTACTGACTATGTTTTGAACCTTTCCTGTGACATTAGTTATAGATTCCGATGCTTCACTTCAGGTTTACTGTATCCCTCTGACAATCTTATTGACGATGAAACACAGAAATTACATCGGAATTAAATAGAAAGGGCACAATGACGACTTAAGTACAAGAAGCCTGACTCTTCTTACTGTCTATGTTTTGAACCAATCCTGTGACACTAGTTGTAGATTCCGATGCTTCACTTCAGGTTTACTGTATCCCTTGGAGCTTCTTATTGACGATGAAACACAGAAATTGCATCGGAATTAAATACAAAAGCCACAATGTCGACTTAAGTATATGAACACTGACTCTTCCTACTGTCTATGTTTGAACCATTCCTGTGACCCTTGTTATAAATTCCTACGCTTCACTGCAGGTTTACTGTACCCCTTGTACCTTCTTGATGACGATGAAACACAGAAATTGCATCGGAATTAAACACAAAAGTCACAATGCCGACTTAAGTACAAGAAGACTGACTCTTCGTACGGTCTATGTTTTGAACCATTCCTGTGACGCTAGTTATAGAATTCGGTGCTTCACTCCAGGTCTACTGTATCCCTTGGACCTTCTTATTGACGATGAAACACAGAAATTGCATCGGAATCATATACAAAATGCACAATGCCATCATAAGGACAAGAAGACTGACTTTTCTTACTGACTATGTTTTGAACCATTCCTGTGACACTAGTTATAGATTCCGATGCTTCACTCCAGGTTTACTGTATCCCTTGGACCTTGTTATTGACGATGAAACACAGAAATTGCATCGAAAATTAATAGAAACGGCACAATGCTGACTTAAGTACAAGAAGGCTGACTCTTCTTACTGACTATGTTTTGAACCATTCCTGTGACACTAGTAATAGATTCCGAATCTTCACTTCAGGTTTACTGTATCCCTTGGACCTTCTTATTGACGATGAAATACAGAAATTACATCGGATTTAAATACAAAAGGCAAAATGCCGACTTAAGTTCACGAAGACTGACTCTTCTTACTGTCAATGTTTTGAACCATTCCTGTGACACTAGTTATAGATTCCGATGCTTCACTTCAGGTTTACTGTATCCCTCTGACCTTCTTATTGACGATGAAACACAGAAATTGCTTCGGAATTAAATAGAAAAGGCACAATGCCGACTTAAGTACAAGAAGACTGACTCTTCTTACTGTCTATGTTTTGAACCATTCCTGTGACACTAGTTATAGATTCCGATGCTTCACTCCTGTTTTACTGTATCCCTTGGAAATTCTTATTGACGATGAAACACAGAAATTGCATCGGAATTAAATACAAAAGGCACAATGCCGACTTAAGTACAAGAAGACTGACTCTTCCAGCTGTCTATCTTTTGAACCATTCCTGTGACACTAGTTGTGGATTCCGAAGCTTCACTTCAGGTTCACTGTATCCCGCTGACCTTCTTATTGCCGATGTAACACAGATATTGCATCGGAATTAATTACAAAATGCACAATGCCAACTTAAGGACAAGAAGACTGACTTTTCGTACTGACTATGTTTTGAACCATTCCTGTGACACTAGTTATAGGTTCCGATGCTTCACTCCAGGATTACTGTATCCCTGTGACCTTCTTATTGACGATGAAACACAGAAATTGCATCAGAATTAAATACAAAAGGCACATTGCCGACTTAAGTACAAGAAGACTGACTCTTCATACTGTCTATGTTTGAACCATTCCTGTGACACGAGTTATAGAATCCCATGCTTCACTTCAGGTTTACTGTATCCCTCTGACCTTCTTTTTGACGGTGAAACACAGAAATTGCATCGGAATTAAATACGAAAGGCACAATGCCGACTTAAGTACAAGAAGACTGACTCTTCTTACTGACTATGTTTTGAACCATTCCTGTGACACTAGTAATAGATTTCGATGCTTCACTTCAGGTTTACTGTATCCCTCTGACCATCTTATTGACGATGAAACACAGATATTACATCGGAATTAAATAGAAAAGGCACAATGCCGACTTAAGTACAAGAAGACTGACTCTTCTTACTGTCTATGTTTTGAACCACTCCTGTGACACTAGTTGTAGATTCCGATGCTTCCCTTCAGGTTTACTGTATCCCTTGGACCTTCTTATTGTCGATGAAACACAGGAATTGCATCGGAATTAAATACAAAAGGCACAATGCCGACTTAAGTACAAGAAGACTGACCCTTCTTACTGTCTATGTATTGAACCATTCCTGTGACACTAGTTATAGATTCCGATGCTTCACTTGAGGTTTACTGTATCCCTCTGACCTTCTTATTGACGGTGAAACAGAAATTGCATCGGAATTAAATACCAAAGGCACAAAGCCGACCTAAGTACAAGAAGACTGACTCTTCTTACTGACTATGTTTTGAACCATTCCTGTGACACTAGTTATAGATTCCGATGCTTCACTTCAGGTTTACTGTATCCCTCTGACCTTCTTATTGACGATGAAACACAGAAATTGCATCGGAATGAAATAGAAAAGGCACAATGCCGACTTAAGTACAAGATGGCTGACTCTTCTTACTGTCTATGTTTGAACCATTCCTGTGAGACTAATTATACATTCCGATGCTTCACTCCAGGCTTACTGTATCCCTTGGACCTTCTTATTGACGATGAATCACAGAAATTGCATCGGAATTAAATACAAAAGGCACAATGCCGACTTAAGTACAAGAAGACTGACTCTTCTTACTGTCTATGCATTGAACCATTACTGTTGCTCTAGTTATAGAATTCGGTGCTTCACTCCCGGTCTATTGTATCCCTTGGACCTTCATATTGACGATGAAACACAGAAATTGCATCGGAATTAAATACAAAAGGCACAATGCCGACTTAAGGGCAAGAAGACTGACTCTTCTTACTGACTATGTTTTGAACCATTCCTGTGACACTACTTATAGATTCCGATGCTTCACTTCAGGTTTACTGTTTCCCTTGGACCTTGTTATTGACGATGAAACACAGAAATTGCATCGGAATTAAATACAAAAGGCACAATGCCGATTTAAGTACAAGAAGACTGACTGTTCTTACTGTCTATGTTTGAACCATTCCTGTGACACTAGTTATAGATTCCGATGCTTCACTTCAGGTTTACTGTATCCCTCCAACCTTCTTGTTGACAGTGAAACACATAAATAGCATCGGAATTATATACAAAAGGCACAATGCCGACCTAAGTATAAGAAGACTGACTCCTCCTACTGTCTATGTCTTGAACCATTCTGTGACACTAGTTATAAATTCCTACGCTTCACTTCAGGTTTACTGCACCCCTTGTACCTTCTTATTGACGATGAAACACAGAAATTGCATCGGAATTAAATACAAAAGGTACAATGCCGACTTAAGTACATGTAGACCGACTCTTCTTATTGACAATGATTTGAACCATTCCTGTGTCACTAGTTATAGATTCCGATGCTTCACTTCAGGTTTACCGTATCCCTTGGACATACTTATTGACGATGAAACACAGAAATTCCATCGCAATTAAATACAAAAGGCAAAATGCCGACATAAGTAAACGAAAACTGACTCTACTTACTGTCTATGTTTTGAACCATTCCTGTGACACTAGTTATAGATTCCGATGCTACACTCCAGGTTTACTGTATCTCTTGGACCTTCTTATTGACGATGAAACACAGAAATTGCATCGCAATTAAATACAAAAGGCACAATGCCGACTTAAGTACAAGAAGACTGACTTTTCTTACTGACTATGCGTTGAACCATTTCTGTGACTCTAGTTATAGATTCCGATGCTTCACTTCAGGTTTACTGTATCCCTTGGACCTTCTTATTGACGATGAAACACAGAAATTGCATCGGAATTAAATACAAAAGCCACAATGACGACTTAAGTATAAGAACACTGACTCTTCCTACTGTCTATGTTTTGAACCATTCGTGTGACACTAGTTATAAATTCCTACGCTTCACTTCAGGTTTACTGTACCCCTTGTACCTTCTTGATGACGATGAAACACAGAAATTGCATCGGAATTAAACACAAAAGCCACAATGCCGTCTTAAGTACAAGAAGACTGACTCTTCGTACGGTCTATGTTTTGAACCATTCCTGTGACGCTAGTTATAGATTCCGATGCTTCACTCCAGGTTTACTGTATCCCTTGGACCTTCTTATTGACGATGAAATACAGAAATTACATCGGAATTAAATACAAAAGGCAAAATGCCGACTTAAGTACACGAAGACTGACTCTTCTTACTGTCTATGTTTTGAACCATTCCTGTGACACTAGTTATAGATTCCGATGCTTCACTTCAGGTTTACTGTATCCCTTGGACCTTCTTATTGACGATGAAATACAGAAATTACATCGGAATTAAATACAAAAGGCAAAATGCCGACTTAAGTACACGAAGACTGACTCTTCTTACTGTCTATGTTTTGAACCATTCCTGTGACACTAGTTATAGATTCCGATGCTTCACTTCAGGTTTACTGTATCCCTCTTACCTTCTTATTGATGATGAAACACAGAAATTGCATCGGAATTAAATAGAAAAGGCACAATGCCGACTTAAGTACAAGAAGACTGACTCTTCTTACTGTCTATGTTTTGAACCATTCCTGTGACACTAGTTATAGATTCCAATGCTTCACTCCAGTTTTACTGTATCTCTTGGAAATTCTTTTTGACGATGAAACACAGAAATTGCATCGGAATTAAATACAAAAGGAAGAATGCCGACTTAAGTACAAGAAGACTGACTCATCCAGCTGTCTATCTTTTGAACCATTCCTGTGACACTAGTTGTGGATTCCGATGCTTCACTTCAGGTTTACTGTATCCTGCTGACCTTCTTATTGCCGATGTAACACAGATATTGCATCGGAATTAAATACAAAATGCACAATGCCAACTTAAGTACAAGAAGACTGACTTTTCTTAATGACTACGTTTGAACCATTCCTGTAACACTAGTTATAGATTCCGATGCTTCACTTCAGGTTTACTGTATTTCTCTGACCTTCTTATTGACGATGAAACACAGAAATTGCATCGGAATTAAATGCAAAAGGCACATTGCCGACTTAAGCACAAGAAGACTGACTCTTCATACTGTCTATGTTTGAACCAATCCTGTGACACTAGTTATACATTCCGATGCTTCACTCCAGGTTTTCTGTATCCCTTGGACCTTGTTACTGACGATCAACCACAGAAATTGCATCGGAAAATAATAGAAAAGGCACAATGCCGACTTAAGTACAAGAAGACTGACTCTTCTTTCTGACTATGTTTTGAACCATTCCTGTGACACTAGTTATAGATTCCGATGCTACACTCCAGGTTTAATGTATCCCTGGAACCTTCTTATTGACGATGAAACACAGAAATTCATCGGAATTATATACGAGAGGCACAATGCCGACTTAAGTACAAGAAGACTGACTCTTCTTACTGTCTATGTTTGAACCATTAGTGTGACACTAGTTATAGATTCCGATGCTTCACTTCAGGTTTACTGTATCCCTCTGACCTTCTTATTGACGGTGAAAGACCGAAATTGCATCGGAATTAAATACGAAAGGCACAATGCCGACTTAAGTACAAGAAAACTGACTTTTCTTACTGACTACGTTTGAACCATTCCTGTAACACTAGTTATAGATTCCGATGCTTCACTTCAGGTTTACTGTATCCCTCTGACCTTCTTATTGACGGTGAAACACAGAAATTGCATCGGAATTAAATACGAAAGGCACAATGCCGACTTAAGTACAAGAAGACTGACTCTTCTTACTGACTATGTTTTGAACCATTCCTGTGACACTAGTTATAGATGCCGATGCTTCACTTCAGGATTACTGTATTCCTCTGACCATCTTATTGAGGATGAAACAAAGATATTACATCGGAATTAAATAGAAAAGGCACAATGCCGACTTAAGTACAAGAAGACTGACTCCTCTTACTGTCTATGTTTTGAACCAATCCTGTGACACTACTTGTAGATTCCGATGCTTCACTTCAGGTTTACTGTATCTCTTGGACCTTCTTATTGACCATGAAACACAGAAATTGCATCGGAATTAAATACAAAAGCCACAATGCCGACTTAAGTATAAGAACACTGCCTCTTCCTACTGTCTACGTTTTGAACCATTCCTGTGACACTAGTTATAAATTCCTACGCTTCACTTCAGGTTTACTGTACCCCTTTTACTTTCTTGATGACGATGAAACACAGAAATTGCATCGGAATTAAACACAAAAGCCACAATGCCGACTTAAGTACAAGAAGTCTGACTCTTCGTACGGTCTATGTTTTGAACCATTCCTGTGACGCTAGTTATAGATTCCGATGTTTCACTTCAGGTTTACTGTTTCCTTTGGACATTCTTAGTGACGATGATACACAGAATTTGCATCGCAATTAAATACAAAAGGCAAAATGCCGACCTAAGCATAAGAAGCCTGACTCTTCCTACTGTCTATGATTTGAACCATTTCTGTGACACTGGTTATAGAGTCCGATGCTTCACTTCAGGTTTACTGTATCCGTTGGGCCTTCTTTTTGACGATGAATCACAGAAATTGCATCGGAATTAAATACAAAAGGCACAATGCCGACGTAAGTACAAGAAGACTGACCCTTCTTACTGTCTATGTATTGAACCATTACTGTTGCTCTAGTTATAGAATTCGGTGCTTCACTCCAGGTTTACTGTATCCCTTGGACCTTCTTGTTGACGATGAAACACAGAAATTCAAACGGAATTAAATACAAGAGGCGCAATGCCGACTTAAGTACAAGAAGACTGATTCTTCTTACTGTCTACGTTTGAACCATTCCTGTGACACTAGTTATAGATTCCGATGCTTCACTTGAGGTTTACTGTATCCCTCTGACCTTCTTATTGACGGTGAAACACAGAAATTGCATCGGAATTAAATACGAAAGGCACAAAGCCGACTTAAGTGCAAGAAGACAGACTCTTCTTACTGACTATGTTTTGAACCATTCCTGTGACACTAGTTATAGATTCCGATGCTTCACTTCAGGTTTACTGTATCCCTCTGACCTTCTTATTGACGATGAAACACAGAAATAGCATCGGAATGAAATAGAAAAGGCACAATGCCGACTTAAGTACAAGAAGGCTGACTCTTCTTACTGTCTATGTTTGAACTATTCCTGTGACACTAGTTATACATTCCGATGCTTCACTCAAGGTTTACTGTATCCCTTGGACCTTGTTACTGACGATCAATCACAGAAATTGCATCGGAAATTAAAAGAAAAGGCACAATGCCGACTTAAGTACAGGAAGACTGACTCTTCTTTCTGACTATGTTTTGAACCATTCCTGTGACACTAGTTATAGATTCCGATGCTACACTCCAGGTTTAATGTATCCCTGGAACCTTCTTATTGACGATGAAACACAGAAATTCATCGGAATTAAATACGAGAGGCACAATGCCTACTTAAGTACAAGAAGACTGACTCTTCTTACTGTTTATGTTTGAACCATTAGTGTGACACTAGTTATAGATTCCGATGCTTCACTTCAGGTTTGCTGTATCCCTCTGACCTTCTTATTGACGGTGAAACACAGAAATTGCATCGGAATTAAATACGAAAGGCACAATGCCGACTTAAGTACAAGAAGACTGACTTTTCTTACTGACTACGTTTGAACCATTCCTGTAACACTAGCTATAGATTCCGATGCTTCACTTCAGGTTTACTGTATCCCTCTGACCTTCTTATTGTCGGTGAAACACAGAAATTGCATCGGAATTAAATACGAAAGGCACAATGCCGACTTAAGTACAAGAAGACTGACTCTTCTTACTGACTATGTTTTGAACCATTCCTGTGACACTAGTTATAGATGCCGATGCTTCACTTCAGGATTACTGTATCCCTCTGACCATCTTATTGATGATGAAACACAGATATTACATCGGAATTAAATAGAAAAGGCACAATGCCGACTTAAGTTCAAGAAGACTGACTCTTCTTACTGACTATGTTTTGAACCAATCCTGTGACACTAGTTGTAGATTCCGATGCTTCACTTCAGGTTTACTGTATCTCTTGGACCTTCTTATTGCCGATGAAACACAGAAATTGCATCGGAATTAAATACAACAGCCACAATGCCGACTTAAGTATAAGAACACTGACTCTTCCTACTGTTTACGTTTTGAACCATTCCTGTGACACTAGTTATAAATTCCTACGCTTCACTTCAGGTTTACTGTTCCCCTTGTACTTTCTTGATGACGATGAAACACAGAAATTTCATCGGAATTAAACACAAAAGCCACAATGCCGACTTAAGTACAAGAAGTCTGACTCTTCGTACGGTCTATGTTTTGAACCATTCCTGTGACGCTTGTTATAGATTCCGATGTTTCACTTCAGGTTTACTGTATCCGTTGGGCCTTCTTTTTGACGATGAATCACAGAAATTGCATCGGAATTCAATACAAAAGGCACAATGCCGACTTAAGTACAAGAAGACTGACCCTTCTTACTGTCTATGTATTGAACCATTACTGTTGCTCTAGTTATAGAATTCGGTGCTTCACTCCAGGTTTACTGTATCCCTTGGACCTTCTTATTGACGATGAAACACAGAAATTGCATCGGAATTAAATACAAGAGGCGCAATGCCGACTTAAGTACAAGAAGACTGACTCTCCTTACTGTCTATGTTTGAACCATTCCTGTGACACTAATTATAGATTCCAAATCTTCACTTCAGGGTTACTGTATCCCTTGGACCTTCTTATTGACGGTGAAACACAGAAATTGCATCGGAATCATATACAAAAGGCACAATGCCGACCTAAGTATAAGAAGACTGACTCTTCCTACTGTCTATGTCTTGAACCATTCTGTGACACTAGTTATAAATTACAACGCTGCACTTCAGGTTTACTGTACCCCTTGTACCTTCTTATTGACGATGAAACACAGAAATTGCATCGGAATTAAATAGAAAAGGCACAATGCCGACTTAAGTACAAGAAGACTGACTCTTCTAACTGTCTATGTTTTGAACCATTCCTGTGACACTAGTTATAGATTCCGATGCTTCACTCCAGTTTTACTGTATCCCTTGGAAATTCTTATTGACAATGAAACACAGAAATTGCAACGGAATTAAATACAAAAGGCACAATGAAGACTTAAGTACAAGAAGACTGACTCTTCCAGCTGTCTATCTTTTGAACCATTCCTGTGACACTATTTGTGGATTCCGATGCTTCACTTCAGGTTTACTGTATCCGGCTGACCTTCTTATTGCCGATGTAACACAGATGTTGCAACGGAATTAAATACAAAAGGCACAATGAAGACTTAAGTACAAGAAGACTGACTCTTCCAGCTGTCTATCATTTGAACCATTCCTGTGACACTAGTTGTGGATTCCGATGCTTCACTTCAGGTTTACTGTATCCGTTGGGCCTTCCTTTTGACGATGAATCACAGAAATTGTATCGGAATTAAATACGAAAGGCACAAAGCCGACTTAAGTGCAAGAAGACTGACTCTTCTTACTGACTATGTTTTGAACTATTCCTGTGACACTAGTTATAGATTCCGATGCTTCACTTCAGGTTTACTGTATCCCTCTGACCTTCTTATTGACGATGAAACACAGAAATTGCATTGGAATGAAATAGAAAAGGCACAATGTCGACTTAAGTACA
Organism: Schistocerca piceifrons; assembly: GCF_021461385.2. Lineage (NCBI taxonomy): Eukaryota > Metazoa > Arthropoda > Insecta > Orthoptera > Acrididae > Schistocerca > Schistocerca piceifrons. Next base: position 1,136,702,679 of record NC_060139.1, on the reverse strand, counting down.
AGAAGGCTAACTCTTCTTACTGTCTATGTTTGAACATATTCCAGTGACACTAGTTATACATTCCGATGCTTCACTCCAGGTTTACTGTATCCCTTGGACCTTGTTACTGACGATGAAACACAGAAATTGCATCGGAAATTAATAGAAAAGGCACAATTCCGACTTAAGTACAAGAAGACTGACTCTTCTTACTGACTATGTTTGAACCATTCCTGTGACACTAGTTATAGATTCCAAATCTTCACTTCAGGGTTACTGTATCCCTTGGACCTTCTTATTGACGATGAAATACAGAAATTACATAGGAATTAAATACAAAAGGCAAAATGCCGACTTAAGTACACGAAGACTGACTCTTCTTACTGTCTATGTTTTGAACCATTCCTGTGACACTAATTATAGATTCCGATGCTTCACTCCAGGTTTACTGTATCCCTTGGACCTCGTTATTGACGATGAAACACCGAAATTGCATCGGAATTAAATAGAAAAGGCACAATGCCGACTTAAGTACAAGAAGACTGACTCTTCTTACTGACTATGTTTTGAACCATTCCTGTGACACCAGTTATAGATTCCGAATCTTCACTCAGGTTTACTGTATCCCTTGGACCTTCTTGTTGACGATGAAACACAGAAAATACATCGGATTTAAATACAAAAGGCAAAATGCCGTCTTAAGTACACGAAGACTCACTCTTATTACTGTCTATGTTTTGAACCTTTCCTGTGACACTCGTTATGGATTCCGATGCTACACTCCAGGTTTATTGTATCCCTTGAACCTTCTTATGGACGATGAAACACAGAAATTGAATCGGAATTAAATACGAAAGGCACAATGCCGTCTTAAGGACAAGAAGACTGACTCTTCTTACTGACTTTGTTTTGAAACATTCCTGTGACACCAATTATAGATTCCGATGCTTCACTTCAGGTTTACTGTATCTCTCTGACCTTCTTATTGACGAGGAAACACAGAAATTGCATCGGAATTAAATACAAAAGCCACAATGCCGACTTAAGTACAAGAAGACTGACTCTTCATACGGTCTATGTTTTGAACCATTCCTGTGACACTAGTTATAGATTCCGATGCTTCACTTCAGGTTTACAGTTTCCCTTGGACCTTCTTATTGAAAAATGAAACACAGAAATTGCATCGGAATTAAATACAAAGGGCACAATGCCGACCTAAGTATAAGAAGACTGACTCTTCCTACTGTCTATGTTTTGAACCATTTCTGTGACACTAGTTATAGAGTCCGATGCTTCACTTCAGGTTTACTGTATCCCTTGGACCTTCTTATTGACGATGAATCACAGAAATTGCATCGGAATTAAATACAAAAGGCACAATGCCGACTTAAGTACATGAAGACTGACTCTTCTTACTGTCTATTTATTGAACCATTACTGTTGCTCTAGTTATAGAATTCGGTGCTTGACTCCAGGTCTACTGTATCCTTTGGACCTTCTTATTGACGATGAAATAAAAAAATTGCATTGGAATTAAATACAAAAGGCACAATGCCGACTTAAGTGCAAGAAGACTGACTCTTCTCACTGACTATGTTTTGCACCATTCCTGTGACACTACTTATAGATTCCGATGCTTCACTTCAGGTTTACTGTTTCCCTTGGACCTTCTTATTGACGATGAAACACAGAAATTGCATCGGAATTAAATACAAAAGGCACAATGCCGACTTAAGTACAAGAAGACAGCCTCTTCTTACTGTCTATGTTTGAACCATTCCTGTGACACTAGTTATAGAATCCGATGCTTCACTTCAGGTTTACTGTATCCCTCTGACCTTCTTATTGACGGTGAAACACAGAAATTGCATCGGAATCATATACAAAAGGCACAATGCCGACCTAAGTATAAGAAGACTGACTCTTCCTACTGTCTATGTCTTGAACCATTCTGTGACACTAGTTATAAATTACAACGCTGCACTTCAGGTTTACTGTACCCCTTGTACCTTCTTATTGACGATGAAACACAGAAATTGCATCGGAATTAAATAGAAAAGGCACAATGCCGACTTAAGTACAAGAAGACTGACTCTTCTTACTGACTATGTTTTGAACCATTCCTGTGACACTAGTTATAGATTCCGATGCTTCACTCCAGTTTTACTGTATCCCTTGGAAATTCTTATTGACAATGAAACACAGAAATTGCAACGGAATTAAATACAAAAGGCACAATGAAGACTTAAGTACAAGAAGACTGACTCTTCCAGCTGTCTATCTTTTGAACCATTCCTGTGACACTAGTTGTGGATTCCGATGCTTCACTTCAGGTTTACTGTATCCGGCTGACCTTCTTATTGCCGATGTAACACAGATGTTGCAACGGAATTAAATACAAAAGGCACAATGAAGACTTAAGTACAAGAAGACTGACTCTTCCAGCTGTCTATCATTTGAACCATTCCTGTGACACTAGTTGTGGATTCCGATGCTTCACTTCAGGTTTACCGTATCCCTTGGACCTTCTTATTGACGATGAAACACAGAAATTGCATCGGAATTAAATACAAAAGCCACAATGCCGACTTAAGTATAAGAACACTGATCTTCCTACTGTCTATGTTTTGAACCATTCCTCTGACACTAGTTATAAATTCCTATGCTTCACTTCAGGTTTACTGTACCCCTTGTACCTTCTTGATGACGATGAAACACAGAAATTGCATCGGAATTAAACTCAAAAGCCACAATGCCGACTTCAGTACAAGAAGACTAACTCTTCATACGGTCTATGTTTTGAACCATTCCTGTGACGCTAGTTATAGGTTCCGATGTTTCACTTCAGGTTTACTGTTTCCCTTGGACCTTCTTATTGACGATGAAACACAGAAATTGCATCGCAATTAAATACAAAAGGCACAATGCCGACCTAAGCATAAGAAGCCTGACTCTTCCTACTGTCTATGATTTGAACCATTTCTGTGACACTAGTTATAGAGTCCGATGCTTCACTTCAGGTTTACTGTATCCCTTGGACCTTCGTTTTGACGATGAATCACAGAAATTGCAATGGAATTAAATACAAAAGGCACAATGCCGAATTAAGTACAAGACGGCTGACTCTTCTTACTGTCTATGTATTGAACCATTACTGTTGCTCTAGTTATAGAATTCGGTGCTTCACTCCAGGTTTACTGTATCCCTTGGACCTTCTTATTGACGATGAAACACAGAAATTGCATCGGAATTAAATACAAGAGGCGCAATGCCGACTTAAGTACAAGAAGACTGACTCTTCTTACTGTCTATGTTTAAACCATTCCTGTGACACTAGTTATAGATTCCGATGCTTCACTTGAGGTTTACTGTATCCTTCTGTCCTTCTTATTGACGGTGAAACAGAGAAATTGCATCGGAATTAAATACGAAAGTCACAAAGCCGACTTAAGTACAAGAAGACGGACTCTTCTTACTGTCTATGTTTTGAACCATTCCTGTGACACTAGTTATATATTCCGAATCTTCACTTCAGGTTTATTGTATCCCTTGAACCTTCTTATGGACGATGAAACACAGAAATTGCATCGGAATTAAATACAAAAGGCACAATGACGTCTTAAGGACAAGAAGACTGACTTTTCTTACTGACTATGTTTTGAACCATTCCTGTGACACTAGTTATCGATTCCGATGCTTCACTCCAGGTTTACTGTATCCCTTGGACCTTGTTATTGCCGATGAAACACAGAAATTGCATCGGAAATTAATAGAAAAGGCGCAATGCCGACTTAAGTACAAGAAGACTGACTCTTCTTACCGACTATGTTTTGAACCATTCCTGTGACACTAGTTATAGATTCCGAATCTTCACTTCAGCTTTACTGTATCCCTTGGACCTTCTTATTGACGATGAAATACAGAAATTACATAGGAATTAAATACAAAAGGCAAAATGCCGACTTAAGTACACGAAGACTGACTCTTCTTACTGTCTATGTTTTGAACCATTCCTGTGACACTAATTATAGATTCCGATGCTTCACTCCAGGTTTACTGTATCCCTTGGACCTCGTTATTGACGATGAAACACCGAAATTGCATCGGAATTAAATAGAAAAGGCACAATGCCGACTTAAGTACAAGAAGACTGACTCTTCTTACTGACTATGTTTTGAACCATTCCTGTGACACCAGTTATAGATTCCGAATCTTCACTCAGGTTTACTGTATCCCTTGGACCTTCTTGTTGACGATGAAACACAGAAAATACATCGGATTTAAATACAAAAGGCAAAATGCCGTCTTAAGTACACGAAGACTCACTCTTATTACTGTCTATGTTTTGAACCTTTCCTGTGACACTCGTTATGGATTCCGATGCTACACTCCAGGTTTATTGTATCCCTTGAACCTTCTTATGGACGATGAAACACAGAAATTGAATCGGAATTAAATACGAAAGGCACAATGCCGTCTTAAGGACAAGAAGACTGACTCTTCTTACTGACTTTGTTTTGAAACATTCCTGTGACACCAATTATAGATTCCGATGCTTCACTTCAGGTTTACTGTATCTCTCTGACCTTCTTATTGACGAGGAAACACAGAAATTGCATCGGAATTAAATACAAAAGCCACAATGCCGACTTAAGTACAAGAAGACTGACTCTTCATACGGTCTATGTTTTGAACCATTCCTGTGACACTAGTTATAGATTCCGATGCTTCACTTCAGGTTTACAGTTTCCCTTGGACCTTCTTATTGAAAAATGAAACACAGAAATTGCATCGGAATTAAATACAAAGGGCACAATGCCGACCTAAGTATAAGAAGACTGACTCTTCCTACTGTCTATGTTTTGAACCATTTCTGTGACACTAGTTATAGAGTCCGATGCTTCACTTCAGGTTTACTGTATCCCTTGGACCTTCTTATTGACGATGAATCACAGAAATTGCATCGGAATTAAATACAAAAGGCACAATGCCGACTTAAGTACATGAAGACTGACTCTTCTTACTGTCTATTTATTGAACCATTACTGTTGCTCTAGTTATAGAATTCGGTGCTTGACTCCAGGTCTACTGTATCCTTTGGACCTTCTTATTGACGATGAAATACAGAAATTGCATTGGAATTAAATACAAAAGGCACAATGCCGACTTAAGTGCAAGAAGACTGACTCTTCTCACTGACTATGTTTTGCACCATTCCTGTGACACTACTTATAGATTCCGATGCTTCACTTCAGGTTTACTGTTTCCCTTGGACCTTCTTATTGACGATGAAACACAGAAATTGCATCGGAATTAAATACAAAAGGCACAATGCCGACTTAAGTACAAGAAGACAGCCTCTTCTTACTGTCTATGTTTGAACCATTCCTGTGACACTAGTTATAGAATCCGATGCTTCACTTCAGGTTTACTGTATCCCTCTGACCTTCTTATTGACGGTGAAACACAAAAATTGCATCGGAATCATATACAAAAGGCACAATGCCGACCTAAGTATAAGAAGACTGACTCTTCCTACTGTCTATGTCTTGAACCATTCTGTGACACTAGTTATAAATTACAACGCTGCACTTCAGGTTTACTGTACCCCTTGTACCTTCTTATTGACGATGAAACACAGAAATTGCATCGGAATTAAATAGAAAAGGCACAATGCCGACTTAAGTACAAGAAGACTGACTCTTCTTACTGTCTATGTTTTGAACCATTCCTGTGACACTAGTTATAGATTCCGATGCTTCACTCCAGTTTTACTGTATCCCTTGGAAATTCTTATTGACAATGAAACACAGAAATTGCAACGGAATTAAATACAAAAGGCACAATGAAGACTTAAGTACAAGAAGACTGACTCTTCCAGCTGTCTATCTTTTGAACCATTCCTGTGACACTAGTTGTGGATTCCGATGCTTCACTTCAGGTTTACTGTATCCGGCTGACCTTCTTATTGCCGATGTAACACAGATGTTGCAACGGAATTAAATACAAAAGGCACAATGAAGACTTAAGTACAAGAAGACTGACTCTTCCAGCTGTCTATCATTTGAACCATTCCTGTGACACTAGTTGTGGATTCCGATGCTTCACTTCAGGTTTACCGTATCCCTTGGACCTTCTTATTGACGATGAAACACAGAAATTGCATCGGAATTAAATACAAAAGCCACAATGCCGACTTAAGTATAAGAACACTGATCTTCCTACTGTCTATGTTTTGAACCATTCCTCTGACACTAGTTATAAATTCCTATGCTTCACTTCAGGTTTACTGTACCCCTTGTACCTTCTTGATGACGATGAAACACAGAAATTGCATCGGAATTAAACTCAAAAGCCACAATGCCGACTTCAGTACAAGAAGACTAACTCTTCATACGGTCTATGTTTTGAACCATTCCTGTGACGCTAGTTATAGGTTCCGATGTTTCACTTCAGGTTTACTGTTTCCCTTGGACCTTCTTATTGACGATGAAACACAGAAATTGCATCGCAATTAAATACAAAAGGCACAATGCCGACCTAAGCATAAGAAGCCTGACTCTTCCTACTGTCTATGATTTGAACCATTTCTGTGACACTAGTTATAGAGTCCGATGCTTCACTTCAGGTTTACTGTATCCCTTGGACCTTCGTTTTGACGATGAATCACAGAAATTGCAATGGAATTAAATACAAAAGGCACAATGCCGAATTAAGTACAAGACGGCTGACTCTTCTTACTGTCTATGTATTGAACCATTACTGTTGCTCTAGTTATAGAATTCGGTGCTTCACTCCAGGTTTACTGTATCCCTTGGACCTTCTTATTGACGATGAAACACAGAAATTGCATCGGAATTAAATACAAAAGGCACAATGACGTCTTAAGGACAAGAAGACTGACTTTTCTTACTGACTATGTTTTGAACCATTCCTGTGACACTAGTTATCGATTCCGATGCTTCACTCCAGGTTTACTGTATCCCTTGGACCTTGTTATTGCCGATGAAACACAGAAATTGCATCGGAAATTAATAGAAAAGGCGCAATGCCGACTTAAGTACAAGAAGACTGACTCTTCTTACCGACTATGTTTTGAACCATTCCTGTGACACTAGTTATAGATTCCGAATCTTCACTTCAGCTTTACTGTATCCCTTGGACCTTCTTATTGACGATGAAATACAGAAATTACATCGGAATTAAATACAAAAGGCAAAATGCCGACTTAAGTACACGAAGACTGACTCTTCTTACTGTCTATGTTTTGAACCATTCCTGTGACACTAGTTGTAGATTCCGTTGCTTCACTTCAGGTTTACTGTATCCCTCTGACCTTCTTATTGATGATGAAACGCAGAAATTGCATCGGAATTAATAAGAAAAGGCACAATGCCGACTTAAGTACAAGAAGACTGACCCTTCTTACTGTCTATGTATTGAACCATTACTGTTGCTCTAGTTATAGAATTCGGAGCTTCACTCCAGGTTTACTGTATCCCTTGGACCTTCTTATTGACGATGAAACACAGAAATTGCATCGGAATTAAATACAAGAGGCGCAATGCCGACCTAAGTAGAAGAAGACTGATTCTTCTTACTGTCTATGTTTGAACCATTCCTGTGACACTAGTTATAGATTCCGATGCTTCACTTGAAGTTTACTGTATCCCTCTGACCTTCTTATTGACGGTGAAACACAGAAATTGCATCGGAATTAAATACGAAAGGCACAAAGCCGACTTAAGTGCAAGAAGACAGACTCTTCTTACTGACTATGTTTTGAACCATTCCTGTGACACTAGTTATAGATTCCGATGCTTCACTTCAGGTTTACTGTATCCCTCTAACCTTTTTATTGACGATGAAACACAGAAATTGCATCGGAATGAAATAGAAAAGGCACAATGCCGACTTAAGTACAACAAGGCTGACTCTTCTTACTGTCTATGTTTGAACCATTCCTGTGACACTAGTTATACATTCCGATGCTTCACTCCAGGTTTACTGTATCCCTTGGACCTTGTTACTGACGATGAATCACAGAAATTGCATCGGAAATTAATAGAAAAGGCACAATGCCGACTTAAGTACAAGAAGACTGACTCTTCTTTCTGACTATGTTTTGAACCATTCCTGTGACACTAGTTATAGATTCCGATGCTACACTCCAGGTTTAATGTATCCCTGGAACCTTCTTATTGACGATGAAACACAGAAATTCATCGGAATTAAATACGAGAGGCACAATGCCGACTTAAGTACAAGAAGACTGACTCTTCTTACTGTCTATGTTTGAACCATTAGTGTGACACTAGTTACAGATTCCGATGCTTCACTTCAGGTTTACTGTATCCCTCTGACCTTCTTATTGACGGTGAAACACAGAAATTGCATCGGAATTAAATACGAAAGGCACAATGCCGACTTAAGTACAAGAAGACTGACTTTTCTTACTGACTACGTTTGAACCATTCCTGTAACACTAGTTATAGATTCCGATGCTTCACTTCAGGTTTACTGTACCCCTTGTACTTTCTTGATGAGCGATGAAACACAGAAATTGCATCGGAATTAAACACAAAAGCCACAATGCCGACTTAAGTACAAGAAGTCTGACTCTTCATACGGTCTATGTCTTGAACCATTCCTGTGACGCTAGTGATAGATTCCGATGTTTCACTTTAGGTTTACTGTTTCCTTTGGACATTCTTAGTGACGATGAAACACAGAATTTGCATCGCAATTAAATACAAAAGGCACAATGCCGACCTAAGCATAAGAAGCCTGACTCTTCCTACTGTCTATGATTTGAACCATTTCTGTGACACTAGTTATAGAGTCCGATGCTTCACTTCAGGTTTACTGTATCCGTTGGGCCTTCTTTTTGACGATGAATCACAGAAATTGCATCGGAATTAAATACAAAAGGCACAATGCCGACTTAAGTACAAGAAGACTGACCCTTCTTACTGTCTATGTATTGAACCATTACTGTTGCTCTAGTTATAGAATTCGGTGCTTCACTCCAGGTTTACTGTATCCCTTGGACCTTCTTATTGACGATGAAACACAGAAATTGCATCGGAATTAAATACAAGAGGCGCAATGCCGACTTAAGTACAAGAAGACTGACTCTTCTTACTGTCTATGTTTGAACCATTCCTGTGACACTAGTTATAGATTTCGATGCTTCACTTGAGGTTTACTGTATCCCTCTGACCTTCTTATTGACGGTGAAACACAGAAATTGTATCGGAATTAAATACGAAAGGCACAAAGCCGACTTAAGTGCAAGAAGACTGACTCTTCTTACTGACTATGTTTTGAACCATTCCTGTGACACTAGTTATAGATTCCGATGCTTTACTTCAGGTTTACTGTATCCCTCTGACCTTCTTATTGACGATGAAACACAGAAATTGCATCGGAATTAAATACAAAAGGCACAATGCCGACCTAAGTATAAGAAGACTGACTCTACCTACTGTCTATGTTTTGAACCATTTCTGTGACACTAGTTATAGAGTCCGATGCTTCACTTCAGGTTTACTGTATCCCTTGGACCTTCTTATTGACGATGAATCACAGAAATTGCATCGGAATTAAACACAAAAGGCACAATGCCGACTTAAGTACAAGAAGACTGACTCTTCATACTGTCTATGTTTGAACCATTCCTGTGACACTAGTTGTGGATTCCGATGCTTCACTTCAGGTTTACTGTATCCGGCTGACCTTCTTATTGCCGATGTAACACAGATGTTGCAATTGAATTAAATACAAAAGGCACAATGAAGACTTAAGTACAAGAAGACTGACTCTTCCAGCTGTCTATCTTTTGAACCATTCCTGTGACACTAGTTGTGGATTCCGATGCTTCACTTCAGGTTTACTGTATCCCTTGGACCTTCTTATTGACGATGAAACACAGAAATTGCATCGTAATTAAATACAAAAGCCACAATGCCGACTTAAGTATAAGAACACTGATCTTCCTACTGTCTATGATTTGAACCATTCCTCTGACACTAGTTATAAATTCCTATGCTTCACTTCAGGTTTACTGTACCCCTTGTACCTTCTTGATGACGATGAAACACAGAAATTGCATCGGAATTAAACTCAAAAGCCACAATGCCGACTTCAGTACAAGAAGACTAACTCTTCGTACGGTCTATGTTGGAACCATTCCTGTGACGCTAGTTATAGGTTCCGATGTTTCACTTCAGGTTTACTGTTTCCCTTGGACCTTCTTATTGACGATGAAACACAGAAATTGCATCGCAATTAAATACAAAAGGCACAATGCCGACCTAAGCATAAGAAGCCTGACTCTTCCTACTGTCTATGATTTGAACCATTTCTGTGACACTAGTTATAGAGTCCGATGCTTCACTTCAGGTTTACATTCTTTTTGACGATGAATCACATTAATTGCATCGGAATTAAATACAAAAGGCGCAATGCCGAATTACGTACAAGAAGGCTGACTCTTCTAACTGTCTATGTATTGAACCATTACTGTTGCTCTAGTTATAGAATTCGGTAATTCACTCCAGGTTTACTGTATCCCTTGGACCTTCTTATTGACGATGAAACACAGAAATTGCATCGGAATTAAATACAAGAGGCGCAATGCCGACTTAAGTACAAGAAGACTGACTCTTCTTACTGTCTATGTTTAAACCATTCCTGTGACACTAGTTATAGATTCCGATGCTTCACTTGAGGTTTACTGTATCCCTCTGACCTTCTTATTGACGGTGAATCACAGAAATTGCATCGGAATTAAATACGAAAGGCACAAAGCCGACTTAAGTACAAGAAGACGGACTCTTCTTACTGACTATGTTTTGAACCATTCCTATGACACTAGTTATAGATTCCGGTGCTTCACTTCAGGTTTACTGTATCCCTCTGACCTTCTTATTGACGATGAAACCCAGAAATTGCATCGGAATTAAATAGAAAAGGCACAATGCCGACTTAAGTAGAAGAAGGCTGACTCTTCTTACTGTCTATGTTTGATCATATTCCAGTGACACTAGTTATACATTCCCATGCTTCACTCCAGGTTTACTGTATCCCTTGGACCTTGTTACTGACGATGAAACACAGAAATTGCATCGGAAATTAATAGAAAAGGCACAATGCCGACTTAAGTACAAGAAGACTGACTCTTCTTACTGACTATGTTTTGAACCATTCCTGTGACACCAGTTATAGATTCCGAATCTTCACTCAGGTTTACTGTATCCCTTGGACCTTCTTGTTGACGATGAAACACAGAACATTCATCGGATTTAAATACAAAAGGCAAAATGCCGACTTAAGTACACGAAGACTCACTCTTATTACTGTCTATGTTTTGAACCTTTCCTGTGACACTCGTTATGGATTCCGATGCTACACTCCAGGTATATTGTATCAATTGAACCTTCTTATGGACGATGAAACACAGAAATTGAATCGGAATTAAATACAAAAGGCACAATGCCGTCTTAAGGACAAGAAGACTGACTCTTCTTACTGACTTTGTTTTGAACCATTCCTGTGACACTAATTATAGATTCCGATGCTTTACTTCAGGTTTACTGTATCCCTCTGACCTTCTTATTGACGATGAAACACAGAAATTGCATCGGAATTAAATACAAAAGGCACAATGCCGACCTAAGTATAAGATGACTGACTCTTCCTACTGTCTATGTTTTGAACCATTTCTGTGACACTAGTTATAGAGTCCGATGCTTCACTTCAGGTTTACTGTATCCCTTGGACCTTCTTATTGACGATGAATCACAGAAATTGCATCGGAATTAAACACAAAAGGCACAATGCCGACTTAAGTACAAGAAGACTGACTCTTCTTACTGTCTATTCATTGAACCATTACTGTTGCTCTAGTTATAGAATTCGGTGCTTGATTCCAGGTCTACTGTATCCCTTGGACCTTCTTATTGACGATGAAATACAGAAATTGCATTGGAATTAAATACAAAAGGCACAATGCCGACTTAAGCGCAAGAAGACTGACTCTTCTTACTGACTATGTTTTGCACCATTCCTGTGACACTACTTATAGATTCCGATGCTTCACTTCAGGTTTACTGTTTCCCTTGGACCTTCTTATTGACGATGAAACACAGAAATTGCATCGGAATTAAATACAAAAGGCACAATGCCGACTTAAGTACAAGAAGACTGACTCTTCTTACTGTCTATGTTTGAACCATTCCTGTGACGCTAGTTATAGAATCCGATGCTTCACTTCAGGTTTACTGTATCCCTCTGACCTTCATATTGACGATGAAACACAGAAATTGCATCGGAATTAAATAGAAAAGGCACAATGCCGACTTAAGTACAAGAAGACTGACTCTACTTACTGACTATGTTTTGAACCATTCCTGTGACACTAGTTATAGGTTCCGATGCTTCACTCCAGTTTTACTGTATCCCTTGGAAATTCTTATTGACGATGAAACACAGAAATTGCAACGGAATTAAATACAAAAGGCACCATGAAGACTTAAGTACAAGAAGACTGACTCTACCAACTGTCTATCCTTTGAACCATTCCTGTGACACTAGTTGTGGATTCCGATGCTTCACTTCAGGTTTACTGTATCCCTTGGACCTTCTTCTTGACGATGAAACACAGAAATTGCATCGTAATTAAATACAAAAGCCACAATGCCGACTTAAGTATAAGAACACTGATCTTCCTACTGTCTATGTTTTGAACCATTCCTCTGACACTAGTTATAAATTCCTATGCTTCACTTCAGGTTTACTGTACCCCTTGTACCTTCTTGATGACGATGAAACACAGAAATTGCATCGGAATTAAACTCAAAAGCCACAATGCCGACTTCAGTACAAGAAGACTAACTCTTCGTACGGTCTATGTTTTGAACCATTCCTGTGACGTTAGTTATAGGTTCCGATGTTTCACTTCAGGTTTACTGTTTCCCTTGGACCTTCTTATTGACGATGAAACACAGAAATTGCATCGGAATTAAATACGAAAGGCACAAAGCCGCCTTAAGTACAAGAAGACGGACTCTTCTTACTGACTATGTTTTGAACCATTCCTGTGATACTAGTTATAGATTCCGGTGCTTCACTTCAGGTTTACTGTATCCCTCTGACCTTCTTATTGACGATGAAACACAGAAATTGCATCGGAATTAAATAGAAAAGGCACAATGCCGACTTAAGTAGAAGAAGGCTGACTCTTCTTACTGTCTATGTTTGAACCATTCCTGTGACACTAGTTATACATTCCGATGCTTCACTCCAGGTTTACTGTATCCCTTGGACCTTGTTACTGACGATGAAACACAGAAATTGCATCGGAAATTAATAGAAAATGCACAATGCCGAATTAAGTACAAGAAGACTGACTCTTCTTACTGACTATGTTTAGAACCATTCCTGTGACACTAGTTATAGATTCCGAATCTTCACTTCAGGTTGATTGTATCCCTTGAACCTTCTTATGGACGATGAAACACAGAAATTGCATCGGAATTAAATACAAAAGGCACAATGCCGTCTTAAGGACAAGAAGACTGACTCTTCCCTCTGACTTTGTTTTGAACCATTCCTGTGACACTAATTATAGATTCCGATGCTTCACTTCAGGTTTACTGTATCCCTCTGACCTTCTTATTGACGATGAAACACAGAAATTGCATCGGAATTAAATACAAAAGCCACAATGCCGACTTAAGTACAAGAAGACTGACTCTTCGTACGGTCTATGTTTTGAACCATTCCTGTGACACTAGTTATAGATTCCGATGCTTCACCTCAGGTTTACTGATCCCTTGGACCTTCTTATTGACGATGAAACACAGAAATTGCATCGGAATTAAATAGAAAAGGCACAATGCCGACTTAAGTAGAAGAAGGCTGACTCTTCTTACTGTCTATGTTTGAACCATTCCTGTGACACTAGTTATACATTCCGATGCTTCACTTCAGGTTTACTGTATCCCTTGGACTTTCGTATTGACGATGAATCACAGAAATTGCATCGGAATTAAATACAAAAGGCACAATGCCGACTTAAGTACAAGTAGACTGACTCTTCTTACTGACTATGTTTTGAACCATTCCTGTGAAACTAGTTATAGATTCCGATGCTTCACTTAAGGATTTGTGAATCCCTCTGACCGTCTTATTGACGGTGAAACACAGAAATTGAATCGGAATTAAATACGAAAGGCGCAATGCCGAATTATGTACAAGAATACTGACTCTTCTTACTGACTATGGTTTGAACCATTCCTGTGACACTAGTTATAGATTCCGATGATTCACTTCAGGTTTACTGTATCCCTCTGACCATCTTATTGACGATGAAACACAGAAATTACATCGGAATTAAATAGAAAAAGCACAATGCCTACTTAAGTACAAGAAGACTGACTCTTCCTACTGTCTATGTTTTGAACCATTCCTGTGACACTAGTTATAGATTCCGATGCTGCACTCCAGGTTTATTGTATCCCTTGAACTTTCTTATTGACGATGAAACGCAGAATTTGCATCGGAATTAAATTGAAAAGGCACAATGCCGACTTAAGTATAAGAAAACTGACTCTTCTTACTGATTATAGTTTGAACCATTCCTGTGACACTAGTTATAGATTCCTCATCTTCACTTCAGGTTTACTGTATCCCTTGGACCTTCTTATTGACGATGAAATACATAAATTACATCAGAATTAAAGACAAAAAGCAAAATCCCGACTTAAGTACACGAAGACTGACTCTTCTTACTGTCTATGTTTTGAACCATTCCTGTGACACTAGTTATAGATTCCGATGCTGCACTCCAAGTTTATTGTATCCCTTGAACCTTCTTATTGGCGATGAAACACAGTAATTGCATCGGAATTAAATACAAAAGGCACAATGCCGACTTAACGACAAGAAGACTAACCCTTCTTACTGACTTTGTTTTGAACCATTCCTGTGACACTTATTATAGATTCCGATGCTTCACTTCAGGTTTACTGTATCCCTCTGACCTTCTTATTGACGATGAAACACAGAAATTGCATCGGACTTAAATACAAAAGATACACTACCGACTTAAGTACAAGAAGACTGACTCTTCGTACGGTCTATTATTTGAACCATTCCTGTACCACTAGTTATAGATTCCGAAGCTTCACTTCAGGTTTACTGTTTCCTTGGACCTTCTTATTGTCGATGAAACACAGAAATTACATCGGAATTAAATACATAAGGCACAATGCCGACTTAATTTTAAGAAGACTGACTCTTCCTACTGTCTATGTTTTGAACCATTTCTGTGACACTAGTTATAGAGTCCGATGCTTCACCTCAGGTTTACTGTATCCCTTGGACCTTCTTATTGACGATGAAACACAGAAATTATATCAGAATTAAATAGAAAAGGCACAATGCCGACTTA